>NC_070620.1:29987435-30587435 GCF_027172205.1 Podarcis raffonei
TTTACAAAATATGATGTTTGCCATGCTTGATGATGCTGATTTGCCCATGTCTTATTGGGGGGAGAGCATGCTCACCGCGTGTTATCTCCAAAATAGGCTCTTTCATCAAACAATAGGTACAACTCCGTACTTTAAATTGTTTCAGAAAAAAACCCAAAATTGACCATTTGCATGTGTTTGGATCAAAAGCCTGGGTATTAATTCCAAAACAAATGAGAAAGAAGGGAGATCCTAAGACCAAACAGTTAGTGTTTGTGGGTTACCAGGAGCTGGGAAAAGGTTTCCGCTTTGCTGAAGGCATGACCGTCTGCTCCGACTGCTCAGGCAAAACAGCAGAAAACGAAAGGAACAGACAACATAAACATCCTGTGAGACAGGAAACGCGCAGGCTGTTATACAAACATCCTGCTCCCTTTTAAGGTGGAACGGAAATATCCTAACACAAATGGCATTGTGATCTCCAGGAATGCCAATTTTTGTGAACATAGTGGCTGGGAGAGACTACATGCCAATACTGAGGTTTGGTTTGAACCTTCCCAGGAGCTTCATGACTCTGAAGGTAAACATAGAGAATCAGAGTCTGGCCCATTACAGAGATCTTGTGGGCCTATTGAAAAGAAATAGAATTCTCTTTAGATGGGAATTCCCCCAAGGCCTATCTTTCAAATTTAAAGGAAGGAAAATAAGAATAAGGACAGTGGAGGATAAAGACAAATTTTTGAACGACCACGAGGAGGATCTACAGAAGGGGGTAGCTGGAGAGGAGCCAACCGCAGCAGAAGGAATTGGAGATATAGCAAACCTATCATTTGGACTTCCCGAACCGGGGAAAGATACACCACCGACAGAAGAAGAACAACAACTTGGTGCAGTTGGTGGGAGGAGTAAGTAACTCATGATGGCTCTGCAACTTCTAAGCTGGAATTGTAATGGACTAAATTCCCCTCGAAAGAGAAAAAGCGTTTTTCACATATTAAGAAAAGAACAATTGGATTTGATTTGTCTACAGGAAACACATGTAATGAGGTTACACAGGAAGATGCTTATTAACAAGAGATTGGGACAAGAATTTATTTCATCTGATAAGGTTAAAAAAAGAGGAGTTGTGATATATGCAAAGGAGAAACTCTCACCGAAACAAATTTTTAAAGATGAACAAGGAAGATATTTGGCTATTGAAATTCAACTTCATGGAGAGAAATTTCTGATTGTAGGGGTGTATGCACCAAACGAGGGGAAATCTGAATTTTTTAAGAAGTTGCATGAAGTTCTTCTGGACTATATGGACTATATTTTATTTTATTTTAAAGAATATTTATTAGATTTTCCAATTTTTAAACAAAACAAAAAACAAAAACAGAACAAACAAAAACATTAAAAAAGACATAAAGTTCATATACCATACTTTTAAATAACGAATTTCTCAGACCTCCTCATACTTCTCCTCCTTATATCCCAATTAAAATTCTTTGTTCAGCAAATCCTTCATTTAAAGCATTACAGCTTATAACATTACCTCCTTTTTCAAACCCTTTTTCCCCCCATCTATGTTCCTTTATATCATTACAGCTAGAAACCCCTCAATTTTAATCCAACACCATTTAACTTTCCTTAGTTTTACAGTATTTCTGTAAATAGTCCTTAAATTTTTTCCAATCTTCTTCAGCCGACTCTTCTCCCTGGTCACGGATTCTGCTCGTCAATTCTGCCAGTCCCATACAATCGATCAGCTTCATCTGCCATTCTTCCAGAGTGGGTAGATCTTGCGTCTTCCAATACTTTGCAATGAGTATTCTTGCTGCTGTTGTAGCATACATAAAAAAAGTTCTATCCTTCTTTGGCACCACTTGGCCAGCCATGCCCAAGAGAAAGGCCTCTGGTTTCTTCAAGAAGGTATATTTAAATACCTTTTTCAATTCATTATATATCATTTCCCAGAAAGCCTTAATCCTGGGACACGTCCACCAAAGGTGAAAGAATGTACCTTCATTTTCCTTACATTTCCAACATTTGTTGTCGGGCAAATGGTAGATTTTTGCAAGCTTGACTGGGGTCATGTACCACCTATATATCATTTTCATAATATTCTCTCTAAAGGCATTACATGCCGTAAATTTAATCCCGGTGGTCCACAACTGTTCCCAGTCAGCAAACATGATATTATGTCCAACGTCTTGTGCCCATTTAATCATTATAGATTTAACCGTCTCATCCTGAGTATTCCATTTCAGCAGCAAGTTATACATTTTTGACAAAGTCTTAGTTTTGGATTCTAGCAATTCTGTTTCCAATTTAGATTTTTCCACCTGGAAACCAACTTTCTTGTCCAAATTATAAACCTCCATTATCTGATAATAGTGAAGCCAATCTCGCACTTTATCTTTCAGTTTTTCAAAACTCTGCAGTTTCAGTCTATCCCCTTCTTGTTCCAAAATTTCCCAATATTTTGGCCATTTGGCCTCCATGTTAAGTTTTCTCTGAGCCTTAGCCTCCATTGGTGACAACCACCTAGGAGTTTTATTTTCCAATAGATCTTTGTATCTAGTCCAAACATTAAACAGTGCTCTCCTGACAATATGATTTTTAAAGGCCTTGTGTGCTTTCACCTTGTCGTACCACAAATATGCATGCCACCCAAAAACATTGTTAAAACCTTCAAGATCCAAAATGTCTGTGTTCTCAAGAAGCAGCCAGTCTTTCAACCAGCAAAACGCTGCTGACTCATAGTAGAGTTTGAAGTCTGGCAGGGCAAATCCACCTCTTTCCTTCACATCAGTTAATATCTTAAATTTTATTCTAGGCTTCTTGCCCTGCCAGACAAATTTAGAAATGTCTTTCTGCCACTTCTTGAAACAATCCATTTTGTCCAAAATTTGCAAAGTTTGAAACAAAAACATCATTTTAGGCAATACATTCATCTTTATAGCTGCAATTCGACCCAACAAGGAAAGCTTCAAATTTGACCAAATTTCTAAATCTTTTTTCACTTCAGCCCAACATTTTTCATAATTGTCTTTAAACAAATTCCCATTTTTAGCTGTCATATTAATCCCCAAATATTTCACTTTCTTAACCACAGTCAGGCCTGTTTCATTCTGGAACTTTTCTCTCTCTATCGGTGTTAAATTTTTCTCAAGAACTTTGGTTTTTAACTTATTCAATTTGAATCCTGCAACCTGACCAAATTCTTGAATTAATTCTAAGACTCTTTTAGTACTAGATTCTGGCTCCTGTAGTGTCAAAACTAGATCATCTGCAAACGCTCTTAATTTAAACTGTTTGGCTCCAACCTGTATACCTTTAACCATCCGGTCCCTTCTAATCATATTCAGCAAAACCTCCAGGACCGAAATAAAAAGCAGGGGGGAAATTGGGCATCCCTGTCGTGTCCCTTTTTCTATCTTGAATTGATCTGTAACCACATTATTTACAATTAATTTAGCCGTTTGTTCTGAATATATTGCACCTATACCATTCTCAAAACCATGGCCTACCCCCATACCCTGTAGGTTCTTTTTCATAAAACTCCAAGAAATATTGTCAAAGGCTTTCTCCGCGTCCACAAATATCAAAACTGCTTTAGTATTTATGTTCACTTCTAGCTTTTCCAAAATGTCAATTATATTCCTCAAATTATCAGAAAGATGTCTTCCCGGGAGAAAGCCCGCTTGGTCCTTATGAATCTCCTCAATCAGTACTTTTTTCAGTCTCTTAGCCAAAATGTCAGCAAAAATTTTGTAATCCACATTTAATAAGGATATGGGACGGTAGTTCCTAAGTTGAGTCTTTTCAGTCTCTGTTTTTGGTATTAATGTAATATAGGCCTCTTTCCACGATTCTGGTGCCCTTTTCCCTTCCAAGATTTCATTGCAGACTTCCTTCAATGGTTGTAATAGCCACTCTTTCAAGGATCTGTAATAGCTGGAAGTCAACCCATCCGGTCCTGGAGACTTGCCTACTTGCATATTTTGAATGGCACCTTCTATCTCCTGGTCAGATATTTTACAGTTCAACATAAGTTTGCTTCCTTGTGAAATTTTTTGTAATCCATTTATCTTCAAAAATCGGTCTATGTCCATTTCGTTCTGTGGCCCTTGTGCATATAATTGTCTAAAGTATTTCTGGAAGCAGTTTCTAATCTCAATTGGGTTGTGTATATCTTTTCCTTCTACTTCCAAATTTGTGATAGTATTTAATTTTTGTCTTTTTATCAGTTGCCAAGCTAGTAGTTTCCCACATTTGTTTGCTGATTCAAATGTCTTCTGTCTCATTTGTTTAATTTTCCATTCTATTTCCTGGTTCATCAATTCCATATATTGTACCTGAAGTAACTTTATTTCTTTCAAGATCTCCTGTGACTTTGGCTTTACTCTCAGTTTTTTCTCTCCTTCTTTTATTTTCTCCAGAATTTTATCCTTTTCCTCATTTCGGCTTCTCTTCTTTATTGCATTCTGTTGAATCAGGAACCCTCTCATCACGTCTTTACTGGCATCCCAGATTACTCTTTTTTCAACATTAGTAGTCATGTTTATTTCAAAATAATCTCTCAAAGCTTTTGGGGCCTTTTTATATACTTCTACATCTCAAAGTAAAGTGTCATTCATCCTCCATCTAAAGGAGCCGGGTGTCATTTGCTTCATCTCCAACTTTACTGCATTATGGTCTGAGCAAGTTTTAGGGCAGATTTCCACTTTTTTTATCTTTGGTGCCATTCCTCTAGTAATCCAAATTTGGTCAATTCTAGTCCAGGTCATTTTAGCTTCGGAAAAGAAAGTTCCCTCTCTCCCTAGGGGGTTCTTAGTTCTCCAAATGTCAATCAAGTCCATATTGTCAGTCAATTCAAAAAAAGTCTTTGGTAATCTACCATCTTTGGTGATTACCTGTCTTTGTGCCTTGTCCATATTTGTAGAGACAACTCCATTCATATCTCCCATTAAGATTATGTTATAGTCCATATAGTCCAGAAGAACTTCATGCAACTTCTTAAAAAATTCAGATTTCCCCTCATTTGGTGCATACACCCCTACAATCAGAAATTTCTCTCCATGAAGTTGAATTTCAATAGCCAAATATCTTCCTTTCAATAGCCAAATAAATGCGGGAAACTATTAGCATGGCAATTGAAAAAAAGACAAAAACTAAATACAATTACAAATCTGGAAGTGGAAGAAAAAGATATACATAACCCAATTGAGATTAGAAACTGCTTCCAGAAATATTTCAAACAACTTTATGCACAAGGGCCACAGAACGAAATGGACATAGACCGATTTTTGAAGATAAATGGATTACAAAAAATTTCACAAGAAAGTAAGCTCATGTTGAACTGTAAGATAACCGACCAGGAGATAGAAGGTGCCATTCTAAGTATGCAAGTGGGCAAGTCTCCAGGACCGGATGGGTTGTCTTCCTGCTACTACAGACTTTTGAAAGAGTGGCTATTGCAACCATTGAAGGAAGTTTGTAATGAAATTTTGGAGGGGAAAAGGGCACCAGAATCGTGGAAAGAGGCCTACATTACACTAATACCAAAAACAGAGACTGAAAAGACTCAACTTAGGAACTACCGTCCCATATCCTTATTAAATGTGGATTACAAAATCTTTGCTGACATTTTAGCTAAGAGATTGAAAAAAGTACTGATTGAGGAGATTCATAAGGACCAGGCGGGCTTTCTCCCGGGTAGACATCTGTCGGACAATTTAAGGAATATAATTGACATTTTGGAGAAGTTAGAAGTGAACATAAACACTAAGGCAGTTTTGATATTTGTGGACGCGGAGAAAGCCTTTGACAATATTTCTTGGAGCTTTATGAAAAAGAACCTACAGGGTATGGGGGTAGGCCATGGTTTTGAGAATGGCATTGGTGCAATATATTCAGAACAAACGGCTAAACTAATTGTAAATAATGTGGTTACAGAACAGTTCAAGATAGAAAAAGGGACACGACAGGGATGCCCAATTTCCCCCCTGCTTTTTATTTCGGTCCTGGAGGTTTTGCTGAATATGATTAGAAGGGACCGGATGGTTAAAGGTATACAGGTTGGAGCCAAACAGTTTAAATTAAGAGCGTTTGCAGATGATCTAGTTTTGACACTACAGGAGCCAGAATCTAGTACTAAAAGAGTCTTAGAATTAATTCAAGAATTTGGTCAGGTTGCAGGATTCAAATTGAATAAGTTAAAAACCAAAGTTCTTGAGAAAAATTTAACACCGATAGAGAGAGAAAAGTTCCAGAATGAAACAGGCCTGACTGTGGTTAAGAAAGTGAAATATTTGGGGATTAATATGACAGCTAAAAATGGGAATTTGTTTAAAGACAATTATGAAAAATGTTGGGTTGAAGTGAAAAAAGATTTAGAAATTTGGTCAAATTTGAAGCTTTCCTTGTTGGGTCGAATTGCAGCTATTTTTCTTGAGAAAAATTTAACACCGATTGAAAGAGAGAAGTTTCAGAATGAAACAGGACTGACTGGTTAAGAAAGTGAAATACCTGGGGATTAACATGACAGCTAAAAATGGGAATTTGTTTAAAGATAATTATGAAAAATGTTGGGCTGAAGTGAAAAAAGATTTAGAAATTTGGTCAAATTTGAAGCTTTCCTTGTTGGGTCGAATTGCAGCTATAAAGATGAATGTACTGCCTAGAATGTTGTTTTTGTTTCAAACATTGCAAATTTTGGACAAAATGGATTGTTTCAAGAAGTGGCAGAAAGACATTTCTAAATTTGTCTGGCAGGGCAAGAAGCCTAGAATAAAATTTAAGATATTAACTGATGTAAAGGAAAGAGGTGGATTTGCCCTGCCAGACTTCAAACTTTATTATGAATCAGCAGCATTCTGCTGGTTGAAAGACTGGCTGCTTCTTGAGAATACAGACATTTTGGATCCAGAAGGTTTTAACAATGTATTTGGGTGGCATGCATATCTGTGGTACGACAAGGTTAAAGCACACAAAGCTTTCAAAAACCATATTGTCAGGAGAGCACTGTTTAATGTTTGGATTAGATATAAGGATTTATTGGAAAATAAAACTCCTAGGTGGTTGTCACCAATGGAGGCTAAGGCTCAGAAAAAACTTAACATGGAGGCCAAATGGCCAAAATACTGGGAAATTTTAGAACAAGAAGGGGACAGACTGAAATTGCAGAGTTTTGAGAAATTGAAAGATAAAGTGCGAGATTGGCTTCATTATTACCAGATAATGGAGGTTTACAATTTGGATAAGAAGGTTGGTTTCCAGGTGGAAAAATCTAAATTGGAAACAGAATTGTTAGAATCCAAAACTAAGACTTTGTCAAAAATGTATAACTTGCTGCTGAAATGGAATACCCAGGATGAGACGGTGAAATCTGTAATGATTAAATGGGCACAAGACGTTGGACATAATATCATGTTTGCTGACTGGGAACAGTTGTGGACCACCGGGATTAAATTCACGGCATGTAATGCCTTAAGAGAGAATATTATGAAAATGATATACAGGTGGTACATGACCCCAGTCAAGCTTGCAAAAATCTACCATTTGCCCGACAATAAATGTTGGAAATGTAAGGAAAATGAAGGTACATTCTTTCACCTTTGGTGGACGTGTCCCAGGATTAAGGCTTTCTGGGAAATGATATATAATGAATTGAAAAAGGTATTTAAATATACCTTCTTGAAGAAACCAGAGGCCTTTCTCTTGGGCATGGCCGGCCAAGTGGTGCCAAAGAAGGACAGAACTTTTTTTATGTATGCTACAACAGCAGCAAGAATACTCATCGCAAAGTATTGGAAGACGCAAGATTTACCCACTCTGGAAGAATGGCAGATGAAACTGATTGACTGTATGGGATTGGCAGAAATGACGAGCAGAATCCGTGACCAGGGAGAAGAGTCGGCAGAAGAAGATTGGAAAAAATTTAAGGACTACTTACAGAAATATTGTAAAGTTAAGGAATGCTGAATGATGTTGGATTGAAATTGAGTGGTTTCTAGCTGTAATGATATAAAGGAACATGGATGAAAAAAAGGGTTTGGATAGAAAATAAGGTGATATTATAAGCTGTAATGCTTTAAGTTAAGGATTTGCTGAACAAATAATCTGAAATGGAATACAAGAAGGGGAGGTATGAGGAGGTCAGAGAAATTTGTTATTGAAAAGTATGGTTTATGAACTATATGTTTGTTTTTAATCTCTTTGTTTGTTTTCTGTTTGTATAAAAAATTGGAAACTTTAATAAATATCTTTTTTAAAAAAAGAGAGAATCAGAGTCTGAGGGGGAGGAAAGTTCAGATAAGAGCTCTCAAGAAAGTGGAATTAGCCAGAGACCAGTTGCTAAGCAACAAAAGAGAGGTCGTAGTTCTGAGGAGGAAAGTGGGTCAGAAGAAAAATTTTCTCCCAGAAGATCTAAAAGACAAAACAAAGGAGTGCCTCCGGTGCGTTTTTCTCCAGATACTGCAAATGTGTTTAGTGTAATTGCAGAGCCCAAGAGTTTTCAGGAGGTGTTAAAGTTACCAAAAGAGGAGGCAGAGCTCTGGAAACAGGCAATGGAGGAAGAGATGTCCTCTCTGAATGAGCACAAGGTCTTTACACCAGTAGCAGCGCCTGAGGGGGCAAAGATTGTAGGCTGCAGGTGGGTGTACAAACTTAAACCTCTGGTGACAGGAAAGTACAAATACAAAGCTCGTTTAGTGGCTCAAGGATACTCTCAGAGGCCTGGAAAAGATTATGACGAGATTTTTTCCCCTACTGCTAAGGAGGACAGTGTAAGGCTGATTCTAACGCTTGGAGCAAAGAGAAAACTCCTGTTAAACCATTTTGATATCCAGACTGCATATTTACATGCATCAATATCAGAAGACCTGTATCTAGCCGAACCGCCTGGTTATGAGACAGGTTCCAATAGAGTGTTGAAATTAAACAAAGCTCTATATGGTCTCAAACAGGCTGCAAGATCTTGGAACAAATGTTTCCATGAGGCCTTAGTGTCATTTGGTTTCAAGCAAAGTACAGCTGACAATTGTGTTTATGTACGTGGTACGGGCAGTGATCAAGAGTTTTGTCTGATTTATGTAGATGATGTATTGTATGCTTGCAAAACAGATAAACAAACTAAAAGGTTTGCCAAGCAATTGTCCAGTAAGTTCAAAATGAAAGATTTAGGCCCGGTTAGGACATATCTAGGGTTGGAAGTGTGCTGGGCCCAAGATGGCAGCTGCCTAATTAGTCAGCAGAACAAAGTTAAACAACTACTGACTACATACAGGATGCAGGATTGCAAAGGGGCAGTGGTGCCTATGGATCCAGGTTTCATAAAAACACTTCATATAGATGAGAGTCCTGAATTTGAACATCCTGATGTATATCATTCTGTAATTGGAAGTTTATTGTATCTAGCACAATGGTCCAGACCTGATATTAGCTACGCAGTAGGCATATTAAGTAGATTGGTCTCAAAACCCACACTAAATGCCTGGAAAGGGGTAAAACAAGTTCTGAGATACCTCAAACAGACAATTGGCTATATGTTACAATTAAATTCTTCAGAGGATGAAATGTTGAGTTGCTACTGTGATAGTGACTGGGGAAATTTGCCAGATAGAAAATCTGTTACAGGACTAGTCATAATGGTCGGTGGAGCTTTAATCAGCTGGCGGTCACGCAAGCAAGACGTTGTAAGTGTGTCATCAACGGAATCCGAGTACGCCGCATTGAGCGAATTGTGCAACGAGGTGATTTATTTCAAGCATTTGTTAGCAGATTTAAATGTAAATTGTGGAGAACCAGTACGAGTTTACATTGATAATCAGGCTTGTATAACCTTAAGTAAAACAGAGGGTTTCAAATCACGTTCCAAACATATCTCTGTAAAATACCAAAATGTACGTTGCTGTGTACAAGACAATATAATCACATGTACTTATGTATCAAGTGAAGAAAATGTAGCAGATGTATTAACTAAACCATTGGCAAAGATAAAGAACAAGCAAACGTGCAAGGGTTTAGGTTTGCTGGAAAAATAATCTCCTACATAGGTGTTATTTGATGTTAATTGTCCAGCAGAATCTGTGAGGGGGTGTTCAGTTTCTGTTAATTGATTCTCATGAAAACTTACAGATTCTGGCTTCACACAATTAACTCAAGGCAGTGTCAATTTACTCTTGGCAGAAAGCCAAGGTCAGCTTGACCTAGAAACTACTTACTCTGATTGGTTAACGACCAGCACTCAACTCTGTTATCTAGGAATGCTAGCACAGTTTGGGTTAGGTGTGTTAGGAGTTAGGAGTAGGAGTGCTGTGTATGGTTAAGAGAGAGAGAGAAAGAAAGAAAGAAAGGATTTATTTTTGCTTTGTTTTGTATGCAGAAACTCTGCTGGTTTCATTTTTCCTTTTAATAAATCCTGTAAATAGTTATTCTGAGTCTAGCTGACTAGTCATTTCCACCTCAACTAGCTTCTCCGCTGTGCAGGAAAACTCTGCTACGTTTGGGCTGAAGCCATTAGAGCTATGCCTGACACTTCAAAGTTCCATGAGAGGATGTAGTAAATCAGTAGATAAGTTCTCTAAAATTAAAAGTGGGATGCTTTACATAAATAACATTAGGACAGCTTCTTGGGCCAGAGATGCATCAGTTGTAGAGACTTGCTCTTCTGTAAATGTCTGAGCACCAAGTTCCATATAAACATCCACAGCAAAGAGAAATATGGAAGAGACACTTACCTTGCCATCGTCCGTGTATACATTTTCATGATACCCCTTGACAATTGTTCGGTAAATGAAGAGGCTCTGCATTATCACTATGACTTTTAACACTTTTCCTAATGTGACCTGTCAGGGGGGTGTAGGGAAGTAAATGTGACAAAAAAAGACAATGGTAAGAAACACATACTCCATAATTTAAAAGACTGAAAAGCAAATGGGGGATTTTCTATGTGAGCATCAGAGAAGAACCCTTTCGTCATAGTGTTTAGGTTCTGAACTATATATTATGCATGTCAAAATGGCATCCCCATGTTGAGTTCTCCCCTCCTCCCCACCAATATTTAGGGTTATCTAGTTCCTAAATTCCACCATCTTGCAAGTTTTTCTGCTTCCAGTAGTCCCTTTCCAACAGGGAGGCTGATGATGTCCAAGCCAAGGAGGGGGAAACTTATGTCACAATTACTTTCCACATATCAATCCTACCCCACTCTTGAACCTTCAACAATGGATTTGGATAGAGCAAATAGTATTCAGCATGGATTTATTAAAAGTATTTGCTGATGTCATATTTGGGTCAGAACAGAAGCAACCTCATCCTGAGCTCCAAAGTTAAAGTTGAGCTTTGGGTTACCAAAACCAGAACAGGAACTAATCTGGAAAGAAAGCACGAAATCATGTCTTTTGATTTTGAAAAACACTGGCAAGTAAAGGCTGTGAAAAGTAATATTTCTGCATTTCACAAAATGAATAAATAAAACTAAAACAGAGCCCAAGAGAAATGCCAAAATAGCCAGAAGCCTCTAGGCCCACCTGCTCAAGAGAGGGGGATGAGCAAGATGGAAAATGATCAAGTTGAGTGGAGGGTTTGGTGAAGAACATGAGATATACAAAAAACTCACTTGATAAACACAGTGATAACAGTGTGGTATTCTCTACCACAATATAATGTGTTGAAGTGTATACTGTTTTGGGGGGTAAAATAAGCGACAGCTGTAGCTGTGCAGAGAAAAGAAAAGACAAGCAGATTAATTGAAGCCTTCAACAGACTCTCTTTTGGGGGCATTTTGCTTGATAAAAATGATAGCACAACCTGCCCTATACTCCTAGATCTAAGGAAGGAAATAACTTTATATAATGTGCATTCACTTCTGCTGAACACTTAAGCACTATTTGTTCATGAAAACACAGGTTTTTCTAAAGTTTTCACAACAGGCATGTTAATATTAAAAGCTTCCAGTTCTGTGCCAATATTGTATTGACACTGGAATTCCAGCAGCTGCTATGTTGACTGGAAAAGCAGAGGCACAGCGTTTCAACAAATGATGGTGGTTTTGGAAATGAGGAGCAGTCCTGTGGGATCAGAGATGCCACTTCCAAAAGGCAGGTGACAGAAGGGAGAAAACCTGAAGCTCTTTTTTTAAAAAAACATTTTTTATTAATTTTCCATTAATAACATTCCAATTAATAACATGTCAAATCATACCACATCATAGCACAAATAATAAAGCCAATTCTACATTCCAAATTAAATAATTTAAAATGGACTTCCCATGTTCTGGCCGGAAGGAGAGAATCTTTTATTCTTGTTCCTGCATTTTTCTCTGTTGTTTATTCCCAAGATCATAATTCCGATCTTAATCCTTTATCGTCATCACAATCACTGGTATGCGACTTTCAATCGTGTTTAACAAATCCATATATATGTTGGCTTGCAAGAGGAATTTTATTCTTGTTGTTACCGTTTCATGCTTTTATCTCTAAAACTCTGGGCTGTCTTCCAGCTTTCCTTTAATAAAATTCAAAGTAGTCTTTCAAGTCTCTTAATGAGCGGATGTTTCCCGGATCCAGATAAGAATCTTCTGTAGAAGGCAATGCCATCGAGTATATTCCAGAGTTAATAATTATTTGGTTCCTCTAAAATCCAAGCTTGCCCTCCCTAGGGGAAGCTCGCAAGGACCAGAGATTCACCTTCACTTTATAGATTCACCTTCATCCATATACGACACAAATCCATACAAGCAGATGCAGTTTTTGTGTGAAATATACCCCACTTGTAATCTACCAGCTGTCTTCCGCCCCTTAGGCTCCTTTCTTTTTCAACTGTGTCACAGTTTGCCATTTTATTGTCCCAAACTGGAAGCACATCAGTCTTGTTTTTGCCAGTTCTAATCAATTCAAATCATGAATAGGAAAGAAACAGTCGCTCACCTCACATAAACTGTAGCAAAACGACAAAAGTCCTTCTCCGATCAAAGCCTTGGCACTCAGCGACTGAATTATTTAGCAGGTCTTTTTTTTGTCTCCTTCTTTCCAGAACATGCCTGTTTCAGAGTCTGAATTCAAATATTTTTAAAGAACAGGGATCCTCCTGCTCATGGCGATGGCTCTGGAGAGTTTCCAATTTGTGCAATGCTCAGCACCCAGTGTCTCTGCCCCCGCATTCTGTAGTGAGCGGCAGTTATCGGACAACCCTGGGGGGGTTGGCAGGGATAATTACCCCCATATCATCCCTGAATAAATGCATGATTGGGGTCCGGTGCTCTGGGAAAGCAGCCAAACACCATGGCGATCAGACCTGAAACTCTGACATGCAGAAATCTTGAAAGGGTTAGCATGTTGAGCAGCTGCAATTAGCTTTTCAAAAATGACCCAGGATAGCTCTGTAGTCACAATTAGGTACCAAAATAGGATTGAGGGTTCACCAGAGTTTTAAAATGGTGTTAATGGCTCACAAAAATATTGTTCCCAATGCAGAATATGATGTTGTGCCAAATGAGCTTTTCAACGTAGCTCTTGACCTTTTAACTGCATTTCCCAAATGATTCAGCAGTTTGTGGGAGGTGCTTTATCTGACGGGGAGCATCTGAGAGCAAAAGTCGCCAATGGTACTACACCTCTTAAAAAACAGTCATGAGTGAAAAGTATGCAACAAGGTGAGTACCCGGATGACTTTAAAGTGTATTAGACAACCCTGTGGAGGATAGAACTATGTTCTACCTTTACTCTTGGAGACAGTATGCCTCCAAATACCAGTTGCTGGAAATCAAAATTGGAGAGAATGCTTTTGCTGTTAGGTCCTGGTTGTGTTCTTTCCACAGGGGCATTCAGCTGGCTACTGTGAGAACAAGATGCTGGACTAGATGGGTCTCTGGTCTGATTCAGCAAGGCTCTTATGTTCTTGTGGTTTTTGTGCCAAGCAATGTAAACAAAGGCTCACAAGTACTGTGTGAGATCTTCTGGCAAGCTGAGGACGGAGAATGATGGGGACTGGACTTCCAGGTTAGCGCCATCGGCAATGGCGGTGTTCCTCTGACCGAGAGGAACCCGCTCCGCGAAAATCGGGTCTTGCCGCCGCGGCGAAGGCGGAGACCCTTTAAAAATCCCAGGCGGAGGAAGCCTGGGAACGTGGGATTCGGCTGACACCAAGAGCGCCTCCCCTACTCGCAGGGAAACCCTTTTTCGGGGTTCCGAAGCGACGTGGGGTGAGTGGCGCAGTGTTTTGAATCGACCACTACTTTTACGGAGTGAAGCCGCACAGCCGTTGCCGGAGAGCGCTGACTTTTTCCTGTGGACAATTGGACTCTAAACAAGTATCCGTGAGTAGAACGGAAAATTGGATTATAAAACGTCGTAATTTGGCATTGGAGCGGGAAGGTCTAAACAGGAAGTCCGCCTTCCGCTTTTGTAAATAGTTTGAAGCAAAGACATCACAAGCTAAAGTCTGGAAAGTCTTTTGTAAAGGGCTAAATTTCCATCGATTATAACTGTAAAACCCCCCTTGGAAGCAGGAGAAGAGGGGGGGGGAATTTTAAATTGTTCAAGCCTGCAGGAGAGAGAGTAAAGAAAGACAAATTTCTATCGTCTTGAACCTGGGAACGGGCTGTCAAAGACGGATGTTTTGGGTAAGTTCATTGACTGTGAATAGAATGTATGTTGACAGATAGTCAAATAAGAGAAACATTTTGATTCCAATGTTTCCTTTTGTACTAAAAAGGAACAAATATTTGAAAAATGAAAGAAATTTTGTTGCCGGATCTGCTTGTAAAAGGATGGATACAAATAGAAATTGTTTTCTCTAGAGAGAGCTTTTGAACTGTTGCTGGAGTGGACCTGGGGAATTGTACAGCTGTAGAAATTAAAGATCGTGAGAACCAGACATTTGACCTTGAATAACAATGTGGGCAGAGGAAGTTTTAGTGATTGCTTTTTGCAAAACAAGTGCCCTACTGGAACAGCTTCATGAGAAGATGGATTTGATGACCACAGCAATTGATAATTTTGGACAAACAGTGAATACTTATACTGAACCTGTTCAGGGACTGACTCAAGAATATGCTCTGACAGGGCAAGCTGTGGAGAAGACAAAGGAGGAGGTTGTTGATGAACCTCAAGTAATACAAGTCGAGAGAGCTGTGGCCCTGCAGGAACATAACTTGTTGCCTCTGATGACTGAATCTGGAGTGGGCCAGACTTGGAGAGATGGAGTTCTCTTGGGATTAGAGATGGCAAGTTGGTCAGACCCCCCTATGCAGGGATGTCCTGTCTTTTGGGAACTGGTTTTGGGCCAGGGGGAGACTGGAGTGGTCGAGGCCCTTGACTTTGGAGGGACATTGAAGTATGCTTCGGAATATTTTTTGGATTTTGGTGCTGACTATGGAGAATGGGCTGACCTGTCGAGAAGGGATAAAGACATTTTTAGATTGTTTCCCCGAGAGCCACTCCTCAGTGATAAAGGAAGGAAACCAAGAACAAGACCAGTTGAAGATAAAGTAAAGTGCAGGTACAAATATGAAGAAGATCTGCAGAAGGGACGTGGAAAAGAGTTAAGAGCCTCGGACATAAGATCACCAGGTTGATGGACTAGATGGAACAGGCAGAAAGGACTGACAGAACCCGAGACCAGGAAGAAGAGACGGTGGATGAAGATTGGAAGAAATTTAAAAATTTATTTAGAGAAATATTGCAAAATTAATGAGTGTTAGAAAAATCTTGGAATGAAACTATTCGGCTTTAGTAGAAATGTTATAAGGAGTTATGTATAAATATGTTTTTAAGTTTTACTGCCTTGCCATGGCGAAGGGGCTTGAAGAACTCAGAGAAGCTATGAACTACGCCGAGCAGGGCACACAAGATGAACAGGTCATAGTGGAGAGTTTCGACCAAACGTGATCCACCTGGAGGAGGAACCGGCAAGCCACTCCAGTATCCTTGCCAAGAAAACTCCATGGACAAAGACAACAGGCATATTTAGATTTGGTGGACAGAGTGCCTGAAGAACTATGGATGGAGGCTCGCAACATTGTACAGGAGGCAGCAACGAAAACCATCCCAATGAAAAGGAAATGCAAGAAAGCAAAGTGGCTGTCCAACGAGGCCTTACAAATAGCGGAGGAGAGAAGGCAAGCAAAATGCGAGGGAGATAGTGAAAGATACAGGAAATTGAATACAGATTTCCAAAGAATAGCAAGGAGAGACAAGAAGGCCTTCTTAAACGAGCAATGCAAACAAATAGAGGAAAACAACAGAATGGGAAGAACCAGAGATCTGTTCAAGAAAATTGGAGATATGAAAGGAACATTTCGTACAAAGATTACCATAATAAAGGACAAAAGTGGTAAGGACCTAACAGAAGAAGAAGACATCAAGAAGAGGTGGCAAGAATACACAGAGGAATTATACCAGAAAGATATGGATGTCTCGTACACCCCAGGTAGTGTGGTTGCTGACCTTGAGCCAGACATCCTGGAGAGTGAAGTCAAATGGGCCTTAGAAAGCACTGCAAATAACAAGGCCAGTGGAAGTGATGGTATTCCAGCTGAACTATTTAAAATTTTAAAAGATGATGCTGTTAAGGTGCTACGCTCAATATGCCAGCAAATTTGGAAAACTCAGCAGTGGCCAGAAGATTGGAGAAGATCTGTCTACATCTCAGTCCCAAAGAAGGGCAGTGCCAAAGAATGCTCCAACTACCGCACAATTGCACTCATTTCACACGCTAGCAAGGTTATGCTTAAAATTCTACAAGGAAGGCTCAAGCAGTATGTGGATCGAGAATTCCCAGAAGTGCAAGCTGGATTTAGAAGAGGCAGAGGAAACAGAGACCAAATTGCAAACATGCGCTGGATTATGGAGAGAGGTAGAGAGTTCCAGAAAGACATCTACTTCTGCTTCATTGACTATGCAAAAGCCTTTGACTGTGTCGACCACAGCAAACTATGGCAAGTTCTTAAAGAAATGGGAGTGCCTGATCACCTCATCTGTCTCCTGAGAAATCTCTATGTGGGACAAGAAGCTACAGTTAGAACTGGATATGGAACAACTGATTGGTTCAAAATTGGGAAAGGAGTACGACAAGGCTGTATTTTGTCTCCCTGCTTATTTAATTTATATGCAGAATACATCATGCGAAAGGCTGGGCTGGATGAATCCCAAACTGGAATTAAGATTGCCGGAAGAAATATCAACAACCTCAGATATGCAGATGACACAACCTTGATGGCAGAAAGTGAGGAGGAATTAAAGAACCTTTTAATGAGGGTGAAAGAGGAGAGCGCAAAATATGGTCTGAAGCTCAACATCAAAAAAACGAAGATCATGGCCACTGGTCCCATCACCAGTGTGGTGTAGTGGTTAAGAGCGGTAGTCTCGTAATCTGGGGAACCGGGTTCGCGTCTCCGCTCCTCCACATGCAGCTGCTGGGTGACCTTGGGCCAGTCACACTTCTTTGAAGTCTCTCAGCCCCACTCACCTCACAGAGTGTTTGTTGTGGGGGAGGAAGGGAAAGGAGAATGTTAGCCGCTTTGAGACTCCTGAAGGGGAGTGAAAGGCGGGATATCAAATCCAAACTCTTCTTCTTCTTCACCTCCTGGCAAATAGAAGGGGAAGAAATGGAGGCAGTGAGAGTGTTGGGTTGAAAATGAACGACAGACGAGTAGATAGGTGTCATACGGGAGGCGTCTCTCGAGCAAGCCTCGGAGACTCCCTTTTATTGAATATTACTGCGTTTGCCACGTGTGCTTGTTGCTGATTGGTTAACATAAGTTCAAAACAAGGGTTGCATATAAGACATTAATCATAGACAGGTTAAAGGTTGGGAAAAGGAACGCGGAGTTTACACAGGCATGGGTTCGGACTGCCCGTACCAGAGTGGTACGAAAAAGGAATGTACAAGGAGGGGTAAGTACAGATTGATATGGTGTGATCTCAAGGTGAACAGAACGTACCAGGGTGATGAGGGAATGTCTTAGCATCAGCACGGTTTGTGCAGTGTGAGCAAAACAAAGCTTAGAAGCGAGACTTCCCATATGTGCAGAAGCAATGCTTTCCTTCATCTCCCCCTTTCTTTTCTTATTTGCGAGGTGTTCTGGGTGAATAAGACAAAAATACTTCGGGATACATGGTATGCCAGCGCATGCCCGAAATAAGTTCGCCAGGGTTGATGGGACAAAAATACTTCGGGATATGTGGTATGCCAACGCATGCCCGAAATAAGTCCGCCCACATCTCCCTATTAATTACTGTTGGTGCTGCCACTTCGCAAAGTAGGCAGCAATGATTTTATTGGGTGGTTGTGGGGGAGAGAGAAGCCGAGACAAAAGACTTATGAGTCCAGGAATGCATTGGAGGAAGCAACATAGCAAAATCATAGAATCATAGAATCATAGAATCATAGAGTTGGAAGAGACCACAAGGGCCATCGAGTCCAACCCCCTGCCAAGCAGGAAACACCATCAGAGCACTCCTGACATATGGTTGTCAAGCCTCTGCTTAAAGACCTCCAAGGAAGGAGACTCCACCACACTCCTTGGCAGCAAATTCCACTGTTGAACAGCTCTTACTGTCAGGAAGTTCTTCCTAATGTTTAGGTGGAATCTTCTTTCTTGTAGTTTGGATCCATTGCTCCGTGTCCGCTTCTCTGGAGCAGCAGAAAACAACCTTTCTCCCTCCTCTATGTGACATCCTTTTATATATTTGAACATGGCTATCATATCACCCCTTAACCTCCTCTTCTCCAGGCTAAACATGCCCAGCTCCCTTAGCCGTTCCTCATAAGGCATCGTTTCCAGGCCTTTGACCATTTTGGTTGCCCTCCTCTGGACACATTCCAGTTTGTCAGTGTCCTTCTTGAACTGTGGTGCCCAGAACTGGACACAGTACTCCAGGTGAGGTCTGACCAGAGCAGAATACAGTGGCACTATTACTTCCCTTGATCTAAGATGCTATACTCCTATTGATGCAGCCCAGAATTGCATTGGCTTTTTTAGCTTCCGCGTCACACTGTCGGCTCATGTCAAGTTTGTGGTCAACCAAGACTCCTAGATCCTTTTCACATGTAGTGCTCTCAAGCCAGGTGTCACCCATCTTGTATTTGTGCCTCTCATTTTTTTTGCCCAAGTGCAATACTTTACATTTCTCCCTGTTAAAATTCATCTTGTTTGTTTTGGCCCAGTTCTCTAATCTGTCAAGGTCGTTTTGAAGTGTGATCCTGTCCTCTGGGGTGTTAGCCACCCCTCCCAGTTTGGTGTCATCTGCAAATTTGATCAGGATGCCCTTGAGTCCATCATCCAAGTCGTTGATAAAGATGTTGAATAAGACCGGGCCCAAGACAGAACCCTGTGGCACCCCACTAGTCACTCTTCTCCAGGATGAAGAGGAACCATTGATGAGCACCCTTTGGGTTCAGTCAGTCAGCCAGTTACAAATCCACTGAGTGGTAGCATAGTCAAGACCGCATTTTACCAGCTTCTTTACAAGAATATCATGGGGCACCTTGCCAAATACCTTGCTGAAATCAAGGTAGGCTACATCCACTGCGTTCCCTTCATCTACCAGGCTTGTAATTCTGTCAAAAAATGAGATCAGGTTAGTCTGACATGACTTATTTTTCAGAAATCCATGCTGACTATTGGTGATCACAGCATTCCTTTCTAGGTGCTCACAGACTGTTTGCTTAATGATCTGCTCCAGAATCTTCCCTGGTATTGATGTCAGACTGACTGGGCGGTAATTATTTGGGTCCTCTCTTTTCCCCTTTTTGAAAATAGGGACAACATTTGCCCTCCTCCAGTCTGCCGGGACTTCGCCTGTTCTCCAGGAATTCTCAAAGATGACTGCCAGTGGTTCTGAAATCACATCTGCCAGTTCTTTTAATACTCTTGGATGCAGTTCATCTGGCCCTGGAGACTTGAATACATCTAGACTAGCCAAGTATTCTTGTACTATCTCCTCTGGGCTGTGTTTCCTCTGCTGAATCATTTGCTCCAAATTCTTCAGGTCGGCCATTGTTTTCTTTATCGGAGAAGACTGAGGCAAAGAAGGCATTGAGGAGTTCAGCCCTTTCTGTGTCCCCTGTTTGCATTTCACCATCTTCTCCCCTGAGTGACCCCACTGTTCCTTTGTTCTTCCTTTTGCTACGAACATACCCATAAAAGCCTTTTTTGTTGCTTTTAATAGAATCATAGAAATCAATATACATATTATAACAATGGCATATTGAAAGAGATTACGAAGCCAATTCAGGTTTGGCAACCAGCCAGTGAGCCACTGGGTGAATGAGTCCCACAGGCAGAAAGTCCAACGTCCTGTTTAATGTGGTGTGTAAGATTTTGCAAATGAGAGATTTGCTTTTGGATGGCTTTGGAATTATCCGTAATATTAAAACAACACATGTCATCCACTTGTTCACAGCCGTAATGATGAAGCATCAATAGATAATCGATAGCAGCGCAGTTCTGCAGGAGACCATGCTGGAGTTCACTCTGCTCTTTATTCAGAAGATGAAGCGCTTGAGAAGTAAAATTCAGGGCTTTTGCTGCAGAACAAGCTAAAGAGTTAATGTTCCTACTATTGCGCACAGCCAATCCAGGGACTCCTAGGAGAGAAACAGCTAAAGAGATATATTCAGACCTACTGGGAAGAGAAATAGAATCATCAAAATCGTTAGTCAGTTCAATATTGCGGCGATATTGAGAGCGGGTCAAATGATGCTTTTTGGGTAATACGATGGACAAACGGCTTAAGCAACAGGGTGTGCCATGGCTGATGTTTGCTGGAATGTAATTAAATGTATAGCCAGGACACGTCCAGAACCAGCCAGCAGGTAGTTCTGTGTATTTATATACATAAGAAATATTTACATAATTAGAGCAGTGGAAATTATCCCTGCCCATTTTTACACAGTTGGTTTTTGTGCAATTTACCATACGGGCGCAAGTGACATTAAAAGAAGCCACGTATGGGGTCAATAAATCAATGGCCAGAGGTGGGCGTCGGTGCACCTGGTTACCCCAGTTGTGGTAACCGGAATAACCAAGGGTGCGGAGAGAATCATTTTGGGGCAGGGATGAGAAAAACCAGGTATCATTTTGTATGTCAAAAGGATCGTGGCAAACAGGGATAAGGCAAGAGCCAAGGATTTCACCTATTGATACCTGTTGGGTTAGGCAAAAGGAAGAAATATTGAGGGTCTTTGCAAAAGATTCCCACACATTTGTTGGTGTGGAGTTACCGCTATTAAGAGCGGAAGCAGAAAGAGGCAAAAACAAAACGCTGAAAATGAGCACTATCATGGAATTAATATTAAGGCAGGTGATGATACACAGAAGCAAATTCTCAGGGGTTGCTTCTAGCTGATTTTCCTTTCTAAGCTGTTCAGCTTGAAATGAGAGTGATTTTATTTGGCAGGGCTGAAGACGGAAAGGCTGGAGGGCTTGATTCACATAATGTTGGCACATGGTAGGGGAATTCAACATTCCCTGTGGTAAGACTTTCCATTGATACCGTTCCATGGGCTGGCTATTATTTAACACAGGAACAGTAAAAGCAAAGAATTTACGATCCTTTTTCTGTAAAGGAATGGAAAAGAAACAATCTTGCAAATCTATGATAGCCAATTGATAAGAATGAGGGATTACATTTGGATTAGGCAGACCACACTGCAAGGGCCCCATGGGTTCAAGGATTTCGTTAATTCTCCTTAAATCTTGGAGAAATCTCCATTTGCCACTCTTCTTTTTTATGATGAAGATGGGGGTATTATAGGGGCTAACTGAAGGCTCTATATGGTCTGCCAATAATTGTTCATTCACCAAATTTTTTAAAGCAGTTAGCTTTTCCCCTGTTATGGGCCATTGTTCCACCCATACAGGGCTGGTAGATTTCCAGCTGAGGGGAAGTGCAAGCTTACTCATTAAATTGAATGGCAGCTTCTAATTGTTGTAGTAAGTCTCTGCCCCACAAATTGAGGTGGATTTTCAGCACACAGGGCTGGATGTATGCAATGGCTTCAGAGCTATCAGGCAGAGAAACAGGCAGCCACTGTACGCTTTTGGAAGAAGTTTGGTGACCACCCACACCCCAAACTGCAGGAGCAGACTCAAGGGGCCACGTGGGGCCCCAGCAACTACTGGAAATTACAGAAATGTCTGCGCCCGTGTCAATCAAGCCTTCCAGAACTTTGCCATTGATTTTATACTTACGAAGAAGTTTCTGATGACCAATCCTCTGGACTACAGCTAACAGCTGTGGAGGGAAAGAAGAGAGCTCGTGCAAATTACTATCCATAATAGAAGCAGTAGGATGAGGAGGGAGCACCACCAGATGCGCCCAAGACTCACCCTTTTTTAACTGCATGGGCATATGGCTCCAAAATTGAACCATGATTGTGCCCACATAGTCAGGATCTAGGACTCCTGGAATAACCTGGATTCCTTCTTTGGCCGCAGAGAATTTGGGTAAAATTAAGCCTGCGACCTTGGGTGGTAGAGGGCCCGCCAACTGGGTGGGCATAAACACAATTTCACCAGGTAAAACAGCGTATTTGGTCTCTTGATTGATCAAATCAATAGCAAATTCAGAGAGTGTATTTTCAGAGAATTTTTCAGCAGCGGAAACTAAAGGCGGAAAACTCTCTATTTGTCCTGGCCCGAGAGTGAGGCCGCTATGGAGTTTCCCGGACTCCTGCACTGATTTGCCCAATGATAGCCTTTTCCACATTTCGGGCATTTCTTGGAAGGTCTAGCCTTATTGGCATCACCATTCCTGTTTGCCCCCCCGCCAGGGGCTCTGCATTGTTTAGCAAAATGGCCTGGGCACTTGCAATTGAAGCAGTTACCTGTAGGCTTATTGGTAGCCTGGATCGCGCCAGCAAGCAAAGACATCGCATGACTCTGGCTACCAACATCCGCACAGGCTTGGATCATGTCGGCCAGGTCATATTTAACGCGATGTATGATTGACTGCAAAGCCTTTTTGCAATCGGTGTTTGCGTTTTCAAAAGCCAATTTTTTCATCAACTCATTTTGAGCTGTGGTGTTATCAATCTGCCTAGTGACTGATTCTTTCAATCTATCTATAAATTGATGGTAGGGCTCTGAATGTTGTTGCTTAATATTAACAAAGGAGCTCAGCGGTTGCCCTGAGACAGGGACTTTCCGAAAGGCGCGCTGTACACAGGTCGCGGTGCGACTGAAATGTAAAGGTGTCAGCGTTGCCTGAGCTGTTATATTATCATATGGACCAGCACCATAAAGTTGATTGGCTGAATGCTGTGGATCAGACAGGGCTGATGCGCTATGTTTAAATTCACTTTCAAAAACTACATACTGAGCCGGGGACAAAAGCATGCGCATCAGATCTTTCCAGTCTTGAGGTAGCATTGTATAACCATTTGTTATTCCCTCCAGCATTCCTATTACATAGGAGGATTTTAAACCGGAATCAGTAATGGCTTTTCTTAATTCTCTCATTACAGAATAAGGAAGCATCTCATACATAATTTGTTGTTGCGCAGTGCCAGGGTTAGTATAAGAAATAGGGAAAGCAGACGGCAGTTCCCCGGCCCACCCCGCCTCCTCCTCCAAGGAAAGAATTCCTTCCTGTCTAGCTTGAAAAAGTGCAGCATGCACAGCTCCTGTAGGAGCAGGCGAAGGAGGGAGGGAAGGGGGGGTGGGGGGGTGGATGTGGGCTGAGGCGAAGGGGGTGTTAGAGAAAGTTGCGATGGAGGCAAAAGCTTTGGGTACGGAGGTAGATTGTCTGTTGTGGCTAAAAGGGCAGGTGGTGGGGAATTGTCTGCTGCGGGTGCCGACAGAGACGCCTGGGGACCTAATCTAGCGATGGCATCCGCACACTTCTGCCAAGTGAGCAGACAATGAATCGGAGGCCTCGGTTCTGCGAAGAGGGTTTTTCCGATTTTTTGCCAAGTCTCCATCCCCAAAGACCCTGTTTCTGGGTACCAGGGGCACTCACAAGCAATATGACATAACAATCGTTCAATTTCTTTCAAGGGAATATGCGCACCTGCTACTCTCTGTCTGACTAAATGAAACAGTTCTTTAGCATGCTCTTTTTGGGACTTTGTAAGCTCCCCCCCCCCCATACTCACGATGTAGCGCGCTGAGACTTTTCCAGTCGAGTGAAGTATGAGGCTGCGTAAAGGGATCTGGCACGTCGAGGGTCACCAGATGTTGGGTTGAAAATGAACGACAGACGAGTAGATAGGTGTCATACAGGAGGCGTCTCTCGAGCAAGCCTCGGAGACTCCCTTTTATTGAATATTACTGCGTTTGCCACGTGTGCTTGTTGCTGATTGGTTAACATAAGTTCAAAACAAGGGTTGCATATAAGACATTAATCATAGACAGGTTAAAGGTTGGGAAAAGGAACGCGGAGTTTACACAGGCATGGGTTCGGACTGCCCGTACCAGAGTGGTACGAAAAAGGAATGTACAAGGAGGGGTAAGTACAGATTGATATGGTGTGATCTCAAGGTGAACAGAACGTACCAGGGTGATGAGGGAATGTCTTAGCATCAGCACGGTTTGTGCAGTGTGAGCAAAACAAAGCTTAGAAGCGAGACTTCCCATATGTGCAGAAGCAATGGAGAAGATCAGTCTACATCCCAGTCCCAAAGAAGGGCAGTGCCAAAGAATGCTCCAACTACCGCACAATTGCACTCATTTCACACGCTAGCAAGGTTATGCTTAAAATTCTACAAGGAAGGCTCAAGCAGTATGTGGATCGAGAACTCCCAGAAGTGCAAGCTGGATTTAGAAGAGGCAGAGGAACCAGAGACCAAATTGCAAACATGCGCTGGATTATGGAGAAAGGTAGAGAGTTCCAGAAAGACATCTACTTCTGCTTCATTGACTATGCAAAAGCCTTTGACTGTGTCGACCACAGCAAACTATGGCAAGTTCTTAAAGAAATGGGAGTGCCTGATCACCTCATCTGTCTCCTGAGAAATCTCTATGTGGGACAAGAAGCTACAGTTAGAACTAGATATGGAACAACTGATTGGTTCAAAATTGGGAAAGGAGTACAACAAGGCTGTATTTTGTCTCCCTGCTTATTTAATTTATATGCAGAATACATCATGCGAAAGGCTGGGCTGGATGAATCCCAAGCTGGAATTAAGATTGCCGGAAGAAATATCAACAACCTCAGATATGCAGATGACACAACCTTGATGGCAGAAAGTGAGGAGGAATTAAAGAACCTTTTAATGAGGGTGAAAGAGGAGAGCGCAAAATATGGTCTGAAGCTCAACATCAAAAAAATGAAGATCATGGCCACTGGTCCCATCACCTCCTGGCAAATAGAAGGGGAAGAAATGGAGGCAGTGAGAGATTTTACTTTCTTGGGCTCCGTGATCACTGCAGATGGTGACAGCAGCCACGAAATTAAAAGACGCCAGCTTTTTGGGAGAAAAGCAATGACAAACCTAGACAGCATCTTAAAAAGTAGAGACATCACCTTACCAACAAAAGTCCGTATAGTTAAAGCCATGGTTTTCCCAGTAGTGATGTATGGAAGTGAGAGCTGGACCATAAAGAAGGCTGATCGCTGAAGAATTGATGCTTTTGAATTATGGTGCTGGAGAAGACTCTTGAGAGTCCCATGGACTGCAAGAAGGGGGAAGGGGAAGGAGAAGGGGGCGACAGAGGACGAGATGGTTGGATAGTGTTTTCGAGGTTACCAGCATGAGTTTGACCAAACTGCGGGAAGTAGTGGAGGACAGAGGTGCCTGGCGTGCTCTGGTCCATGGGGTCACGAAGAGTCGGACACGACTAAACAACAACAACAACAAGTTTTAGGGTTTTTAATGGTAAGATAAGGTTAAAGTAAATTAAGATAACTAAAGGACAGAAAATGTAAAATTTAAGGTCAAATTGTGTTAAGAACAAAAATTTTGTTATAGAACAAAAATTGAGAAAGATGGAAAGGATTTGCTGAAATAGCTAATTGAATTAGAATACAAAAAAGGGAGGTGTGAGGAGGTCGATGAAACAAGTAAATGAAAGACAAAGATATGGAAATTGGATGTGTTTTTAAATGTTTTTGCTTTTAAATGTTTTTTTGTTTTTCTTATTGTTTTGTTATAATTGTTTTTTATTGTGTTTTTTTCTATTTTTGAAGTATTGTAACTTTTTATTGTCTTCTCTCCTTTTCTTTTCTCTGTAATTTGTTAAACTTTTAATAAATATCATTTTAAAAAAAGAGAGAGAGAATGATGGGGACTGTAGCCCCAGATCAGTAGCATGGAAAATACTGTAGTGGTTCCATGGTGGAGCAGTCTTTAGTACTGGGTAGTACCTCATCTTTGTTGATAGTCAGAGCCCCTAAGACTGTTCCCAGTGGTGGACCTTGGCATCTCAAATTTCAGTGGCACCCTGCGTGATGTCAAAATCTGGTGCCCCCCACATCTTGCCTTCCATTGGCTGTCATAGTTGTTGTGCCTGCTGCAGCATGCTAGAAACTCTCGTGTCCGGTGCAACCACACTCCCCTAGATCCATCTTTTCTGTTCCTGCATGGTTTGTAGCAACAGGGTTCTGGCACCACTTGAATTAAAGTGGATACAATTCCATTTTGAAGTTTACTTCATAAGGTTATTTCTTTTGTGGGTGAGAGGCCCCATTTCAACTGAGGATGAGAGTCACTTTGGGATTTGTGCCATGGTTCTGTTTTCTGTTGAAAATAGAGCAGCTCTGAGTCAGCAATCTTTCCTCCCCTTGGTTGGAGTGGGAATAATATGATGGTGATGATGACGATGTATACCCCACCCACCTGGCAGGGTTTCCCCTGGAAAGCAGCTGGTGCTGCTCTTACTTTGCTCCACATCTTCCCTCACCTTTGGGAGAGAAGCAAAGCAGCTGCTTGGCCACAAGAACCCACCCTTTGTGTCACTTGGTCTGACCCTGTTCTTCAAAGCTCAGAAGGAGAAACACATAGCCAGCTGTAATTCTGCAATATGCTTTCCTCGCTATCTAGTTGTTTTCTAGTGTCTAATAGCCAACAAGATCTAAAATTGATAGCAGCATATACAGTGAGGGGGGAAAGTATTTGATCCCCTGCTAAATTTGCCCGTTTGCCCTCTGACAAAGAAATGACCAGTCCATAATTTTAATGGTAGGTTTATTGTAGCTGTGAGAGACACAATAACAACAGGAAAACCCCCAGAAACCCAGAAGACAAAAGTCAGAGATTGATGTGCATTATAATGAGTGAAATAAGAATTTGATCCCTTTGCAAAAGATGACTTAGCACTTGGTGGCAAAACCCTTGTTGGCAGTTACAAAGATCAGATGTTTCTTGTTGGTGGCCACCAGATTTGTTACAAGTGCTGTTCGACTAAGCATCTGTGGAAGTCCTGTCCGGAGGGGGCTGCTTCCGAAGGTCATTTGCACCGTCAACAGCAGCAAAAGAAGCAAGAGGAAGCAGACGGTGCACCTCGTGACTGCAGTGGACGAGAGTTCCGAAGATGAGCAGCAAATCACTTGGGTCATCAATTCAGGCAGTTCCAGACACCTGATCGCTTCAAAGGTGTTTTTTGCCAAGAAGGCCTCTTCGCCATGAAAACAGGTCGTGTTGGCAGACGGGAGGAAGTCCAACGTGAAATCGGAGGGATCTGTCTTCGTACCCTGTCTGCACACACAGCTGGACAATGTACTGTGCATTCCCTCGCTGCAGAGCAACCTGATGTCTGTCTCTTGTCTGGTGAATTCTGGGTTTTATGTTCTTTTCAAAGACGCATGTTGTGAAATCCAGAGGGACGGAGTAACATTGGGGAGGGCTCTAGCAGACTGCCTGTTCTGCTGGAAGGGTGAGCTCTTTCGCCTGAAATAGCACCGGTGCTTTGAAGGTCGGCGAAACCGCTAGAGCGACGCAGCTGCAAACTGGCAGCTTGGTGAAAACATCACATGATGTGACTAGCTGTGGGAAAGAATCTTCCCGGAAGTTCACAGGCTTCTCAAAGCTTTGTGAAGTGTGTAATATGAGACCTTCCTGTTGCGTATGTGAAGGAAGTCTTAGTCACTTGCTTGCTGAACACTGAACTGTTCAGACATGTTTTTTGTAGAGTTACATCAGTCAGAAATAAACAAGATGTAAAAGGATTTCTGACTATCTCCTTTCTCTTGCTGGTATGCAAGGAGGGAGGGGGTGTGCATTTTCCACGCTGGGAAATGTCACCTATCAAGATCTCCCTGGTCTGTCCGGGATGTCAGCCAGAGGAAGATCACCGGTAAACAAGCTCCGAGAGCAGGGAGAGGGGCCAGCCTCTCCGGAGGGGACTTGTTTTTCCAACATATGGTAGCAGAGGATGGTTGCTGGATCGTATACATCCTCTGCAAGGAAATGGTAGTACGCGGATGGTGGCTACAAAGTAACGACTAAGGACGGCTGGTGGAGACGTGTTTGCTGTTTTGCTACGTTCCACGGACCCCTGATGATTGCTGATTTATGGCTGTATGGTGAACGCGGATTGAAAATTCTTCGGTTCACTGAAGGGCTCCTCTTTTTGGATTAAAACAGAGCGGAGAGAAGGCCACATACCAAGCATTCCGGGGGAGAGCTGATAACTGCCGTTGCCTAGCAACAAGACGTGAGTACTTTCTGGGGCTGATTTATGAGCTCGTTAGCTTCAAAGGCAAAGGGAAGCAAGCCAGAGCAGTAAAAAGGCACAAAGGCTGCAAAGGGCTGTTGGAAGGGACTTTCCTTATTTGTATCTGCCCATTCTTCTAGTCTCCCAAGAAGGAGCCTGGCATATAGTTTGGAGGCTACATCTAACAAACTAATGGGTCTATAATTGGCAGGGTTTTTCTTATCACCCTTTTTATATATTGGGGCAATTATACTCAACTTCCACCCTTCAGGTATGCGACCTGAGCTGTTAATGTATGAAAACAATTTTGCAAAAATGGGTGACCAGAAATCAGGTCTTATCTTATAGATCTGCATTGGGATCATGTCTTCTCCTGGAGCTTTATTAGCTAGTTGGCTTGCGATTAGCCTCTTAATCTGATTGGGCGTGACGTCTGGCCATTCTGTCAGTTCTGATAACTGAGTATAGTAAACATTTGGGGGTGGGTCAGGACAGGGGCCATATATTTCTGTAAAATATGTCACCCAATCCTTTCCTTGGACAGATG
Organism: Podarcis raffonei; assembly: GCF_027172205.1. Taxonomy (NCBI): domain Eukaryota; kingdom Metazoa; phylum Chordata; class Lepidosauria; order Squamata; family Lacertidae; genus Podarcis; species Podarcis raffonei. The sequence continues at coordinate 30,016,550 of NC_070620.1, forward strand.
CTTCTAACGAGTAGCCCAGCCCATTTGTGCCTTGGGCAACCAGATGCCAAAATTTTTGTGAGTCCTTTTGAACTGCTGCATCTCCCAATTCTTTCCACTGTTGTTCATAATATATTTGTTTCTTGCTTTTAAGTAATAATTTATAATTGTTTCATAACTGGGCTACCTCAGCTTGTAGAGCAAGATTGTGCTTATCTTGTTTTAACTTCAATTTTCTAAGTACCCTAGCTAGGTATTTTTTGCTATTCTGACATTCCTTATCAAACCAAGTCTGTCTCTTAAACTTTTTGTTTTTTATCACACTAGCTGTGGTCATCAGTGGGCGCATTCGGTTGATTATATTCTCATAAAGTCCAATTATGTTTCCTGTTTCTAACAACACTTCCCCCTTTAATAAAGCAAATTCATGGGAATCCAGGATCTGAATCATTTTTTCTTGGACCTGTGCATTCCATTTTAACCTTCTATTTCCAAGTATCAGATATTCTGTTTCATCCAATAATTTAGGAAAGGCAGGAGAAAAGAATGATGTCAGAGATAACTCAAGTGGAAAGTGGTCACTTTCAGCTCTGGGAATTATCCTGAAGGTATCTCGGTTAACTGGCACATTATTAGATGTTAGGATATAATCTATGGTGCTAGTAAATCCTCTGGGGGAGATAAAAGTAAAATAACCCTCTTGATCCCCTTGACCGTGCCCATTGCATAACAAAAGGTTATGCTTTATTATAAGTTCACAAAGATATTTCCCAGCGCGATTAGAGGTGGTATCCATTGCTCCCCTCTGACAGATTTCAGGTTCGTCCTCCAAGTTTAGACCAGATAATATTGTATTTTGTGGGGAAACAAGGCCGATCCGGGCATTGAAGTCACCTCCCAAGACAAGCCGAGGGTTAGGTGACAGAGAGTCTATACTTTCGAGTAGTTGGTCAAGTTTATCCCAATATGATCTCAGTTCCCCACAAGACTTTACTGGAGGTATGTACACACAGATGCAATAAGTATTTCTCAGAAGACTATCAGAAAGGGACAACACTAAAAAATTAGGGGTGGTCAACGAGGGACACTGTTGAATTGATACATTAAGAGAGGTTGACACCAGCACCGCCAGCCATCCACTAGGCCTTCCATACTTTACAGTTTTAAGAGCTGGTTGAGTGTAACTTGTAAAACCCTGTAGTTCAACCATAGTGCCCTCTTTTGCCCAGGTTTCTTGAAGAAAGATGATATCATGTGTTTGTAGATAAGAACAGAAATCACTGTCTTGGATCTTGTTCATCCACCCTGTTACATTCCATGAGAGAAGTTTAATTGTTTTACAGTGATTTACTCTTAGTCAATTGTTGGCCAATGTACTCTCAGAGTTTACCAGTTTTTGAGGCAACAGAGTATTGCCAATGCTAGTGGAATAATCCAGATGTTTGATTATTTCAGTCGTAGTACATAAAGTGCTCACATTTGTAATCACTGGGCCTTTTCTTTGCAAATTGTTTGCCAATGGGGATTTCTTGGGTGTGTTTCCTGACTCCTCCTCTTCTAAATATTTCATCTTTGTCCAGTACTCCGGTGGTTCTATAGTTATCATTCTGTTGTGGCCATTGGGTCTATTATCAATCTCTGCCTCCGGTTCTTTAATCTCTTTCAGTGTCTGGCTCATAAGATCAAGCCTCTTGATAACTGTTTGTTGCTCTTCCTGAGGGAGATTCCTAAAGGAGCTGAGAAAATCCTCTTCCAAAGGATTTACAGAGTGCTCAGATTCCTGAAGATGATTGTCTAGAGGAATCGGCTGTTCCTTTTGGCACACCTGGTTATTTTGATGTTGGGCATGAACCTGCGAATTCAACTCAGGCATGTCTGTTTCCTCCCCACCTGTCAAGTTTTTTTGTGATGTCATTACTTCCATTGGGGATCCAGGCTTTGGTTTTGTGAGCCCCTCTGAAGCACCAGTCCTCATCTTACATAAGGGTGCAACAATAGAATTGCGAAATACCCGGGTTGGAAAAACTCCTCTGCTTGACAATCTGAATTTCAGCTTGTGAATCAGTGAGGGCAGTCTAGTAGAGGAAAAAGTTAACATAATTTTTTGGCTTTGATTTGTGGTATTCAAGAGTTCAGTCCTAACGAGGTCGATCTCTGTAAGTCCAATGCCAAGTAAGTCTGATAAATGTTGTTTGGAACGCTGGGCACCTTTCCAGCTAGGAGTTTGATCTGGCCTTCCACAAATTGTCATGCCGATCTTTTTTGGTTGGAAGATTAAATAAGAAGAGTTTGTTTTAAGAGCCTCTGCACGTTCTATGTTGAGCTTAGGGGTCTGCTCTTGTTGTCGCCAATTTCCTTTGGTACTATGGTGTTCTGTTGATGCCTGCTTGGTATTAACTGATAAACTGTGGACCTCTTTGGATAATTGGGTTATTTGAGAGGCAATACCTCTAATTTGCTGGAAGATATGTTCAACCGTTCTTGCAATTAGAGTTAATTGGGTGCTCTCCCTATTTGTTATTCCTTCCTCTCTGAGGAGCACAGGATCAACTTGCCCCATTGCTGTATCCAGTTCCACGCTCTCACCTTGAATACTCTCCCCACACTCACAATCATCTTCAAGAGGAGAAAACCGGGTTTTTGTTGGAACTATAAAAGCAGATTTGTTTAAAAAGTCCTCTATTTTAGATTGTTTGGGAACCGGTGAGAGAGCTACATCCTCTGGGTCCCTGTGGCGTTTACTAGCAGGCATAGCGTCACCGTGGGGAGTAAACAAGGAGAGGTTTCACCAACCAAAAAAGAGAGAAAAAATAGAAAGTGCTCAGTTTGTTCAATTTAAGAGCTTCTCTGTGTGGAGACTGCCAGGAGTTTCAGGAACAAAGTATAGAAGGGAGTTGGCGGTTAATAGCTAGCAGCTGGCGGCCTGCCCAGGATGCTTCACAGAACTTGCCCAAGATGTTTCTCATAGCATAGACAAGAAGGTGCTGTTAGAATCTCAGTAAGTTAAAAAGTAGAGAAGTAAAAAAGGAAAAATTACTTCCCTGGGTGGCAGTCAATGCTAATTACAGTCCTGTTATCTGCGGAGCTCCGAAGCCTGCTTGCTAAGCCGTTGCCATCTTGGACCCAAAGTCGGGACTTTCCAAGTGGAGCTTGCTGCCAGCTTGTAAACAGCTCATAGACTTTTGGATTTTCCAGCTTGTAGCTGAAAGCTGAAGCTTGGAATCAAGATGGATGCCAAGAAAGGGGCAGGTTTACCTTATCCACCTCCCCTGACTAATGACAATTATTCCTCATGGTCTGTGAAAATGAAAGCCATGCTTCAGAGTCAGAGGGTGTTTGGAGTGATTGAAAATCCAATCCCAGCTGCACCCACACCAGCTTGGAATTCCCAGAATGTGAAAGCCAGGTCGGCTATGATTCTGTGTGTCTCAGATGAGCAGCTCGTGCATATAGCAGATATGCAACACACGTGCGAAATTTGGCAAACGCTGCAAAGAATCCATCGAAGGGATGCTGCAGGTACTGCGCTGTTGCATTTTGAAAAACTCACAAACATGAGACTGGCGCCTGATGGGGATGTGATGGTGCATTTGACAGAGATGAAACATTTACGCCAGCAGATGGCGCAACACAATTTCCCTCTTCAGGAAGAGATATTTTGCTTTATGATCATTAACAGCCTTAATCGGACTTACAAAACCGTTGCAAGTCAACTTGGATCTCTACCTGTATCTGTTAACTTTTGATAAGAGTGATTACAAAAGTTGTACTGCATGTGAGTCTAAAATGCTTTCTCTTGCAGGTATATCGGACGGAGCCAAGGATAAAAAGGCACCTAAGATTACCAGTGTTTTTCAGCGAGTGTATGCTGATGTAATTGGTCCTCTAGCACCATCTAGAGGCAATGCAAAATACTACCTTGTATTTGTTGATCACTATTCTCAATATGTATGGCTATATATATTGGGATCACCCAGAGAAACCTTAGCAAGGTTTAAAGAGTTTTGTGATAAGGTTAAGAATATTCATGATGCTAATATTGATTTTCTTTTCACAGATGAAAAGCCAATTTTTCTTTCACAGGATTTTCAGGATTTCATCAAGAGACAACGGATAGAGCATAAAATTGCTGTCTCAGAAGCTGCATGGAACAAAAGTGTGTGTGTAAAGGCGAACAAAGAGTTGCAGAATGGCATGAATGCACAATTGCTGAGTTCACATTTGCCACATGAGTATTGGGCTGAATCTTTATCTTCTTAATGTTACACTTGGGTGAGAAAGGTTTCAAAAGGTATGGAAAGTTCTCCTTTTGAGAAGCTATTCCACAGGAAACCTTCTGTAAATCATTTTAAGGTTTTTGGATCTCACATCCGTACAGAAATTCCAGATGGGGTAAAGAATGCCAGAGGCATTTTTGTGGGTTAATGAAAGGGTCTCTACAGAGTAATTTTGTCTGAATCTGGTCAGGTGATTCTCACAAAGTTTCTAGAGAGCACTCCGAGACAGGAGACAGAGGTTTTTCAAACATTTCCCATTGCTGACAATTCAGATGATGATTCTGATTATTCTGATTATTCTGGTACTGAGAGTGACACAGAAAGCTCAGGAAGTTCTGTTGACACAGTCATTGAGAGAGGTTCACACACAATGGCTAGACCTTCACAGGTTAAGGTTGAACCACTGTTTACTGTTGGAACTGGTTCTCCAAAAGGTCCCGAGGATGAACCAGTCAGCAAGGAGGATCAGCACCTCATACGCAGGTCTGAAAGAATCACAAAGGGCGTACCACCCAAGAGGTATCCTCAAGAGTTTGCTAATTCAGCTGTTGCATGTGTTACTATTGTTGACAACTCAAGCCTGGTAAAAGAAGAAGAAGAAGAAGAGTTTGGATTTGATATCCCGCCTTTCACTCCCTTTAAGGAGTCTCAAAGCGGCTAACATTCTCCTTTCCCTTCCTCCCCCACAACAAACACTCTGTGAGGTGAGTGGGGCTGAGAGACTTCAAAGTGTGACTGGTCCAAGGTCACCCAGCAGCTGCATGTGGAGGAGCGGAGACGCGAACCCGGTTCCCCAGATTACGAGACTACCGCTCTTAACCACTACACCACGCTGGTGTGTCTAAGTCAGAGACAAAGACACAAGAGGGAGTTGCTAAGCGTAACACTACATTCCCTAACCAAGGTAATGCAGATGCACTCATTCCTTGGAAAACAGACACCCAGAGAGTTACATTGGTGAAACCAGTCGCGAGTAGTTCCAAGGGTGGAACTGAAACAACAGGGGATTGTTACATGTATAAGAACTGTTTGTTTTCTTCTCTGGATCAAGCTTTGTTCGCAGCTAACGTTGATTCATATGGGGGAATATGTTACGATATGAGAGCAACGCAGCTGCAAACTGGCAGCTTGGTGAAAACATCACATGATGTGACTAGCTGTGGGAAAGAATCTTCCCGGAAGTTCACAGGCTTCTCAAAGCTTTGTGAAGTGTGTAATATGAGACCTTCCTGTTGCGTATGTGAAGGAAGTCTTAGTCACTTGCTTGCTGAACACTGAACTGTTCGGACATGTTTTTTGTAGAGTTACATCAATCAGAAATAAACAAGATGTAAAAGGATTTCTGACTATCTCCTTTCTCTTGCCGGTATGCAAGGAGGGAGGGGGTGTGCATTTTCTACGCTGGGAAATGTCACCTATCAAGATCTCCCTGGTCTGTCCGGGATGTCAGCCAGAGGAAGATCACCGGTAAACAAGCTCCGAGAGCAGGGAGAGGGGCCAGCCTCTCCGGAGTGGACTTGTTTTTCCAACACGACTCCCCCACTCCTTGATAAGGTAAGCTCTTGATAAGGGCTCCAAGAGCGAGTGGGGTTGGAGACGGAGGCACTTGGGAATAGACTTGCTTCCTTCATCGCATGAAGCTCCGAGTCCAGCGATTGTGAGCGGCCAATTTCTCCAAGCAACTTTGATTGGAAAAGAGTGAGTAATAAATTAAAATAAATTAAAAACTAAATTAATTAAATTAAATAATTAAATTAATTATTTTAATAAATTAAAATAAATTAAAAATTTGGACATCTATTTGGAAAGGATAGGGGCTTAAAAATGGAGGTCAGTCCCTTCCTTTGATTAAGAGAGAAAACAGCTACACTAGCCGAAGCCATGATCTAAAATATACGACTTTCTAAAGACTTTCAAGTTAACTTTCGGATTCCCTCTTCTAGCAGGGGGAAGGGGGGAGATACTTTTCTGACTTTTATAATCCCTGCAGACAGTTTGGATTTACGAGGTATTTTCTTTGTGGAAGTGGACTACTCAGTCGGGGAGACTAGACTCCATTGTGACGTCGTAAAGAAAAATGACACTTTCAACTTTCGTTTTCCTATTTGGGGGGGGGGGGGAAGTAACTGCAGCTGCCCGAACTCAAAGGTTTTTCTTTTCTCTCTTTTTTTAACAGAACCCCTACCTCCAGATATAAATTGTAAATTGTAACTGTGTTATTAACTTCTGGGGAATTAAGAAAGGAGTAAAAAAAAGGATTACAAGTTAGAGAGACTGTTGACTTTTATATTAAGACTGGTGGAGAGGCTTGAGAAGGGAAACTGTCTGCCTCCTTATCTCCCCCTTGTGTCTGAGACTGACCTTGAACAAAAGAATTACAAGTTATGGATGGGGGAGAGAAAAGAGAAAAGACAGAGAAAACAAAAACCAAAGTAAGGAGGGACTCTAAGTCACCAACTTTTGAGGAGTCTGTGTTGCAATTGCTTCAGGAAATTAAAACAGAAGTAAGAGGAAATCAGAAGTCTATAAAGGAATTAAAAAGTGACTTTGCTCAATTAAGACAAGATTTGATGCAAGTTAACTCAGATGTATCAGCACATGAGTCAGGACTGGCGCATTTGGAAACTGTGAGAATTCCTGACTTAGAGACAATTCAGCGAGAATCTCAAATTTCAATTGCATCTCTGCAAATAAAACAGAGGGAATGTAATCTGAGATTGAGGGGCGTACCCCAGAAAGAGCAGGATAATTTGAAGGATTGGTTAATTGAAGAATTTGCAACGTACTGGGTTCTCTCAAAAGAATAATTAAATTCCTGGATTGACAAGGCCTACAGATTTGGACCTAAAACAGATACTAAGATTACACATGACTGTATGGTGTTTTTTAAAACTAAAGAGCAGAGAGATATTATTTTAGGCCACCATTATAAAAAAAGTTTAAAGATAGATGAGAAGGGAAGAATTCTGTTTAAAGACATTCCGACACACTTTTTGGCCCCTGAGAAATAATTATATGGATTTGGCTAGTGCCCTAAGAAGAAAGAACATTTTCTTCAGGTGGGATTTCCCGGAGGGACTATCTTTTAAATTTCAAGGAAGGAAACAAAGAATAAGAACTGTCGGAGAGAAAGAAAGATTTCTGGAGAAAAACGCAAAAGAGCTCGGACTGGAAAGTTCTCCTTTACTGGGGGCAGGGGCAGTGGGCCCCTAACAAATCAGGATGTCATTGAAAATTTACTCCTGGAATGTAAATGGTCTAAATTCACGTTTTAAAAGGAATCAAGTTTATCATGTATTGGCAAGACAGAATTTGGATATAATCTGTTTACAAGAAACACGTTATAAGACTTCACAGGAAAATTCTCCAAAATAAGAAACTTGGGCAGGAATTTATTTCATCCGACAAAGTGAAAAAAGAGGCGTGGTTTTTTATGTTAAAGAAAAATGGAACCCCAAATTGCTGTTTAAAGATGAGGAAGGGAGGTACATTGCAGTTGAAATTACGGCACAAGGCGATAAATTTCTTTTGCTGGGAATTTATGCACCAAATGATGGCAAAGTGGAATTCTTTAAGAATCTGGACTTAAAACTTATGGATTATATGGATTACAAATTGATTTTAATAGGAGACCTGAATGGAGTAGCATCAACATTAATGGATAAAACACAGGGACAGAAAAATCCAAGTTCCGGCAGACTACCAAAGATTTTCTTTGATATGACTGATAAATACAATTTGTCGGACGTATGGAGGCTACAAAATCCAATGGAGAGAGACTATACTATACCAGAGATTTGGTTCCTAAGGTTACTAAAACAGAAATTTGCCCTAAGACTTGCTCAGATCATAATGCAGTGGTTTTGGAGATGAAATTATACCTGCAGGGCTCCTTTAGATGGAGGATGAATGATGAGTTGTTGAGGAATGAACAGATGATTAGTAAGGCCCAAAAGACTCTAAAAGACTATTTTGAACTAAATATGAACACAGAGGTAGAAACAAGAGTCATTTGGGATGCAAGTAAGGCAGTAATGAGAGGTTTCCTCATACAACAGAACTCGATAAAGAAAAAGATACAGGATGAGAAAAAAAGAGAAAATTCTGTCTCAAATAAAGGACAAAGAGAAGAGTTTAAGATTAATGCCAAAGAGTCAACAGATTCCAAAAGAAATTAAAGCATTGCAGATTCAATTTTCTCAAATTATTAACCAGGAAATAGAATGGAAAATTAAAATGATGAAACAGAGAAATTTTGAATCTGTGAATAAATGTGGGAAATTGTTGGCTTGGCAATTAAAAGAGAGACAGAAGCAAAGTACTATTACAAATATTGTATCTGATGGAAAATCTATGGAAAACCCTGCAGATATAAGAAAATGTTTCCAGAAATACTTTAAACAGCTGTATAAAAAAGGTAAAGAAGATAAGGATAAAATTGAGCAATTTCTTGAGGCAAATGAAATGCAGAAAATTCCCGAGGATAAAAGGTTCCTACTAAATGGCATGAAAAACAGATCAAGATAGATCTGATGTAAAAAATTATAGACCAATCTCATTACTTAATGCGGATTATAAAATCTTTGCGAATATTTTGGCCAATAGACTAAAAAAGGTTCTATCAGATTATATACACAAGGACCAGGCAGGATTTCTGCTTGGGAGACAAATGAAAGATAACATTAGAAATATAATTGATATAATAGAAAGGTTGGAAGCGAAAAGAAATTGTAAAGCAATGTTAATGTTTATTGATGCTGAAAAGGCCTTTGATAATGTTTCTTGGTTATTTATGATGAAAAACCTAGAAAGAATCGAGGTTGGCCAGGAATTTTTAAATGGTATCAATGCGATCTATTTTGAACAAAAAGTAAAAATCATAGTTAATAATGTGGTCTCAGAGGAAATCAGAATTGAGAAAGGAACCAGGCAAGGGTGCCCGCTTTCCCCTCTGCTATTTATCTCTGTTCTGGAGGTTTTGCTAAACATGTTGAGGAAAGAGGAGGAGGTTAAAGGCATTGTAGTAGGATCCAAGCAATATAAATTAAAAGCCTTTGCTGATGACTTGGTCTTAACTTTACAAGATCCAGAAATCAGTGCAGTAAAAGCGCTGGAGCCGATTCAAGAGTTTGGGCAGATAGCAGGATTTAAATTAAACAAGAGCAAAACCAAAGTTTTGGGGGGGAAACTTAGATAATGAGGAAAGAAAAACCCTTTTTGAAAGGACAGGCCTTGTTTCTGTGAAAAAAGTTAAATATTTGGGTGTGAACTTATCGGTAAAGAATTTGAATCTTTATAAAGATAACTATGAAAAATTATGGAATGAAATCAAGAGAGATCTTGAGATATGGTTAAACCTAAAACTTTCATTGATGGGCCGAATATCGGTGGTTTAGATGAATGTATTGCCGAAGATGTTGTTTCTGTTTCAAGCTTTACCAATCATTGATAATGTTAAATGTTTTAAAGAATGGCAGAAGGCATTGTCTAAATTTATCTGGCAGGGGGGAAAACCTAGAATTAAATATAAATTACTTACAGATATAAAAGAAAGAGGGGGCTTTTCCCTACCAGATTTGAAGATATACTTTGAAGCTGCTGCCTTCTGCTGGATCAAGGATTGGATTCAACTAGAGAATGATGATGTGGAGGGACTGGATAATCAATTTGGATGGCATGCATATTTATCGTATGACAAGATAAAGGCCCATAGTGGTTTTAAGAATCATGTAATTAGAAAGGCGTTATACAATGTATGGACTAGATACAAAGATCTCTTAGTAAGAAAAACACCAAAATGGATTTCACCAATGGAAGCACAGGCCCAAAAAAAGTTAAATATGGAAAACAAATGGTTGAGGTATTCAGATTTGTTAGAGGATCAGGACGGTTTTAAATTAAAACCATTTGAACAAATTAAAGATAAAGTGAATTGGTTGCAATATTATCAAATTAACGAATTATATAAGATGGATAAGAGAAATGGTTTTGCAACAGAAAAAACCAAATTGGAAATGGAGTTGTGAGATACTAATGATAAGAATATGTCTAAAATGTATAATTTGTTGTTGGAGTGGCATACCAAGGATGAACAAGTTAAATCGGTTATGATTGATTGGGCAAGAGATGTGGGACATAATATAATGATGGAGGACTGGGAGAGGCTATGGAGGAAAGGGGTTAAAGGAAGTTAAAGGTTAAAGGAAGTTAAAGGAAAACATTATGAAGATGATGTATAGATGGTACTTGACCCCTGTAAAACTAGCAAAGATTTATCACAATAGTGATAATCTTTGTTGGAAATGTAAAGAAAAAGAAGGTACTTTTTTCCATATGTGCTGGACCTGTCCCAAGATGAAGGACTTCTGGGAGAAGATTTATAACGAACTGAAAAAAATGTTGAAATATACATTTATTAAGAAACCAGAGACCTTTCTTCTTGGAATAACAGGTTTAGAATTGCCCAAGAAAGATGTTAAATTGTTTTTGTATGCCACAACGGCCGCCCAAATATTACTTGCCCGAATATTGGAAAACACAAGAACTACCAACAGTGGAAGGTTGGCAGATGAAGATGATGGACTTTTCGGAGCTAGCTGACCTGACTGGAAGAGTACGCGACCAGAAAGAAGAGGAGTTTCAAGAGGACTGGAGGAAATTCAAGGACTATTTGAATAAATATTGTAAAGACTCTCCTCCCTGGAAGAGAGGGGAGTGGTTGTGGGCGGGAGCCCGAGCACCGCCCCTAGCAGGGGGCATTTGCCCCCTGCCCCCACCTTACCTGGCTGGCGCCCACGCCCCTCGGCGGGCATCCAACCAGGTGCCTCAGAGGGGGCATGTTCAGCAGCCTTTTGCTGCGGCGCCAGGCTTGCCCCGGCCTCATTCTTCGCCGTCGTCTCGTCGCGAGTCAGGTATCTTCCCTTCCACCAGCAGTGAGGAGCGACCACGTGGAGATAGCCTTGAGGAGGACGTAAAAGAGGGAAGTTTTACGCTACTTCTCCTGCTGTTTTGGAGACCTTTCTTGTCTTTCGTGTCTTTCCTAATTGCCTCACTAATTTTCCCTGCTTCCTTCTGATTCTCAAAACTTTACCTCTGCCTTCTTCGGCGGGGAGCGGGATACGCGATCGGGAACGGTTGCCGCGTGTGTGCTATAAGGGAGTAAACAGCTTCTTGCACGTGTGTTCTGGGCGCCCGTTTTCTCTGTTTTGTGACTTTTTCTGCCCCCGCTGTTTGTGTGCTTTGCGTGGGTGGGCTCCCCCCCTGCGTACCGCGAGTGGCTGCTGTGTGAGGGCTCCCCAGTAACCCTCAGAGTGTAGGTATCCCCCGGCTCGGCTACCTCCCCCCCTTAATTTTAAACTCTCCCTGTGACTCTCCCTGTACTCCTAATTTCAAACTCCCGGTAGCCAGCGTCCGCCTGTACGTGCTCTCCCTGTTCATCTGCGATACAGAGCGGCGGTACGCCTTTTTAGAGTAGCCAGAATTGGGTTTGTCTACGCGGGAGGGAGAGTGTGTTGCTCGCTGGTTTATTACTTTGTAGCCAGTTTACTATTTGATCTCCTGCTCCTTGAGTGTTGCTTTGTGATCCTCCCGAGCTTGCCGGCTCCTTCTGTGGGGTGTGTGTGTAGGCAGGGAGGACGGGCTGATAATTTCTGGGCGTTCTGTAGTTGTTGCCTTGCTCATTCCTTCAACTTTTGGCCGCTCATCGTGTGTGGGTGAATCTTTTAGGTGCTAGGAATTCCCCCCCTTGTTTCTCCCTGCCTCCAATCCGGCGCCGGTGCTGACGAAGTGGTCTACTAACGCTCCTCCGACTTTAAATTGGACACTCTATGTGTTTGTGTTTAGGGGAGGAATCCGAGGGCCTTCCTGTGTGTCGATGGGTCTCATAGCCGCACTTTGGATGGTACTCTGCTAATTTGGGCTTAGAGTGCATATTGCCCACGTGGTTAGTGTGTGTCTCCATTTAATCAGCCTTTGCCTTAAGTGGAACCTGTAATAAGCGATCGCCCCCCCCCCGTGTGGTCTAAAAGTGGGTATTTAGGTCCGTGTCGGCCTGGTGATTCACTCGGTTTTTGCCATAGAAACGCCATCGCTGTTGCCCCATAGTAAGAAAAGCTATTGTCCCCGGGTGTTTCTTTATTTTCTTTAGTTTTGATCCTTCCCTGTGCTCCGAACCCCCTCCCCCCATCTCCCCCCCCCGCTTGGATTAAAAGTGTGCATTTATCTTCCTGTCTGCCTAGTGATTCATTCTGCTGTTGCCATAGAAACGCCATTGCTGTTGCCCCTTAAAAGAAAAGCTATTGTTGCCTGCTGGCTCATTGTGTTGCCATAGAAACGCCATTGTTATTGCCGGTCGGCAGGACTATTCAGGGCTAACGAGCAATAATTAGGGCTATTGTTCTCCTGAGGCAGATTTTCCGCTGCTTCTTCCGCCAGCTTATCTTTTGTCCGTGGCAGCTAAAGGATTGCTGAGCTATTGTTTCTTGTCGTATAGCAAGTGAAGCCTAGCAGCTGCTGGGAGCCGCCTTATTGCATCCGGTTTTCTTTGATGGAAGTTTAAGCTCCTGTTTCCTTGAAGTTTACTATTATAGTGGGAGTGGCTTCACTTTTATTGGACAGCGGCTTCTCTTGTTTAGCTGCTGCTCAATTTACTTCATTGTTTAGCTGCTGCTCAATTTACTTCATTGTTTAGCTGCTGCTCATTTTATTTAAGTGTTGTGCTGCTAGGGCGCCATAGCTCCTGGGTCACTGAGGCTTGGAACATTGCTGCTGATACTGGGATAGCTTCATTAAGGATTGTTCAACATCTGATCATCTTATAAAGGCGGTATATATTTGATTTAACCGCACAGTGATAATACAGTTGTCTTCATATCACAGTGCTTGAAAGCAGTTTGTAGTGATAGCACATATTAAGTAGCAACAGTTGTTTTCATTAGTGTTAGCACCACTGATAATTGGCTAATTTTGGTACAAAATATCAACAGTAATAGTAATTGATTTACAGTAACAGCATTTACTGTTTACATTTACATTTCAGTCCTCAACCTGTACTCAGGTTGATTCGGAATTTATTTGATTTCATTGTAGGCAATACAGACAAATTAGTCATACAATAGTTATTCAATTAACAATAATAATAACAAAATTTAAATTAAATTAAAAATAATAATAATAAATATATATATATATACATATTCTTAGAACATAACATAAATAAATAAAATAAATAAATAATCAAATAATCAAATAAAAAATAAATAAATAAATTTTAAAAAAATATTATTATTTCTTTTTTTAACTAATTATAATAATAAAACTTAAATAAATAAATACAAAAAAGAGGGAAAAGCACAGCCGTTATACTGGTTTTAGACGAAGCGCACCTCATGGCTCCTAAGAGAAAACGCGCGTCTGAAGCGGCACGTAACACATCAGGGAGCACATCCCGGGGACAACAGGGCAAGAGCAATAATCAAAAGCCCATTTCTCACTTTCTCAACGCATTCAGGTCCTTCATCGACGATTATGAACAACGCTTCCCTGGCGAAAACACCAGCCCGCCCTCATCCCCCGTCATTCCCGACACGCAGGTGGTGCCGGAAAGCCCGCGTTCTTCCGAATGGGAGGAACTGCCTGGTACTTCGGCCGCCCTCTTTAGTGATTCCCAATTGACAAGGGCAGGCGCGAATCGTAGGCCAGAGCCGGTCCAGACTAGGTCCCAGTCACAATCTGCGGCATCCACCTCTCATGGTCGGGGGGGGGAAGGCGACAGCTAAGTCCACCCGTGCTAACAATCCTGTTGCTTCTAGCTCTTCTATCCGCTCGCAGGATAAGCGGCCCAGGGTACAGTTGCCCGAATCAGCCTCGTCATCCGCTGCAGGGGACGAGCAGCAGGAATTGGAGGACGCCCCCAGCGCAGTGGCGGAGGAGAAGCCTTCGGGGAAGAGGCGCGAGAAGAAGAAGCACACTTGCAAGAAAAGTAAGCCAAGGAGGAATGACACGGACGATGAGACAGGTACTTCTTCCGAGTACGATAGCGATGCGTCTCTGGGTTCCTACTGGGGAAAAGGAGAGGAAGTGTCGGGGCTCCTGGACTGGGCGCTCTCAAGGAGGGCCAATGGCCACAGGAGAAAGTTTGGGGGAACCCAGGAGTGGAAGGATGGGGCTCTGGTTAAGGACTCAACCACATCCACCTACTCAACTTCAGATGTTATCCCAGGTGATCATCTATCCCCTAAATTACGCGCGAAAATCTTAAATGGAGAGTTTGTCGATATGTTCAAGTTAGTTCCTCCTGCAGAGGAGTTAGGTAGGGGTGAAAAGAGGCCTTCCCATGGGAAGAGAAAGAGCAAGTACCCTTCTGTGCCTAGGACATTTGAAAACTGGCTTGATGGTTTTTAGGCCTTTATGGGGACGATTGTAGCAGCTTATCCAAAGCGAGCGGTTCACCTTGTTGCTTACCTTTCGCATATCCGTATGGCTTGCGCCCTCTCAGGGGAAGCCGCCGCCATAAGCTATGACAAAAAGTTTCGAAGGAAGGCTTCTAGGATACCGTTAGCACGCTGGGATCAGATCGAGAACGGCATCTGGTCAGTAGCAGTTGGTCCATATGTAGAGAAGAAACCAGTTGACCCATATCGATCGGCCAGGACCGATCAAAGAAGGGATTTCAAGCGTAGGGTATGCTGGGAGTACAATAAACGGTCATGCAAAAGGCCATCTTGCAAATACTCGCACAAATGCGACAGATGCGCCGGGGCTCACCCTGCAACATCTTGCTTTAAGGGGGGGAAGCAGCCCTTTCGTGGAGGCCGGGGGTTCCATCATTCCAGTTCCAGGGGAGCCCCCGCGGCAGGGAACAGAAGATAGGGTAGTTCTGGACTTGGCGTTTTCCCCCATCAAACTTGCCCCCCTTCGCAACCTTCTGTCTTTCTATCCGGATAAAAATGCAGCTTCCTACCTCCAGGAAGGATTTTCCAGCAGGTTTCGAATCCCTGTTGCAGGTTCTTTGATAGCAAAAGATTCCCCCAATCAAAAGTCAGTTAGAGAGAGACCGGAAGTCGCTGAGAGAAAGATAGCCAAGGAGGTGAGCGCAGGCAGGGTAGCAGGCCCGTTTGACAGACCTCCCATTCCAAACTTACACGCATCACCATTAGGCATCGTCCCCAAGAAGACCCCTGGGGAATTTAGGCTCATTCACAATCTTTCTTATCCGAAAGGCGGCTCGGTTAACGACGCCATCCCGCAAGAGTTATGCACGGTAAAATACGCCTCCTTTGACCAGGCAGTTAAATTAATCCGGAGTTTTGGTCGTGGGGCACTTTTAGCAAAGTGCGATATTGAATCGGCCTTCCGCCTTTTGCCAGTGCACCCTAGTGATTTTTGGTTGCTGGGCTTCAAATTTCAAGGAAAATACTACGTTGACAGGTCCATGCCAATGGGTTGCGTAGTAGCCTGTTCGGCATTCGAAACTTTCAGCACATTCTTGGACTGGGCCTTGCGTTTTAGGACCAATTCCACGGGGGTCACGCACTATCTGGATGATTTTCTTTTCGTGGAAAAGTCCAACACGGGGGAATGCGCCTCCTTGCTTGGGGCCTTCTCGGCTATGGCCCAGGACCTGGGGGTTCCCCTTGCAGCTGAAAAAACTGAGGGACCAGCCACCTGCCTCACGTACCTGGGCATCGAGTTGGATACAATGGCCCAGTCATCCCGCCTACCTGAGGAAAAAATTGACGCCCTTAAGAAAATAATCCAAGACACCCTAACGCTAAGGAAGATCACCCTTAGACAAATTCAATCCCTGGTTTACCGAGGAGCTCCGGAAAATGAAGCGGGACCTCAGACGGCTAGAGCGAGTATGGCGGGGTGCCCGTGACAGAGCCTCAAGAACATCTTATAGGGCTTTTATGAAAACCTACGAGATGGCGGTGAAGGCTGCTAAGAAGTCTTACTTTTCGGCCTCCATTGCATCCGCTAGCTCTCGCCCGGCGCAATTATTTAGTATAATCAGGTCTTTAACGTCCCTTGAAGGACAGCCAAATTTAAATAACAATTTGACACACAGCTGTGAGGCATTTGCGAGCTTTTTTGCGGAGAAGGTCTTGTTGCTCCGCCATGACCTCCCTGCCAATTTGGATACAATAAAGGAACTGGAGGCCCCTCAACTGTCCTCGGGGTCCAGTATTGGACCACTTCGACCGGATATCCCCAGCCGATGTGGACAGACTTCTCCGAGCTGGAAAGCCCACTACCTGTCCTCTCGACCCGTGCCCGTCTTGGCTGATTAGAGCGTGTCCAGACGAGGTGCGGGCCCCCCTGGGGGGTATCATCAATTTGTCCCTTGGCACGGGGATATTCCCAGGGGAACTGAAGGAGGCAGTGGTGCGTCTGCTCTTAAAGAAAACACCATTAGATCCTTTAGATCTATCCAATTACCGCCCGGTTTCGAATCTTCCGTTCCTGGGTAAGGTGATTGAGAGAGCGGTTGCTGAACAGCTTGGTGGGTTTCTGGATGAAACATCAGCTCTGGATCCATTCCAGTCCGGCTTCCGCGCTGGTCATGGGACCGAGACAGCTCTGGTTGCCCTAACAGATGATCTTCGTAGACAGCTGGATCGAGGCGGGTCGGGGCTGCTGATTCTTCTAGATCTGTCAGCAGCTTTTGACATGGTCGATCACGAACTTCTGGACCACCGCCTTGCCGACGTGGGGATCCAGGGCACAGTCCTTCAATGGCTGCGCTCGTTTCTCTCTGGTCGAGGACAGAGGGTGGCGCTTGGGGGGGAATTGTCATCACGCCACTCCTTGGTGTGTGGAGTACCTCAGGGTGCGATACTCTCCCCAATGCTTTTCAACATCTTTATGCGCCCCCTCGCCCAGCTTGTCCGGAGTTTTGGGCTGGGTTGCCATCAGTATGCCGATGACACCCAACTCTATCTGTTGACTCGGCCCCAGACACACTGACCAGATGTCTGGAAGCTGTGGCTGGATGGTTACGTGGGAGCCGGTTGAAGCTAAATCCTTCGAAGACAGAGGTCCTGTGGCTGGGACGGCACGATATGGGATTGGGGGGGCAACTCCCATCTCTTGCGGGGGCGCAGTTAGTGCCAGCACCGTCCGTTAAGAGTTTGGGTGTAATCTTCGACACCTCCCTTTCCATGGAGGCGCAGATTGCAGCTATAACAAAGGCGGCATTTTTCCATCTCCGCCAAGCTAAGCAGTTGGCTCCTTACCTCTCTCGCCCTGACCTAGCCACTGTGATCCACGCAACGGTCACCTCCAGACTGGATTATTGTAACTCGCTCTACGTGGGGCTGCCCTTAAGACTGACCCAGAAACTCCAGCGGGTGCAGAATGCTGCAGCAAGACTCCTTACGGGGTCTTCGCTGCGAGATCACATTCATCCGGTGCTATATCAACTGCACTGGCTCACGGTGGAGTATAGGATCAGGTTTAAGGTGCTGGTTTTAACCTTTAAAGCCCTATACGGCCTAGGACCCTCGTACCTACGGGACCGCCTCTCCTGGTATGCCCCACAGAGAAACTTACGATCTTCAGATAAAAACATCTTGAAGGTCCCAGGCCACAGAGAAGTTAGGCTGGCCTCAACTAGAGCCAGGGCTTTTTCGGCTGTGGTTCCGACCTGGTGGAACACTCTGTCACAAGAGACTAGGGCCCTGCGGGACTTGACATCTTTCCGCAGGGCCTGCAAGACAGAGCTGTTCCGCCAGGCCTTTGGCCAGGGCACAGCCTGACTCCCTCCCTCGGCAATCTTCGCGGAGCTCTGGCCCAATGGTGGCCAGTGGCTTGAATTTAATTAATTTTATAATGAATGATTTTAGAGTGTTGTTTGTGTTGTACTTTTGTACTGTTTTATTGTTGTTAGCCGCCCTGAGCCCGGCTTCGGCTGGGGAGGGCGGGATATAAATAAAAATTTTTATTTTTATTATTATTATTATTATTATTATTATTATTATTATTATTATTATGCCACTTTAACTTTGCTTGCAGGGTAGTTTCCCCCGGACGCCCCTTCTGTGCCCACTTAGCCAGGCCGTCAGTTGGCCTCAGACACCCACACCACAGGGTCCGCCTTCCCAAGTCAGTTAAGGCCGACCTAGAGGTGTGGATGACATTTTTGGAAAACTACAATGGGGTATCTCTTTGGCAGGATGTTTTAAATTTGTCATCAGACTTCCAGGTCCAATCAGACGCGGCTGGGTCTCTAGGCTTTGGCTTGTACTTCAGGGGACGTTGGTGCGCGCAACGATGGCCAACGGCATGGCAGGGTCAGGCCATCACGCGGGATCTCACATTTCTTGAGTTTTTTCCAATAGTGGTGGCCGTTCACATCTGGACGGAGGATTTCCGAAACCGCCGCGTATGCTTCAGGACCGACAACCTGGCAGTGGTGAACATACTAGCCAGGCAGTCTTCGCGGTCTGAGAGGGTCTCCTCCCTGCTGTGGGCATTCGTTCTGCGGTGCCTTGAGTACAACATAATTTTTTTAGCCAAATTCATACCAGGGACCAATAATGATATAGCCGATGCCTTGTCTCGCTTTCAGATATCTCGCTTCCGGTCGCTAGCACCTGGAGCACAACTGTTGCCCGAACCTGTGGAACGTTGGAGACGCAAAGTGATACAGGGAGTATTAGCGTCCGTTGCACCATCCACGATCAGGTCCTACAAGAAGGCCTGGTGTGATTTCCTGGGTTTCAGGTCTGGGTTATCTGGGCTGTCGCATAACGTTCCACCCACCACTGACGATGTCCTGCAGTACCTTTCCCATCTCGACGATTTGGGTCGTGCTCCCAAAACGTTAAAGATACATGTAGCCGCCATCAGCTTCTTTTCAAAAGCCACATTTTCCTATGACCCGTGTGGCGACTTTCTGATCCGTAGAGCTATTGAGGGTTGGGGCAGGTTACAACCTCCCAGGGCCGAGGGCCGTAAGCCAATTTCTTATGGGTTGCTATCTCAGATACGCATAAAACTCAGGTCAATCTGCTGGACCAAGTTTGAGGCCCGCCTCTTTTCCGCAGCGTATGCTATCGCCTTTTTTGGCGTGCTGAGAGTGGGAGAAGTGGTGGTTGAAGTTAGCGCACGAGGTTCAACACGTGGCCTCCTTAGGGAGGACGTGCAGTTGTCCGAAACTTTTTTGACGGTGCGGATACGTCAGTCCAAAACTGATCAGGCCGGTAGGGGTGTCCTCGTTAAGCTTATAGCGTCGGCGCAGCGGGGCCCTTGCCCAGTAAAGGACACTAGGCAGTACCTCTACCTCAGACCGCCCGGCCCAGGGCCACTTCTGGTTCACGAAGATGGGTCACCCCTATTGAGACACCAATTCACCAGGGTACTCCGCAAGGCTATTGAGGCTTGTGGTTTATCCTCCCAGGAGTATGCTGCACACTCTTTTAGGATTGGCGCCGCAACAACAGCCGCCCACTTGGGGCTGCCTGCGGATAGGATTAAGGAAATGGGCCGGTGGAAATCCAACGCTTATAGGAGTTATATTCGCTAGAACGTGCTCCGCTACATTACCCTACTTACCCGCTTTTCTGTTCTTTTATCCTCAGCCGTGCTCAGGAGAAGTGTGTGGATTTGCGGCCACAGTATAGTCCATTGGGCCCACGTACAGGCAGTCAGTTGCGGCCTCGCGCCTAACCTTGGTTTTCCACCTGGAGTTCGAGTTTCCTGGTTTACGAGAAGAGGCATGCGTTGGGAAGAACTTATGCCATTGCTGTGGGAGAAAGTGGCCACGTTCGGCCCCCCCGACATCCTTGTCATTCATCTGGGGGAGAATGACCTTGCTAACAGAAGGAGCGTGGACTTGTTGTCGAACATAAAAAGGGACTTGAATGCTTTTGCAGCCCTATGTCCCAGAACGACGGTGTTCTGGTCCTCCTTCCTGAAGAGAACCTTTTGGCGCGGTGCGCAGAGCTGTATGGCCATAGAAAAAACCAGGAAACTCGTAAATCGGGCAGTGGCCCGTTGGGTGCGCTTCATGAATGGCCGAGTCATTTACCATGACCATATCCGGATCGGCGACCAAGCCTTATACCGGAATGATGGGGTGCATTTATCAGATTTGGGGAACGACTTTTGGTTAGATAGCGTCATCAATAGCATCTGGGATTGGTTGCAGCCATGAGGGTATTGGCGGCGAGCCTTTAGGCTCGGGTGGCAGTTAGGCATTGGAATAATGTGCTGTGGTGTGTCGAAGGGCTAGGTGTGGCCATCGCCTATGCCTTCAATTTTTGGGTATTCCGTTAAAGGAATCTGGCGGTCGTGTATTCTGTCCGATGCCTGCTTGGCGGGAGGCCATGGCACGACCCTCGGTGACATCAGGGGTGAGCCTATAGTTGGATTAGCATCAACAGGCTTCACCTACTGGTGAATAAACCCACTTGTTTTAGAGATCCAGTGCCTAAGCCAATAC
This sequence comes from Podarcis raffonei, assembly GCF_027172205.1. NCBI lineage: Eukaryota > Metazoa > Chordata > Lepidosauria > Squamata > Lacertidae > Podarcis > Podarcis raffonei. The sequence goes on from NC_070620.1 coordinate 30,037,250, forward strand.
CTTTTCACTGCTGTAATCAATAAAGTTGTGGCCTTTCTTTGCCCATTAACCTTATATCACGTGTCCTTGTGTATTCATTTCACATTGCGGGGGTCGGGTCCTCGAACCACAATATAAAAAATTAGAAATTACTTGAAAGAAACAAATAGGCCTAGGGTTAAATTAAGTTATAATTAAATAAATGGGATTCAGAATGTTAAGAAAAGTGAATAAGATGGACTATAATTGGAAATTGTTTTAGTTTAATAATGATATTGGAAAGCTGTTACTTTTAATTACAAGGAAACTCAGAAGGGAGGGATTTGAGGAAGTCAACCAAGATGTTTTAAAAGGTTGGACTTGTGAAGAATTAAGTTTGTTATTATTGTCTATCTGTTTATTGTCCCCCCCTCCCCCCCTTTCTTCTTTTCCCTTTTTCCTTTTCTGTTTTTGTGTATCATCTTGCTTTGTGGTTTGTGTTATCACGGTGGAAAATTTAATAAAATTTATTAAATAAAGAAAATGGTTTATTTGTGTTAAGGGACAGTGTACAGGAGTCTGCGCTTACTAGCAGCGATGCACAGCCTGCATGCAAAAATGAGGCGTTACACAAAAAATGTTTACATCCGTGGCCTCACTGACTTGGTCATTCAAATTGGCGTAGTGTAGCAAAAATGCCAGATTTGAGTGATGGATGTGAATTACAAGGCTGTGATAAATATCTGGACTGTAATGTATGCAAACAGGTCAAGAGCCACCAAGGGTCTTATCCTTGAAGTGAGAAGGTGAGTGAGAAACCTTTTCAGCTTGTTCATGCTGATGTGTGTGGTCCTTTTAAACTTAGCAGGGGTAATTCCCAGTATGTGCTAACTATAATTGATGATGCCACAAGGTTTAGTTGGGTTTATCCCATGAAGCACAAGGCAGAGGTTTTCCTCTAAGTTTAAAGACTGGGTGCCATATGTTGAGAGGCAATTCCCACACAAAGTTTAAAAGTTTCAATCTGACCGTGGAAGCATATTTCTGTCAGATGCATTCCAATCATGGTTACAAAGGCATGGAATTGGGCACAGAAAGACAAACCCTCATAGTCCAGAGAAGAATGGAGAGGCAGAGAGAAAGAAAAGGTCTCTGCAAGAAATGATGGACTCAATGCTAGAGGATTCTGGCTTGTCCAAACGCTATTGATGGGAGGCGATCTTGACAGCCAATTATGTTCAGAACCGCTTGGTCCACAGCACGATTGGAACAACACCCTATTTTATGCTGTTCAGAAAAAAGCCCAAAGCTGATCATTGCGCACGTTCAGTGTGAAGGCATGGGTTCATGTGCCACGATCACAGTGCAGAAAGGGTGACCCCAAAGCACAGCAGCTTATGTTTGTTGGTTACCAGGATTTGGGCAAAGGGTGGAGGTTTGTGGTTGGAAATAGTGGGCTACATGCTAATTCAGAGGTTTGGTTCCAGGCATCAAAGGGTGGTTCCTCACATTTGAGTGTTAAAAGGGAACCAGGCAATGTAAACACTGAAGAGAAAGGTGACAGGGCTGTAAAATCTGCATCTCCTGAGGCTAGTGAACAGAATGCCAGTCATTTTTCACCAACATCAAAGGATGAGTCTTACTCTCCTCTAAGGGGGCGAAAATCTGAGGGGGATGATAGTGAAGATGAGGCCAGTTTTACTCCAAGAAGATCAGAGAGGAAGAACATAGGAATTCCGCCAGATCGTTTTACACCTGGTACAGCTCACGTGTTCCATGTAGCTATAGAGCCTCAAAGCTACAAACAAGTAATGGATTTACCTAAGGAGCAAATTTTTGCTCTGGAAGGGTGCCATGGAAGAGGAGATGAACTCTCTCCGTGAACATGGAGCGTTTACATCTACGTCACCGCCAAAGGGTGCCAGGGTGGTGGGATGTAGATGGGTTTAAAAAATAAAGCCTCTGGCTACTGGTGGTTATAAATATAAGGTGCATTTAGTGGCACAAAGTTTTTCCCAGAGACCAGGACGGGATTTTGATGAAGTGTTTGCACCCACAGCTAGAAGTGAGAGCATGCGTTTGTTGCTTGCAATTGCAGCAAAGCGCAATCTTAAAGCTAATCATTTTGACATCCAGATGGCTTATCTGAATGCCAATCCTTATGAAGAACTTTATTTATCAGAGCCACCAGGTTTTGAAACAGGATAAGGAAAAGTGTACAGATTACACAAAGCCCTATATGGTTTGCGTCAATCAGCACACAAGTGGAACAGATGTTTAGATGAGACTCTTGTTTCTCTAGGTTTCGAACGCAGTGTTGCTGATAACTGTTTGTACATGCGTGGCACTGGTAACAAGCAAGAATTTTATTTGGTATTTGTGGATGATTTGCTATATGTGGCCAAAGAGGCTAGGCAAATCAAGGAGTTTTCCACGCAGTTGCCCAAAAGGTTCAAAGTAAAAGATCTGGGCTACGTACAAAACTATTTGGGTGTGGAAGTGTGCCGGGCCAGTGATGGTAGTTTTCTGCTCAGTCAGAAAAACAAAATTAAGCAACTGCTGGCAACGTTTTAACATGCAAGATTGTAAAGGGGCAAGTACACCCATGGAAGTAGGTTTTGTTAAAGGAATGCAATCAGATGAAAGCTCTGAGTTTGAGCATCCAGATCTCTACCAATTAGGATATTTCCGTTCCACCTTAAAAGGGAGCAGGCTTTGTGAGTCACAGAGTCTGCGTATTTCCTGTCTTACAGGATGTTTATGTTGTCTGTTCCTTTCGTTTTCTGCTGTTTGCCTGAGCAGTCGGAGCAGACGGTCATGTCTTCTTTTGTTCTGACCAATGCTGAATAAACTTCTATGTATATCATGCTATGGCCACACGGCTAATGCAATAAAATCTATTGAATAAACTGTAAATATGCTTTCCTGCTGTGCAACTTTTGCTGTGTGAATTCTGCTGATAGAGTGTGCACAAGCCTGAGGCTTCGTGGCGCTGATTGCCGATACTGCGTGACTACGGGAGGTCGATGGATCGTCCGGCACCGAGCTTGGGGGCTCAGATGGACTTTATCTCCCTGGCAGTATCCCAACAACAGGTTTCGGGCCCAGATTCACGGCACTTACAGGAGAGTAAGACAGCGACACACTGCTGAGGTATGTGTTGGAAAAGTGAAAGCAGAGGCTTTTCTGCATGCCGGCAAGAGTCTTTGAAGTCCGGCAAGGCTAATTGGCCTGGGAGCCGAGTCAGAGGCATCGTGATTTATGAGCTGCCGAGATAAGAGGTCTTTGAAGGCAAATAAGGGCTCATGGCTCACGTAAAAAGCTGGAATGGAGATTTTCCAAGCTTCTGAGGCCACTGAGTGCCCAAAGTTAAATCGGCACAATTATCAGACCTGGGCGAAATGGTGTGAGAGTTTGCTGCGTCAGTTTGGAGTCTGGCATACTGTGTCTGAAGCCACTCCAGTTCCTCGGACAGAGAAATGGGAGACCCAGAATTCGAGGGCCATTGACGTAATAGTCATATCCGTCTCTCTGGAGGAATTAAAAACGCTTGCTGGAAATCTCACAGCACGTGACATGTGGGATGCTTTGAAAAAGGCCCACCTGCCAATAACCCCAGCCCAGTGTTTGAATGCATCGGAGGTCCTGGCTGTTTCCCAGAATGCGAGTGAATGCGGGGATGCTGAGGGCACCGGTTGCAAGCTGCAGGGGGAGCAGACTGTCACGTCATCCCAGGCAGCATTCCAGCCTCCAGGGGGAGCCAAGGAGTCGGCAGCTGAGAGCTCTGTTTCTCGTGAGAACCAAGGTCAGAGCCTTAGCAGAGGCCGGAAGGCCAGATGTAAACAGAGCAAGATGCTTGCAGATGGCCAGGAGCAGGGGGGCAAGTTGCAAAAGCCCACGCCAGTGGAAAACAAGGCTATGTTTGCTGGCACAGCTTCACCAAAGGCTAAAGGCAAGCTGCAAAAGCCCTCGCCAGTGGAAAACAAGGCTATGTTTGCTGGCACAGCTTCACCAAAGGCTAAAGGCAAGCTGCAAAAGCCCATGCCGGTGGGAAACAAGGCCAAGGCCAGGTTTGTTGTGGACTCTGGGGCCAGTCGCCATCTTGCGAAGGACCGCCATCTGTTTATCTCCTTCACACCTCAAGATGGAGAGATCCACCTGGCTGATGGAAGGACTTTGCAAATTGCAGGAGTTGGGACTGTGAAACTTGCAAGTCTGCACACGACCATCAGAAATGTACTTTTTGTTCTAGGAGCTGCGGACAATTTGATTAGTGTCCCACAGCTGACTGGGCGTGGTTTTGAGGTTTCCTTCAAGAGAACTGTCTGTGTCATCAGAAAAGGCAAAGAGGACATGTGGCATGCAAAGTTGATGGATGGTTTGTTCTGTCTAACTTATGATGATGTTGCTGTGTCAAATGTTGATTCTTGTTGTGTTGCACAAACTAACAAGGTTCTTCATGCAGGATGCATTCACGATGCACATCGAAGATTTGCTCACCTGTCTTGGCAAGCGCTAGCCAAGATGCCTGGGTTGGTTGAAGGTTTGAACATCAAACCCTGTAAATTTCACATGAAATGTGTATCTTGTGCAGAGAACAAGGTGAAGGTTGCTCCAAAAGGCAAGGAGTCTAGCAGGCAGGCTTCCAAACCCTACCAGCTAGTGCACGCAGACCTGGTTGGTCCTCTTGCGCCCTCTTTGGGAGGAGCAAGGTACTTCATGGTTCTAATTGATTCTTTTTCCAGATACATTCATGTGTTTATGCTCGAACAGAAATCGCAAGCGCTTCCTAGGTTCAAGGCATTCTGTGCTTGGTTGGAGAATGCTCACGGTAAACGTATCGGCTCTCTGTTTACTGATCGAGGCGGGGAATTCACTTCTCAGCAGTTTGAAGCTTTCCTGACTGAGAAGGGAATCCAGCATGACTTGTCAACGCCTAGATCGCCATGGATGAATGGGCTTGCGGAGCGAGCAAATCAAACGTTGCTGCAAGGAATGAAAACCTTGTTGCATGATGCCAATCTCCCTGAGAAGTTTTGGGGGGAGGCTTTGGCGAATTTTGTTTATTCTTTTAACAGGAGACTGTCATCACCTATTGGCTGCACTCCCTACGAGAAGATGTTTGGTAACAAACCTAACGTCAAGCACATGAGAATCTTTGGTTCTGACATGTGGGTACACACCCCACAAAGCAACAAGCTTGGGAAGCGTGGGGCACATGGTTTGTTCATGGGGTACGAAAAAGGTGCATACAGGGTATGGATGACTAACTCTAAATCCATAAAGTTCACAAGGAGTGTTGAGTACAATCCTAAGTGGGGGGGAAATGTGGGAATTTTCCAGAGTTACCCAGAGGAGGATGAAGGTGATGTGAAGAAAGCAGATCATGCTGAGAAAGCTGAGGAAACTGAGGATGATGATGATGATGATGATGATCAGAGTTCGGATTCCAGTTCAGTGGGCGGCGCTGCTGCTGGTGTCAGTGACAGTGATGACACAGCAGACTACAAGAGCGCAAAGGCCTCAGTCAGACCATCTGATGAGTCTGACAATGAACTGGAAGAACCACTGTTCACCATTGGTCACTTTTCTCCTAAGAAAGAGGAGATGAGTCCAGAAGACATGCGTCTGGTTCGCAGGTCTGAAAGGGCAACCAAAGGCAAACCTCTGAAGAGATTTGCTGATGAGTTTGCTAAGACGGCAACTGCTGTTGTTAGTAGCTCAGAGAAGGTGTGGGAACCTTCTAGCTTCAAAGAGGTTCAGGAGTTAACCTCTAAAGATGCTGAGCCTTGGCTTAATGCCATGAAGGCTGAAGTTGATTCCTTGAACAGGAACCGAACTTGGGAGCTGGTACCGGTAGTCCCAGGGATGAGACTGGTTGGCAGCAAATGGGTCTTCAAGGCCAAGACAGACCAGAATGGCAAGGTTGTCAGACACAAAGCCAGATTGGTTGCCAGAGGTTTTTCACAGGTACCAGGGCAGGATTACCACGAGACCTACTCACCCACGGTCAAATATGAGAGCGTTCGGCTGATGCTCAAGATCGCTGCGGAGGAGAAACTGCATGTTTCCCATCATGACATTAATACAGCTTTTTTGTACGGGATTTTGAACGAGTAGCTGTTTATGCTTCCACCTGATGGAATGCAGATACAGAAGGGAATGGTCTGTAAACTGCGGAAATCCTTATATGGTCTCAAGCAGAGTGCCAGGTGTTGGAACACAAAACTCACTGAGACGTTGCTTTCTCTAGGTTTTCACCAGGGCAAAGCTGATCCGTGTGTGTTTGTCAAGGAGGAGGGGCAAAACAAACTGTATTGTTTATGTTTTGTTGATGATCTTCTGATGTTTTGGAAGAATCAGGCTTTTTACCAAAGCACCCTAGCTCAACTGAAGGAACACTTTGACATGAAGGATCTTGGTGAGGTATCCAACTATCTTTCTCTGCAGGTGGAGAGGGACCAAGCAGGTAATTTTCTGGTACATCAAACACAGAAAATTGCTGATGTATTAACCAGGTTGAATTTGGTTGATGCAAACCCAGCAGACACACCGATGGTGACAGGTTACCAGGTAGATGGTACTGCTGAAGCGTTTTCTGACACTACGCTGTACAGATGCATTCTAGGCAAGTTGAATTTCATTGCTAGATGTTCAAGACCTGACATAGCTGTAAGCACTAACCTGCTTAGCAGACATGCTAACAATCTTACTGTTCAGGATTGGAAAGCTCTGAAGCGCATAGCCCGGTATTTGAAAGGGACTATGCACTACAGGCTGAGGTTCACCAGTCAGAAGACTGGAGGTCTTGAAATCTTTGCAGATGCGAGTTTTGGAAGTGACACCACGGATGGTACAAGCACTTCTGTATTTTTTATTACGTTTCTTTCCAACTTTTATACATTGCAAGCAAATAAGGAATTTACAAGAAACCATTTTTTTTTTTTTTTTAACAAAAATCCCAATTTGGACTTCCCCACCCCTTCCGATTCTGCGTTCTTTGTATTAACAATGTCAGCAATTTGTTACCTTATGTCATACCTTATTGTAACTTTTACATGTTATGTATCTAAATTCAATATATTGTGTCACAGTTTTTATACCTTTAAAATAAACGTAACATGTTCAGTTCATATTATCTCCTTTTCTCTTTTATCACTTAGTTTACTATTTACTTAATCATAATTGCTAAAGCGTATCATTTCGAAATCATGCACAATCTTAAGATTCATACAGTTTATAATACTTTTGCAAGTAGTCTTTAAACTTTTTCCAGTCCGCCTCAGTTGTTTCTACATCCAAATCTCGGATTCTGCCGGTCAGTTCAGCTATCTCCATGTAGTCCATCAACTGCGTCTGCCATTCCTCCAGCGTGGGCAAATCTTGTGTCTTCCAATTCTTTGCGATAAGTATTCTTGCTGCTGTACTAGCATACATAAACAAAGTTCTATCCTTCTTTGACACTTTCTGGTCTACCATGCCCAACAGGAAGGCCTCTGGTTTCTTGGGAAAGGTATACCTAAATATCTTTTTCAACTCATTATAAATCATTTCCCAGAAAGCCTTAACCCTTGGGCATGTCCACCAGAGGTGAAAGAAAGTCCCCTCTGCTTCCTTACACTTCCAACATTTATTGTCAGACAGGTGGTGTATCTTAGCTAACTTGACTGGGGTCATGTACCACCGGTATATCATTTTCATAATGTTTTCCTTCAAGGCCGTACTTGCCGTGAATTTCATTCCGGTGTTCCATAACCTTTCCCAGTCTTCAAACATAATGTTGTGTCCAACATCCTGTGCCCATTTAATCATAGCAGATTTAACTGTCTCATCCTGTAAGTTCCACATAAGCAGCAAGTTATACATTCTAGATAACAGCTTTGTCTTTGGTTCTAACAATTCTGTCTCTAGTTTCGACTTTTCCACCTGGAAACCAACTTTTTTATCCATTTTGAAAACCTCTTGGATTTGAGCATAATGTAACCAATCTCGCACCTTATTTTTTAGTTTGTCCTGGCTCTGCAACTTCCAATTGTCTCCAATTTTTTCAGTCAGTTCCCAATATTTCGGCCAATAGGCCTCCATATTGGGTCTTTTTCGGGCCTTGGCCTCCACTGGTGATAGCCACCTCGGAGTTTTACTCTCTAGTAAGTCTTTATATTTCATCCAGACTGCAAAAATTGCTTTTCTGACAATGTGACTTTTAAACAATTTATGTACTTTAACCTTGTCGTACCATAGGTATGCGTGCCATCCAAAAGCATTATTAAAACCTTCCAGATCTAGGACATCAGTGTTTTCCAACAAGAACCAATCTTTCAGCCAGCAGAAGGCTGCAGCTTCATAATACAACCTCAGGTCCGGCAGGGCAAACCCCCCTCTTTCTTTTGAATCTGTTAATATTTTAAACTTTATTCGGGGCTTTTTGCCCTGCCAGATAAATCTAGATATATCCTTCTGCCATTTTCCAAAGCAGTCCACTCTGTCCACGATCTGTAAGGTTTGAAACAAAAATAACATTTTCGGCAACACATTCATTTTTATCGCTGCGATTCTTCCCAACAAGGAAAGTTTCAATCTTGACCAAATTTCTAAATCCTTTTTAACTTCCAACCAACATTTCTCATAATTATCCTTAAATAAATTCAAATTCTTGGAGGACAAATAAATCCCAAGGTATTTCACTTTTTTAACCACATTCAGTTCTGTTTCTCTCTGAAACCCCTCTGTTTCTGTGTTTGTTAAATTTTTGGTCAGAACCTTAGTTTTTTGTTTATTCAACCTAAATCCCGCCACCCGACCAAATTCCGATATAAGTTCGAGAACTCTTTTTGTACTGGATTCTGGCTCCTGCAGTGTCAAAACTAGGTCATCTGCAAAAGCTTTCAGTTTATATTGTTTCACTCCGACCTCTATCCCTTGTACCAACCGGTCCTCTCTGATCATATTCAATAGCACCTCCAGGACTGAAATAAATAACAGAGGGGATAGAGGGCACCCTTGTCGTGTCCCTTTTTCAATTTTAAATTCCTCCGTCACCACATTGTTCACTATTAGTTTAGCTTTTTGTTCTGAATATATTGCATGTAATCCATTCTCAAACCCCCGTCCCGCTCCCATCCCTTCCAAGTTCTTCTTCATAAACATCCAAGATATGTTGTCAAATGCTTTCTCCGCATCAATAAAAATTAACACCGCCCTTGTGTTCCTATTAGTCTGCAAAAGTTCTAAAATGTCAATGATGTTTCTAGTGTTCTCATATAAATGTCTACCAGGGAGAAAGCCTGCTTGGTCTTTATGAATTACTTCATTTAAAACTTTTTTAAGTCTATTTGCCAAAATGTCTGCAAATATTTTGTAATCCACATTTAGGAGTGAGATGGGACGGTAGTTTTTAAGCTGAGTCTTTTCAGATTCTGACTTAGGTATCAATGTGATGAAGGCTTCTTTCCACGTTTCTGGTGCCCTCTTCCCATCCATGATCTGGTTACATACCTCCAACAAAGGTTGTATCAAATAGTCCTTCAGAACCTTATAATATTTGGAGGTAAGTCCATCCGGGCCTGGAGATTTGCCTAGTTGCATATTCTGAATGGCACCTTCAATTTCCTGTGAGGTTATTGTAGAGTTCAAGATTGATCTTTTATCTTGAGTTATTTTTGATAGTCCATTTGTCTTTAAAAATTGATCTATCTCTGATTCTTTCTGGGGCCCCTGTGCATACAGTTCTTTGAAGTATCTGTGGAAGCACTTCCTAATTTCTTCTGGTTTCTGTACCATCCTTCCATCAATCTCTAGGTTTGTTATCGTATTTAGCTTTTGTCTTTTTTTCAGCTGCCAAGCTAATAGCTTTCCACATTTATTTGCTGATTCAAAGGATCTTTGCTTCATCTGTTTTATTTTCCATTCAATCTCCTGATTGATCAATTTTGAATATTCTGCTTGGTGGAATTTAATTTCTCTCAGCACCTCCTTGGACTTTGGTTTGGTTCTCAGTTTTTTCTCTCCTTGGTATATTTTCTCCAATATTTTGTCCTTCTTTCCATTCCAGAGTTTTTTCTTGATTGTATTCTGTTGTATCAGAAACCCTCTCATAACAGCTTTGCTTGCGTCCCAGATCGTTCTTTTTTCAACTGTAGTATTCAGATTTATCTCAAAATAGTCCTTTAATGTTTTTTGGGCCTTTTTCACAATCTCTTGATCTCTTAGTAGTGTGTCATTCATTCTCCATCTGAAGGAACCAGGTTGAGTTAATCTAAGTTCTATTTTCAAGGCATTATGGTCGGAGCATGTTTTTGGGCAGATTTCCACCCTTTTAATCTTGGGTGCCAGCCCCCTGGAGGTCCAGATTTGGTCGATCCTTGACCAAGACAGGTGGGCCTCAGAGAAAAAAGTTCCTTCTTTACCTAAGGGATTCTTTGTCCTCCATATGTCGATCAAATCCAGATTGTCAGTCAATTCGAAAAAAGTTTTGGGCAGTCTGCCGTCTAATGTTAAGTTTTGGTTGTAAGACTTATCCATGTGTGTAGACACCACTCCATTCATATCTCCCATCATTATGATGTTAGCATAATCCAGATAATCCAGCAACGTCTCATGCAGCTTCTTGAAAAATTCCGATTTCCCGTCATTTGGAGCATAAATTCCTAAAATCAATATTTTTACTCCTTGGGTTTGAATTTCAATTGCCAAAATTCTTCCTTGTTCATCCTTAAATAGAAATTTAGGTGTCAGGCTCTCCTTGGCATAAATCACCACTCCTCTTTTCTTTACTTTGTCAGACGAAATAAATTCTTGGCCTAATCTTTTGTTAACCAAAACCTTCCTGTGGAGCCTAGTCACATGGGTTTCTTGTAGGCAAATAATGTCCAATTGTTCTTTCTTCAATATGTGAAATAACCTCCTTCTTTTCTCCGGGGAATTTCCGCCATTTATATTCCAACTGAGTAGCCGCAGAGACATCCTGAACTATTCTGCTACACCTAGAGCGGTGTGTCTTCTTTCTCCTCTGGTTCCGAAGGTGCAGGTATTGCTCCACCTGGGTTGGGTATAGGCCAATTAGCTGCTGCTTCTTTTTGGAGATCTTCTCCGTGATCGTGCTGGAACTTTTGTAGGTCCTCTGGTGATCTTATTTTAACCTTCTTCTGTTTGTAAGTAAATGATAGCCCTTGTGGGAACTCCCACCTGTAAGGAATTGTGTTGAGTCTCAACAACTTAGCCAATTCTGAATAGGTGGCTCTCAAGTCCAATAACTGTTTAGGAATGTCTCGGTAAATTTCCACCCTTTTCTCTTGTATCACAATTGAGTTTTTGAAGTGTAGGCCTAATATTTTATCTCTCTCCTCCCTTGATCTCAAAGCTATTAGGCAGTCTCTGGATCTATCTTTTCTTACTAATCTTCCCAACCGAAAAGCCGATACAATTTTGAAGTCACTTTCTTCTTTTAAGTCCCAGAACTTTGTAAACTCTGTTGTCAAAAGTCCTATTAGGTCTTCTTGTTCAATTTCTGGGACTCCCCTTAGTCTGAGGTTGGTCTCGCGATTTTTCAATTCCACCAACGAAAGATAGGTTTGTTGGTCCCCTATCTGTTTATGGAGAGGCTTGACTTCTGCTTTAACTTCCTCGACTTCTTTTTTAGCTGATGTTGCAATTTGAACGGCTTCCCCTGCCAGTTTACGATTCTCTTCTGTTGCTCCTTGCAATTTTTCAATTGCTTGGGTATGTTGGGAAACCTGATCTGTCAATTTCTGGATCGAGGATGTTGCTTGGTCAATTTTTGTTGATTGATTATCAATTTTTTGATTTATTGCTGACAATTGTTCCAAAACTTGTTTCAGTACTGCCTCAGCTCCTCCTGCTGCCATATCTTCCTCTTCAGATTTTTCAGGCTTTTCGGTTTCTACTTTTTGTGTCGCAAGCACAGCTGGAACTGATAGTCTACGTCCCTGAGTTAAAGTTGTTTGCAAAAGCTGTGCTTGCTTTTTTACTTTCTCTTTCTCCTTAGCTTCCTTAGCTTTGGCTGCTCTTGTCTTTCCCGTGCCACTCATCAGTCAATGTTCAAGGTCAAATGTTGTAATCCCATGGGAAAGGCAAGCCCAAAATTGAAAACAGTCTATTGAGAGAAGGTAAACAGAGAAACTTTTCCCAGGCCTCTATATTCCCAATGTCCTCTAGGGGGAGTGCCACCAAAATTTTAGTAAGAAGAAGGTAACTTTTCCACGATTAAAGTCTCTTTGTTCCAACTTTAAAAACAATTTTAAAAGCAAATTAGTTCCAGCACGCTAAGAAAAAAGTCCTGCAGAGCACTTTTAAACATGTAACAAAGTTCCAGCAAGGTGCCTACAGTTATATCCACTTCAGCTAGCAGAGCTCAAAATTACACTCTCCAGTTACAAAAGTATCAGGAAGCTTGCAACAGTTCCGCAGTTTAAACAACTTTACCCGGCCACCCGGGAATTTGGGGTTAGAGTCTTCCCTTGCCCCTTGGGGGACCGCTCCAGGTCAAATTTATGCTGTATTTATTCTTTAAAAGAAAAATTCAGATGTGCACGAAAGTCCCAATTTAAAGCTTTAAAGCTTCCCTGTTCACAGCGCTTTCCGCTCTTTAGTCCGTCTGCTTTGATCTTGAAAGCAGTGCCGGAAGACGGACTTCCTCTTTCTCGTCTCCCGTTTTTAGCCGAATTTTCCGAATTAATTTGTAGGATCTTAGGTCCTTACTCACGGGTTTGATGTTTCAGCCCGATGCTTCTTGGAAGAAAGGTCAGCGCTCATCCGTGACAGCCGCGCGGCTTCGCCTCCGCAGAAAGAGCGATGAACCCACAGCACCGCTCCCCCTCCTTCACTCCGGAGCCCCTTACGGGGTTCCTTTTGTGATTTCGGGGTCGCTCCAGGTGCCCGCCGGGTCCCACGGCCACGGACTCACTCTGCCCGTGGTTTGTCTTGATGGGTTGCCGCTGCGCCGTCGCGAACAACCCTTTTCTGCGGTGCCCCTCTTCAGAGCTCGAAGAGGTCCGCCATCACGGTTTCGCGCCGCCTCCGGAAGTCGGTACAAGCACTTCTGGAGTATGCTACATGTACAACCACTGTCTGTTTGACTGGCTGTGCAAAAAGCAGACGACAGTTAGCCTAAGTTCCTGTGAAGCAGAACTCAATGCTCTGTCATTTTCACTCATGGATTGTGAATGGTTGATGCAACTGTTTAAGGACATTGGGATTTCTGTGAAATGTCCTATACAAGTGTATCAAGACAATAGATCTTGTTTGGCTTTGCTGAACTCGGAGAGTTGCAAGCAAAGAACCAAGTACTTGCAGATTAAGCTACATCGTGCAAGAGAGTGCATTCAGGACTTATTCAGGTGTCCTACATGCCAGGAAATGAAATTCCTGCTGATCTGTTGTCTAAGGTTGTTAACAGAGAACAACTTAAGATTTACGTACAAAAGTTGCAATTGGGTTGAACCACAGGTACTACAGGTTACACGGAAAGGGGGAGGATGTTAGGATATTTCCGTTCCACCTTAAAAGGGAGCAGGCTTTGTGAGTCACAGAGTCTGCGTATTTCCTGTCTTACAGGATGTTTATGTTGTCTGTTCCTTTCGTTTTCTGCTGTTTGCCTGAGCAGTCGGAGCAGACGGTCATGTCTTCTTTTGTTCTGACCAACGCTGAATAAACTGTAAATATGCTTTCCTGCTGTGCAACTTTTGCTGTGTGAATTCTGCTGATAGAGTGTGCACAAGCCTGAGGCTTCGTGCCGCTGATTGCTGATACTGCGTGACTACGGGAGGTCGATGGATCGTCCGGCACCGAGCTTGGGGGCTCAGATGGACTTTATCTCCCTGGCAGTATCCCAACAGGAAGTAGGTTTTGTTAAAGGAATGCAATCAGATGAAAGCTCTGAGTTTGAGCATCCAGATCTCTACCAATCAGCCATTGGGAGCCTAATGTACATATCACAGTGGAGTAGACCCGATATCTGCTATGCAGTGAGGATTTTAAGCAGACAGGTATCCAAACCCACCGTGAGTAAAAAGGATACTGAGGTACTTAAAGCAAACTGCTCTGAAATTGAGCTCAGCAGGAGAAGAAATGCTTGAGTGCTACTCAGATAGCGACTGGGAAAATCTGCCAGACAGAAAGTCTGTAACTGGGCTGGTGATCATGTTCGGTGGATCACTGATTGGATGGAAATCCAGGAAACAAAGCATAGTTAGTGTGTCTTCCACGGAAGCGGAATACGCTGCTTTGAGCGAGCTCTGCAATGAGCTAATATTTTTTAAGCAGTTACTGTTGGATTTTGGCACTGAATGAGATTTTCCAGGAAAAGATTTTGTGGACAACCAAGCCTGTATAACACTAAGTAAAACTGAGCAGTTCAAGGGGAAATCAAAACACGTGGAAGTAAAATACCAGAATGTCAGAACTAATGTACACAGGACTGTCATTGCATGTGAATATGTTGAAAGTGCCCAGAATGTCAGATATAATGACTAAGCCATTGTCATTTGTGAAAAACAAAATGCTGTGTGAATGCATGGGTTTGCAAAACAAAGTTGGTGAAAATACTTTGTATGTGCTCAGAAACTAATTGCACTATGCAAGCTGTGAGGGGGTGCTGGAATTCATGGTTTGCTTGCAGCTTTGCAAGTTAGCAATTAGTGTCTCCACAGCCTGGGAAGACAGAGCATGAAAGGAATCTGCTTAGAGATAAGAAGACCCAGCAACAGCTCAGTGATTGGCTGAGGTCCCTCATATAGGCAGCATGACCTATGACACTAGTTGAGGAGTAAGTGGTTTGGTTAGTGCTGAGGAGTTGCTGAGAGTGAAGAAGTCATGTTGTAAAGAGTAACTTGTAGATAGCTTGTATGTTTACTGCTGTATATGATAAACTACAAGAATCAAGTTACTAGTCGTCAGTCTTTGTTCCTGATCGTCGTCCTGCCTGGGCAATCTCAAGAGTTGCCTGAAAAACGCTGCAGTACTCTGCTATACTCTGCTAAGCTTTGCAACAGGCGAAAGCACTTCAAAAGTTCAGATGGCTTTCAAAAGTTTTAACAACAGTCCCCCTCCATGGCTGACCCTCCACGTCCTTCTTCTTCTGCTAGTATGAATGCTACACTTTGCTTTTCATGCTCGTTTCATGATCCCTATTTGTGAATAGCAAGTTAGGATGCAATTAAGCCATTAGCAGCTAAACAAACAAACATGCTAATTACGTTCTTTACAAGGCTTATTTTTTTTAATAGAGAAGCTGGAATTTACCCTTCATTAATCTGACTTAATTGCAATACCATACGCTAAAAAGTCAACATAAATTAGGGGCTGTGAACGATTCCCCCAATATTAAAGATGAGCTGGTGAATTCCTCTCCTCTGAAAATCCCTCCACCCCCGGATAACAAATGGCAGCCTCTTAATAAGGAAGTGTAATAGCAAACAACTGTGCCAAAATGAAAAGGGGACTGTTTTGCTACCATCAATTGCATTTATGAAGTAATTACCTCAGTGTAATAAAGAGGTGCTGGAGGAGACTCTTGAGAGTCCCATGGACTGCAAGAAGATCAAACCTATCCATTCTTAAGGAAATCAGCCCTGAGTGCTCACTGGAAGGACAGATCGTGAAGCTGAGGCTCCAATACTTTGGCCACCTCATGAGAAGAGAAGACTCCCTGGAAAAGACCCTGATGTTGGGAAAGATGGAGGGCACAAGGAGAAGGGGACGACAGAGGACGAGATGGTTGGACACTGTTCTCGGTCAGACATGAGTCTGACCAAACTGCGGGAGGCAGTGGAAGACAGGAGTGCCTGGCGTGCTCTGGTCCATGGGGTCACGAAGAGTCGGACACGACTAAACGACTAAACAACAACAACAACAACAACAAATAAAGAGGTAAGCATCTTAAAAACCTACAAATCAATTCAGTTAGCAGCAGGATATGAAGGATGCCCAACTTTTGTCACTGCATCAGTTGGATCCATGATACTCCAGAATCCAATAAAGCCCAAAATTATCAATGCTCTGTGGAGTGCCAGAAATGCCTTCAGGGTATGGATGGGGAGTTTCCAGTGCTACACTCTTCAAGAAAAGCATATCCAGGACCAGATGTTAACTGCTCTGCTGCCACTCAACGTTACATCCCCGGTGAGGCCTCATGGACCATTTGTTCCATGATTTTGTTCTGGGTGTATGTAAGGGAACTAAAGGGCTTTGGTTAGAGTAGATTGTACATCATAGTTGTGTCATGTGGTAGAGCATAGGCTCCACATGCAGAAGATCCCAGGTTCAATCCTTGGTATCTCTAGGAAGGGCTGGGAGAGAGTCCCTGCCTGAAATCTTGGAGAGTCACGGCTAGTCAGTGTCAGCAAGACTGAGCTAGCTGGAACGAAGACAGCTTTCTATGTTCCAGATACTCTTTAGTGGAGACAGTAGTTGGAAATGACTCAAACGCCAAGATTTTTAAGCATCTGGCAATTACCATTCCTATTAGAAAGCACACTATGATATTTTCCCATTTCCCCACAATAACTTTCTGCAAACAGGTCCTGAATCAAGGCTGTAAAGCTATTTCCTGGTAGTTGAGGGATAGTGCAGAGGCCTCTGGCTAGCCTCCTTCTGTCTTGAGAGACAATGGGGTGTGCCTCCAGAGGTGAGGTCAAACTGCTGCATTAGCAACAACGAAGAGACCTTCCTGAGGTGCAAGCCTGGGCAGTGTGTATGGCAGAGCAATATGTTTTGCACCAGCTTGGCTGCAGGAGTTGCTCAAAATTAGCATACAGGATGCCATCCAACGAACTCCATTCCGGATTTGTGTAGAGTTTACTCCTTAGTCTTTTCTTCTCCTCAAGAAATCCCACAAGGTTTAGGATCAAGGTTTTCCTTCTCCTAGATAAGCAACCTTCCCAGGTTGACAAGCCTCACCTGCCCCTCATGTACAGAATGTGCAGAAACCACCATTTTGACCAATGGGCCCCCTATTGGTCTTGTCTGCTTAATTTGGTAGAGCCTGTCTTTGCACGCAAGGAAGTCCTTAACTCATTGAGGGTTTGAGACCCATCAACTACTCTCACCTGGTTTAATCAACCAGTCGAAGCCATTCCCGGGGTGTGGCTGCTGCCACACGCCAACAGCTTCTAGGACCAAGAGTGCCGCACAAAGAAGTAAGCCTTAAGGAACGCCTATTTGGTCTATAGAAACGCTGGATTAAGCTACTTACCTCAATCTTATTTCAAAATCAAAAAAGAGTATAAAGCCCTTTTGGCCTCAAAAAAAAGGCAGTCCGAACAAAATTCCTGGTCCCTGCTATTGAATGCCTCACTAAACAATGAAACTAAACTCTTTTGGCAACTGGTCTCCGACTCAATGAAAAATAGTTCCTCAGCCCCCAGCTGTGTCATTCCAGCTCAGGTTTGGGAGAACCACTTCAGAAATATATTTATGGAAAATCCAAACCTCCCTTCCAGCTTACAGGAGGATGACAGGGTAGAATTGTCACTGCTCCCTAATTGGAGGCCGGTTACTGTGGAGGAAGTCCATACATTAATAGGGAATCTGAAGAGTGGAAAGGCTCCGGGGAAAGACTTTATCCCAGCTGAGTTGATTACATCAAACCAGCACTGGTGGGCTCCGCTTCTGGCAGCACTCTTTACAGTAGTAAATAACTTGGGTAAGTCCAAAACTAAGACTTTGTCAAAAATGTATAACTTGCTGTTGAAATGGAATACTCAGGATGAAATGGTTAAATCTGTAATGATTAAATGGGCACAAGACGTTGGACACAATATTATGTTTGCTGACTGGGAACAGTTGTGGACCACCGGGATTAAATTTATGGCATGTAATGCCTTAAGAGAGAATATTATGAAAATGATATATAGGTGGTACATGACCCCAGTCAAGCTTGCAAAAATCTATCATTTGCCTGATAATAAATGTTGGAAATGTAAGGAAAATGAAGGTACATTCTTTCACCTTTGGTGGACGTGTCCCAGGATTAAGGCTTTCTGGGAAATGATATATAACGAATTGAAAAAGGTATTTAAATACACCTTCTTGAAGAAGCCAGAGGCCTTTCTCTTGGGCATGGCCGGCCAAGTGGTGCCAAAGAAAGACAGAACTTTTTTTATGTATGCTACAACAGCAGCAAGAATACTCATCGCAAAGTATTGGAAGACGCAGGATCTACCCACTCTGGAAGAATGGCAGATGAAACTGATCGACTGTATGGGATTGGCAGAAATGACGAGCAGAATCCGTGACCAGGGAGAAGAGTCGGCAGAAGAAGATTGGAAAAAATTTAAGGACTACTTACAGAAATATTGCAAAATTAAGGAGTGTTAAACGATGTTGGATTGAAATTGTGTGGTTTCTAGCTGTAATGATATAAAGGAACATGGATGGAAAAAAAAAGGAAAATAAGGTGATATTATAAGCTGTAATGCTTTAAGTTAGGGATTTGCTGAACAAATAACCTGAAATGGAATACAAGAAGGGGAGGTATGAGGAGGTCAGAGAAATTTGTTATTGAAAAGTATGTTTTTTTGGACTATATGTTTTTTTTAAAATCTTTTTGTTTGTTTTTTGTTTGTATAAAAAATTGGAAACTTTAATAAATATCTTTTTTAATAAAAAAAATAACTTGGGTAAGGTACCATATAGCTGGAAACATGCTATAGTAGTTCCAGTCTTTAAGAGAGGCCACCCAAATGTACCTTCCAATTATAGGCCTATTAGCCTGCTCTCAATAATTGGGAAACTGTATGCCCGTTTCCTCAGTAGCAAACTGACAACTTTTCTAAATGAACATAATATACTATCTGAAGCCCAGGCAGCTTTTCGTGAGAACCATTCAACAACAGACCACTGTCTAATGCTGTCCTTCCTAGCTGAGAAGTATACCAGACCTCTACAGGGTAAACTCTTCGTGGCCTTTATGGATCTGAAATCAGCATTTGACTCCATCCCCAGATCCCAGCTATGGTCCAA
Organism: Podarcis raffonei; assembly: GCF_027172205.1. Classification (NCBI taxonomy): domain Eukaryota; kingdom Metazoa; phylum Chordata; class Lepidosauria; order Squamata; family Lacertidae; genus Podarcis; species Podarcis raffonei. The sequence continues at coordinate 30,056,186 of NC_070620.1, forward strand.
ATTGAGTCTGATTTTGCAGGACAAACGACTTCTCTTTCTTATAAAAGCCCTGTACAATGGAACCAAACTGCAGGTCCGATGCGGTCGACAGGGACAGCTATCGAACAGCATCGAGATGACTAGGGGGGTGAGACAGGGTTGTATTTTGGCCCCCACATTGTTTTGTCTATTCTTAAATGACCTAGAAGAGAGCTTAATGGACCCAGATGGACACATTCCAAAAACAGGAATGAGAAGGACCCCTTTGTTGTTGTATGCTGATGACGCGGCCATCATCTCACGTTCCAGACCGGGCTTGAATTATCTGTTGAGGAAATTTTCTGATTACTGTTCTGGAAATGGTTTATCCATTAATTATGAAAAATCTAAAATTTTAGTCTTCGAAAGAAGATTCTCCCAGTCTAAATGGGTGCTGGATGGCCATAACCTTGAACAGGTAAAATACTTCAGTTACCTAGGGCTCACATTCCATCATACAGGATCTTGGAAGCACCATTGGCAAACCTCCCTTCAAAAGGCGGAGATTACAAAGCTAGCCATACATAGATTCTTCTTCACAAAGGGCGGCAAATATGTTCCAGCAGCCTTAAGGGTTTTCAACGCAAAGCCCGTTTCCCAACTCCTGTATGCAGCAAATGTCTGGCATAATGGGGACCTGCCAAAGCTAGATGGCTTTCAGGCCAAATTTATACGATCTCTGCTGCAGGTACCTAACTGCGTCCCCAACTCTGTACTTCTGTTGGAAGCTTGTGAATGCCCAATTTCAGCTAGAGTGTGGTGGGCTGCCCTAAAACATTGGCTCAGGATTTCAGTGTTTAATCTAGGGAAGGGTCTGTACCAACATTTGACCAATGAGGAATTTGTCAGCAAATGGCAGAAAACCATGGCTAAAAAAGCCACCTCTATTGGTCTGTCTCCCCCCCAACTGTATTACCTGGGCTATGAAGGCGCCCAAAAGGTTTTAAAGCAAAGATTATGGGACAATGCACACAGTGACTTGCGATCTCGGTCACACGCAGTCTGTAGTCCGCTAGCAGCAGGAGTTCAATATGGGTATGTCTTTGAGTTAACATCTTACATCAAAAACCTGACAGTACCTAACTATCGAAGGCTTTTCACCAAAGCCAGACTGAATGCCTTCCCCTCTGCAGTGCCGGATGGTAGGTTGAGAGGAGTTCCCTACCAGGACAGACTTTGCTCGTGTGCTCAAGACATCGATTCCATAGATCATATTTTGTTACATTGTGCGAAGTATGAGCAGGCCAGGGCTGAACTGATACTACTCTTGCTGGTGCCTTTCCTGGGAAAGTCAGAGGCTCACTATGTCAGGTTCCTACTGGAAGACCGGACAAAAGCTAGAACGTTGGCAGTGGCAAAAAGTTTTTATCGGTGGTTGCAAGAACAAATGAGCCCTATATTCCAAACAAAGCGCTTGATTAACCTGGAGGTAGGCTGTATGAACTCTGTATTGATTTGTAATGTTTTGTTGGGTCTCTGGACCGTAATAAAGATAGTTTAGTTAGTTTAGTTTTTATATGTTGTAAGCTGCCTTGAGCATGGTTTTAACTTTGGAAAGGCTTACAGGTACTTCTGGCTCCATTGCTGTTGCTTGAGGCTCTGGTGGCCCAGCGGTGCCCCTATCTGGACAGGGATAGCCTAACGTCTGTTGTCTAATCTCTGGCAACCTCTAGGTTAGATTACTGCAATATGTTATATGTAGGGCTGCCTCTGAAGATGGTTCGGATACTTCAGCTGGTGCAGAATTCAGCGGCCAAGTTGCTCACTGGGGCAAGACAGTTTGAGCATATAATACAATCCTGACATTGGTGCTAGTTTCAACTTATAAAGCCTTAAACAGCTCATGATTGCAATACCTCAAGGACCACCTCTTCCTATAAGACCTAACTTGGACTTGGATCATCATGTGAGCCCTTTCTTTGTGTGCCTTCTCCACAAGAGCCCCAAAGGGTGGAACACCAGAACGGGCCTTTTCTGCAGTGGCTCCCTGCTTGTGGGATGCTCTCTCCAGGGAGGCTCACCTGATGCCTTTGTTGTATATCTTTAGGTGCCAGGTGAAAATGTTTCTCTATAACTAAGACTTTGGCTGATCAAACATTCTATGGCCTTTCAAATGTTTTTGTGGGGACTTCCGCTTTGCTGCTGATTGCTTCCGGACGCTCATCTCGGGAGTTCCGAGGGGTGAGCACTCACCGAAGGGGTGAAAGAGGGGGGTTGCTAGGCTTCACAACTCCCAAAAGATCCAGGAGGGCTTCCTGAATCTAAAAGGACACGCTGAGGCGTTGGAGGGGTCTTCAGAGTTGAAGGAGACCACAGACGCCCACAACAGCGTTCCCTCCCCACGGAGAGAAAGCCTGACTTCGGGAGTGATTCTGCGGCAGACGCTCCAAAGAAAAGAGGCGTCTGGTATCTGCAAGCACGGTTGGTCCCCCGGAAAAAGCTTTCAAAACATAGGTAATTAAGCATAAATCTTACGGCAGCTAGAGGCTTCTTTGAGCTGGAAGCTGTACAAAGGACTGGGAGTTCAACCGAAGTGAATGGAAAGATAGCTGAGATTAACCAGACGCTTAATTAATGCAAGAGAAAGAGGAGGTCAAACCCATTGCATTTTGAAATACAATCCAGGAAAAAACAAGGTGGAGAAGAGAATTACAGTTATATTGTTTTACAACAGCTTGCATGGACTGCTGTAATATCAAATCAAGAAAGAAACAAGGGGGAAAAGACTAAAAGGTGAACTATCCCTTTAATATATTGGAGAACGTCTGAGGCAATTATGGACGATATGGAGGAAAGGAATGAATGGGCCTGAAGACTTAAAGACCTACCCAAACCCCAGTGCTAAATTAATGGAGTGATTAAAAATGTTTTGCTGAGAGTTTATGTGTGAGAGACATTCGATATACTGGCTCCGGCTTTTACGTAGCAGAAAGCCTTTCTCCCTTTCGTTTAAAAATTCCTGACAGTTATTTGAATTGATGGTCGATATGATGGAAAGAGATGAACAGATCTGAGGTCCTATAGATCATCCCAAATCCTAGTGCTGCACCCCACAGAGCAAGTAAAGATTCTTGGTGGAGGAAAGAGCAAAAGGTGCTTTGGACTTCTGGACTTGAGATTCTTATTGAGCCAGCTCTTTCTTAGACGAATGAGAGAGACAATAGACATTCAAGCTCCGGTTTTTGTGTAGTATGGAGGCCTGACTTCTTTGTGTTAAAATTTGCAGAAGGTGCACCAGTTTTGCTGATTTACTTCACACTATTCTTGACTGTTGAAGGGGGTGCGGGGAAAAAAGTTTTTGTGGTGAGAAGAGCCTGGGGAAGCCAAGAGAAGATTTTAAAGAACTGTTAAGTAAAAAAGGCCCTCCCGACAGGGTGGGGGGGGTTACTGGGCTCCCCTCTATTGGTGGCAAGAGGAAATTACTCTGCAAGTAACAGGAAAGTTATATAAAGGCTGGTTACATGTGTAGGGAAATGGACAAGGGGATTTCGGACAACTAGTGAACAAAACTGGTAACTGAGTAAAAATTTATTTATTTATTTATTCTCCTTTTCCCTGTTAAATATTATTATTATGTTATTATCATCATCATCATCGATGAGACAGTGTGCATTAGAGTTGTAATATAGAAGTATTATAAAACACAATTTGTCAGGAAAAGAAGTAGCTACGGGTACTAACGGATTATAAAACAACTGGTTATGTCAAATGTGAATAAGAAATTTATGAATCCAGCGGCAGCAGTGTTATCTGCAAATCCTAAAAGGAGAAACTCAAATCAAGACACAGAAATGAATTCGGAAATGAGAGATCTTCTCCTGGGACTGAGAAAAGACATTTCAGAGATGAAGAAAGAGATGAACGACAGTATAAGATCAACAGATCAAAAGTTGGATAAGATGGGGCAAAAAATAGAGGAAAATGCAAAAATGGTGTTAGAAATGATGGTTAAAATCAATGATCTGGTGGTTAAAAATTTGGAAATAACAAAGACTGTACAAGAATTAAAAGGGAAAACGATAAGTTTGGAGGAAGGGCTAAGAAAAGTACAGAAGGAGAACAGAGAAAAAAAAGGGGAAACAGAAAAAATTAAGAAAGAGCTGGCAGATATGAAAGAAACCCATGAGGCAGTCCTGTTGGGATACTGCCAGGGAGATAAAGTCCATCTGAGCCCCCAAGCTCAGTGCCGGACGATCCATCGACCTCCCGTAGTCACGCAGTACCAGCAATTTAGCGACACTAAGCCTCAGGCTTAGTGCACACTCTAACAGCAGAATTCACACAGCAAAAAGTTGCACAGCATGAGAGCAGAACAGCATATTTACAGGTTTTATTTGGCGTAGGTCAGAACATGAGAAGACATGACCGTCCGCTCCGACTGCTCAGGCAAAACAGCAGAAAACGAAAGGAACAGACAAACACAAACATCCTGTGAGACAGGAAATTACGCAGGCTGTTATACAAACATCCTGCTCCCTTTTAAGTGGAACGGAAATATCCTAACATCCTCCCCCTTTCCGTGTAACCTGTAGTACCTGTGGTTCAACCCAATTGCAACCTTTGTGCGTAAACCTTCAGTTGTTCTCTGTTAACAACCTTAGACAACAGATCAGCAGGAATTTCATTTCCTGGCATGTAGGACACCTGAATGAGTCCTTTCTGAATACACTCTCTTGCACGATGTAGTTTAATCTGCAAGTACTTGGTCCTTTGCTTGCAACTCTCCGAGTTCAGCAAAGCCAAACAAGATCTATTGTCTTGATACACTTGTATAGGACATTTCACAGAAACCCCAATGTCCTTAAACAGTTGCATCAACCATTCACAATCCATGAGTGAAAATGACAGAGCATTGAGTTCTGCTTCACAGGAACTTAGGCTAACTGTCGTCTGCTTTTTGCACAACCAGTCAAACAGGCAGTGGTTGTACATGTAGCATACTCCAGAAGTGCTTGTACCATCTGTGGTGTCACTTCCAAAACTTGCATCTGCAAAGATTTCAAGACCTCCAGTCTTCTGACTGGTGAACCTCAGCCTGTAGTGCATAGTCCCTTTCAAATACCGGGCTATGCGCTTCAGAGCTTTCCAATCCTGAACAGTAGGATTGCTGGCATGTCTGCTAAGCAGGTTAGTGCTTACAGCTATATCAGGTCTTGAGCATCTAGCAATGAAATTTAACTTGCCTAGAATGCATCTGTACAGCGTTGTGTCAGAAAACGCTTCAGCAGTACTATCTACCTTGTAACCTGTCACCATCGGTGTGTCTGCTGGGTTTGCATCAACCAAATTCAACCTGGTTAATACATCAGCAATTTTCTGTGTTTGGTGTACCAGAAAATTACCTGCTTGGTCCCTCTCCACCTGCAGAGAAAGATAGTTGGATACCTCACCAAGATCCTTCATGTCAAAGTGCTCCTTCAGCTGAGCTAGGGTGCTTTGGTAAAAAGCCTGATTCTTCCAAAACATCAGAAGATCATCAACAAAACATAAACAATACAGTTTGTTTTGCCCCTCCTCCTTGACAAACACACACAGATCAGCTTTGCCCTGGTGAAAACCTAGAGAAAGCAACGTTTCAGTGAGTTTTGTGTTCCAACACCTGGCACTCTGCTTGAGACCATATAAGGATTTCCGCAGTTTACAGACCATTCCCTTCTGTATCTGCATCCCGTCAGGTGGAAGCATGTACAGCTGCTCGTTCAAAATCCCGTACAAAAAAGCTGTATTAATGTCATGATGGGAAACATGCAGTTTCTCCTCCGCAGCGATCTTGAGCATCAGCCGAATGCTCTCATATTTGACCGTGGGTGAGTAGGTCTCGTGGTAATCCTGCCCTGGTACCTGTGAAAAACCTCTGGCAACCAATCTGGCTTTGTGTCTGACAACCTTGCCATTCTGGTCTGTCTTGGCCTTGAAGACCCATTTGCTGCCAACCAGTCTCATCCCTGGGACTACCGGTACCAGCTCCCAAGTTTGGTTCCTGTTCAAGGAATCAACTTCAGCCTTCATGGCATTAAGCCAAGGCTCAGCATCTTTAGAGGTTAACTCCTGGACCTCTTTGAAGCTTGAAGGTTCCCACACCTTCTCTGAGCTACTAAGAACAGCAGTTGCCGTCTTAGCAAACTCATCAGCAAATCTCTTCGGAGGTTTGCCTTTGGTCGCCCTTTCAGACCTGCGAACCAGACGCATGTCTTCTGGACTCATCTCCTCCTTCTTAGGAGAAAAATGACCAATGGTGAACAGTGGTTCTTCCAGTTCATTGTCAGACTCATCAGATGGTCTGACTGAGGCCTTTGCGCTCTTGTAGTCTGCTGTGTCATCACTGTCACTGACAGCAGCAGCAGCGCCGCCCACTGAACTGGAATCCGAACTCTGATCATCATCATCATCATCATCATCATCATCATCATCATCCTCAGTTTCCTCAGCTTTCTCAGCATGATCTGCTTTCTTCACATCACCTTCATCCTCCTCTGGGTAACTCTGGAAAATTCCCACATTTCCCCCCCACTTAGGATTGTACTCAACACTCCTTGTGAACTTTATGGATTTAGAGTTAGTCATCCATACCCTGTATGCACCTTTTTCGTACCCCATGAACAAACCATGTGCCCCACGCTTCCCAAGCTTGTTGCTTTGTGGGGTGTGTACCCACATGTCAGAACCAAAGATTCTCAAGTGCTTGACATTAGGTTTCTTACCAAACATCTTCTCATAGGGAGTGCAGCCAATAGGTGATGACAGTCTCCTGTTAAAAGAATAAACAAAATTCGAGAGAGCCTCCCCCCAAAACTTCTCAGGGAGGTTGGCATCATGCAACAAGGTTTTTAGTCCTTGCAGCAACGTTTGATTTGCTCTCTCCGCAAGCCCATTCATCCATGGCGATCTAGGCGTTGACAAATCATGCTGGATTCCCTTCTCAGTCAGGAAAGCTTCAAACTGCTGAGAAGTGAATTCCCCGCCTCGATCAGTAAACAGACAGCCAATACGTTTACCATGAGCATTCTCCAACCAAGCACAGAATGCCTTGAACCTAGGAAATGCTTGCGATTTCTGCTCAAGCATAAACACATGAATGTACCTGGAAAAAGAATCAATTAGAACCATGAAGTACCTTGCTCCTCCCAAAGAGGGCGCTAGAGGCCCAACCAGGTCTGCGTGAACTAGCTGGTAGGGTTTGGAAGCCTGCCTGCTAGACTCCTTGCCTTTTGGAGCAACCTTCACCTTGTTCTCTGCACAAGATACACATTTCATGTGAAATTTACAAGGTTTGATGTCCAAACCTTCAACCAACTCAGGCATCTTGGCTAGCGCTTGCCAAGAGAGGTGACAAAATCTTCTATGTGCATCGTGAATGCATCCTGCATGAAGAACCTTGTTAGTTTGTGCAACACAACAAGAATCAACATTTGACATAACAGCATTGTCATCATAAGTTAGACAGAACAAACCATCCATCAACTTTGCATGCAAAATGTCCTCTTTGCCTTTTCTGATGACACAGACAGTCCTCTTGAAGGAAACCTCAAAACCACGCCCAGTCAGCTGTGGTACACTAATCAAATTGTCCGCAGCTCCTGGAACAAAAAGTACATCTCTGATGGTAGTATGCAGACTTGCAAGTTTCACAGTCCCAACTCCTGTAGCTTGCAAAGTCCTTCCATCAGCCAGGTGGACCTCTCCATCTTGAGGTGTGAAGGAGATAAACAGATGGCGGTCTTTGGTGAGATGGCGCGTCGCCCCAGAGTCCACAACAAACCTGGCCTTGGCCTTGTTTCCCACCGGCGTGGGCTTTTGCAGCTTGCCTTTAGCCTTTGGTGAAGCTGTGCCAGCAAACATAGCCTTGTTTTCCACTGGCGTGGGCTTTTGCAACTTGCCCCCCTGCTCCTGGCCATCAGACGTGCCTTTAGCCTTTGGTGAAGCTGTGCCAGCAAACATAGCCTTGTTTTCCACTGGCGTGGGCTTTTGCAACTTGCCCCCCTGCTCCTGGCCATCAGACGTGCCTTTAGCCTTTGGTGGAGCTGTGCCAGCAAACATAGCCTTGTTTTCCACTGGCATGGGCTTTTGCAACTTGCCCCCCCGCTCCTGGCCATCTGCAGGCTTCTTGCTCTGTTTACATCTGGTCTTCCGGCCTCTGCAAAGGCTCTGACCTTGGTTCTCACGAGAAACAGAGCTCTCAGCTGCCGACTCCTTGGCTCCCCCTGGAGGCTGGAATGCTGCCTGGGATGACGTTACATTCTGCTCCCCCTGCAGCTTGCAATCGGTGCCCTCAGCATCCCTGCATTCACTAGCATTCTGGGAAACAGCCAGGACCTCCGATGCATTCAAACACTGGGCTGGGATTATTGGCAGGTGGGCCTTTTTCAAAGCATCCCACATGTCACGTGCCGTGAGATTTCCAGCAAGCGTCTTTATTTCCTCCAGAGAGACGGATAAGACTATTACGTCAACGGCCTTCAAATTCTGGCCCTGCCATTTCTCTGTCCGAGGAACTGGAGTGGCTTCAGATACAGTATGCCAGACCCCAAACTGACGCAGCAAACTCTCACACCATTTTGCCCAGGTCTGATAATTGTGCCGATTTAACTTTGGGCACTCAGTGGCCTCCGAAGCTTGGAAAAACTCCATTCCAGCTTTTTACGTGAGCCGTTATGCTTTCAAAAACATCTTATCTCGGCAGCCCATAAATCACGATGCCTCTGGCTCGGCTCCCAGGCCAATTAGTCTTTGCCGGACATCAAAGACGTTTTCGCGGCATCCAGAAAAGCCTCTGCTTTCACTTTTCCAGCACATACCTTTCAGCAGTCTGTCGCTGTCTTACTCTCCTGCAAGTGCCGTGAATCTGGGCCTGAAACCTGTTGTTGGGATACTGCCAGGGAGATAAAGTCCATCTGAGCCCCCAAGCTCAGTGCCGGACGATCCATCGACCTCCCGTAGTCACGCAGTACCAGCAATTTAGCGACACTAAGCCTCAGGCTTAGTGCACACTCTAACAGCAGAATTCACACAGCAAAAAGTTGCACAGCATGAGAGCAGAATAATAATAATAATAATAATAATAATAATAATAATAATAATAATAATAATAATATCTTTATTGTCATTGCCCCCTCTCAGGGACAACGAAATTACTCGACTGCTCCATAAAAACACTAATTAAAACAATACAGTATAGTACAGCAAGGAAGATTAGATGACTTTCAAAGTCCAGGCTTCCCATTCAGGGCTGAGATCGCTCTGGAGAAGAAGCTGTTCTTAAGACGGCTCGTTCTTGTCTTCATCGTCCTGTATCTCCGTCCCGACGGCAGGAGCTCGAAGAGACAGTGACCAGGATGCGATGGATCTTTTACTATGTCCAGTGCCTTCCTATGGCACCTTGTGGCATAAATCTGCTCTAAGGTGGAGAGTGGGCAGCCAACAATGCTCTCTGCTGCCTTAACAACTCTGCACAACCCCATCCTGTCCTGGGTAGTACAGCTTCCGTACCACACACATAAGCCATAAGTGAGCACGCTCTCAATGGCACAGTGATAGAAGGCAAGCAGCAGTTTCTGCGGAAGATGGTTTTTCCTTAGAATTCTCAAAAAGTACAGTCTCTGCTGCGCCTTCTTCACAAGCCCCCTTGTGTTGACACTCCAGGACAGATCCTCTTGTAATTCAATGCCCAAAAATCTGAACGTTGTTACCCTCTCCACACAGACCCCATCAATCAAAAGTGGCTGGATATTGCTCTTCTGTCTCCTGAAGTCCACCACAAGCTCCTTTGTCTTCCTTGTATTTATGAGCAAGTTGTTAGCTCTGCACCACTCTGTCAGCCGCTCCACCTCATCTCTATAGTGCGTTTCACCCTCCCTTTCAGGGATGAGCCCAATCACGGTTGTGTCATCTGCAAATTTGACAACCCTATTACTAGGGTGAGCAGCGACACAATCGTACGTGTAGAGAATATAAAGGAGCAGACTGAGTACGCATCCCTGTGGTGTTCCTATGTTAGTCTTAAGCATTTTAGAGGTATAAGGGCCCAACCGAACCCTCTGGGAGCGGTCTGACAAAAAGTCCAATATCCACCCACAAAGTGATAACGGAAGCCCCAGATCTTCCAGTTTAGACATCAGACGCTGTGGTAGAATGGTATTAAATGCCGAGCTGAAATCTAAAAAAAGCAGTCTGGCATAACCCCCCCGCTGCTCCAAATGTGCAAGGACGGCATGGAGGGCAATCGCCACAGCGTCCTCTGTCGATCTTTTCGTTTTATAAGCAAATTGGAATGTGTCCAGTCCCTCTGGTAGGCAGGCAATGACATGATTTCGTACCAGCTTTTCAAAGCACTTCATGATTATAGGTGTGAGTGCTACTGGACGAAAGTCATTCAGATCTTCCGGGTTAGGTTTTTTTGCTATTGGAACGATAATAGAGGACTTTAGGCAGGATGGAACAATAGCCTGGGCTAGGGATCGATTTAAAATCCCAGTGAAAACTCCTGCTAGTTGATCTGCACAGTCTCTCAATACCCTTCCAGCTACCCCATCTGGCCCTGTGGCCTTCCTTGGGTTGATTCCCTTCAACACCTTCCTCATCTCTTCTTTTTCCACAGAGACTGCTACATTCCTTTGTACTGATGATGGTGATGGTAGTGATGATGGCAAAGCCTTCCCAGGGAGTGGTGGTGGTGGTGGTAAAGCCTCAGCAGGTGTTGCTGCAGATGTTACTTCGAAACGGGCAAAAAAGGCATTCAAATCCTCTGCGAGGGATGCCCCTCCCTCGTCTGCCAGGGAATCCTTGGATTTATACCCTGTTAATTCTTGTACACCTTGCCACACCTGCCTGGTGTTGTTACTTTGTAGATGATTCTCCAGCCGCTGTCTATACGCCTCCTTTGCTACACGGATACCTCTCTTTAGATCCGCTCTAGCTAAGCTGTACAGCGACTTATTTCCACTTCTGAAAGCAGTATTTCTTGCCTTTAGCAACCCCTGGACCTCCCTTGTCATCCAGGGCTTCCTGTTTGGGTAGATCTTTATCCGGCGCCTCTGTGTTACATTGTCAGTGCAGAACCTGATATAGTCCAACACTTGCTCAGTATGAGTCTCTATATCCTGTTGGGCGAATACCTCCCAATCAGTGTCATGAAAACAGTCTTGTAGTTGTTGGGATGCTTCAGCTGGCCATATTGTAAAATCCCTCTTTATAGCTGGAGTCCGTTTCCTCAATGGAATATATTCAGGAGTCAGGAGCAGGGACACATGATCAGATTGGCCTAGATGTGCCAATGGTTCGGCCTTATAGGCCTGTTTAACATTTGTATACAGCCTGTCCAGAGTCTTTTCTCCCCTGGTTGCACACTTTATGTGTTGATAGAATTTAGGTAGAACCACTTTCAAATCTGCCTGGTTGAAATCCCCGCATACAAGAAATGCAGCCTCGGGATACTTGCCTTGTTGTCTGCTAATGGCATCATGCAGAAGACCCATTGCCTCTTTGGTGTTCGCATCAGGTGCAATGTATACTATAGTTATCAGTACTGCTGTAAATTCTCGGGGGATATATATAGGTCTGCATTTAAGCGTCATAAATTCCACAGTTGGAGAGCAGTGGCTAGCTATCACAGCGTGGTTTGTGCACCAGCTGTTATTCACGTATGCACACAAACCTCCCCCCCTTCTTTTACCAGAGTCCTCTGTTCTATCATGGCGGAACAGTGTATAGCCCGTTAGTTCTATGGCTGAGTCAGGAGTAAATGGTGTCAGCCAAGTTTCTGTAAGCAGCAGAAGACAGCATTCACTCACAGTTTTCTCCGTTGCTATCCACAATTTCCACTCCTCCAGCTTATTCCCCAAAGATCTCACGTTAGCATAGAAAATGCTGGGAAGCGGTAAGTTATAATGTTGTGTCTTTAGCCTTAATTGCCTTAATCGCCTTCCTCCTCTGCAGCCTCTCTTCTGTTTACGGTCTCTCCTGTGTCTCTTTACTCCCCAGTTCTTTGAAGTCAGAAAATCCTCCTTGCAGATGCGGAGACACTCACAATTTGTGCAGCACTCACTCTGTAGCCGAATAGATAACATGTCCTGCCGACTATAAACAAGTCTATTTTGGCAGGACAAAAAAGCCAAAATTTACAGGTTTTATTTGGCGTAGGTCAGAACATGAGAAGACATGACCGTCCGCTCCGACTGCTCAGGCAAAACAGCAGAAAACGAAAGGAACAGACAAACACAAACATCCTGTGAGACAGGAAATTACGCAGGCTGTTATACAAACATCCTGCTCCCTTTTAAGTGGAACGGAAATATCCTAACAAGTCCTAGATTCAATCTCTATGATTGAAATGCACAGAAGAGAAAAAATATTGAGATTTAGATCTATTCCAGAAGAACCAGATGAAGTGATAGAGCAAAAAATATCATCAGAATTAGCCAAATGGATTGGAATAGAAGAACAGGAAATGAGAAATAAAATTGAGAGAGCCTTTAGAATCAGATCAAGAATTGCAAGAGCTAATAATTGGCCAGGGGACTGTCTGGTAATTTTTGTGAATATGGATATTAGAGATAAAATACTACAAATTAGCAGTACGACAAAACTTAAAATTCAGAAAACAGACATAATCATTCATAAAATTGTTCCATCGAGGCTTTTAAGAAAAAAGGGGGGGGGGATAACTTCCGGGTTAGCGCCATCGGCTAATGGCGGATTCCCTCCGAGCTCCGAGTTGGGTCCTGCCGCGGCCGCGGCGGCGACGCGGGGACCCTCAGAAATCACAGGCAGTGAAGCCTGTGAACTTGGTGACTCGGCGGGCACCATTTGCGCCCCCCTGACCCGCGAAGGAGCCTTTTTAAAGGCTTCGGAACGGGGGACGGGGTGAGCGGCGCGGTGCTGAGAGTCGACTGCTTCTCCTGCGGAGTGAAGCCGCATGCCATGGTCGGAGAGCGCTGACTTCTTCTTGTGAACAATTGGACTTTAAAAGCAACAACCCGTGAGTAGTACGGAAATTGGATTTACAAAGAAAAAAAATTTTTTTTAATTAGGCACGATCGGGGAAGGCGCAAACAGGAAGTCCGTCTCCCCGTCTTGTAAATAATCTTAAGCAAGGATCAGCTAACTAAGGTCGAGAGAATTTCCCCCCCCCCTTGTTTATTGGATAAAAGACATTAATTTCACGATTTGGCAGTATAAGTAATTTTACTGGAGGATAAGAGCTAATTTTGGGAGCTGAAGTGCCACCCCCCCGGACCCGGGAGTGATCCGTGAGAGAGCCTGTTGAAGAGGTATTGAAGAGTTTGACAGCTGTCAAATTAGCTGTCAAAGCTGAAAAAGAGAACTTTGTTTCTGTTGTCTCTGCTGGTTATATTTGTTACAATTTGGTTATAATTTGTTGAAAATAAGGAAGAACTGATACAAACTAACTTGACTTTTGGATTTGAACTGGAAGGAATATTAAGTAACCAAAATCCCTCTAGAGGGGGTTTTGGGACATTACAAGAATGGCTGAAGGAGGGAAAATACAAGCTAAATTGGACAGAGTTTTTGTTCTCTTGGGAAAGTTACAAGGCCAAATTGATGTTTTGGCTACAAATGTTGCAACTCTGGACTTAACAGTAAATAAATTCATTGAATTTGATAAGGACTTGACTCAGGAAGTTTATGCAGCTGGACAAGAAGAGAAACTTGAGAACTTTGAGAGTGTGGAGAAAGAGATATGTGTTGTTCCTGAAGAAAAGGAAGGAGGAGCTGTAATGCTGCAGATGACAAAGGAGAGCCAGAGGCCTGACATGATGGCTACAAAGGAAAATAAGAACTTGATGTTGAAAATCTGGTTTGAATTGGAGATTGAAGAATGGAGAGATCTCCTTATGTGGAGATCTGAAGATCCAAGGATTACAAATCTGATTAAGGTGGAAGTTGGAGCTTTGGGGACATTTGGACTTGAAAGGAGTAAGAAACAAGATTCGGGCTCCACTTTTAAGTATGGAGGTCTGGCTGGAAGAAATATGGATCCCATTTGGCTAGAGCTTCTCCGAGATCTGGTGTTTAATATTAAGGACTATCAAAAAAACCGGCAGAGAGGAATTGAGAGAGAATTAAGAGCCTTGGACGTGAGATCTCCAGGCTGATAGTAGATCAAGACTGATGGACATCTGTTGGGGATTGAAACCGGGAAAGGGGGGGTGGAGTTTGGGGATCCAAAGGGTGCATAATTACAATCTGTTTTTGCTTTTATTTTGTTTTGCTATTTGTATGAAAATTGGGGAAGTTGTGGAAGGGAATTTGGGCCGACTTTAGAAAAAAGTTTTAAGAATGAGAATTGTTGTATAAATATTGATGTTTATAAGGTAAAATTGGCTTTTTTAAAATGAACTAAACAGAAAAAGGTTAAAAATTGGGGATAAGAACTTGTTGAACTAACAATTTGAATTGGAATATAAGAAGGGGAGGTGTGGGGAAGTCAGGGAAATATGTTATAGAAAAATAAGGATTGTAAACTTTATGTGTTTTTAACTTTTTTTGTTCTTTCTTTTTCGATTTTTTTAATGTATTAAAGTGGAAAATTTCAATAAATATCTTTTAAAAGAAAAAGAAAAAGGGAAAAATATAAACCATTGGTGGAAGCACTAAATAAAAAATCAATTGTGCACAGATGGGAATTCTCTGAGGGAATTTCCTTTTTTTACAAAGGGAAAAGGAGAAGATTTGTTACTTGGGAGGACGCTGACAAATTTTGGAGAACATATAGAGAGGAGTTAGGAGGTAAAAGACAGCTGGGAGGAGGGGCGGACGACCTTAAAAAACAATCCGAGGAGGAAGAGTCTTAAGCATTAAGGACAAGTGACTTTTCTGAATTCCTTTTTTTTTTAAATTTTATTTTATTTATTTATTTTGTTAAGAAGTTGAATCACTGTGTAGTAAATAATGGAATTAAGGATTGTTACCTGGAATGTTAATGGTTCAAATGATAAAAAGAAAAGAAATAAGGTGGAATTTATATTCAGCAAACAGAAATTGGATTTGATATCTTTGCAAGAAACTCATATCACAAAACAACACACAAGAATTTTATCCAATAAGAAACTGGGACTTGATTTTGTTTCTTCAGATAAATCTAAGAAGAATGGAGTTGTAATATACGCAAAAAAGCATTTGGAGCCGAAATTGATCTATAAAGATTCACAAGGAAGGGTCGTTGTCATAGAAATAATAGTCCTGGGGGAAAGAATTAAAGTTATTGGTTTTTACACACCAAATGAAAAAAAAGTGAATTTTATCAAAAGTTGGAACGAGAGTTGGGGGATTTTATTGGAGAGAAAATTTTATTTTTAGGAGACCAAAATGGCGTGGTAAATCCTGATTTAGACAGATCCAAAAAGACTACTAAAAAACAGCAAATAAAACTCCCCAAAACCTTTTTTCAGTTAGTAGATTTGTTAAGTTTAGAGGATGCATGGAGAATACAAAATCCGACAGTGAAAGAATACACTTTTTTTCCTACCCTAGTAACTCGGCAGGAAGAATTGATGCCATCTGGCTAACAAAAGATTTGACAGTCAAAATATGTAAATCTGAAATTCAACCAAAGACAATAGCTGATCATAATGCAGTACAAGTAACGCTGACCTGGGGAAAGAGGAAATCTATAAGATGGAGATTAAATGAAACTTTATTGAGAGATGAAATAATAATAGAAAAACAAAAAAGACCTTAAAGGACTTTTTTGAACTGAATTTAAATAAGGACACCGATTTAAAGATAGTCTGGGATGCTAGTAAAGCTGTCTTAAGAGGTTTCTTTATTCAACAAAACGTAATTCAAAGAAAACAAAAGGGGGAAAAAAACAAGAAATCTTAGAGGAGATTAGAAAAAGCGAGCTGGAATTATACAAAAAACCAAATAGTGTAGAATTAAAAAGAAATATTAAGATCCTACAATATCAATATTTAATGCTAATAAATGCAGAAATGGAATGGAAACTAAGATTATTGAAACAAAAAACCTTTGAACATGCTAATAAACCAGGAAGGTTATTAGCATGGCAATTAAAGAAGAGAGAGGCAGAAAGGCTTATAAATAGAGTTAAGTGCGAAGGCAAAATAATAAACAACCCTAAAGAAATAGCAAGTAAAGCCGTGATGCGAGGATTTTTGATACAGCAGAACACTTTAAAAAGGAAGAGACAGAATGAGAAGAAAGATAAGATTTTGGAAAGAATAAAAGAAGGTGAAAAAAAATTGAGATCAAAGCCAAAGTCTCATGAAATTTTAAGAGAAATTAAGTTTTATCAGAGACAGTATATGGAACTGATGAACCAGGAGATAGAATGGAAAATAAAGCAAATGAGACAAAAGACATTTGAATCGGCTGATAAATGTGGGAAACTTCTGGCATGGCAATTGAAGAAAAGACAAAAATTGAATATGGTTACAAGCTTAGAGGTTGAAGGAAAGAACATTTATAGACCAAATGAGATTAGAAACTGTTTTCAGAGTTATTTCAGAAGACTTTATGCACAAGGGCCGGTGGATGAAAAAGAGATAGAAGAATTTCTCAAAAAATATGGATTACAAAAAATATCGGAACAAAGTAAAGTGATCTTGAACCAGAAAATAACTGAACAAGAAATAGAGGGAGCCATTCAAAATATGCAATTGGGAAAATCTCCAGGACCAGATGGATTGACTTCCAGATATTACAAAGCGCTGAAAGAATGGTTGGTACAACCGTTGAAGGAAGTCTGTAATGAAATTTTGGAGGGGAAGAAGGCACCTGAATCGTGGAAAGAAGCGTATATTACACTTATACCAAAATCTGAGACTGAGAAGAACTCGATTAAGAACTACCGCCCTATATCGTTACTCAATGTGGATTACAAAATTTTTGCAGACATTTTGGCAAAAAGATTGAAGAAGGTTTTGGTGGGGGAGATTCATAAAGACCAGGCCGGATTTCTTCCAGGAAGACATTTATCGGACAATGTAAGAAACATAATAGACATTATGGAATTACTAGAAGCTAATATTAATACTAAGGCAGTATTGATATTTGTGGACGCGGAGAAAGCCTTTGACAATATCTCTTGGAGCTTCATGAAAAAGAATCTGAAAGGGATGGGGGTAGGCCAAGGTTTTGAGAATGGTATAGGTGCAATTTATTCTGAACAAAAAGCAAAATTAATTGTAAATAATATGGTTACTGAAGAATTTGCTATTGAAAAAGGGACACGACAGGGGTGCCCAATATCCCCATTACTTTTTATATCTGTCTTGGAGGTTTTACTAAACATGATTAGAGGGGACCAGATGGTTAAAGGGATTCAGGTCGGAGCCAAACAATATAAATTGAGAGCGTTTGCAGATGATCTGGTATTAACTTTACAAGAGCCAGACACTAGCACAAAAAGAGTTTTAGAGCTAATACAAGTATTTGGTCAAGTAGCAGGTTTTAAGTTGAATAAACAAAAAACGAAGGTATTGGAAAAAAATCTAACAGCAGAGGAAAGAGAGAGGTTTCATAGGGAAACTGGACTAATGGTAGCAAAGAAAGTGAAATATTTGGGGATCAATTTAACATCTAAAAATGTAAACTTATTTAAAGATAATTATGAGAAATGTTGGACAGAAATTAAGAAAGACTTAGAAATATGTCAAGCCTGAGACTTTCCTTGTTAGGTCGAATTGCTGTTATTAAGATGAATGTTTTGCCGAGAATGTTATTTTTGTTTCAAACATTGCAGATTGTGGACAAAGTGGATTGTTTCAAGAGGTGGCAGAAAGATATATCTAGATTTGTCTGGCAGGGCAAAAAGCCCAGAATAAAATTTAAGATATTAACTGATGCAAAAGAAAGAGGGGGGTTTGCCCTGCCAGACTTAAAACTTAAAACTGTATTATGAATCAGCGGCTTTTTGCTGGCTGAAAGACTGGCTACTTCTTGAGAACACAGATATTTTGGACTTGGAAGGGTTCAATAACAGGTTTGGTTGGCATGCATATATATGGTATGACAAGGTAAAGACTCATAAAGGTTTCAAGAATCATATTGTTAGGAAAGCACTATATAATGTCTGGATTCGGTATAAAGACTTGCTGGAAAATAAAACCCCCAGGTGGTTGTCACCAATGGAAGCAAAGGAAGTGAAAAAACTTAATATGGAATCCAAATGGCCAAAATATTGGGAAATTATAGAACAAGAGGGGGGGAAAGTGAAATTACAGAGTTATGAGAAACTGAAGTCTAAAGTAAGAGATTGGCTTCACTATTACCAGATAAATGAAGTATTCAAACAGGACAGGAAAATTGGCTTCCAGGTGGAAAGATCAAAATTAGAAACAGAATTGTTAGAACCCAATACTAAGAATTTGTCAAGAATGTACAACTTGCTGTTGAAATGGAATACACAGGATGAAACGGTTAAATCAACTATGATTAAATGGGCACAAGACATTGGTCATGACATTATGTTTGCTGACTGGGAGCAGTTATGGACCACCGGAATAAAGTTCACGGCATGTAATGCCTTAAGAGAGAATATTATGAAAATGATTTATAGGTGGTACATGACCCCAGTCAAGCTTGCAAAAATTTATCATTTGCCCAATAACAAATGCTGGAAATGTAATGAAACGGAAGGTACTTTCTACCACCTTTGGTGGATGTGCCCAAGGATTAAGGTCTTCTGGGAGATGATCTATAATGAAATTAAGAAGGTTCTTAAGTGTACCTTTCATAAGAAACCAGAGGCTTTTCTCCTGGGCATGGTAGGCCAATTGGTGTCAAGGAAAGATAGGACGTTTTTTATGTACGCTACAACAGCAGCAAGAGTTCTTCTAGCAAAGTATTGGAAGACACAAGAACTACCCATGCTGGAAGAGTGGCAGACGAAGGTGATTGACTATATGGGACTGGCTGAGATGACGGGCAGAATCCGTGACCAAGGAAAAGAGACGGTGGAAGAAGATTGGAAGAAATTTAAACTTTACCTCAAGAACTGTTGTAAAATTATTGAGTGCTAAAATGTCATGGGTAAGGCAAAGCAGATTTGCAGTGATAAATGATTGGGTAAGAGAAAAAGGTTAAAGAAAGTGAATTATAAGTAATGGAGATTAGGGGTTGCTGAAAAAGTTTAAAACAGGGATGCAGAAAAGGGAGGCATGGGGAAGTCGTTGAAATTGGGTTTAAGAAAAAAAGGTTAAGAAATTATACATGTTTATATGTTTGTTTGTCTTTGTATTGTAAGTTGTAATGTGTTATAATTTATGTTGGAAAATCAATAAAAATTTATATATATATAAAAAAAGATATTAGTTATGAGATTTAAATGTAATAGTGAAAGTAAGAAATGTAAAATAAGTGAAAAGATTGGGAAATTGTCAGATGTGATTGATGGAAGTAAAAAAAATATGTATAAGATATAAAAGTATGTTTAATAATTGTTGAAAATGATATGTTAAAAAAACTAATAAAAATTATTTTTTAAAAAAAAGAAATAGAGAAACGATTTGTCGAATTCTTTAGAGAACTCTATAAGGAAGGAAATGAAACATCAGAAGAAGTTAAAGAATATTTAGAACAGAACGGTCTTCCGAAACTTACTAAAGAACAAAAAGAACTGTTGAATGCCCCTATTACATTGTACGAAATTCAAAGAGCAATTAAGGAAGCAAAGATAGGAAAGTCACCAGGGCCAGATGGCCTACCGGCAATATATTATAAAAAATTTGAGGACATACTGTCTGACCCATTAAGAAGTATCATGAACAACATTTTAAAAGATGGAACCATGCCGGACTCATGGAAAGAAAGCCTTATTGCATTAATTCCAAAACAGGGAACTGACAATCTACTTATTAACAACTGCTGCTGCTGCTGCTCTGGTGAGTGCTGGGTGGGCCGCTCCCTTTCCTGCCAACTCCATCTGGCCTAGGGGGCGGAGCCTGCACTCACCGCCACAGCTTAAGAGGCCTGAGGGAGGCTTCTGGGACACTGCAGCTGCTGCTGCTCTAGTGAGTGCTGGGTGGGCCGCTCCCTTTCCTGCCAACTCCATCTGGCCTAGGGGGCGGAGCCTGCACTCACCGCCACAGTTTAATAGGCCTGAGGGAGGCT
The DNA here is from genome assembly GCF_027172205.1 of Podarcis raffonei. Taxonomy (NCBI): domain Eukaryota; kingdom Metazoa; phylum Chordata; class Lepidosauria; order Squamata; family Lacertidae; genus Podarcis; species Podarcis raffonei. The sequence goes on from NC_070620.1 coordinate 30,076,295, forward strand.
TCCGGGACACTGCTGCTGCTGCTGCTGCTCTAGTGAGTGCTGGGTGGGCCGCTCCCTTTCCTGCCAACTCCATCTGGCCTAGGGGGCGGAGCCTGCACTCACCGCCACAGCTTAAGAGGCCTGAGGGAGGCTTCTGGGACACTGCAGCTGCTGCTGCTCTAGTGAGTGCTGGGTGGGCCGCTCCCTTTCCTGCCAACTCCATCTGGCCTAGGGGGCGGAGCCTGCACTCACCGCCACAGTTTAATAGGCCTGAGGGAGGCTTCCGGGACACTGCAGCTGCTGCTGCTCTAGTGAGTGCTGGGTGGGCCACTCCCTTTCCTGCCAACTCCATCTGGCCTAGGGGGTGGAGCCTGCACTCACCACTACACTTTAGAGGCCATCGCCACAGCTTGAGGGCCTCCATCAAGGCCTCCGGGACATTACTGCTGCTGCTGCTCTGGTGAGTGCTGGGTGGGCCGCTTCCTTTCCTGCCAACTCCATCTGGCCTAGGGGGCGGAGCCTGCACTCACCGCCACAGCTTAAGAGGCCTGAGGGAGGCCTCCGGGACATTACTGCTGCTGCTGCTCTAGTGAGTGCTGGGTGGGCCGCTCCCTTTCCTGCCAACTCCATCTGGCCTAGGGGGCGGGGCCTGCACTCACCACTACACTTTAGAGGCCATCGCCACAGCTTGAGGGCCTCCATCAAGGCCTCCGGGACACTGCTGCTGTTGCTGCCTCCGTGAGTGTTGGGAGGACCGCTCCCTTTCCTGATAACTCCATCTGGCCTGGGGGGCGGGGCCTGCACTCATCACCGCAGCTTGAGGGCCTCCATCAAGGCCTCTGGGACACTGCTGCTGTTGCTGCCTCCGTGAGTGTTGGGAGGACCGCTCCCTCTCCTGCCAATTCCATCTGGCCTAGCGGGCAGGGCCTGCACTCACCACTACAGTTTAGAGGCCTGAGCAGCTACCTGCAGCAAGTGACAAAATGGTTTTAAATGTTTTAACTGCTTTTAATTTGCTGCACCTTAAATGGTGGTGGTTGTTTTTTATAATGTTTTATAATTTTATAATTTTATTTCTGGTTGCGATTGGTTAAGTATTTAGTTAGGGTGGGGAATAGTTTAATTTTAGCACTATTGTTTTTTGCTGTGCTTCTATTTTTATTATTCTGTTAAGTTATTATATAGTTTGTATTTTGCCTTTTAAGGGGAAGGGTCAGGGATGCCTGGGAGTGGGCCTCAGCCAATAGAATGGCTGGGGCAGGTTCCACAGGAGGGAATGTATTGGGACACCCGATCTCAGTGATCACGGGCCAGAGGAGGAGTTACGCTAAGACCAGACCATGTCATTACCGAGGAGGCAGGGTTAGTCGTTGTTTGAGGACTATCCCTGCCTCCAGGTCTGGTCCTGACCAGAAGGATACTGGAATCAGCAAGGGAAACCCACATGACCTGAAAGTGTTGCTGTGCTGTGAATAAAACCACTGCCATCCACGACCTGATTGTGGATGGAGGATTTGACCTGGCATGTGTGACAGAGACCTGGTTGGATGAGGCAGATGGGCCTGTCCTTGCCACTGCTTGCCCACCAGGTTTCTCTTACGCACAGCAACCCAGGTCATGTGGGCGGGGAGGGGGGGTTGCAGTGATTTTTAGGAAGTCATTAGTCTGCACCAGGCGTCCTATTGGGAAGACCCAATTTTCTGAGTGCATGTTCTGGAAGTTGGGCAATAGGGGCAGTACAGGATTCCTATTGGTGTACCGACCTCCCCGCTACACCAAGGATTCCCTGCCTGAGCTGCTTCAGGTCGTGGCGGAGACACCTAGCTTGGTTGTCCTGGGGGATTTTAACATCCATGCCGACACGACCTTACAAGGGGCCGCTCGGGACTTCGTGGAAAGCATGGCCTCCATGGGGCTGTCCCTGAATAAGTTTGGCCCAACTAATAGCCACGGACATGCCTTAGACTTGGTGTTTACCTCTATGGATGTTGGTGATCTGACATTAACTAAAAGTGAAACAAAAGAAGTGCCATGGTCAGATCACTTCCTGGTGCAACTGGACTTCTCCGTGACCCTTCCCCTCTGCAGGGAGGTGGGACCGATTCGGATGGTCCGCCCCCGCCACTAAATGGATCCAATTGGCTTCCAGAGAGTGGTAGGGGATGTTTTATCCCAAGTTGATGGCCTTTCAGCTGATTACCTGGTGGACCGCTGGAATGCGGAGTTAACCAGGGCTATTGACTGTCTGGCTCCGAAGCGCCCTCTCCGATTGCATGGAGCCTGGGCAGCCCCGTGGTTTTCCCCGGAGCTGAGGGTGATGAAACAATCGTTGAGACGGCTAGAGCGCCGGTGGCGGAAAACTCATTCTGAATCAGACCGGACACGGGCTAGAGCTCAACGTCGAGCCTACCAAGTGGCAATGGCGACGGCGAAGAGGGCCTTCTTCACCGCCTCCATTGTATCTGCAGAAAACAGCAGCAGGAGACTTTTTCAGGTGGTTCGCAATCTATCGGAACCACCTGCACCACCGGGGCCTGGTAGGGACCCCAAGATCTCCTGCAATGCTTTTGCAAAGTTTTTTGCAGATAAAGTTGCTCAGATTCAGAAGGAGGTAGACTCCACCGTGGGAGCAGGGCCAGGGTGGGAGAGTGCTAGAGTTCTCTCTGGTCCTGTTACATGGGATCAATTCCAATCTGTTACCTCCGAGGATGTGGACAGGCTGCTTGGACAAGTGAAACCGACCACCTGTCTCCTTGATCCTTGCCCATCCTGGCTGATAAAAGCGTACCGGGAAGGGCTGGGCAATGGGCTCTGTGGGGTGGTGAATGATTCCCTCTGTGAGGGAGCCTTCCCAGACCCGCTGAAAGAGGCGGTCATTAAACCGCTTCTTAAAAAAAACATCTTTAGACCCAGCCAATTTGGCCAACTATCGCCCAGTCTCAAATTTACCATTCTTGGGCAAGGTGATTGAGCGGGTGGTTGCCAGACAACTCCAAGCACGCCTGGAGGATGCGGACCATTTGGATCCCTTCCATTCGGGATTCAGGCCTCACCATGGGACTGAAAGTGCCTTGGTCGCGCTGGTTGATGATCTCCGGCGGGCTAGGGACAAAGGTGAGAAGTGTTTCCTAGTTCTGCTGGATCTCTCAGCGGCCTTTGACACCATCAACCATAACATCCTTCTGGACCGTCTAGAGGGGCTGGGAGCTGGGGGCACTGTTATACAGTGGTTACGCTCCTTTCTCCTGGGCCGTGTCCAGAAAGTGGTGGTGGGGGATGAGTGTTCAGACCCCTGGGCTCTCACTTGTTGGGTGCCTCAGGGTTCCGTCCTCTCCCCTATGCTTTTTAATATCTATATGAAGCCTCTGGGAGAGATCATCAGGGGGTTTGGGCTGGGTGTTCATCAGTATGCAGATGACACCCAGCTCTACCTCTCCTTTAAATCAGAACCAGTGAAGGCGGTGAAGCTCCTGTGTGAGTGCCTGGAGGCTGTTGGAGGATGGATGGCGGCTAATAGATTGAGGTTGAATCCTGACAAGACAGAAGTACTGTTTTTGGGGGACAGGGGGCGGGTGTGGGGGATTCCTTGGTCCTGAATGGGGTAACTGTGCCCCTGAAGGACCAGGTGCGCAGCCTGGGAGTCATTTTGGACTCACAGCTGTCCATGGAGGCACAGGTTAATTCTGTGTCCAGGGCAGCTGTCTACCAGCTCCACCTGGTACGCAGGCTAAGACCCTGCCTGCCCACAGACTGTCTTGCCAGAGTGGTGCATGCTCTAGTTATCTCCCGCTTGGACTACTGCAACGCGCTCTACGTGGGGCTACCTTTGAAGGTGACCCGGAAACTGCAATTAATCCAGAATGCGGCAGCTAGACTGGTGACTGGGAGCGGCCGCCGCGACCACATAACACCGGTTCTGAGAGATCTGCATTGGCTCCCAGTACGTTTCCGAGCACGATTCAAAGTGTTGGTGCTTACCTTTAAAGCCCTAAACGGCCTCGGTCCTGTATACCTGAAGGAGCGTCTCCACCTCCATCGTTCAGCCCGGACACTGAGATCCAGCGCCAAGGGCCTTCTGGCGGTTCCCTTCATTGCGAGAAGTAAGGTTACAGGGAACCAGGCAGAGGGCCTTCTCGGAAGTGGCGCCTGCCCTGTGGAACGCCCTCCCAGCAGATGTCAAAGCAATAAACAACTATTTTACTTTTAAAAGTCATCTGAAGGCAGCCCTCTTTAGGGAAGTTTTTAATGTTTGATGCTGTACTGTTTTTAATATTCAGTTGGATGCCGCCCAGAGTGGCTGGGGAAACCCAGCCAGATGGGCGGGGTATAAATAATAAATTATTTTATTATTATTATTATTTTATTATCACACTCCTAAATAGCGATTATTAATTATATGCAAATATTTTAGCCGAAAGATCAAAAAAAGTCTTCCAGATGATTATACACAATGACCAAGCTGGCTGTTTGCCCGGGAGGCACATTTATAACAACACCAGAAACATTATAAACTTATTAGAGTATTTAGACTTAAGAATAGAAAAGAAGGCAGTCTTAATGGCCATAGATGCTGAAAAAGCTTTCGATAGGGTCTCCTGGAAATTTATGAAAGGTCTATTACACCATATGGATTTTGGTATACAGTATATAAAAGGGATTGAAGCAATATGTTCAAAACAAAAAGCTAAAATCATAATAAATGGAAATTTATCACAGGAGTGTGAAATCAGTAAAGGGGTCAGACAAGGTTGCCCACTATCCCCCTTAATTTTCATACTAACATTGGAAGTTTTATGTAAACGAATTAGGGAAGAAAAAGAAATAAAAGGGATTATGCTGGGAAATAGAAGTTACAAAATGAGGGCATTTGCTGATGATCTAATTATAACTACGGAGCAACCAAAACAGAGTCTAACAAAGGCCTTGGAAATAATATATGCCTATGGTAAAGTTGCGGGGTTCAAACTGAATTTAAACAAGACAAAACTATTAGTTAAAAATTTGTCGCCAGATGAAAAAGCAGAATTAGAAAAAATAATACAAATTAAAATCTACCCCAAAATCAAGTATTTAGGATTATGGATAAGACCAAAGAATATTAACTTGTATGAAGATAATTATATTAACTGTTGGAAAGATATCAAAAGACAGTTGGAGACATGGACAAGCCTAAACTTATTATTCCTGGGCCGTATTACGGTAATTAAAATGATAGTCTTACCGAAGCTACTCTTTTTATTCCAAACGATTCCAATTATAGGAAAGACCAGCAATATTGACAAGTGGCAAAAAGAAATTTCTAACTTTTTGTGGAAGGGTAAAAGACCAAGAATAAAGCATAAGATATTAATAGATACTGAAGGTGGCTTCAGGTTACCGGATTTGAAGCTATATTACGAAGCCTCATGTCTTCTCTGGTTGAAAGATTGGTGTTTATTAAAAAATTGGGATATTTTAGATCTAGAAGGTCATGACTTACGTGTCAGGGAACTGCCATCAGTGCCGGAGGGAGAGAGCAAAAGCCAGAGGGATTCCAGAGAGCGTCCAGGGATCGGGAGAAGCAGCCCATCTTCTGGGGAAGAGAATCAGCGTAGCACCAGTGGAGAAGGGGGACAGAGGGGGGAAGCGGCGAGGCAGTCCCATGACTCCTTTCCTGGGACCAGCGGGGATGTTGGTACTAAAGGGTTAAGAGGTAACAAGTAGCTCTAATCACTGAGCAGCTGGAAGTCATTAAGCATCCAGGAATGTGAGTGAGTTTGTATAAATAGTCAGTTCACCTGTGTGTCCTCCCCTTCCCCCCTTTGATCTGACTCGCAGACTCAGTTTGTGGCCATGGGCGTGGTTGCTGATATGAGTTAAGTTTAGAGTAAAGTTTTCTTTGTGCCGGAGATAAAAGCATGTGTGCTTTATCACCAGGGTTTTTTTGTAAATAAAGTTTTTTCCTGAGTTCCAAAGTGCTTGCTCCAGGATTCTTCATTGAAAGGTACTGACTCTCCTGCCTTCTTCAACCGCTGCACGAAATTCTCTGCTGAGATAAGATTTACGGCGTTGGAAGCGCACTGGACGTTTACTTAACATTAAACTAATTAAAGTTTAATGGACAGGTTATGGTTGTTTGTACGTCAAGAAGGAGATAAGGAGTGCAGTTCAGAGTGATTTATGAAAGGACTGGAGCGAAGACAGAAGCGGTTGCCGACAACGAAAGCCTTCAAAGCAGCTTGAGTCCTGCAACGTGCCTAGAAAAAAGTTTTAAACAGGCACTGCGCAGTTTGTACTCGCTGGAAGACGTCTTATTCCTCAAGGAGCCACCTCAGCAGCTGGGAAACGGTCTACAGGTGTGTGAGTATCGTTCCTAAGCCCCAGGGAGGATAGCAGAGTCCCAGGAAAGTTTTGCTGTCCCGTTTACGCGACTCAATGGGGAAAATTGGCAAGATTGGAAGGCTAGAGTAAGGGTTTGGTTGCAAGCAAAAGAGTTGTGGAGTTGTACTGAAGCACCGCCTTTACAGGCAGCTGCAGACGCGTCTGCAGGAGACAAAGCAGCAGCAGCAGCTTCACAGAAACGCGACAGGAAAGCCCAAGGTCTATTAGTTTTGGCAGTGGGGCCAGAGCAAATGCCTTATGTTTCTGAGTTAAAGAACACGCATGAGGTCTGGACGGTTCTGCAGCGGCTAAATTCCAGAAACACTACGGGGGCCAAGATCCATGCTACAAGATGTTTGTTTGATTTACGTCTCCAACCGGGAGCGTGTGTGAAAGAACATATTGCCAAAATAGTGTTTGCCTTTAATCAACTAAGACAGCTGGGCATTCCTTTCTCTATGGAGCAGCAGTCATACATATTGTTGTCTTCTCTTGATAAAAGCTATGAGACTCTAGCTTTAACTTTGGAAGCTATGCCTTCAGCTGAATTAACCCTTGAATACATTTCTTCTCGGCTTGCAGATGAACAGGATAAAAGGCAAAGAGAAAGAGGTTTGTCTTCAAAGGGGAGTTGTGCTGTGCCTAAGAGTGGGGATGCTGAGTTTGAGAACACAGTAAATGCTTTTGCAGCTAGACACTGTTTTCGCTGTGGTTCCTCTTCCCATTTAATCAAGAACTGCACACATGAACCTGGTCAAGACAGCACCAAGGCCGTTACCCCTAGTTACCAGACAAGGAGTTCCAGGGGACGTCGAAGAAGAGGAGGAGGTCGTGGCTACTCCCACAGCACACAGCACATGGCTTCAGCAATGGCGTTGATGCAAGGGTGTGGCCAAGGCAGCAATCTACGCTGGTTGATCGACAGTGGTGCATCTCACCACCTGGTGGCGCCATCTAGTGTCCGTTTGCAGAATTGCAGACATTTGCAAACCCTTAAAGTTGTGACAATGGCAGATTCAACTAAACGTTCCTTAGAGACCGTAGGCACAGTGTTCTTGAATTGTTTGCATACAGAAATTGATGCCAACGTGCTAAAGGGAATGAAGGGGTGTATTTTGTCTGTGTCAGAACTTGATAGAGATGGGTTTAAAACTGTGTTTGAAAATGGGGTTTGCACTATTTCAAAGAATAACGTATCTCTTTTGCAGGTGGAATGCAGAAATGGGTTATATTATTTTGAGACAAGTCCAGATGAAGTTGAACAGGTTCATGCTGGTTGTGTGAACTCGCCTACCCATAATTCTTGTGTTCATTTATGGCACCGCCGTTTAGGACATATTAATTTTCAGTATGTTAAAAGGCAACCTGAATTATCAGAAGGGTGCAAAATGAACAAATGGATTGTACTGCATGCAAAAGGGTGAAGGTTCATAGATGCAGCTATCCCAGTTCATATAGGAAATCTGACAAAGTATTCCAACTTGTGCATATGGACCTATGTGGCCCAATGCCTGTTGCTAGCATGGGAGGTTCGAAGTATGCACTGTGTCTCTCGGATGACAAAACAAAAGTCACATGGTTTTTTCCTCTCAAAACAAAAGCAGATACTGCAGAAACAGTTAAAAATTGGGTTCATGCAGTAGAACTTGAATTCGGTACTAGAGTACTTGCTTTTCAGACAGACAGAGGGTCAGAATTTACCGGGTCTGTGTTGCAGAATTTCTTTAAGAAAAAGGGAATTAAGCATTGTCTGTCTACACCTTATTCCCCCCAAGAAGGAGGCGTGGCCGAACGTAAAAACAGGGTTCTGCAAGAGTTGGCAAACTCTATGTTGTTTGATTCTAAACTCCCTCAAAGTTACTGGGCGGAAGCCTGGCAGACGGCTACTCATATTCTGAACCGAGTATATAATTCGGTAATTGATACTACGCCATATTTTGCTTTATACGGGAAGAAGCCCAAAGTTAATTACTTTCGGGTGTTTGGATCTCAAGCCTATGTACTTATCCCAAAAGCGTTAAGGAAAAAGGGAAGTCCAAGGGCTAGGAAACTCATCTTTTGTGGGTACGAACCACACGCCAAATCTTGGAGGTTCGTGAACCCAGATGGGGATACTACAAGAGTGGTCATCAGTAGGAGCGCTGAATTTTGTGAGCAATCCGGATGGACTCACTTACATGCTAACCCTGACATTTTGAGAGATGATTTAGGCATTTATGCTGAGAATGAAAGTCCAGAGGGTGGTGAGCCAGAAGGGGATTGTCAGGGAACTGCCATCGGAAGAACAGGAGGTGAAAGGGCTCACAGAGGTTGAGAGAGACTTATCAGCTGAGGAGGGAACCAGCAGGGGGAGAGGAGGAGCTCCAAGGGAAAGTGAGTCGGAGGGATGGCTCAGAGACACTTCCAGCGAAAACAGTGGGGAGGTTTCAGGACCTCCTATAGGGACACCCACTCCTCGCCGGAAACTGTCGCGCCGAGAGTCCAGAAGACGCGTTTCCGTTAAGGAGCTTTTATGCTGGAAGAAGTTCCGTAAACGCCCACTGTCGGATTCTACCAGCGACTGACGGAGCCATGCTTAAGGAGCTCCGTTACAGACAGAGGTTTGTGGACTTAGCCAAACTCTGAGGGACTTGGAATTTCACGCACAAGCAGCTCATCATCCCATCACAGCAATCCGACAGTCCCTGAAGGCAGCTTGTGCAAAGAGGCATCATGAGCAACCCAGCCGGAACCGGAGAAGCAGGAGGAGCTGGAGTGTGTCCAAGCCTGGAAGAAAGGTACCGGGTGTTGGAGGTCCAGCTAGCGCTGCAAACGGCGAGGCTCGAGGAGAGGAGGGCGCAGGATGCAGAAAAGGCAAAAGGCTCCCCACTGGCAAGAAAGATGCCAGGATTGGTGCAGAAGTTTGGGGGGGATCCCAGGAACTATCAAGCCTTTAGGACAGAGATGCAGTATGCTCTCAATCTGCAGTTTGACGACTTTCCCGACGAGGAATCGCGAGTGGCGTTTGTGGTTGGCCATCTCGAAGGGGGGGCGAGAGACTGGGTTAGACCCCTGATGGCAGGGAATAATGACGTCCTGAAGGACACGAGGAAGTTTTTTCGCGCCATGGACCTGATGTTTTCCAGCGAAATTGAGCAGGGAGTGGTGCGCAGACAGTTGATGGCTTGTAAACAGGGGAGCCGATCTGTCCGTGAGTACTGGACTGAGTTTACCATGTTGATACATAAATTGGGGTGGGATCTATTGGCGGAACCCATTCAAATGCTTTTCGAAGAGGGGCTTTCTTCGGCGGTGAAAGACGAACTTTCCCGGGCGCCCAGGGCGGAGTCTATGGACCAGCTGACCAAATCAGCGCTGACCATTGGAGCGCGCCAGGAGGCGAGAGCCTTGGAGAAGCGGGAAGGGAAAGGGGAGCGTTGGAGGGATTTCCGCATTCCAGAGATTCCAGAGCCAACTTTCCCGCCAGGAGAGCCGATGGAAATTGGAACAGCGCGCGCGCGCGCGCAGTTTCAAATCCCAGTGAAGGGCGGAAGAAGGAGGGGAAGAGCGCCAAGAAATGTTATCTCTGCCAGCAGCCAGGTCACTTTGCCAGAGTCTGCCCGCAAAGAAAGGAATGGCAAGGGATGGCGGGAGCTGTTGGGGGAAAGGAGGAGGAAGTCCAGGAGCAAGTAAAAGCCAACGCCTGGCTGACACCGTCAGGGCACAGCAGCCAGGCCAAGGAGCAGTAAAAGTGCCCACGCCGGAACCTCCAAGACCAGCCCTAGTGATAGAGGTGTTGCTAGAGCTGCCAAACGGACACCCACTAAAGATAAAGGCGCTATTGGACTCAGGCAGCTCCTGTAATTTTATGAGTAAGGAGTTTGCAGCTGAACACCAGATACAGACAATCCCTTTAAGTAACCCCCTGCAGGTGACCACGATCGATGGGAGGGAGCTGTTGGGAGGAGAAGTTAGCCTACAGACCGTCCCAATGGTTATGAGGGTTGCCAGGCACACCGAAAGAATAGCGTTCAATGTGGCCACCTTGGGAGGGGCTCCCATTATTTTGGGAATGAGCTGGCTAGCGTTGCATGATCCGCTAGTGGGCTGGCATCAGAGAGTGGTCTCCTTTGGGTCAGCACATTGCCTGGAACACTGCAAAGAGGGGAAGGCTCCGGAAGGGGCAAAAGCCTTTCTAGCAGGGACGGAAGTAACGGACAAAGGGAAGGTGCCCAAACAATACGCTGACCTGAGCAATGTCTTCAGCGAAAGGGAAGCAGACAAACTACCACCGCATAGAGCCTTTGACTGCCAAATCAATCTAGTCCCTGGGGCCCAGCTCCCAGTGGGCAAGCTGTACGCCATGTCAGACAGGGAAATGCAGGAGTTAAGGGAGTTTATTGATAAAAACCTGAAGAGAGGTTTCATCAGAGAGTCCAGAGCGGTGGGGGGCAGCCCAGTGTTTTTTGTCGACAAAAAAAACACGGATAAACCGAGACTTGTAGTGGACTACCGGGTCCTAAATGCAGTGTCGGAACCAGTGGCTTTCCCCATGCCCAGAATTGATGACATTTTGACCAGGGTGAGGAAGGGAAAGATTTTTACTAAACTGGACCTGAGGGGGGCATACAACCTGATACGGATAAGGAAGGGGGATGAATGGAAAACCACCATGTTCACCCCTTTGGGGGCTTTTGAATATCTCGTTATGCCCTTCGGATTACAAGGAGGCTCAGCATGTTTTCAATCGTTCATGAACCACGTCCTGGGACCTCTGCTCTACAAGAATTGCGTGGCCTTCCTAGATGACGTGTTAGTATATTCAGAGAATGAGGAGCAGCATGTAAAGGATGTCAGGGAAGTGTTGAGCCAACTGCAAGCAAACCAGCTGTGGGTGAAATTGGAGAAGTGTCAGTTTCACACCAAGGAGGTGGAATTCCTGGGGTACCGCTTGTCAGACAAGGGATTAGCCATGGATCCAGGCAAGGTCCAGGCGGTGCTGGAATGGAAGACACCAAAAACGAAAAAGGATGTGCAAAGATTCTTAGGGTTTGGGAACTTTTATCGTAAGTTCATCAAGAACTTTGCCCACTTAACGGCTCCCATTACGGACTGTCTCAGCAGCAAGAAGAAATTTGTTTGGACGGCGGAGGCGGAGCAAGCATTTGAGGAATTGAAAAAGGCATTCGCTTCGGAAGAACAGCTCCTGCATGTGGATTTACAAAAACCAATGAGAGTGGAAACTGATGCATCAGACCGGGCGGTGGGGGCGGTGCTTCTTCAGCCGGGGAAGAGTAAGTTGGAGTGGAGACCGTGTGCCTTCTTCTTGCGTAAGCTAAACAAATCCGAGAGGAACTACACGGTATATGACCGAGAACTACTCGCCATTCACGAAGCGTTCAGGAGATGGAGACACTTACTAATTGGTGCACAACATAAGGTGCAAGTGTGCACGGACCACAAGAATTTAGAGTATTGGAGAACGGCACGAGTGCTCAACCAACGACAAGTGAGGTGGGCCCAGGAGTTCTCCAAATTCCATTTTGAAATTTGCTATTTGCCAGGTCCAGAAAACGTCAGGGCGGACGCTCTCTCACGCAAACCTGAATATTTGGAGGGGGAGGGAGCACCCGAAGAGAGACATATCATCCCAGAGGACCGCTGGGTGTGTGGGGCGGCATTGGTGGGGCAAAGGGAACTGGTAGAGGGAACGGAGAATGATGAATACGCCCAGAATAAGCTCAGATGTTTAAGGAGAGAGGGAGAAAACCCCGGAGGTTTTGAAGAAAGAAACGGGGCATTGTATTACAAAGGGGCACTATATATACCCGAAGGGGAATTGAGAGGGAGAGTACTCAAACAGCTGCACGACAGCCCCACAGCGGGGCATTTTGGGCAACACAAGACCATGTGGTTGGTTACCAGGGAATTTTGGTGGCCCAAGGTGAGGGAAGATGTACGGGAGTATGTAAGAGGGTGTGACCAATGCCAGAGAGCCAAAGGAGAAAGGCGGGCGCCGGCGGGGTTATTAGAACCGTTACCCACACCAGAACGACCGTGGGAGGCGGTATCGATAGATTTTATGACTGATCTGCCGAAATCCAAGGGGAAAACCGCCATCCTGGTCGTAGTAGACCTGTTAACTAAGATGGGCCACTTTGTAGCTTGCTCACATGCAGTCACGGCGGAAGAGACAGCGAAATTGTTTGTAGAACATATTTTTAGGCTGCATGGCGCCCCCTTGAGGGTGGTCTCCGACAGAGGCAAACAGTTCACGTCCAGGTTCTGGAGGAAGCTCATGAGCTTACTGCACGTAGAGGTCAATTTTTCGACTGCCAGGCACCCTGAAACCAACGGGCAGGCGGAGAGAGCAAACGGTATCCTCCAACAATACCTGAGGTGTTATGTCAATGACAGAGAGAACGATTGGGTCGAAAAGTTGGCGCTGGCGGAATTTGCCTACAATAATGCGGAGAATGTGTCCACCGGGATGAGCCCCTTTTTGGCTAATTATGGGTGCCACCCCAGGGCGTTTCCAGGGGGAGGAGGGGAGAGATGGAGCGTCCCGGCCGCCGAACAGTTTGTAGAAGAAATGGAAGCGATCCATCGTCAACTCCAACTCAACTTAGAAAGGGCCAAAGAAGAACATAAGAGGCAGGCAGACAAGAGCAGAAGGGAAGGTGAAACCATAAGGGGGGGGAGTCAGGTGTGGCTGTCAACCCAAGGGTTGCCGTTCAAGGGGGGTTGCAAGAAATTGAGACCCAAAAGATTGGGACCATTTGAGGTCATTCAACAGGTCAACCCGGTGGCTTTCAGACTCCGGTTACCGAACCACATGAAACTGCACCCAGTATTCCACAGGTCATTACTGTCACCGTATAGGGGGGAAGGTGAAGGGGTTTCCACACGGGGAGCAGTCTTAGAAGAGAGGGAAAGCAGCAACCATGTGGCGGAAATCATCGACTCCAGGTGGAAGGGTAATCAGGTGGAGTATTTGGTAGCGTGGGAAGGGGAACCGGAGTCGGAAAACGCCTGGATGACGGCAGAGGAGGTCAATGACGAGATCTTGATCGAAACGTTCCATCAAAGGTTCCCCAGGAAACCTCAGTCAGTAGCGAGGTTCCGGAGGGAGTACTTTGGCACCACCGACGAGGAGGAGGAACTGGAAGGATTCAGGGAATCGGAGTTGGAAGAAGGAATAGACTCCGATGAGGAGGAGTACTTAGAAACCAGGAACAGCAACCGGTGGAGGGAAATGTTCGAGACTTCGGAAGATGAGGGAGGTTCTTTCAGGGGTTTTGCTCCCTCGCCGCCCGCAGAGGAGGGGAGGGGAGGGGGTGAAGGGGGCCCTGGAGGGGAGGTGGATGTCAGGGAACTGCCATCGGAAGAACAGGAGGTGAAAGGGCTCACAGAGGTTGAGAGAGACTTATCAGCTGAGGAGGGAACCAGCAGGGGGAGAGGAGGAGCTCCAAGGGAAAGTGAGTCGGAGGGATGGCTCAGAGACACTTCCAGCGAAAACAGTGGGGAGGTTTCAGGACCTCCTATAGGGACACCCACTCCTCGCCGGAAACTGTCGCGCCGAGAGTCCAGAAGACGCGTTTCCGTTAAGGAGCTTTTATGCTGGAAGAAGTTCCGTAAACGCCCACTGTCAGATTCTACCAGCGACTGACGGAGCCATGCTTAAGGAGCTCCGTTACAGACAGAGGTTTGTGGACTTAGCCAAACTCTGAGGGACTTGGAATTTCACGCACAAGCAGCTCATCATCCCATCACAGGGATGGTGCACATGGTTCAGATGCAGATTCTGACCAGGCACAAGGTTCTTCTCCTAAGGTAGAAAAGCCAGAATCTAGGAGTGTTCCAACATCGCCAGTCAGTAGGCCTAGCAGACAGCAAAAGCGAAGCAGGTCGCCTGCAACACCAAGCCCAAGGGAGGTATCTAAACGGAGGTCTTTATCCCTAGGAGCGCACCCAGATATAAAGTCTGAGACAGATTCTGACAGCCAATGGTCAGAGGGGGCACAAGAGGAACAATTGCGCAGATCAAAACGTGCCACAAAGGGCAAACCACCAGAGCGGTTTAAGGTGACAAGTGTATACATAAATATGGCACAGTGTGAGCCAGATAGCTATATAGAGGTACAACAGCTTCCAAGCTCAGAAGCCGTAAAGTGGCAGGAAGCAATGGAAAAGGAGATGGCTTCAATGAAGTCTCTCGGTGTGTTTACAAGTACAGAGCTTCCGAAAGGGCAACAAGCTGTAGGTTGTCGATGGGTATATCGTTCAAAGCCCACAACTACTGAGGAGTTGCAATATAAAGCCCGACTAGTTGCAAAAGGATTTTCGCAGCGCAAAGGTGTTCACTATTCTCAAATCTATGCCCCTACTTCAAGATCGGAGTCATTAAGAATGCTTTTAGCCTCTTCAGCTAAGAAGGGAAATAAGCTGTTTCATTTTGATGTCAATGTGGCTTATTTAAATGCAGACTTACAGGAGGAAGTCTATATGACACCACCACCAGGTTTTGAAGGAGACAAGCCAAACCAGGTCTGGCGCCTACACAAATCCATTTATGGGTTGAAACAGTCCGTCCGTAATTGGAATTCCTGCTTAAACAATGCTCTAGAGAGCATGGAGTTCAGAAAGAGCGCAGCAGATGCGTGTCTTTATCTAAAGGGCTCGTGATGTGAACAAGAAGCAGTTTTGATATTTGTTGACGATTTATTATACAGTGGAAAGGACGATAAACTTGCACAACATTTTGCCACAAAGCTTGGAGAAAAGTTTCAGATAAAATCACTAGGCACTGTATCTGTTTATCTAGGAGTTAAAATTCAGCAAGATGAAAATGGGAACTATTGGCTCAGCCAAGAAGCTAAGATCCAGCAGTTGCTGGAAAGGTTTAAAATGGACGACTGTGCTGGTGTTAAAACCCCAATGGAGTTAAGTTACACAAAGGATGCTCAAGCCGAGCAACAGGCAGAGTTCAGTAATCCCGGGGTTTACCAGTCAGCGATAGGCAGTCTACTCCACATTGCACAGTGGACTTGGCCCGACATAACATATGCTGTCAACATGCTGTGTAGACAAGCTGAAAAACCATCAATGCATGCTTGGCAAGGAGTAAAAAGAGTTTTAAGGTATCTCCAAACTACCAAAAGGTTTCGCTTAAAACTATCAGCAGAGGGCAGCACACAACTTGAATGTTGGGCCGACAGCAGTTGGGCAGATGCTGGACCAGATAGAAAATCAGTGTCAGGAATGGCGATAAAATTTGGAAATGCACTAATTGGTTGGAGATCAAGAAAGCAATCACTTATAGCTTTAAGTTCAACTGAATCTGAGTTCAATGCATTATCAGATGTATGTAGAGAACTGGAATTTTATAAGCAACTGGTACAAGAATTGTTTGGAGAATGTCCCCTACCTATCAGAGTGTGGGAAGACAATCAACCTTGTATTAAACTAGTTAAATCAGGTCAATTCAAGGCACTCACAAAACACTTGGATATCCGTTATCAAAATGTATGCCAAAGTGTAAAACAAGGTTTAATTGAACTAAAGTATTGTCCGAGCAAAGAAAATCTCGCAGACGGTTTTACAAAAGCTTTGAGTCCGCAATCTCATAAATATTTCTGTTCAGGTTTAAATTTGAATTAAGGTTGGTACAGCTCAGTGTTACGAGCGAGAGGGGGTGTTGGTACTAAAGGGTTAAGAGGTAACAAGTCGCTCTAATCACTGAGCAGCTGGAAGTCATTAAGCATCCAGGAATGTGAGTGAGTTTGTATAAATAGTCAGTTCACCTGTGTGTCCTCCCCTTCCCCCCTTTGATCTGACTCGCAGACTCAGTTTGTGGCCATGGGCGTGGTTGCTGATATAAGTTAAGTTTAGAGTAAAGTTTTCTTTATGCCGGAGATAAAAGCATGTGTGCTTTATCGCCAGGGTTTTTTTGTAAATAAAGTTTTTTCCTGAGTTCCAAAGTGCTTGCTCCAGGATTCTTCATTGAAAGGTACTGACTCTCCTGCCTTCTTCAACCGCTGCACGAAATTCTCTGCTGAGATAAGATTTACGGCGTTGGAAGCGCACTGGACGTTTACTTAACATTAAACTAATTAAAGTTTAATGGACAGGGGAGAGTAGGGGTCCTCCGTTGCCCACGCCCTCCTTGCGCAGAAGGCTTTCGCGCAGAGAGGGTAGGCGGAGACTGGGCGTCAAAGAGCTTCTTTGCTGGAAGAAGTTTAAGAAACGCCCACTCACGGATTCTGCCAGCGACTGAGTCAGCCACGGGTGAGTGGCGTCCAGACAGATAAAGTTTACTTTGGCAGCCCAGCCAGGTGTTTGCACCCAGCCAGGGAGATAGTTGCCTGCTTGCGCACGAGCAACCCCTTAGCAACCATTACAGCACGTTTTGGGTGCCATGGCTATCTTAATTATGGGAAAATAAAGGCGCACCGGAGTTTTTCAAATCATATAATAAGAAACGCTATATATAAGGTGTGGGAAAAATACAAAAGATATTTGGAACAGAAAACCCCAAGATGGAACTCTCCATTAGAAGCAATCACTGTTAAAAACAACAACATTAAAGAGAACTGGATAATGTATAACACAGTATTAAGGGAAGAGGAAGGTCAACTAATATTGATAAGTTATGAGAAAATAAAAGATCACTTTTCTAGTTGGCTAGATTACTTCCAGGTGAATGAAATGTTCAGACAGGATAAGCAGATAGGTTTTGAAAAGGAGCCTTCAAGATTTGAAAGAGAATTACTGAACAGTAAATCTAAAATAATCGCAAAAATGTATAGACTTCTTTTAGACTACGAAGTAATGGATGAGGAGGTTAAGGCTTCAATGATAATGTGGGCCGTCCAATTACGCTAAAAGATTGGGAAAACTTATGGAAGGTCGACCGAATCAAAGGCACTTTTTAAATCCACAAATGCCACAAAGAGTTTTCGTTTATTTCTCATGACATATTTATCCACAAGATGACTTAACACTAGACACTGGTCAAGAGTTGACGAGCCTGCCTTAAAACCAGCCTGCTCTTTACCAGGTAGACCTTTTGTCAGCATCCATTCTTCCAATTTAATAAGCAGAGATTTGGCATAGATTTTACTTATGCATGGTAACAAACTTATAGGCCTGTAGTTCTCTTGGCAATTCCTATCACCTTTTTTAAAGATTGGTACCACTATTGAGTTGTTCCACGACTTAGGTACAAGAGCTGAGTGATAGATAGAATTAAAAAGCGGTACAAGTTTATTGGCCCACCATTCTACATCTAATCTCAACAGGTCTATTGGAATGCCATCCATACCAGGTGATTTCCCTTGCTTAAACGAAAAGATTATCCTTTTCATCTCCTCAACAGTAATTTGAAATTGTGTGGTTTTTGCCAGAGAAAATTTAAAATTTTCCTTTTTACAAACTTGGTGATCATAAAAAACTGCAGTAAAATGTGAAATCCAAGCCTCATCGCTTATATTAGGGAAATCACTGATATCTTTTATTGAGAGAAGTGACCAAAAAGTTTTGGTATCTTTAATTTCTAATGCAGTAACAATTTTAGACCATTTGGCTAGTGCGAACTCAGATTTTTTTTCCAGGAGCATGTTCTTAAAAGCTTTTTTCATTTCAAAATAAGTCTTCCAGAGACCTTGAGAGTTGGTAATATAGGCTTCTTTTAGACAAGTTCTAAGTTCTTTCTTATAGTTAATACAATCTTTATCAAACCAGTTATACTTATTTGAAGGTTTGTTGCTGAACTGAGGGTCTAAAAAAGAAGAAAATAAATCCTGGATAGTCTTATAATAACAATCATTCTCCTCCAGGGGCATCAAATTTTGGTTAGCCACAGGTTCGAGAATAACTGGGTTATTTTCAAATACTGCTAATAGATCCTCCCTATTTTTATCACTTATATAAACTCTTTTGGCATAGATAGTCTTATCAATACTAATAAGAGGACTAATATCATTATTTCTAGGATTCATGTACATCTCTAAAACTATTGGGAAGTGGTCACTTTCTGAGCGAGGTACAACTGTAAAAGAGGCAACTTCATTTAACATTTCAACGGAAACTAGAGAATAGTCGATTACGCTCCTACCCCTTTTGGAGCTGAAGGTAAAATTTCCTGGAATATCCGGCCACATTGAGCCATTCAAAAATGAGAGGTTAAATTCTAAAACCAATTGTAAGAGTTTTCCTCCCGCTTTATTAATAATGATGTCCTTTGAATTCCTCCCTATTCTCAATGGAAGAGGGGCGTCTTCAGCTAGATTTGAGACATAGTGTTTATAGAGAGCTGTATTATCTGATCCAATTCGAGCATTGGTGTCTCCCATTACAATCAGGGGGATATTTGGGGATTTACTACGTATTAAATACAACTCTTCAGAGACTATATTCCAACCATAATCTGGTCTAATTTCTAACTCTAAGGGAGGAAAATATATATTTAAAAGAAGAATTTCCCTGTAAACAATGGAAAATGATAACAGTTGTGCATACTGTCCAATATTTCTGATATAATTAATTTTAAGGTTAGAAGACTGTTTGATACCACAGATCAAACCAGCTTTAGGGCGACCTTTTGTTGACATTTTAGTAGCAGGTAAATTATAAGTAATAAAATTAGGAATATTTAAAGGTTTAAGAGACCAGGTTTCCTGCAGAAGTATTATATCATAAGACTCAAGAAAATTTATAAAATCAGAATCAGCTAATTTACATGAGAGTCCAGCTACATTCCAGGACATAATAGAAAGAGTTTGGAGAGATCTTTGATTTAAGGGTGCTAGTGAGGTATGCGTGGTGCATTCCGGATGTCACACCAAGTTCCTCTGATTCTTACTATTAGCCCTTTCATCGGGTTCATATAGTTCAGATGCTAATTCGATGATGTTTAAAGATGTATTCAGTATGCTCACATTTGAGGAGGGTGGAATGCTAAGATTGCAACCTGGCGCACCCATGCTGGGGACTTTATTTGGGGAGCCCAATTCAGTCTCATTTAATTCTCTCATTTTATCCCATGCTAATGTAGTGACCAGGTTTGCCTCTGAGATGGGTTGCATGCGAGCTGGGTTATAGGAGGGGCGTTTCGATTCCAAGATCTGAGAGGATGGATTCATCTCCGCAACAACCAATTGGCCTGGGGTGACGGAGGGTTTCCCGACCCATAAATCCAGCTCGTGACGATAGAAGCATGAAGCCTGATCTGGGACATAATCAGATATGTTTTGGTTGTGTGGTCCCAGTTGGTCCTTCGTCAGCTTTGTCAGACAAGAACGAAGGTTATTCAGTCTATAGAGTATTTTGTTCTGAGTTTCTTGGGGGAGAGCGCAGTAGGAGTTAATTAAGTTATTTTCAAAACTTTCGAACCCGTTACCTTGGCTCGCCTCATATAAAGTCCCAGGAGAGTCTGGTCTTAGAAGATCATTAGTAAGTAACTCTGGATGGTGATTAGGCGAGTCCTCAGTGGCTTTTATATCAATTAAAGTGTGGTATTCAGCCTTTTGATGAGGTGCTGCAGTCGAGGATTCAGGACTGGGGAATAGTGGGATAGGAGAGGCCTCATTTTTAAAGTATCTTGATATTTTTACACCACTTGTCTTTAGGTGTTCTCTGTGTTTATATATCAGTTTTGCCAATCTCCGATCATGGAATGTAACCACCGCCCTGGCAAGCAAGCCATCAAAAAATAGATATTCCACTTTGTCCAACTCCGAGGGATTACTCAAAGTACCTGGCATGTATGCCTTAAGGAAGTTCAGTAAATGGACTTTGCGATCCTCTTGTGATATAAATCCTGGAGGCTTAGGATAGCTTGAAAAAACAAGCTTGTTTTGAAGCAACACCAGCTTCCAGTTCTTATTTGTTGGAATGCTCTCCTTATTGGATTTGGAGTTGTCTATGGTTAAAACGTAGGACCATGGGTCTTGGGGCAATAAATCTTGCTTAGGGCTTGGTGGTGGAGCATGCGCTGAAGGTTTTAGACAATCCAGAGCTTTATCAGCACAGACGTTTGGGGGCAAATCCTGTTTAACTGACTTCTTGGCTAAAGACTTCACCAGGTTCCCTCTAGTCCCAGAGGCTGTTGTGCTCTCAAGTAGGTTAAAAAGCTTTTTAAAAACCATTTTTTTATAATGCACTGACTTAAATTTTTTTATGTTTTTACTTTTTTTAACATTCTTTACAACTATGGGTCTTCTTTTACAAGCATTAGCTCTGCAGGCTTTCTTACCCTTCCTTAATGGGCCACTCCTACAGAGGGTGGAGGCGAGGCCATGGTTACTTTCTGATTCTGCAGGCATTCCGACGGGTTTTCTCCAGAAAGTTTTACAGGAGTCAGCCATGATGGTAAGAATTTTTGTGCAAATGTCCAGGTAGGACTTTATGGATTCAATGTCCTCAGTAAGGAGCACCAGTAAGGAAGGTAAATTTGAAATTTACAGCCAGCTATAATATAAGAAAGAACGTGATGAAAATGGCTCATAGGTGGTACCTCACTCCTTCCAGATTATCAAGAATGTATAAAAATTTGGCGAATGCTTGTTGGAGATGTGGAGGAAATAACGGTGACATGATCCACATCTGGTGGACGTGTGGAAAGATTAAGATTATTTGGGGGGAAATACACGATGAATTAAAAAAAGATGATGGGGATAACATTTACCAAAAAACCGGAGGCATTTCTATTAAGTATTTTAGATAAAGAGATCCCAAAAAATTTAAGAGCGGCTCGCATACTTGTGGCCAAGGGATGGAAAGATTACGAGGCTCCAAAAATAACAGATTGGCAAATCAAATTACAGGAATTGGTGGCGACGGCTCAACTGACTAGTAAACTCAGAGGAAACTCAAAGCAAAAATTAGCGGAAAAATGGGATGTTTATAAAAAATATGTTCAAAAATACAATAATAGTTTTGACTCCGTGCTAGCATTTGAGTGATAAAGGAAATAAAAGGAAGTGGACTATAATTAAGGATTTATTATGTTTTCAGAATGTATTAGAAAAATTATATAGAAGGAGGGGCCACTAGGGGCGCATCGGAAGATGGCTGACAATAACATCTCTCCGACCCACAGGAGGTATTTAGGAGGCTGTGATGGGAGTAAATAGCCTCCCTACCCCCCCCAAGGTTATGGGGGGGGGCTGCCCTTGCCTGCTGTGCCCTATACCACCCCCGAATTTGTGGGGATGGGGGCACTAGGCAGAATGCCCTCCTGTGGATCTCGGTGCTCCTGGACGCTGTCTCTGATGCGCGCCGCTAGCTGCAAGAACTTCAAAAGGAACAATTAGGAAGAAGCGAATGCACATATTTCAAGGAAGGAGGGGGAGTAAAGACTGCTAACTGAAGAGTTATCTGATAAACAAGACAAGTCGGAGGAACAAGAATCAATCATGAGAAGATATGCCAAGACTCGGTATGGCAAAGGGACTGGATGGGGGAGGGGGGGAAAACTTTCCTTTCTTTCCTCTATGTGATTAAACAAGAATCCCCCCCCCACAAGTCAGAAATGCCGTTTTAATGACTTAAGCTGTGGATTTACGACTGTGTGGAGATAAATTTTCTAACCAAAGCATGTTTTAAGAAGAGCGTGGAAAGTTTAAGAGTTTTGGAATGACGCAGTTAAAAATACCGTCGCCATGTTGGCAAGCTCTGTCGGAGGACTTGAGTCTGGGAGGAGGAAAAGAGCTGTTCTTATATTGTGGGTGAGGCTCCTCAGTGGGACTTAAGAACGACAGATCCTGAGATTAATGATGGAAAGAGCGATGTTATTTATGAAAGTGATGATATATGGAAACCATCTCGATATGAGGATTGGACGAACGGAAAAATCCACACAGGATATAATTGGTGTTTATCTGCTTAAGGAGATTATCAGAAGAGATCATAAAGAAAAAAAGAAAAAATATACGAACAAGATGAGATGTGGAAACAGCAAGATAAGACTGGATAGAATTATGAACTTTATTTGCACTGATTTGGATATTAACGCAGTAGCAAGAAGATGATCAGAATCCCCCTTCGGTACTTGAAATATGGGTCCCCTCAACAAAAATTTAAAATTCGGCTTTGTAATTCGGAATTTATGTGATGTGATTTGATTTGATTTGATTGGTCGGTTAATAAAAAATATTTTTTTAAAAAAAGAAAACTTATATAGAAAGGTTTATTGCTTTGTGTACATTTAAATGTAAGATAAAACATATGCAAAGGGACTTGACAGGAAGTCAAAGTTGAAGAAAAGATTTTGGAAGATAAAAGGGAAAAAATATTTACTTTTATTATCATTTTCTGTGCGGGTGTAGGTGTGTGGGTGTCTACACATATGTGTTGTTGTTGTATGCAATGTTTGGGAGGAAATAAGACGGTAAATAACAAACAACAAACTAAATATCGATGTATGTTAATTTTTATTTCTTAATTATATTTTGTGGTAGTATGGCTGTATTGCTTTTTGAAACATAAAACCATTCAATAAAAATTATTTTAAATATATATATATACAGCCAAGGTGTGTCACCATCACAACGGCATAGCAGTGTGAATTTGGTGAGTAACGGGGAACTCTGCATTTGTGTAATCAAGGAATAAAGTCCCAGGAGGAAAGATCACCCAGATGTGGCCTGCGTATTGTCCTACCCAGTGCTTTTTTTCCTGAGGGGACGCGAGGGGCATACGCATACCCCTAAACATCTTGTGAATCTACGTTTGGCCTCATTGAGGGGCAGTATTTCAATATGCCTAGGAAAATGAGAGTACCCCTAAACATTTTTTTTTAAAAAAGGACTGGCTTTTTAAAAAAGCACTTTCTTTCTGTATTGTCGCCCCATAATTTTTCACTGCTTAGAATGACCGCTCCCCGCTTAAAAACGGGGGGCGCCCTTTGCGTGGACGCGTGCAGCCCCTGGATCTCGAGCGGCTCCAATAGCTTAGGCTTGGCCTTGCCTTCCCTCAGGTGGGGTACCTGGAGGTCTCCGCCTACCTCAGTCATTTGCCCAATCCCACCTGGGGGAAGCGTTGCCAAGGAGACCAGTCCAGGTAGGGGAGGGATTACCTGCCCACACAATAGAGGGAGGATCTTACCTGGGGAATCCTCACTTGGCTCCAGAGCTTCTCCAGGAAGGACGTCGCTGGACTTCCTTGCTCCAAAAGGTAAGCCTGGGGCCTTTGGCCTCCCCCCCCCCGCGACAGGGTTCCCAAAGGATAACGGGGGGGGGGGTAATGGATTTCAGGATACCCCATTTAAAAGGGGATCCTTTTCCCGAGGCGGGCCCTGATGCCCCGGGGTGTTGGGTGGTGGCATGGGGGCCCCTCTAGCTGCCCCCCCCGTGCCTGCGGGGGCGTGTGGGCCGCGGGGGGGGGAGGCAACGCCACACGCGGCACTTCCCTTTCCCCGCCAGGCCTGGCGGCCCCGGGGTACGGTGGGTGGTGGCGGGGGGGGGGGTACCCAGTCACCCCCCAGGGCCTTGGAGGCCACCAAGCGGCCTCGTTTAGGCCACAGGGAGACCCGCCGCGTTTTTGTGAGGCCTTACTGGGCCTCAAGGGGGGCTCCTCCGCATTCCGCGGCCTAGTTGGGCCTCCCGCGGCCCTGGAGCCTCCCCTGGGTGGCGGGGGCCTTCCCGCCGCCCCCGCGATCGTCAGAGGAGCCGCGGGCCGCACCGCGCGGCCTCCCCGGCTCCGGAGGCCTACCTGGGCCTCAATGGGGCCTGGCTGGGCCTCGAGGAGGCCTTGCCACGTTTTGCGGCCTAATCAGGCCTCTGGCGGCCCGGGAGCCTCTCCTGGGCGGCGGGGGCCTTCCCGCCGCCCCCACGTTCGCTGGGGGGGCCGCGGACCGCGCGGCCTACCCCGGCTCCGGAGGCCTAGCTGGGCCTCGGGGGGGGGGGCTCTGCCGCATCCGGCGGCCTAGCGGGCCTCCCGCGGCCCTGGAGCCTCCCCAGGGTGGCGGGGGCCTTCCCGCCACCCCCGCGATCGCCGGGGGGGCCGCGGGCTGCGCCGCGCGGCCTCCCCCGGCTCCGGAGGCCCAGCGGGGCCTCAGGGAGGCCTGGCTGGGCCTCGAGGAGGCCTTGCCGCGTCTCGCGGCCTAGGCAGGCCTCTGGCAGCCCTGGAGCCTCTCATCGGGCCTCCGGTGGCCCTGGAGCCTCCCCCCGGGTGGCGGGGGCCTTCCCGCCACACCCACGATCGCCGGGGGGGCGCGGGCCATGGCCCGTGCCCTCCCCTGGCTCCGGGAGGCCTAGCTGGGCCTCAGGGAGGCTCCGCCAGGTTGTGCGGCCTAGTTGGGCCTTCGGCGGCCTCGGAGCCTCCCCTGGGCGGCGGGGGCCTTCCTGCCGCCCCCACGTTCCGTGGGGGGGCCGCAGGCCACACCATGTGGCCTTCCCCCACCTTTGGCCGGCCCTTTGTAAGGGCGCAGGGAGGTCCTGCCGCCTCACATGGCCTACGCCAGGTCTCTGGCGACCCTGGAACCTCCCCTGGGCGGCGGGGGGGGTCTTCTGCACCCGGCGGGCATACCCACCACCCCCCCCGGGATGGCCTCTGCATGGCAGCATGGGCCTCTGCTTGCCCCACACCCCCATAAACCATGGCAGGGCCTGCTTAATGGTGGCTCCACGTCTGCAGCCATTTCAATGGTGACCGCATGGCGGCAGCCATTGTGCCGGTGGCCGCATGGTAGCAGCCATCCTGGATCTGGCTGCATGGCGGTGGTCATCACACCTATGGCCTCATTCGGTACGTATTGGTTTTACATCTCACCATCATGGCTTGCCAGCAGGTGCAGCGGACAGCAGGCATCGCGCTCATTATCAACAAGGGGAGACCCATGGACCCCAACTGAAACCTGTGCAGTGATTTTCTAAACTATTGCTCGTCTTATTTTGCAGCCTTCAGTAGCGATCCCTGCTGCGACTCAGTTCTTGCCTTATCCCCTCCCCTCCCATCAATTGTACCCTTACCTTTATCACTAGTCTGTGTTTGCAAATTAATAGTGGGCATTTCCTACCAATCATTGCCCCCCCTTCTTACGGATTCCTTAGCATACCCCACTCTATTAGCCCCACACCATGCCACCAAAGCGTCAGGCTGCTTCTCCTCCCCGCACCAGAAGGGGCATCGTAAGGGGTGCGCCCACCAAGCCTGCCCAGAGACAGGCAACCGGACAGCGGAAGGCGCGTGCAACCAGGGAGGAGCAGCCCAAGCCCAAGAAAGCCGCGCCCAAGAGGGCAGCGGCACCTAGAGGGTCTTCTGGGTCCATAAGCCCACTAGCCTTGGCATGCCGTGCCGGCAGGGGGTTGGCTGCCAAGCCGAGACGTGCAGAGAGCTCCTCCTCCACCCGCTCCTCTCTTAGTAGCAGTCTCTCGCACTCGGTGCGTGGAGACAGTAGGGACAGGACCATCGCCCGGCTGAGGCGCCGCCTGGAGCGGCAGGATTCGCGCAGAGGGAGCTACGGGTCACCTCACGGCCGCAGGCGAGGGCGCAGTAGCAGCTCCTCTGACCGCCGTGCTCAGGAAGGCGGGTCACGTTCATCATCCGCATCCACCAGGCGCAGAGGTAGGTCCCCCCATTCCAGCTCCTCGGACAGGTACAAGAGTGACAAGAGCCCTGAGTCGCGCAGATCGCGTCATCGCGGGAGGAAACACCACAAATCCAGGAGGAGGGGCCACAAGTCCAAGAGGGACTCGTCTGGATCATCTAGTTCCTCAGGTAGGTCCAGCTCCACTGATAGTGAACAGGGGGGGAGCATCAAAGGCTATTGGGTTACAGGCCCCGACGCCCCAGGGCTGCCGCACTGGGTCTGGCGGCGCTGCAACCGGAGGCACAGGCGTGAACATGGTGCTATCGCGCCGTGCGGGGAGGAGGGCATTGACTCCAGAGGTAGAATTAGGAAATCCAACCACAAAAGAACCGACCAGCCCCCAGGCATTCGCATCCGTGAGAAGTTGCGGGAACGCATCCTTAATGGGGAGTTCGTGGATTTGTTTGATCTGCTATCCCCTGCCGCTTCGACAGCCCTAAAATCTAAATCCGCCGAGCAGAGAAAAAAAGATAAAAAAGTGAGTGTTGAGCGTACCTTTCGTAATTGGCTCACTGCATATACCAATTACATGGGTATTATAGTCGCCAGTTACCCTGACAGGGGTTGGCACCTCACCAACTACCTACTCATCATCCTAAAGGCTGAAGCCATGGCGGGAGGGGAGGCGGCACTCGCCTATGACCAGGCATTCAGGGAGCGGGCGGCAGAGGACGACACAGTTAGATGGGATATCAAAGATGACGACGTGTGGTCTGAGTTGGTTTCCCCGTTCTTCAAGAAAGGGCCCGACAATGTGAAACAGTCCAAATATCAATCCAAGGCCCCCAAGAGATCTTGCTGGGAGTATAACAACGGCTCCTGCTTCAGAGAAAAATGTCGATTTGCTCATGAATGCGAGCGCTGTAGTGGATCTCACCCCACCATAAAATGTTTTTGGGGGAAGAAGCTTTTTTGAGGCTCCCGCGGATCAGGCGCAAGCACATCTCAAGACAAAAGAGAGGCCGGAGCCTCTACAGGCTCCTCTGGCGCCCAGCAAAGCAAAAACAATGCCCGCAAATAGCGCTCTCCTTTCCCTAGCCCCCTCACCCATATCTCTATCAGCAATGCTGCCTTTGTTACACCAGTACCCCAACAAAGAGGCAGCAAAATACATTGAGGAGGGCTTTAAGGAAGGTTTCCGCATCCCAGTGGTAGGCACCCCCTCATGCACCAATCCCCCCAACCAAAAGTCTGTCCGAGATATGCCACACATTGCCGAGAAGAAGATCACCAAAGAACGCTTGCTGGGGCGAGTGGCAGGTCCCTTCACAGAACCTCCATTTCCTAACCTCATAGTGTCTCCACTAGGTATTGTACCTAAGAAGGCCCCAGGCGAGTTTTGATTAATACATAACCTTTCTTACCCAAAGGGTGGGTCAGTAAATGATGCCATTCCCCAAGAACAATGCTCAGTCAAATATGCATCTCTTGATCAGGCAATCAGGCTGGTTAGGGAGTGTGGCCCGGGCGCGCTCATGGCAAAATGTGACATCGAATCGGCCTTCCGTCTGTTACCAGTCCACCCCAGGGACTTCTGGTTGCTAGGTTTCAAATTCCAGGACCACTGGTACTTTGACAAAGCTATGCCCATGGGCTGTTCCATCGCATGCGCTGCATTTGAAACCTTCAGCACATTCGTGGAATGGGCCATGAAACGCAGGTCAGGGTCCCACCGCATTTCCCATTACCTAGATGACTACTTTTTCGTGCAGCCAGCGGGCTCTGACGCGTGTGCTAGGGCGCTGGCATGCTTCATTCAGCTGGCAGCTGAATTGGGCATCCCGTTGGCGGCGGACAAGACCGAAGGTCCAACCACTGTCATCTCATATCTGGGTATTGAAATGGATTCTGTCAGCCAAACCTCACGCCTGCCCCTTGCCAAACTCGCCACGTTGAGGGAATTGATAACTAACATGATGGCCCAGAAAAAGACCACGTTGCGTCAGGTCCAGACACTCTTAGGACACCTCAACTTTGCATGCAGGGTTATCTCGCCCGGTCGCGCCTTTTGCGCACGCTTAGCCCGTCTCACGGCTGGCGGTGTTGCCCCCCATCACCACATCAGGGTCACCCACACCATAAGGGAAGACCTCAAAATATGGCTAACCTTCCTGGAAAGTTACAATGGGGTGTCCTTCTGGCAAGATTGGCTGCTGCCTAAGGAACAGCTACAGGTGCACTCTGACGCCTCTGGTCGCTTTGGCTTCGGCGTCTACTTCAGGGGTCACTGGTGCGCGCAGCCTTGGCCGACATCTTGGCACGAGGAGGGCATTACACGTGATTTAACTTTTCTTGAGTTCTTCCCAATCCTAGTGGCCCTCCGTGTTTGGGGGCACCTCCTCAAGGACACCAGGGTGTGCTTCTGGTCGGACAACCAGGCGGTGGTAAGAATCATTGCGAAGCAATCCGCAAAATCCAACAGGGTAATTCGCGTGCTCCGTCTCTTCGTGCTAGAATGTCTGAAAGGTAACATCTCCTTTTCTGCGCGGTTCATCCCGGGCCTCAATAACGACATTGCAGATGCCCTGTCTCGCTTTCAGATGGAGCGCTTTCGCGACCTAGCACCCGAGGCCGATCAACTCCCAGAAGCCTTTCCGGAGGACCTCTGGGAAATTGGACGGGAGAAGTGACAGCAGGAGTTCTGAGTGCCCTTGCACCATCAACGCTGCGGTCCTACACCAGAGCATGGTCCCAATTCGAGGGGTTCAGAGATAAGTTTGGCTCACGACGCAGACGTACAGCTAAGGAGTCTGATGTTCTAAAATATTTGGTTCACCTAAAGCGTAGGGGCATGGCCCTTAAAACCATCAGCCTGCACAAGGCCGCTATCTCCTACTTCAGCAACTGTTTTTGGCTCCCAGACCCCTGTAACACTTTCCACGTAAGGAAGCTTCTTGCGGGGTGGCGTCGCTCCCACCCGCCCATTCCAGATAAGAGGAGGCCAGTAACCATAGAGATCCTCCGGCTGATATGGGATGCGCTCCCCAGTATTTGCTGGTCCAACTATGAGGTCAGGCTCTTCAGGGCAGCCTTCTCCCTGGCCTTCTTTGGTGCGCTCCGTATCGGAGAGTGCATAGGGGGCACATTGTCACCTCATCGCAGGGGCTTGTCTGTGGCTGATATCAACCTTGACAGGCACATGATACAAGTCAAAATCCGAGCCTCCAAAACCGATCAACTAGGTAGGGGTTCCACGCTAAGTCTAGCCTCCTCCCCGCACACTGGACCATGCCCTGTTGCGGACACACGCAAATTCCTGAAGGTACGTCCTCCAGGACCAGGCCCTCTCCTCATTCATGCATCAGGCCGCCCCATGACCCGTTGCCAATTTGTCTCATTAATGCGCAAGGCCATCCACGCTTGTGGAGGCGACCCGGCACAATTTTCCGGGCATTCCTTTCGCATCGGTGCAGCAACCACGGCAGCTGCAAGCGGCCTCCCGGCAGAACACATAAAGACAATGGGGCGGTGGCGTTCAGCTGCCTTCAAAGGCTACATTAGAGACTACCAACAGGCATTGACAGATTCCATATAATCCTTTCTTTCAGGCTCAACCCCCAAACATGTGTGGATCTTCGGCCACAGCATTGTGCATTGGGCGGCCATCCATGCCACTACTGGTCCAGGCAGAGAGCATCTGGGTCTTCAGCCAAAGATCTCCATTTCCTGGTTCGGACAACGTGGAATGCGGTGGGATGCCCTGCTCCCTCGGTTGCGTCACGAACTTGCGTTCCGCCACCCGCCAAACGCGGTTGTGCTCCACCTTGGCGAAAACGACTTGGTCGTGCGTAAAAGCATAGTTCTGATCAAAACAGCTATCGCAGACCTGGAAAGCGTACACGCCACTCACCCCAGTATTACGATTTTCTGGTCCGAACTTCTGCCACGCTTGCATTGGCGTGGCAACATCAAACCCACCAGACTTAACTACACTGTGGAAAAAATCAATAGGGCACTGCGCTCTGCAACCACTCGCATGGGAGGTCGCGTCGTGAAACACCCCAACATTAAAGTTTACATGCAGGAGCTATTTCGGCCCGATGGCGTGCACCTATCGGACCTTGGTAACGAGCGTTGGCTGAGCGACATCAGGCATGGCCTGACTGACTGGTTGGAGGATGGCAAAGGCGCTTTTCAGATGTAGGTAGTCTTGGCGGCGAGACCGCAATCTTTGCGGTCTCGGGTGGCGGTATCAGGCCTTGGGCGGAATCCTTTAGTCCATCTTCCTCTTTGCGGCGGCGATACCAGGGTTCCCCATTAAAGGGGTTTCTGAAGGGAGGCTTTGGCCGTGCGCCGAAAGGTTGTCATTGCTCTCCCCTGCGGCGGCGGCGTAACGGGGGCGGCTGTCTCTGCTTGAACATATGTTCTCCAGAGCCGGCCCATCCCCCCCACACACACTGGATAACCCTGATGCTCCCTAGATCCCCGGCTGGGGACTGGGGAGGGAGAACGCCCAATGCCTGAGCCAAGGTCTACCCACATTTGAAATTCAATAAAGTTGTGGCCAATTTAATCCCATAGCACGTTGTCTCGAGTCGTTATTCCGCATGACGGGGGGACCGCGGGAGATCTGGGGACTCCACCTGTCCACGCAATGACCGCTCCCCGCTTAAAAACGGGGGGCGCCCTTTGCGTGGACGCGTGCAGCCCCTGGATCTCGAGCGGCTCCAATAGCTTAGGCTTGGCCTTGCCTTCCCTCAGGTGGGGTACCTGGAGGTCTCCGCCTACCTCAGTCATTTGCCCAATCCCACCTGGGGGAAGCGTTGCCAAGGAGACCAGTCCAGGTAGGGGAGGGATTACCTGCCCACACAATAGAGGGAGGATCTTACCTGGGGAATCCTCACTTGGCTCCAGAGCTTCTCCCACCCTACCCACCCTCAGTTAATGTCTTATTTTGAAGGTTAACTTTTCTTCACAGGTTTCGCAGGTTAACTTTTCTTCACAGGTATGCGGGCGCTGCTACGTAAGGTCGCTGTTAAAGGGCCGGAAAGGAATTTCCCTGCATTGGCAGGTTTCGCCTTTCCCGTAGCAAAACGTTACAACTTTGGCGGTATCAGGCCTTGGGCGGAATCCTTTAGTCCATCTTCCTCTTTGCGGCGGCGATACCAGGGTTCCCCGTTAAAGGGGTTTCTGAAGGGAGGCTTTGGCCGTGCGCCGAAAGGTTGTCATTGCTCTCCCCTGCGGCGGCGGCGTAACGGGGGCGGCTGTCTCTGCTTGAACATATGTTCTCCAGAGCCGGCCCATCCCCCCCACACACACTGGATAACCCTGATGCTCCCTAGATCCCCGGCTGGGGACTGGGGAGGGAGAACGCCCAATGCCTGAGCCAAGGTCTACCCACATTTGAAATTCAATAAAGTTGTGGCCAATTTAATCCCATAGCACGTTGTCTCGAGTCGTTATTCCGCATGACGGGGGGACCGCGGGGGATCTGGGGACTCCGCCTGTCCACGCAACAGGGGTTCCCAGAGTGGGCACAGGCTGTGGGATTAACCAGAGGGTGCTAGGAGGCAAGAGGGGCATTGGGGGTATAACTATCAGAATTTGAAAAACCGGTATCACTCGATCAAGCTCATCGATTTTACTGATTTAATTGAACTAAATAGTTTTAACTGGATTTGGAATAAATGTGCAATTGATCGTTGCTGTTTTGAATTTTATTGTGCTATTATCTTCCTTAGTTGGTCATGCAAACCACTATTCTGGATACCGTTGTACCTCTGCTCCCGAATGCCTTGGGAGTCAAACGTTCTTTTGGAAGCTGAACGTCCAGTGGGGCTTCCACGGCTTCTGATTGGCTGCAGGAGCTTCCTGAGGCCAATCAGAAGCCGCACTTTGGTTTCCAAACGTTTCAGAAGTCAAATGGACTTCTGGAACGGACTCCGTTCAACTTCCAAGGTACGACTGTACAGTGGAACTTCGGTTGTCGAACATAATCCATTCCGGAAGACCGTTCGACTTCCGAAACATTTGACAACCAAGGATCAATTGCCGATCGGCAAATTCTTTTTTAAAAATGGACTTCTGTTCGACTTCCGAGGTGCATTCAAAAATGGAAGCATTTGCTTCCGGGTTGTCGGCGTTCAGGTTCTGAATTGTTCGGCTTCCGAAGTATTCAACAACCAAGGTTCCCCTGTAATGCTTTTTATAGAGTGGGACTGTAAGAGGCACTGGGGATGAGTCTATGGAACCAAGCGGGCAGCAGCCCCAGAAAGTTTGGGAACCACTGGCTTAGAAATCCAGAGTATGGTACAGGCAATCCTCGTTTTGCGTAAGGGTTTAGTTCCGGACCTCTGTGCAGCTTGGCGGACCGCATGTTCACTCCTTTTTTCACTCCTTTTTGTGACGTCTATATGACGTTTTAGGGCTATTTCTGGGTTTGGAGCCCTGCATGTGAGCAATATGAGGAACAAAATCAGATGAGCTTACGAAAATAAACTCATGAGAGTTTAGCATATTATGCTTGTCACAAATACACAAACACACACTCAACAAATGAAAAGAAAAAGCCACATGTTTTAACTTTATTCTCTTCTTTGGAGTTCTTAGTGTTAAGAAATATGATGAGATGCTACTTGAAATGTGTTTTACATGCAGTATTTCTTTTGATCAACATAACACCACAATGTGCAACTTACCTAGCATAAAAGTGTTGTCATGTGTGTCATTTAAACCTCTTTTTAGGACTGCCATAATCACTTCCCTGACTTTACCTTACAAGATTGCCAAAAACACAAGTTGGCCCTCGTGCTTCTGCTTTATTTGGGTTCCCAACTTACTATAACTATGTTTAAAAAATACAATATGCATTTAAACATGACATTCTTGCTTTTGTCTTGAGAAACTTTATTTGAAAAGCTATCAGTCACGATTACAATTAGATGATATAGCAATAACTGCAGAAATCAGTTTCTTGCACAACAGCAATTATTATTTGCTAAAGTAATAGTTCTGCTGCTCTGGTTCACCAGAAGCGGCTTAGTCATGCTGGCCACATGACCTGGAAGCTGTACGCTGCCTCCCTCGGCCAATAAAGCGAGATGAGCGTCGCAACCCCAGGTCAGGGGTCCCTTTACCTTTACCTTTTTCTCTCTAAGCCTGACACTTGTTTAAAGAAAATGTGGGGTGCATTTTTACAGGCACTTACAAGAGGGTCAATCTTGCTGAACTCAGTGGGGCTACTCAGTGAGTAAAACTGCTCAGGGTTGCACAGCTGGTCAATTAAATGTATGTGCTTTGGAAGTCGAATGGACTTCCGGAACGGATTACATTCGAGAACCAATGTACCACTGTACTATCAAATTCCAAATCCACATGAAAAAAACCCTCAGCATTCTAGCAGATTCCTTACAGGACTATAATTCCACACTGTATATATCACAATAAGAGACAGCATGCCTTCAACACATGGGCATCCAGTTCCTTAAACTGCATCAAGTCCATCAGTACCGATTTCCCATCAGATTGTTTCTGGGACAGAGTTGATCCTTGTTCCCCTTTCCTCTTGAAAGGCTACAAAATGGTTATCCTTGGGATGAGACAATATGTACATTAAAACATATATTGCAATGCCCACCATCCCTGACCATTAGCCATGCTGGCTGAGACCATCTGTATGGCCACAGATTGCCCGGCCCTGATATTTTATTTTTATGGGTTTTCCACACACATCTGCTCAGCTTCTGTGAGAACAGGATGCTTGAATAGTTGGGCCATTGGCCTGATCCAGCAGGCTCTTTTTATGTTCTTACGTTAGAGGTATGTTGCCTTTGTGCACGGCTGTTCCACTTACGTCTCATGTTCAAGCCATAATAAACCAGTGAGTGCCTGAGCATGTGCAGAGTGCCACCCTCCCTCAGTGGTGAAATAAATAATCACTACTTTTACTTGAAGCCCTGATAGCCATCTCACCCAGCAGCTCTGGTATGTTTCGTGCACACAACAGAGCACCCTTGATGGATCAAGACCGATGACACAATGCCACGTTGTGTTTCTGTTCCGTAGAAGTTGCTTCAACTTTTGTGCACGCAATTTCTGCTTTTGATGGAGACCTTGGCATTATGATAAGAGTAACAGGAACAGCACTTACGGCGCCAAAACAAAAGTGAAAGCAGAAGAAGTTTGGACAAAACAGCACAGCAGTGTGTCAAAGTTCCCTGGAGTCCCAATTGCACATTTCCTCCCCTGCCAGGTAGATTTTGGCAATTCATAGTCTATGTTTTATGTGGCTCTGCCCACATATAATTAATGGAAAGGTCCATCTCCTGTTCCCATTGCCGATTGATATAAGAGGTGTGCTCAGTTTGTTTTTAGGGCGTCCTTCTTTTTGCAGGGAATGGGGTGTAGTATTTTTTGGTATTAATTCCTGTCAGGGAACTGCCATCGGAACGAGAGAAGGAGGAGAAGCTCCACGACGATGTTGGAGAGGGGCCAAGTAGGGAGAGAGGCAGGTCTCCTGTTGGGGAAGAAAATCAGCGCGACACCAGGGATGGAGGGAGGCCAATGGGGGAAGCAGAGAGCAGGCTCAGAGACTCTTCACTGGACACCAGCGGGGAGAGCACAGGTCCTCCGCTACCCACGCCCACCCTGCGCAGAAGGCTTCCGCGCAGGGAGGTTAGGAGGAGACTGGGCGTCAAACAACTTTTATGTTGGAAAAGGTTGAAGAAACGCCCACTGTCGGATTCTGCCAGCGACTGAACAGCCACGAAGTGAGGGGCTGTCCAGTCAGGAAAGGTTTAACCAGGCCACCTAGCCAGGAGTGGCGGCAACTTACGCACGAGCAACCCCATAACCATTATAGCAATCCGACAGTCCCTGAAGTTGCTTGTGCGCAGCGACAGGCAGGCAGCACCATGAGCCAAACCGGGGGAGCAGGCGCCACGGAGCACGCAGCTGGAGTGCAAAATCTGGTGGAGAGGAACCGAGATTTGGAACAGCATGTAGCTCTGCTGACGGCGCGGCTAGAAGAAAGGCGGGCGCAGGATGGACAGGTCAGACCCACCCCCGTCGCAAGGAAGGTACCAGGACTGGTACATAAGTTTGGGGGGAAGCCCCAAGACTATAACGCGTTCCGGACGGAAATAGAGTACGCTTTGGAACTGCAGCATAATGACTTTGCTGATGATGGGGAGAGGGTCGCATATGTTATTGGGCATCTACAGGATGGCGCCAGGGAATGGGTCAGGCCCCTAATGGCGACGCAAAACACTGCCTTGAAGGACCTTAGGAAATTTTTTGGCGCGATGGATGCAATGTACTCCAGCCAAGTGGAGCAAAATGTGACTCGCCGGGAATTGATGGGGTGCAAGCAGGGGAGCCAATCAGTTAGAGAGTACTGGTCACGCTTTGCCATGTTAGTTCACCGGCTCGGGTGGGATCTAGACTCGGAGCCCATTCAAATGTTGTTTGAGGAGGGGTTATCCCCAACGGTGAAGGACGAGCTTTCCCGCGCGCCCCGCCCGCAGTCGATGGATCAGCTGACCAAGGCTGTGCTTGCGATTGGAGTACGCCAGGAAGCGCGGGCGGAGGAGAAGCGCGGAGGGAGAGGGGAACGTTGCCATGACTACCGCATTCCTGAAATGCCGAGGCAGTCTCCCCAGCCGGCTGAGCCAATGGAGATAGATGGAGCGCGCGTGCGCGCGAGGTTTCAAACTCCGGTGAAGGTCGCAAAAAGGAGGGAAAGGATTGGAAAACCACCAAGAAGTGTTTCCTCTGCCAACGGCCAGGACATTTTGCCAGGGTCTGCCCTCAAAGAAAGGCCTGGCAAGGAATGGTGGGAGCCGCTGGTGAGGGGGAGGAGGAGGAAAATGGGCAGGCGCAGGGAAACGCCAGCGCTTGGCTGCCGATCAGCGGGCACAGCAGCCAGGCCAGCAACTAATAGAAGTGCCCCAGCCAGAGCCCCCCAAGGCAGCAATAGCCATAGAAGTGGTGCTAGAACTCCCGAATGGGCACCCAGTCAAGGTGAAGGTGCTGCTGGATTCAGGCAGCTCCTGCAATTTCTTTAGCAAGGACTTCGCTCTGGCACACCAACTCCACCTGCTGCCCCTGGATTTCCCCTTGCAAGTGACCACTATTGATGGCAGAGAACTTCTGGGAGGGGAAGTGACGCACCAGACCCCGCCAATGAGAATGAGGGTTTCCAGGCACACGGAGACCGTCGCCTTTCACGTAGCCACACTGGCAGGGCCCCCAATAATACTGGGAATGAGCTGGCTGTCACTGCATGATCCAGTAGTGGCATGGCATCAGCGGACAGTCACCTTTGGGTCAGCTTACTGCTTGGAACATTGCATGGGGGGGGGGAACCCCAAGGATGACAGTGTTAGGATATTTCCGTTCCACCTTAAAAGGGAGCAGGATGTTTGTGTCACAGCCTGCGTATTTCCTGTCTCACAGGATGTTTCTGTTGTGTCGTTGCTTTCGTTTTCTTCTTGTTGCCTGAACATACCGATGCAGGCGGTCATGGTTTCTTTGTTCTGATCAACGCTGAATAAACTGTAAATATGCTCTCCTGCTGTGCATCTCTCGCTGTGTGAATTCTGCTGATAGAGTGTGCACCAGCCTAAGAATGTGGCAATCTATTCTGAGGCTTCGTGTCGCTAAGAGCTGATACTGCGTGTCTACGGGAGATCGATGGATCGTCCGGCAGCCGGCTTGGGGCTAAGATGGACTTTGTCTCCCTGGCAGTATCCCAACAACAGGTTTCGGGCCCAGATTCACAGCACTTACAGGAGAGTAAGACTGCGACAGACTGCTGAAAGGTATGTGTTGGAAAAGCGAAAGCAGAGGCTTTTCTGAATGCCGGCAAGAGCTTTTGATGTCCGGCAAGACTAATAGATCTGGGAGCGGCGCCAGAGAATTCGTGATTAATGGGCTGCCGAGATAAGACGTCTTTGAAGGCATAAAGGCTCATGGCTCAAGTAAAAAGCTGGAATGGAGTTTTTCCAAGCTTCTGAGGCCACTGAGTGCCCAAAGTTAAATCGGCACAATTATGAGACCTGGGCAAAATGGTGTGAGAGTTTGCTGTGTCAGTTTGGAGTGTGGCATACCGTGTCTCAAGCCCCTCCAGTTCCTCGGACAGAGAAATGGAGTGCCCAGAATGTGAGGGCCATAGACGTAATAGTCTTGTCCGTCTCTCTGGAGGAATTAAAAACGCTAGCTAGAAATACGACGGCACGTGAGATGTGGAATGCTTTGAAAGCTGCCCATCTGCCAATCATCCCAGCCCAGAGTTTGACTGCATCAGAGGTCCTGGCTGTTTCCCAGAATGCGAGTGAATGCAGGGATGCTGAGGGCACCGGTTGCAAGCTGCAGGGGGAGCAGACTGTCACGTCATCCCAGGCAGCATTCCAGCCTCCAGGGGGAGCCAAGGAGTCAGCAGCTGAGAGCTCTGTTTCCTGTGGGAACCAAGGTCATACTCAGAAGTTTTGTCCAAAGACTGGAAATAAACAAAGGAAAAAGCCTGCAGATGGCCCGAAGCAGAGGGAGGGTGAAGAGCCCACGCCAGTGGAAAACAAGGCTTTGTTTGCTGGCACAGCTTCACCAAAGGCTAAAGGCACGTCTGATGGCCAGGAGCAGGGGGGTGGAAAGCCCAAGCCAGGGAAAAACAAGGCTTTGTTTGCTGGCACAGCTTCACCAAAGGCTAAAGGCAAGCTGCAAAAGCCCACGCCGGTGGGAAACAAGGTTTTGCTTGCTGGAAAACCTGCTCCAAAGGCCAAGGCCAGGTTTGTTGTGGATTCAGGGTGCGAAGGACCGGCACCTGTTTATCTCCTTCACACCTCAAGATGGTGAGATCCACCTGGCTGATGGAAGGACTTTGCAAACTGCAGGAGTTGGGACTGTGAAACTTGCAAGTCTGCATACTACCATCAGAGATGTACTTTTTGTTCCAGGAGCTGCGGACAATTTGCTTAGTGTCCCACAGCTTACTGGGCGTGGTTTTGAGATATCCTTCAAGAGGACCGTCTGTGTCATCAGGAAAGGCAAAGAGGACATTTTGCATGCAAAGTTTATGGATGGCTTATTCTGTATAACTTATGATGACAGTGCTGTTGCTGTGTCTAATGCTGATTCTTGTTGTGTTGCACAAACTAACATTCTGTGCTTGGTTGGAGAATGCTCACGGTAAACGTATCGGCTGTCTGTTTACTGATCGAGGCGGGGAATTCACTTCTCAGCAGTTTGAAGCTTTCCTGACTGAGAAGGGAATCCAGCATGACTTGTCAACGCCTAGATCGCCATGGAGGAATGGGCTTGTGGAGCGAGCAAATCAAACGTTGCTGCAAGGACTAAAAACCTTGTTGCATGATGCCAACCTCCCTGAGAAGTTCTGGGGGGAGGCTCTCTCGAATTTTGTTTATTCTTTTAACAGGAGACTGTCATCACCTATTGGTTGTGCTCCCTATGAGAAGGTGTTTGGTAAGAAACCTAACGTCAAGCACATGAGAATCTTTGGTTCTGACATGTGGGTACACACCCCACAGAGCAACAAGCTTGGGAAGCGTGGGGCACATGGTTTGTTCATGGGGTACGAAAAAGGTGCATACAGGGTATGGATGACTAACTCTAAATCCATAAAGTTCACAAGGAGTGTTGAGTACAATCCTAAGTGGGGGGGAAATGTGGGAATTTTCCAGAGTTACCCAGAGGAGGATGTAGGTGATGTGATGAAAGCAGATCATGCTGAGAAAGCTGAGGAAGCTGAGGATGATGATGATGATGATCAGAGTTTGGATTCCAGTTCAGTGGGCGGCGCTGCTGCTGGTGTCAGTGACAGTGATGACACAGCAGACTACAAGAGCGCAAAGGCCTCAGTCAGACCGTCTGATGCGTCTGACAATGAACTGGAAGAACCACTGTTCACCATTGGTCACTTTTCTCCTAAGAAGGAGGAGATGAGTCCAGAAGACTTGCGTCTGGTTCGCAGGTCTGAAAGGGCGACCAAAGGCAGACCTCCGAAGAGGTTTGCTGATGAGTTTGCTAAGACGGCAACTGCTGTTCTTAGTAGCTCATAGAAGGTGTGGGAACCTTCAAGCTTCCAAGAGGTGCAAGAATTAACTTCTAAAGATGCTGAACCATGGCTTAATGCCATGAAGGCTGAAGTTGATTCCTTGAACAGGAACCAAACTTGGGAACTGGTACCGGCAGTCCCTGGGATGAGACTGGTTGGCAGCAAATGGGTCTTCAAGGCCAAGACAGACCAGAATGGCAAGGTTGTCAGACACAAAGCCAGACACAAAGACGGGATGCCGGCTACAAACCTCGTTTCACTGAACTATTCAGTTTCCTCGGAAGGAAATAGAAAAATCATAAACTTTAAATGAACAAAATTCAAAAAAGGGGGTAGAACCCCCCAAAATTCTGGAGTATTATAATCCTAGCTTGACCTAGGTAGGGCAAAGCGCAGTAATAAAGGATTGAGGACTCAAAAGTACAGTTTCTAATACTGAATTTACAAAAAAAGTTTGAAAACCTAAATGGCAAGTTTTAAACAAAGCCCAACTTGAAGAAAGCAAAGCACAGTAATGAAGGGTTGAGGACTCAACTGTGAAAATGCTAGTGCTGCTTTTACAAAAAGGTTTAAAAAGTGAGTGAGATGTAAGAGGTGCTTCCAACACCTTGTTAAAAATACGATTCTTATGCTCTAGCATTCTAGTTTTAACCGTTCTTGTAGTGCTGCGCACGTACCAACGGTCGCAAATACATTGAATTGCATATACCACTCCACGGGAATTACAGTTGGTAAATGCTTCCAGTTTGATAATGCTGTTGGTTCCAGGTATAATAAAATCTTTCATCTCAACTGTTAAACTATACGCTGCACATCTTCTGCATTTAAAATGTCCCTTTATCTTGCAATCTTGCGGCTGGTTCTTATCTGTTATATCTGCGTGTACAAGCATGTCTTTAAAGTTCCTGGTTCTACGGAAACTGATCCGTGGAGG
Source organism: Podarcis raffonei (assembly GCF_027172205.1). NCBI lineage: Eukaryota > Metazoa > Chordata > Lepidosauria > Squamata > Lacertidae > Podarcis > Podarcis raffonei. Next base: position 30,116,147 of record NC_070620.1, read on the forward strand.
TATAAAAGGGCAGCCTGGTACGTCTTGTATCAGGTGCCAATGTTTTCTGATTGTCTTATCAATCGAATTGGATAACGGGGTGGCTTGTTCTTGATAACTTATGATGACAATGCTGTTGATGTGTCTAATGTTGAATCTTGTTGTGTTGCACGAACTAACAAAGTTCTTCATGCAGGATGTATTCACGAGGCGCACCGAAGATTTGGTCACATGTCATGGCAAGCACTGGCCAAGATGCCTGGGTTGGTTCAGGGTATGTCCATCAAACCCTGTAAGTTTCACATGAAATGTATATCTTGTGCTGAAAACAAAGTAAAGATTGCTCCGAAAGGCAAGGAGTCTGACAGACAGGCTTCCAAATCCTATCAGCTAGTCCATGCAGACCTGGTAGGTCCACTTGCACCCTCTTTGGGTGGAGCAATGCACCTCATGGTTTTAATTGATTCTTTTTCCAGGTACATTCATGTGTTTGTGCTCCAGCCGAAGTCAGAAGCGTTTCCTAAGTTCAAGGCATTCTGTGCTTGGTTGGAGAATGCTCACAGTAAACGCACTGGCTGTTTATTTACTGATTGAGGCGGTGAATTCACTTCTCAGCAGTTTGAAGCTTTCCTGACTGAGAAGGGAATCCAGCATGACCTCTCAAGTCCCAGATCTCCATGGGACAATGGACTTTGCAAGTGGGCAAGCCAGACTTTGCTGCAAGGCCTTAAAACCTTGTTGCATGATGCCAATCTCCCTGAGAAATATTGGGCTGAAGCTTTATCGTGTTTCCTTTATTCCTATAACAGGAGACTGTCATCACCTATTGGTTGTACTCCCTATGAGAAGATGTTTGGTAAGAAACCTAACGTCAAGCACATGAGAATCTTTGGTTCTGACATGTGGGTCCACACCCCACAGAGCAGCAAGCTTGGGAAGCGTGGGGCACATAGTTTGTTCATGGGGTACGAAAAAGGTGCATACAGGGTATTCATGACTGATTCTAAGACCATTAGGGTCACAAAGAGTGTTGAGTACAATCCCAAATGGGGGGGGAATGTGGGAATTTTTCAGAGTCACTCAGAGGAGGATGAAGATGATGAGGTAGAAGAGGAAGCTGAGGATGATCATCAGAATTCGGATTCCAGCTCAGTGAGCAGCGCTGGTGCTGCTGTCAGCGACAGTGATGACACAGCAGACTACAAGAGCGCAAAGGCCTCAGTCAGACCATCTGATGCGTCTGACATTGAACTGGAAGAACCACTGTTCACCATTGGCCTCTTTTCTCCTAAGAAGGAGGAGATGAGTGCAGAAGACTTGCGTCTAGCATGCAGATCTGAAAGGGCCACAAAAGGCAAACCTCCAAAGAGATTTGCTGATGAGTTTGCTAAGATAGCAACTGCTGTTCTTAGTAGCTCAGAGAAGGTGTGAGAACCATCAAGCTTCCAAGAGGTGCAAGAATTAACTTCTAAAGATGCTGAACCATGGCTTAATGCCATGAAGGCTGAAGTTGATTCCTTTAATAGGAACCAAACCTGGGAGCTAGTGCCAGTAGTCCCAGGAATGAGACTGGTTGGTAGCAAATGGGTCTTCAAGGCCAAGACAGACCAGACTAGCAAGGTTGTCAGGCACAAAACCAGATTGGTCGCCAGAGGTTTTTCACAGGTACCAGGACAGGATTACCACGAGACCTTCTCGCCCACCATCAAATATGAGAGCATTCGGCTGATGCTCAAGATCGCTGCGGAGGAGAAACTGCATGTTTCCCATCATGACATTAATACAGTTTTTTTGTACAGGATTTTGGGGGAGGAGCTGTACAGGCTTCCACCTGACGGGATGCAGATACAGAAGGGAATGGTCTGTAAACTGCGGAAATCCTTATATGGTCTCAAGCAGAGTGCCAGGTGTTGGAACACAAAACTCACTGAGACGTTGCTTTCTCTAGGTTTTCACCAGGGCAAAGCTGATCCGTGTGTGTTTGTCAAGGAGGAGGGGCAAAACAAACTGTATTGTTTATGTTTTGTTGATGATCTTCTGATGTTTTGGAAGAATCAGGCTTTTTACCAAAGCACCCTAGCTCAACTGAAGGAGCACTTTGACATGAAGGATCTTGGTGAGGTATCCAACTATCTTTCTCTGCAGGTGGAGAAGGACCAAGCAGGTAATTTTCTGGTACACCAAACACAGAAAATTGCTGATGTATTAACCAGGTTGAATTTGGTTGATGCAAACCCAGCAGACACACCGATGGTGACAGGTTACCAGGTAGATGGTACTGCTGAAGCGTTTTCTGACACTACGCTATACAGATGTATTCTAGGCAAGTTGAATTTCATTGCTAGATGTTCAAGACCTGACATTGCTGTAAGCACTAACCTGCTTAGCAGACATACTAACAATCCTACTGTTCAGGATTGGAAAGCTCTGAAGCGCATAGCCCGCTATTTGAAAGGGACTTTGCACTACAGGCTGAGGTTCACCAGTCAGAAGACTGGAGGTCTTGAAATCTTTGCAGATGCGAGTTTTGGAAGTGACACCACGGATGGTACAAGCACTTCTGGAGTATGCTACATGTACAACCACTGTCTGTTTGACTGGTTGTGCAGGAAGCAGACGACAGTGAGCCTAAGTTCCTGTGAAGCAGAACTCAATGCTCTGTCATTTTCACTCATGGATTGTGAATGGTTGATGCAACTGTTTAAGGACATCGGGGTTTCTGTGAAATGTCCTATACAAGTGTATCAAGACAATAGATCTTGTTTGGCTTTGCTGAACTCGGAGACTTGGAAGCAAAGAACCAAGTACTTGCAGATTAAGCTACATCGTGCAAGAGAGTGTATTCAGAAAGGACTCATTCAGGTGTCCTACATGCCAGGAAATGAAATTCCTGCTGATCTGTTGTCTAAGGTTGTTAATAGAGAACAACTTAAGGTTTACATACAAAGGTTGCAATTGGGTTGAACCACAGGTACTACAGGTTACACGGAAAGGGGGAGGATGTTAGGATATTTCCGTTCCACCTTAAAAGGGAGCAGGATGTTTGTGTCACAGCCTGCGTATTTCCTGTCTCACAGGATGTTTCTGTTGTGTCGTTGCTTTCGTTTTCTTCCTGTTGCCTGAACATACCGATGCAGGCGGTCATGGTTTCTTTGTTCTGACCAATGCTGAATAAACTGTGAATATGCTCTCCTGCTGTGCATCTCTCGCTGTGTGAATTCTGCTTATAGAGTGTGCACCAGCCTAAGAATGTGGCAATCTATTCTGAGGCTTCGTGTCGCTAAGAGCTGATACTGCCTGTCTACGGGAGATCGATGGATCGTCCGGCAGCCGGCTTGGGGTTAAGATGGACTTTGTCTCCCTGGCAGTATCCCAACAGACAGTGGCCAGGGTGGCGGGAATGGCTGTGGAGCCAAAAGGGAAGGTGCCACCCCAATATGCTGACCTGCAGGAGGTCTTCAGCGAGAAGGAGGCGGATAGACTACCCCCCCATAGGCCCTTTGACTGCCAAATCAACCTACTCCCAGGGGCTCAGCTGCCAGTGGGTAAACTGTATGCCATGTCGGACAGGGAGATGCAGGAGTTGCGGGAATTTATTGACAAGAACTTGAAAAGAGGTTTCATAAGAGAATCAAAGGCGGTGGGGGGCAGTCTGGTGTTCTTTGTGGACAAAAGGGATACTAATCAGCCCAGGCTCGTTGTGGACTACCGGGGCGTCAACCTGGTGTCAGAACCCGTGACCTTCCCAATGCCCAGGATTGACGACATTTTAACATTCAGCAACTTCTACAGGAAGTTCATCAAGAACTTCGCTCATTTAACAGCACCCATTACAGACTGTCTCAGCAGCAAAAGAAGTTCGTATGGACGGAAGGGGCCCAGCGATCCTTTGAAAGCCTGAAGAAAGCATTCGCGTCGGAAGAGCAACTCCTGCACGTGGATCTGGAGAAGCCCATGAGGCTAGAGACTGATGCATCAGACAGGGCCATAGGAGCCGTACTTTTGCAGCCCGGAACCCAGCAAGAGTGGAGGCCGTGCGCCTTTTTCTCGAGGAAGCTGAACAAGTCGGAGCAGAACTACATGGTGTATGACCGCGAACTGCTACCTATCTATGCAGCGTTTCGCCGGTGGAGACATCTGTTGATAGGGGCGCGGCACAAGATCCAAGTTTGCACGGATCACAAGAACTTAGAGTACTGGAGGACTGCGCGAGTACTCAACCAGAGACAGATTCGATGGGCACAAGAGTTCTCCAAGTTTTCCTTCGAGATCCGGTATGTGCCGGGAGTGGAGAATGTTAGAGCCGATGCTCTCTCCTGGAAGCCGGAGTACATGGAAGGAGAGGGACCGCCGGAAGCCCGACACGTGTTCCCCGAGGACAGATGGGTGTGTGGGGGAGTGTTGGTTGGGAAACGAGAACTGGCCGGTCTCACCAGGGATGACGAGTTCGCCCAAGCTAAAATCAGGGCACTACGGGAAGGAAGGGAAAACCAGGGAGAATTTGAGGAAAAGGAAGGGGTACTGTACTATAAGGGAGCGCTGTACGTACCGGAGACATTGAGGGGAAGGGTACTCAAACAACTCCACGACAACCCAACAGCAGGGCACTTTGGTCAGCACAAGACCATGCTGCTTGTCACCAGGCAGTTCTGGTGGCCAAGGGTAAGGGAAGATGTACGGGAGTACGTACGGGGGTGCGACCGCTGCCAGAGGGCAAAGGGGGAGAGGGCGGCACCTGCAGGGCTACTGGAACCCTTACCCACACCGGGAAGACCCTGGGAGGTGGTATCCATAGATTTTATGACTGATTTGCCCAAATCAAGAGGGAAGACAGCAGTCATGGTAGTAGTCGACCTACTGACAAAAATGTGCCATTTTATAGCTTGCTCGCATGCGGTGACGGCAGAGGAAACGGCCAGATTGTTTGTAGATCACATATTCAGGTTGCATGGCGCTCCCTCGAGGGTCATCTCAGATCGCGGGAAACAATTTACTTCAAGGTTCTGGAGGAAGCTCATGAGCTTGATGCAGGTCGAGGTGGGGTTCTCGACGGCGAGACACCCAGAAACCAACGGACAAGTGGAACGAGCGAACAGTATACTCCAGCAATACCTACGCTGCTACGTCAGCGAGAGACAGAACGATTGGGTAGAGAAACTAGCGCTGGCTGAATTTGCATACAACAACGCTGAACATATGTCCACGGGAATGAGCCCGTTCATGGCCAATTATGGGTGTCACCCCAGGGCCTTCCCGGGGAGAGGGGAGGAAGGGTGGAGCGTACCGGCAGCAGAGCAGTTTGTGGAAGAAATGGAGGCCTTGCACCAGCAACTCCAGATGAATTTGGAGAGGGCCAAAGAAATTTACAAGAGGCAGGCAGACAAGCACCGTCGGGAAGGGGAGACCATACGGGTGGGGGACCGGGTGTGGTTGTCAACCCGAGGGTTACCCTTTAAGGGAGGGTGCAAGAAGTTGCAGCCGAGGCGACTGGGACCTTTTGAGGTAACACAGCAGCTGAACCCTGTGGCATTTAGGCTCAAGCTGCCTGACAGCATGAAGTTACACCCGGTGTTCCATAGATCCCTACTCTCTCCGTACAGGGAGGGGCGGGAATTCCCGGGACGGGAGGGAGAAGTCACCACACACCCACAAGTAGAGGAGAACGAACACCACAACCAAGCCACGGAAATACTCAATTCCAGGTGGCAGGGGCGCAAGGTAGAGTACTTGGTCGCTTGGGAGGGGGAACCCCGGTCTGAAGACACGTGGGTTCCCGCGGAGGCAATCAATGACGGGTATCTAGTGGAAGAGTTCCACAGTCGGTTCCCACGCAAACCAAAACCACCAGCGAGATTCTGGGAGGAGCAATTTGGCACCACCGACGACGAGGAGGAGTTTGAGGGTTTTCCTGACTCCGAAGAGGAGGGAGGAGAAGCGTCGGAGAGGGAGGATTCAGACTGGGAGGCCCACCCCGCGAGGAGAGATCAGAGAGGGTGGGAAGCGGGTTTTGAATCCTCTGAGGAGGGTGACAGCTCCTTCCGAGGATTTCCTGCATCGTCGGCCGAGGACAGGGACGAAGTTGGATCCAGAGGTCGGGCCAAGGGTGGAGGGGGTTCTGGGGGGGAGATGGATGTCAGGGAACTGCCATCGGAACGAGAGGAGGAGGAGGGGCTCCACGACGATGCTGGAGAGGGGCCAAGTAGGGAGAGAGGCAGGTCTCCTGTTGGGGAAAAAAATCAGCGCGACACCAGGGATGGAGGGAGGCCAATGGGGGAAGCAGAGAGCAGGCTCAGAGACTCTTCACTGGACACCAGCGGGGAGAGCACAGGTCCTCCGCTACCCACGCCCACCCTGCGCAGAAGGCTTCCGCGCAGGGAGGCTAGGAGGAGACTGGGCGTCAAAGAACTTTTATGTTGGAAAAGGTTGAAGAAACGCCCACTGTCGGATTCTGCCAGCGACTGAACAGCCACGAAGTGAGGGGCTGTCCAGTCAGGAAAGGTTTAACCAGGCCACCTAGCCAGGAGTAGCGGCAACTTACGCACGAGCAACCCCATAACCATTATAATTCCTATACTATTTTCATCATCGTCGTCGTCATCATCATCATCATTTACTACTTATACCCCGTCCATCTGGCTGGGTTTCCCCAGCCACTCTGGGAGGCTTCCAACAAAATATCAAAAATACAAGAAAACATCAAACATTAAAAACTTCCCTAAACAGGGCTGCCTTCAGGTATCTTCTAAAAGTATAAGTTACATATCATTCATAATTCCACTTCATATCATTTTCATATAATTTAATTGTGATATTATGTTTTCAATACAGTGGTACCTTGCTTCTCGAACTTAATCCGTTCCGGAAGTCCATTCGCCTCCCAAAACCATTTGAAAACCAAGGCGCAGCTTCCGATTGGCTGCAGGAGCTTCCTGCACTCAAGCGGAAGCCGCGTCGGACGTTTGGCTTCCGAAAAACTGGAACACTCACTTCTGGATTTGCGGCGTTTGGGAGCCGATTTGTTTGGGAGCCAAGCCGTTTGACTACCAAGGTACAACTGTATTTTTTTTTTTATAAAATTTTTTATTGGTTTTTCAACATATAATATAAGACAATACAAACAACAAACACTAACAAACAAACATATAAACATGTATAATTTCATAAATTTTTTCATATACCCAATTTCAGCGACTTCCCCATGCCTCCCTTTTCTGCATCCCTGTCTTAAACTTTTTTCAGCAACCCCTGGTCTGAATTACTTATAAGTTCCTTTCTATAACCCTTTTCTTTCCTCTTTTCCAATCACATCGCTGCAAATCTGCTATTCTTTACCCATGACATTTTAACACTCAATAATTTTACAACAATTTTTAAGATAAAGTTTAAATTTCTTCCAATCTTCCTCCACCGTCTCTTTCCCTTGGTCACGGATTCTGCTCGTCATCTCTGCTAGTCCCATATATTCAATCACCTTCGTCTGCCACTCTTCCAACGTGGGTAGTTCTTTTGTCTTCCAATACTTTGCTAGTAAAACTCTTGCTGCTGTTGTAGCATACATAAAGAACGTCCTATCTTTCTTTGACACCAATTGGCCTACTATGCCCAGGAGGAAAGCCTCTGGTTTTTTATGAAAGGTACACTTAAGCACCTTCTTAATTTCATTATATATCGTTTCCCAGAAGGCCTTAATCCTTGGGCAAGTCCACCAAAGGTGATAGAAAGTACCTTCAGTTTCTTTACATTTCCAGCATTTGTTATTGGGCAAATGATAATTTTTTGCAAGCTTGACTGGGGTCATGTACCACCTATAAATCATTTTCATAATATTCTCTCTTAAGGCATTACATGCCGTAAATTTTATACCAGTGGTCCATAACTGTTCCCAGTCAGCAAACATAATGTCATGACCAATGTCCTGTGCCCATTTAATCATAGCTGATTTGACCGTTTCATCCTGTGTATTCCATTTCAGCAGCAAATTGTACATTCTAGAAAGATTCTTAGTATTGGGTTCTAACAACTCTGTTTCTAGCTTCGACTTCTCCACTTGGAAGCCGATTTTCCTGTCCTGTTTAAAAACTTCATTTATCTGGTAATAATGAAGCCAATCTCTTACTTTAAACTTCAATTTCTCATAGCTCTGTAATTTCACATTTCCACCTTCTTGTTCTACAATTTCCCAATATTTTGGCCATTTAGACTCCATATTAAGTTTTTTAACTTCCTTGGCCTCCATTGGTGACAACCACCTAGGGGTTTTATTTTCCAACAGATCTTTATAACGAATCCAAACATTGTATAATGCTTTCCTAACAATATGGTTTTTGAAACTTTTATGAATTTTTACCTTGTCATACCATATATATGCATGCCAACCAAACCTATTATTGAACCCTTCTAAGTCCAAAATGTCCGTGTTCTCAAGAAGTAGCCAATCTTTCAGCCAGCAGAAAACTGCTGCTTCATAGTACAGTTTTAAGTCCGGCAGGGCAAACCCCCCTCTTTCTTTTGCATCAGTTAGTATCTTAAATTTTATTCTGGGCTTTTTGCCCTGCCAGACAAATCTCGATATGTCTTTCTGCCACTTCTTAAAACAGTCCATTCTGTCCACAATCTGCAATGTTTGAAACAAAAACAGCATTCTTGGCAAAACATTCATCTTAATAACAGCAATTCGGCCTAACAAGGAAAGTCTCAAATTCGACCATATTTCCAAATCTTTCTTAATTTCTGTCCAACATTTCTCATAATTATCTTTAAATAAGTTCACATTCTTGGTTGTTAAGTTGACCCCCAGATATTTCACTTTATTTGCTACCATTAATCCAGTTTCACTCTGAAACTTCTCTCTCTCCTCCGCTGATAAATTTTTCCCCAGTACCTTTGTTTTTTGTTTATTTAACTTAAAACCTGCTACTCGACCAAAGTCTTGTATTATCTCCAAAACTCTTTTAGTGCTAGTGTCTGGCTCTTGCAAAGTTAAGACTAAATCATCTGCAAACGCTCTCAGCTTATATTGTTTGGCTCCGACCTGAATCCCTTTTACCAGCTTGTCCCCTCTAATCATATTTAATAACACCTCCAGAACAGATATGAAAAGTAATGGGGATATTGGGCACCCCTGTCGTGTCCCTTTTTCAATAGCAATTTCCTCAGTAACCACATTATTTACAATTAGTTTTGCTTTCTGTTCAGAGTAAATTGCACCTATACCGTTCTCGAAGCCTTGGCCCACCCCCATTACTTTGAGATTCTTTTTCATAAAACTCCAAGAGATATTGTCAAAGGCTTTCTCAGCGTCCACAAATATTAATGCTGCCTTCGTATTAATATTATTTTCAAGCAACTCCATAATGTCTATTATATTTCTCACATTATCAGATAAATGTCTTCCCGGGAGAAAGCCAGCTTGGTCTTTATGAATCTCACCCACCAAAACCCTCTTCGATCTTTTTGCCAAAATGTCTGCAAAAATTTTATAATCCACATTAAGCAATGATATAGGGCGGTAGTTCTTAATCTGGTTCTTTTCAGTCTCAGATTTTGGTATAAGTGTAATATATGCTTCTTTCCACGATTCAGGTGCCTTTTCCCCCTCTAAAATTTCATTGCAGACTTCCTTAAACGGTTGAATCAACCAGTCTTTCAAAGCTTTATAGTATCTAGAAGTCAAGCCATCTGGTCCTGGAGATTTTCCCAATTTCATGTTTTGAATGGCTCCCTCTATTTCTTGCTCAGTTATTTTCTGGTTCAAGGTCACTTTACTTTGTTCAGATATTTTTTGTAATCCATATTTTTTAAGAAATTCTTCTATCTCTTTTTCGTCCACCGGCCCTTGGGCATAAAGTTTTCTGAAATAACTCTGAAAACAGTTTCTAATCTCATTTGGCCTAAAAATGTTCTTTCCTTCAACCTCTAAGCTTGTAACCATATTCAACTTTTGCCTTTTCTTCAATTGCCATGCCAGAAGTTCCCCACATTTGTCTGCCGATTCAAATGTCTTTTGTTTCATTTGTTTTATTTTCCATTCTATCTCCTGGTTCATCAATTCCATATATTGTCTCTGGTAAAACTTTATTTCTCTTAAAATTTCATGAGACTTTGGCTTTGATCTCAATTTCTTTTCACCTTCTTTTATTCTTTCCAAAATCTTATCTTTCTTTTCATTCTGTCTCTTCTTTTTTAAAGTATTCTGCTGTATCAAGAATCCTCTCATAACGGCTTTACTTGCGTCCCAAATTGTTCTTTTCTCCACCTCTGTTTTCAGATTTATCTCAAAATAGTCCTTGATAGTTTTCTGGGCCTTTCTGTACACCTCTTCATTTCTAAATAGGGAGTCATTCATCCTCCATCTGAAGGAACCAGCTGTTGTTATGTTCATTTCCATCTTTACAGCGTTATGGTCGGAGCAAGTCTTTGGGCAGATTTCCACTTTTTTTATCTTAGGTGCCATCCCACTAGTCACCCAAATTTGGTCGATTCTGGTCCAAGTCATTTTTGCTTCAGAGAAAAAAGTTCCCTCTCTCTCCAGAGGGTTTCTTGTTCTCCAAATGTCGATCAAGTCCATATTATCTGTCATTTCAAAAAAAGTCTTAGGTAGTCTCCCATCCTTAGAAACCACCTGTCTTAGTGCTTTGTCCATATTTGTAGAGACCACTCCATTCATATCTCCCATCATAATTACATTGTAATCCAAATAGTCCATTAATGTCCCATGTAGTTTCTTGAAAAACTCTGACTTCCCTTCATTTGGTGCGTAAATCCCAATTATCAATAATTTTTCTCCTTGGACTTGTATTTCAATTGCCAGGTATCTTCCTTGTTCATCTTTAAACATCAACTTAGGGGCCAATTTTTCCTTGGCATAAATCACCACTCCTCTTTTTTTCACTTTGTCTGATGAAATAAATTCCTGTCCCAATCTTTTGTTGACAAGTAATTTTCTATGTATTCTAGTCACGTGGGTTTCTTGCAAACAAATCAAGTCCAATTGTTCTTTTTTTAAAATATGGAAAACCTCACGTCTTTTTCTGGGAAGGTTCAAACCGTTGCAATTCCAACTTAAAAATTGTAGGGCCATATTGTTGTTTACTTGGTTACTCCTCCAACCGCCCCCAGCAGTTGTTCTTCCTTTGTTGGAGTTTGAAGTCCAAATGTCAGGTTCGAAATATCCGCTAAGTCCTTTGCCTCAGTAGTCAGGTCCACCACTCCCTTCACGAGGTCCTCTTGGTTTCTTTCCAAAAACTGTTCTTTATCTTGCACTGTTTTTATTTTAGTTTTTTTCCCTTTGTAGTTAAAAGACAAGCCTTGTGGGTACTCCCATCTGTATATTATGTTATTCTTCATCAACAAGGTGGTCAAGTCCTTATAGTAAGTTCTCGCTTCCAAGATATATTTAGGAATATCCTTATAGATCTGCACAAAGGAATTTTCAATCTCCAGAGATTTTTGGTATTGTAAATTTAATATTTTATCTCTCTCCTCCTTAGATCTCAAAGTTATCAGGCAGTCCCTTGGATTCTTTTTATTTTGTCTTCTGCCCAGTCTGAAGGCCGTAACTATCTTGAATTCCTCCTCTTTCAAACTCACTTGCCAAAAATCCGAAAATTCTTTTGTGAGGAACTCTGCCAAATTGTCCTGCTCACTTTCTGGGACAGCTCTCAATCTCAAGTTCCTCTCCTTTCTCTGAAGTTCTATTAAGGACAGGGCCGCCTCATGCTCCTCCAGTTTTTTACAAACAGGTTCTAACTTTACTTGCGTGGATTCTGCTATGATTTTTGCCTCTTCAGCAATCTTACGGATTACAACATTTTCTTCAATTAATTTATTTATAGTCTCTGTATTGGATGCAACACTTTTAGTATTCAAATCTAGCTTCTCTGATAGCTCTGTTAATTGTTTGGAATTTTCTGTACCTTGCTTGGTCAAAGCTTCTAATGACTCATTAATTTTTAATAATGCTTGTGTCACTGTTTCCATCCCTTTTTCCTGCCCTTCTGCACCTGCAAGGGCTAAGCCTGATATAGAACCTCTTTTCCTTTGTGCAATTTTTGTTTTTGCTCTTGTTTTTATCTCATCTTCTTGGCCACTCATGTCCCAAGGTCGTTCCCACAAGAATTGTTTCCAAATGGAAAACTCCACTGACTTGCTCTTTACACAGTTAAATTTTTCCTCAACCCTCTAGAGGGAGCAGCTCACAGTTCAAGGTACAGGGAAACAAAGAAAAAAAATGGCTACAACTCTTCCAGTAACTTTCCACTAAAAGAGCTGTCAATTTGTATCCTCAGCCAAACTGCCAACAATAGCAAATAAAGTCTCAACTTTATATCAAACTTGCAATGCACCAACTTTGTATCTAATCTCAGATGACAGTTTCCAGTCCCGGTGACTTACTCCTTTTTTAAAGCAGTCCTTTCCCAAGGGTTTAAAACAGCGGAGAAATTTTTCCTTTCACCTCTTTCCAGCAGGTAGTACTAGTTCAAATTAAACCCCCCCCCCCGCTCCTGCTGCTAAGGGGGGAGGTTCAAGTTCAATGTCTGGGTTAAGTGGTAATAGAGTTATCTTCCGTCAAATTGCAGCTTGTATGTCGTTACTTTAGCTGTCATGCAGTCCAGGAAAGGCAGACTTCCTTATTTTAACTCTTTCCCGTTTTCGGCCGAATTTTTAGCTTTTTTGCTTTAAATCCCGAAGGTTTCCCAATCCTACTCACGGGTAATTTGTAAATCCAAATGCCAGGAAGGAATCGGCGCTCTCCGTTATGGCGACGCGGCTTCACTCCACGGGCTGGGTAGCGACTCTCAGCACCGCGCTCTCACCCGATGCCGCTCCGGAGCCTTTAAAAAGGCTCCTTCACAGTAACGGGGGGCGCTTCAGGTGCCCACCGAGTCTCCTTGTTCACAGGCTTCCGCGCCTGTGATTTTAGGGGTCCCCGCTTCGCCGTAGCGGTCGGACCCGAACTCGTGAAGTCGTCTCCCTGAGCGGAGCTCAGCAGGAGACCGCCATTAAACGCTGGCGCCGACCGGAAGTCCCAAGGTACAACTGTAAGTCTGATTGAATTTGGTGGGGCTTACTCTCAGGCAAGTGGGTTTAGAATTGCAGCCTAAAGCAGCTTTGGAGGCTGGCTGTGTCCACACGATGAACTTAGGACTTGCCTGCACCAGAGCAGAATTTGCAGTCTAGAGTAGATTTGCATCACCCTGTCTCCCCATGAATATATGGGCCTTCAGATGAGATACTTCCCACCCCATTGTTCTCCTGGACCTTTTGCCCTTTAAATTCAGGGTTTTTCAGTCCTCAGAAAGTCCAAAATGGGCATGATCGAGAAACCCCTTTGCACGTAGTACAAGAAACATAGAATAAATTTCCCCCATCATATTTGGGAGACAGATAAAACTATAACAAAAGATTATTATTTCTTTTTCTTACAGAGGAACAGCACAATTCTATGTGTCTTTGCTTTAGGAAAGACCTCTAGGAATTTCTGGTTACAAATCAAAACTTAGCCACTGTAATGCGTATGGGTTGCTCGTGCGTAAACTGCCGCCTCTCCAGTCTAAATTGCCTTGTTAAACCTTTCTGTCTGGACAGCCCTTCTCTTCGTGGCTGCCTCAGTCGCTAGCAGAATCCGTCAGTGGGCGTTTCTTAAACCTCTTCCAACATAAAAGTTGTTTGACGCCCAGTCTCCTCCTCCTCTCACTGTGCGGGAGTCTTCTGCGCAGGGAGGGCGTGGGTAGCGGAGGACCTGTGCTCTCCCCGCTGATGTCCAGTGAAGAGTCCTGGAGCTCTCCCGCCGACTCCCCCATCTGCCCCCCTTTATCCCTGGTGTAGCGCTGATTTGCTTCCCCCTCTACTGAGCTGCCTCTCCCCCTGCTGGGCCCTTCGCCAGCATCATCTGGGAGCCTTCCCTTCGCCCTCGCTCTGATGTCAGTTCCCTGACATCCACCTCCCCCCAGGACCCCCTCCACCCCCGGCCCGACCTGTAGAACCAACTTCGTCTCTTTCTTCGGCCGACGAGGCGGGGAACCTGTCATCGATTGCTTCCGCGGGAACCCACATGTTTTCCGACCCGGGTTCCCCCTCCCAAGCTACCAAGTACTCCACCTGGCGTCCTCGCCACCTTGAGTCAAGTATTTCCGTGGCCAAGTGGTGGTGTTCCCTTTCTTCTACCTGCGGGTGTGTGGTGACTTCTCCCTCTCGCCCCGGGAATTCCCGCCCCTCCCTGTGCGGTGAGAGTAGGGACCTGTGGAACACCGGGTGTCTTTTCATGCTGTCAGGCAACTTGAGCTTAAATGCCACGGGATTCACCTGCTGTGTTACCTCAAATGGTCCCAGCCGCCTGGGCTGCAACTTCTTGCACCCCCCCCTTAAAGGGTAACCCTTGGGTGGACAACCACACCCGGTCCCCCACCCGTATGGTCTCCCCTTCCCTGCGGCGCTTCTTTGCCTGCCTCTTGTAAATTTCCTTGGCCCGCTCCAAGTTCATCTTAAGTTGCTGGCGCAGGGCCTCCATTTCTTCCACAAACTGCTCTGCCGCAGGTACGCTCCAGCTTTCCTCCCCACTCCCCGGGAAGGCCCTGGGATGACACCCATAATTGGCCATGAACGGGCTCATTCCCGTGGACACGTGTTCAGCGTTGTTGTATGCAAATTCCGCAAGCGCTAGTTTCTCTACCCAATCGTTCTGCCTCTTGCTGACGTAGCAGCGTAGGTATTGCTGTAGTATACTGTTCGCTCTTTCTGCTTGCCCGTTGGTCTCCGGGTGTCTCGCCGTCGAGAAGCCCACTTCGACCTGCAGCAAGCTCATGAGCTTCCTCCAGAACCGGGAAGTAAATTGTTTCCTGTGGTCGGAGATAACCCTCGAGGGAGCGCCATGCAACCTGAAGATGTGCTCCACAAACAACCGGGCTGTTTCCTCTGCCGTTACCGCATGTGAGCAAGCTATAAAATGGCACATTTTTGTCAGCAGATCGACCACTACCATGACCGCTGTCTTTCCCCGGGACTTGGGCAAATCGGTCATAAAATCAATGGACACCACCTCCCAGGGTTTTCCCGGCGTGGGTAAGGGTTCTAGTAATCCTGCGGGGGCAGCCTGCTCCCCCTTTGCCCTTTGGCAGCGGTCGCACCCCCGTACATATTCCCGTAACATCCTCCCTCACCCTGGGCCACCAGAACTGCCTGGTGACAAGCATCATGGTTTTGTGCTGTCCAAAGTGCCCAGCTGTGGGGTTGTCGTGGAGTTGTTTGAGTACCTTTCCCCTCAGGGTCTCCCCCGGTACATACAGCGCCCCCTTATAGTACAGCACCCCTTCCTTCTCCTCAAACCCTCCTGGGGTTTCTCTTCCGTCTCAGAGTTCCCGGATTTTAGTTTGTGCGAACACGTCGTTTCTGGTAAGCCCGGCCAGTTCTCGTTTCCCCACCAAGGTTCCCACACACACCCATCGGTCCTCGGGAATCACGTGTTGTTTCTCTGGCGGCCCCTCTCCTTCCATGTACTCCGGCTTCTGGGAGAGAGCATCTGCTCTTACGTTTTGCTCTCCTGGCACGTATCAGATTTCGAAGGAAAACTTGGAGAACTCCTGTGCCCACCGAATCTGTCTCTGGTTGAGTACTTGTGCGGTCCTCCAGTACTCCAAGTTCTTGTGATCTGTGCACACCTGGATCTGGTGTTGCGCCCCTATCAGTAGATGGCGCCATCGACGAAAGGTCGCATAGATCGCAAGCAGTTCGCGCTCATACACGGTATAGTTTTGCTCTGACTTGCTCAGCTTTCTCGAGAAAAAGGCACACGGTTTCCATTGCTGCTTGCTCCTCCCTGGCTGCAAAAGGACCACCCCAATGGCTCTGTCGGACACGTCGGTCTCTAGCCTCATGGGTTTCTCCAGATCTACGTGCAGGAGTTGCTCTTCTGATGCGAACGCCTTTTTCAGTCTTTCAAAGGATTGCTGGGCCACCTCTGTCCAGACGAACTTCCTTTTGCTACTGAGACAATCTGTGATGGGCGCTGTCAAGTGGGCGAAGTTCTTGATGAACTTCCTGTAGAAGTTGCTGAACCCTAGGAACCTTTGCACGTCCTTCGGGGTTTTGGGAGCCTTCCACTCCAGCACTGCCTGCACCTTGCTTGGGTCCATCGCTAGGCCCTTGTCTGACAACTTGTACCCCAGAAACTCGACTTCTCTGGCGTGAAACTGACATTTTTCCAGCTTGACCCACAACTGGTGCTTCTGCAGTCGTTTTAGCACTTCCCTGACGTCTCTGACATGTTGCTCCTCGATGTCCGAATAAATTAAGACGTCGTCCAAGAAGGCTACGCAGTTCTTGTACAGCAGAGACCCCAACACGTGGTGCATGAAAACTTGAAAACAGGCGGAGCCCGACTGTAATCCAAAAGGCATAACTAAGTACTCAAAGGCCCCTAGGGGTGTGAACATTGTGGTCTTCCATTCATCCCCCTCCCTCATCCTAATCAAATTGTATGCTCCCCTGAGGTCCAGCTTGGTAAAAATTTTCCCCTTCCTCACTCGTGTTAAAATGTCGCCAATCCTGGGCATTGGGAAGGTCACGGGTTCCGACACCAAATTGACGGCCCTATAGTCCACAACGAGCCTGGGTTTATTAGTGTCTTTTTTGTCCACAAAGAACACCGGACTGCCTCCCACCACTTTTGATTCTCTTATGAAGCCTCTTTTCAGGTTCTTGTCAATAAATTCCCGCAACTCCTTCATCTCCCTGTCCGACATGGCATACAGTTTACCCACCGGCAGCTGCGCCCCCGGGAGCAAGTTGATCTGGCAGTCAAAGGGCCTATGGGGGGTAGTCTACCCGCCTCCTTCTCGCTGAAGACCTCCTGCAGATCCGCATATTGTGGTGGCACCTCCCCTTTCCGCTCCACAGCCATCCCAGCCACCCTGGCCATGGTCATCCTTGGGGTTTCCCCTCCTAGACAGTGTTCCAGGCAGTAAGCGGACCCAAAGGTGACTGTCCTCTGATGCCATGCCACCACTGGATCATGTTGTGCTAGCCAGCTCATCCCTAATATTATTGGGGGCCCTGCCAGTGAGGCGACGTGAAAGGCGATGGTCTCCGAGTGCCTGGAAACCCTCATTCTCATTGGTGGGGTCTGGTGTGTCACTTCCCCTCCCAGAAGCTCCCTGCCATCAATGGTGGTTACTTGCAAGGGGAAATCCAAGGGCAGCAGGTGGAGCTGGTGCTCTAGTGCAAAGTCCTTGCTGAAGAAATTGCAGGAACTGCCTGAATCCAACAGCCCTTTCACCTTGACTGGGTGCCCATTCGGGAGTTCTAGCACCACTTCTATGGCTATAGCCGCCCTGGGGGGGTCTGGTTGGGGCACTTCTACTGGTTGCTGGCCTGGCTGCTGTGCCCGCTGAGTGGCAGCCAAGCGTTCCCGTTTCCCTGCTCCTGCCCCCTTTCCACCTCCTCCTCACCCCCTGCAGCTCCCACCATTCCTTGCCAGGCCTTCCTTTGAGGATAGACCCTGGCAAAATGTCCTGGCCACTGGCAAAGGAAACACTTCTTGGTGGTTTTCCAATCCTTTCCCTCCTTCTTGCAACCTTCGCTGGAACTTGAAATTTCCCCCGTGCGTGCCCCATCTATTTCCATTGGCTCCGCCGGCGGGAAAGGCTGCCTTGGTATTTCAGGAATGCGGTAGTCATGGCAACGTTGCTCTCTCCCTTCCCGCTTCTCCTGGGCCCGCGCTTGCCAATCGCAAGCACAGCCTTGGTCAGCTGATCCATCGACTGCGGGCGGGGTGTGCGGGAAAGCTCATCCTTCACCGTTGGGGACAACGCCTCCTCGAATAACATTTGTATGGGTTCAGAGTCCAGTTGCCACCCCAGCCGGTGAACTATCATGGCAAAGCGTGACCAGTAGTCTCTAACTGACTGGTTCCCCTGTTTACAGTTCATCAGTTCCCGCCGAGTCACACTTTGTTGTACATCACTGGAAAACATTGCATCCATTGCCTGAAAGAATTTCCTCAGGTCCTTCAAGGCGGCATTCTGCGTCACCATTAGGGGCCTGATCCATTCTCTGGCCCCATCCTGCAGGTGACCTACAATATAGGCAACCCTCGGCCCATTGTCTGCAAAATCATCATGCTGCAGTTCCAACGCGTACTCTATTTCCGTTTGGAACGCACTATAGTCCTGGGGCTTCCCTCAAAATTTGTGTACCAATCCCGGTACCTTCCTTGCTATGGGGGTGGGTCTGACCTGTGCATCTTGAGTCCGCCTTTCGTCCAGCCGCGCCGTCAGAAGGGCCACATGCTGTTCCAAATCTCAGTTCCTCTCCACCAGATTTTGCCCTCCAGCTGCTCCCTCCGTGGCGTTCGCTTCTCCGGTTTTGCTCATGATGCTGCCTGCCTGCTGCTGTGCACAAGCAACTTCAGGGACTGACGGATTGCTGTAATGCGTATGGGTTGCTCGTGCGCAAACTGCCGCCTCTCCAGGCTAAATTGCCTTGTTAAACCTTTCTGACTGGACAGCCCTTCTCACCGTGGCTGCCTCAGTCGCTAGCAGAATCCGTCAGTGGGCGTTTCTTAAACCTCTTCCAACATAAAAGTTGTTTGACGCCCAGTCTCCTCCTCCTCTCACTGCGCGGGAGTCTTCTGCGCAGGAAGGGCGTGGGTAGCGGAGGACCTGTGCTCTCCCCGCTGATGTCCAGTGAAGAGTCCTGGAGCTCTCCCGCCGACTCCCCCATCTGCCCCCCTTTATCCCTGGTGTAGTGCTGATTTGCTTCCCCCTCTACTGAGCTGCCTCTCCCCCTGCTGGGCCCTTCGCCAGCATCATCTGGGAGCCTTCCCTTCGCCTCTCGCTCTGATGTCAGTTCCCTGACAGCCACCATGCTGAAAATAATGCAGGGCCTACCGTAGCTTCATGGATCACTGCCTTGTCGTGGCGAAGGGTCTTGAATAACTCAGGGAAGCTATGAGCTATGCTGTGCAGGGCCACCCAAGATGGACAGGTCATAGTGGAGAGTTTTGACCAAACGTGATCCACCTGGAGCAGGAACCGGCAAGCCACTCCTGTATCCCTGCCAAGAAAACTCCATGGACAAAGACAACAGGCATATGAAAGTTATGATGCTGGAAGATGAGCCCCTCAGGTGGGAAGGCGTCCAACATGCTACTGAGGAAGAGCGGAGGACAAGTACAAGTAGAGTCAGAGCTGATGAAGCGGCTGGGCCAAAGCCGAAAGGACGCTCAGTTGTGGATATGCCTGGAAGCGAAAGGAAAGTCCAATGCTGTAAAGAAAAAATATTGCATAGGAACCTGGAATGTAAGAACCATGAACCTGGGTAAGTTGGAGGTGGTCAAAAATGAGATGGCAAGAATAAATATTGACATCCTGGGCATCAGTGAACTAAAATGGATGGGAATGGGCGAATTCAGTTCGGATGACCATCATATCTACTACTGTGGGCAAGAAACCCGTAAAAGAAATGGAGTGGCCCTCATAGTCAACAAAAGAGTGGCGAAAGCTGTACTGGGATGCAATCTTAAAAATGATAGAATGATCTCGATACGAATCCAAGGCAGACCTTGGATCTGTAACATCACAGTAATCCAAGTTTATGCACCAACTACCAGTGCTGAAGAAACTGAAATTGAGCAATTCTATGAAGACTTACAACACCTTATAGAAATGACACCAAAGAAGGATGTTCTTCTCATTATAGGGGATTGGAATGCTAAAGTAGGGAGTCAAGAGATAAAAGGAACAACTGGCAAGTTTGGCCTTGGAGTTCAAAACGAAGCAGGGCAAAGGCTAATAGAGTTCTGCCAAGAGAACAAGCTGGTCATCACAAACACTCTTTTCCAACAACACAAGAGACGACTCTACACATGGACATCACCAGATGGGCAGCATCGAAATCAGATTGATTTTATTCTCTGCAGCCAAAGATGGAGAAGCTCTATACAGTCAGCAAAAACAAGACTTGGAGCTGACTGTGGCTCAGATCATCAGCTTCTTATAGCAAAATTCAAGCTTAAACTGAAGAAAGTAGGAAAAACCACTGGGCCGGTAAGATACAATCTAAATCAAATCCCTTATGAATACACAGTGGAAGTGAGGAACAGGTTTAAGGATTTAGATTTGGTGGACAGAGTGCCTGAAGAACTATGGATGGAGGCTCGTAACATTATACAGGAGGCAGCAACGAAAACCATCCCAATGAAAAGGAAATGCAAGAAAGCAAAGTGGCTGTCCAACAAGGCCTTACAAATAGCGGGGGAGAGAAGGCAAGCAAAATGCGAGGGAGATAGTGAAAGATACAGGAAATTGAATGCAGATGTCAGGGAACTGCCATCAGTGCCGGAGGGAGAGAGAGAGCTCCAGAGGGATCCCAGAGAGCGTCCCGGGATTGGGAGAGGCAGCCCATCTTCTGGGGAAGGGAATCAGCTCAGCTCCAGTGGAGAAGGGGGGCAGACTGAGAGGGAGTCACATGACTCCTTGCCGGGAACCAGCGGGGGAGGAAGGGTCCTCCGCTGCCTACGCCCTCCTTGCGCAGAAGGCTTCCGCGCAGGGAGAGTAGGAGGAGACTGGGTGTGAAAGAACTTCTATGTTGGAAGAAGTTTAAGAAACGCCCACTGACGGATTCTCCCAGCGATTGAGACAGCCACGGGTGAGTGGCTGTCCGGACAGGAAAGGTTCACTCAGGCAACCCAGCCAGGTGTGGGCACCGGCTTACGCACAAGAAACCCCTAGAACCATTACAGCAATCCGTCAGTCCCTGATGTTGCTTGTGCGCAGCCCCGGAGAGGCAGCACGATGAGCCAAACAGAGCCGGCCGGAGGAACGGAGCAAGAAGCCTGGGTGTGAGGTCTGGTCGAGAGAAACCGAGACCTGGAGGCGCATGTAGCTACCCTGACGGCGCGGCTAGAGGAGAGACGGGCTCAGGATGCACAGGTCAGAGCCACCCCAATAGGGAGGAAGGTTCAGGGGCTGGTACACAAATTTGGTGGAAAGCCCCAAGACTACAATGCATTCCGAACGGAAATCCAGTACGCTTTAGAACTGCAGAAAGATGACTTTGCTGATGACGGGGAGAGGGTGGCTTACATTGTGGGACATCTGCAGGATGGGGTGCGTGAGTGGGTCAGGCCCCTAATGGCGACGCAGAATGATGCATTGAAAGATCTCAATAAATTCTATGTCACACCTACTGTGATTTTTAGATTTTTTACCTCTGTTTCCATATATGTCATAAATTTATTCCATTCTTTGTTAAACTTTATGTCTTTTTGATTTCTTATTTTCTGTGTCATTTTTGCCAATTCTAAATAATCAAATAGTTTGGATTGCCACTCGTTTATAGTTGGGATTTTTGATGTCTTCCAATTCTGCGCTATTAGAGTTCTAGCAGCCACTGTCGTGTACTGAAAGAGTGTTTGATCTTCCTTTTTGATTTCTTCTCCAATTATCCCCAGCAAAAAGGCTTCGGGGTTTTTTATAAAGGTATATTTAAAGATTTTTTTTAGTTCATTGTAAATAGATTCCCAGAATTTTTTGATAGGCTCACACAACCACCACATATGATAAAAATCGCCCTCCTTGATCTTACACTTCCAACATAATTTATCACCAGTTTTATATATTTTTTCCAATTTTACGGGCGTTACGTACCACCTGTACATCATTTTATACATATTTTCCCTGAGTGTTGTGCATGCCGAGAATCTCATACCTTTGTTCCATAATGCCTTCCATTTGTCAAACTCTATATTATGTCCGAAGTCCATTGCCCATCTCACCATTACCTCCTTTACTTCTTCATCCTTGGTGTCCCATTCAAGTAACAGGCTGTACATTTTCGATAGGAGTTTTGTTTTATTTTCTAGTATTTCAATCTGGAATCTAGATTTTTTCTCACTTATCCCATTCTTTTTATCTTCAGTCCATATAGAATTAATTTGGTGAAATTGGATCCATCCTGTCAATTTGTTCTTTATTTCTTCATAAGGCCTAATCCTCCAACCAGTCTCTGTTTTTACTAGCAAGTCTTCATAGGTCCATCTTTCTCCTTCAATGTTTGTTTTTTTTATTGTCAGGATATCAATTGGCGATAGCCACCAAGGGGTCTTTTGTTCCAATATTTTTTTATTTCTTTCCCACACTTCCAGCAGTGGTCCTCTAAAAATGTGGTTAGAAAAACCTTTATGAACCTTTCCCTTGTTACGCCATAGGTAAGCGTGCCAACCAAATCTTATATTAAATCCTTCTAGATCTAACAGGTCTTTATTTTTAATAACAATCCAATCTTTGACCCAACAAAGACACGAGGCTTCGTAATACAACTTTAAATTTGGGACTGCGAATCCTCCCCTATCTCTTTGATCTGTAAGTAATTTGAATCTAATTCTGGGCCTTTTCCCTTGCCAGATAAATTTAGAGAGTATTTTCTGCCAATCTTTGAATACTGAGGTTCCCCTGATTATCGGTATATTTTGGAATAGGAATAACAGTTTCGGTAGTAAACTCATTTTAATCGCCGCCATTCTGCCCGACCAAGAAAGTTTTATTCTATTCCAGGTATCTAAGTCCTTCCTTATTTCTTTCCATGTGGTTATGTAATTATCTTCCATCAAATTTATATTCTTCATCGTTAACCAGATTCCAAGGTATTTTACTTTTTTAGTTACTTTAATACCAGTTTGGGATTCAAGATGGTTTTTTACCTCCTCTTTCACATTTTTAGTCATCATTTTAGTTTTTGTTCTATTTAATTTAAAACCAGATAATTTTCCAAATTCTTCTAACAAATCTAACACCTTACTAACACTCTCTTTTGGATCCTCCAAAGACAACATAAGATCGTCAGCATACGCTTTCAGTTTGTATTCTTTCACTCCAATTTTTATTCCGCGTATCTCTGGGGTTTTCCTTATCTTATTTGTAATTGCCTCTAACATCATGATAAACAGAAGAGGTGACAGAGGGCACCCCTGCCTTGTACCTTTCGAAATTTCAAAGGGTTCTGTTAAGTTATTATTAATAATTAATTTAGCACTTTGTTGTGAGTAAATTGCTTTTATTCCTTCAAGGAATGTGCCCTCTATCCCTGTCTTTTCCAGACATTTTATAAGAAGACGCCAGGATACATTATCAAAAGCCTTTTCGGCATCAATGAACATTAAAGCTGCGGGGATTTCATTTTTGCATTCTAAGTACTCAATAATGTTTATTGTATGTCTTATGTTGTCTTTTATTTGCCTATTAGGTAAAAAACCAGCCTGATCGGTATGGATGAGGTTAACTAAACACTTTTTAAGTCGGGTCGCCATTACGTCTGCGAAGATCTTATAATCATTATTCAATAATGAAATCGGTCTATAGTTCTTAATACTCAGTCTATCCGAATCAGGTTTCGGTATCAACGTAATGTATGCTTCTTTCCAGGACGCTGGTGTTCTTCCTCCTCCTAGAATCTCATTCATTACTTCACATAGCACCGGTGTTATAAGTTCTTCTAGGACTTTATAGTACTTGGCCGATAAACCATCTGGGCCTGGGGCTTTCCCCAGTTTCATCCTCTTTATCGCCTCTTGAATTTCCTCTGCTTTTATGGGTTTATGTGACGTAACACTTGTGATGTAAAGAGTTTTTTAAGGAAAAGAAACGGCAGATAAAAAATCATATAATATATTCTGAAACCGAGATGAAGGGAAGTCAATTAGTGTTGTGTGTTATTTAGTAAATGTAACCTAATTTGTTGGTATTTTATGTTAGGAGATGTTTTTTCTTTTGTTTTCTTTATTATTATTTCTCTTTTCTTATGTATTTCTTTTTTGTGTGTATGTGTTATGTATGTTTTTTTTCGTTTGTTTTAATGTTTGATGTAGCAAAACGAATTAAAATCAATAATAATAAAAAAGAAAGATCTCAATAAATTCTACCACGCGATGGACGCGATGTACTCCAGCGAGGTTGAGCAAAGCGTGACGCGCCGGGAGCTGATGGGGTGCAAGCAGGGGAGCCAGTCCGTCAGAAACTACTGGTCACGTTTTGCGATGTTAGTCCACAAGCTTGGGTGGGATCTGGGCTCTGAACCAATGCAAATGTTGTTTGAGGGGGGTTTGTCCCCTGAAGTGAAAGACGAATTGTCCCGAGCGCCCCACCAGCGGTCGATGGATGAACTCACAAAGACTGTCCTTGCGATCGGTGTACGCCAGGAAGCGCGGGCTCAGGAGAAGCGGGAGATAAGAGCGGGACGTTTCCATGACAACTGCATTCCTGAAATGCCGAGGGAGCCTTCCCAGGCGGCGGAGCCGATGGAAATTGATGCAGCAAGCGCGTGCGCGAAGTTTCAAACGCTGGCGAAGGTCGGAAGAGGGAGGGGAAGGACTGGAAAACTACCAAGAAGTGTTTCCTCTGTCAGCGACCGGGACATTTTGCAAAGGTCTGCCCTCAACGGAAGGCCTGGCAAGGCATGATGGGGGCTGCAGGCCACGACAAGAAGGGGGAGGAGGGGCAGGCGCAGGGAAAAGCCAACGCCTGGCTGCCAACCAGTGGGGCCAGCAGCCAGGCCAGCAACCAATAGAAGTGCCCCAGCCTGACCCTCCCAAGGCAGCAATAGCCATAGAGGTGGTGCTAGAACTCCCAAACGGGCACCCCGTCAAGGTGGAGGGACTGCTAGATTCTGGCAGCTTGTGTAATTTCTTCAGCAGAGACTTCGCTCTGGAGCACCAACTCCACCTGTTGCCACTAGATTTTCCCTTGCAGGTGAACACCATAGATGGCAGGGAACTCCTGGGAGGAGAAGTGACACACCAGACACCGCCAATGCGAATGAGGGTCGGCAGGCACACGGAAACCATTGCCTTTCACGTGGCCACGTTGGCAGGACCCCCAATAATACTAGGAATGAGCTGGCTGGCAATGCATGACCCGGTGGTGTCATGGCATCAGCGGTCGGTCACCTTTGGGTCAGCTTACTGCTCAGAACACTGTCGGGGGGGGGAGGAGCCAAGATTGACTGTAGCCAGAGTGGCGGGGAGGCCCTGGAGCAAAAAGGGCAGGTGCCACCACAATATGCTGATTTGAAGGAGGTCTTCAGTGAAAGGGAGGCAGACAAACTACCCCCCCCACAGGCCCTTTGACTGCCAAATCAACCTGCTTCCAGGGGCTCAGTTACCAGTGGGTAAGCTGTATGCCATGTCTGACTGGGAGATGCAGGAGCTGAGGCAGTTCATTGACAAGAATCTGAAGAGAGGTTTCATAAGGGAATCTAAGGCGGTGGGGGGCAGTCCAGTGTTCTTTGTGGACAAAAAGGAGACTAATCAGCCCAGACTAGTCGTGGATTACAGGGCCCTGAACCTGGTATCAGAACCCGTGACTTTCCCAATGCCCAGGATTGACGATATTTTGACACGTGTGAGGCAGGGGAAGATTTTTACCAAGCTAGACCTCAGGGGAGCGTACAATCTGATTAGGATAAGGGAGGGGGACGAATGGAAAACGACCATGTTCACCCCCCTGGGGGCTTTTGAGTACTTAGTTATGCCTTTTGGATTACAATCGGGCTCGGCCTGCTTTCAAGCATTCATGCACCATGTGTTGGGGCCCCTGCTGTACAAGAATTGCGTAGCCTTTTCGGATGACGTCTTAATCTATTCAGACGATGAAAGGCAACACGTCAGAGACGTCAGGGAGGTGCTACAGAGATTGAAGAAGCATCAGTTGTGGGTCAAGCTGGAAAAATGCCAATTCCACGCCAGGGAGGTCGAGTTCCTGGGGTACGGGCTGTCAGACAAGGGACTAGCCATGGATCCGGGCAAGGTGAAGGCAGTGCTGGAATGGAAAGCCCCCAAAAACAGAAAGGATGTGCAAAGGTTCCTAGGCTTCAGCAACTTCTATAGGAAGTTCATAAAGAACTTCGCTCACTTGACAGCACCCATTACGGATTGTCTTAGTAGCAAAAAGAAGTTTGCGTGGACAGAGGGAGCACAGCAATCCTTTGAAAAACTGAAGAGGGTGTTTGCCTCGGAAGAGCAGCTCCTGCACGTGGATCCGGAGACGCCCATGAGACTGGAGACGGACGCGTCCGACCGCGCCATTGGAGCGGTCCTTTTGCAGCCTGGGGTCAAGCAGAACTGGATGCCGTGTGCCTTTTTCTCGAGGAAGCTGAGCAAGTCAGAACAAAACTACACAGTGTATGACCGAGAACTGCTTGCCATCTATGCGGCTTTTCGGCAATGGAGACATCTGTTGATAGGGGCGCGGCACAAGATCCAGGTCCGAACTGACCACAAGAACTTGGAATACTGGCGGACCGCGTGGGTGCTCAACCAGAGACAGATCAGATGGTCCCAGGAGTTCGCCAAGTTTTCCTTCGAGATCCGGTACGTGCCGGGAGAGGAAAACGTAAGGGCAGATGCTCTCTCCCGGAAACCGGAGTACGTGGAAGGAGAGGGGCCACCAGAGACCAGGCACGTGTTCCCCGAGGACCGGTGTGTGTGGGGGGGGAGCGTTGGTTGGGAAACGGGAACTGGCAGGGCTCACCAGAGACGATGAGTTTGCTCAGACCAAAATCAGGGAACTCGGGGCCGGAAAGGAAGTCAGTGGAGGGTTCAAGGAAAAGGAAGGGCTATTGTACTATAAGGGGGCGCTGTATGTACCGGGGGAGACTTTGAGGTGGAAGGTACTTAAACAACTCCACGACAACCCAACAGCTGGGCACTTTGGGCAGCACAAGACCATGCTACTTGTCACCAGGCAGTTCTGGTGGCCAAGGGTAAGGGAAGACGTAAGAGAATATGTACGAGGGTGCGACTGATGCCAGAGGGCTAAGGGGGAAAGGGCGGCCCCTGCGGGGTTACTGGAACCCTTACCCACACCGGAAAGGCCCTGGGAGGTGGTGTCCATCGATTTTATGACAGATCTGCCCAAGTCAAGGGGAAAGACAGCGGTCATGGTAGTAGTCGATCTACTGACCAAAATGTGCCATTTCGTAGCGTGCTCGCATGCAGCAACGGCAGAGGAGACAGCCAAACTGTTTGTGGATCACATTTTCAGACTGCATGGGGCTCCCTTGAGGGTAATCTTGGATCGCGGGAAACAATTTACTTCCCGGTTCTGGCGGAAACTCATGAGCTTGCTACAGGTCGAGGTGAGCTTCTCGACGGCGAGGCACCCGGAAACCAACGGACAAGCCGAAAGAGCGAACGGCATACTCCAGCAATACCTGCGCTGCTATGTCGGTGAGAGACAGAACGATTAGGTAGAGAAATTAGCTTTGGCTGAATTTGCGTACAATAACGCTGAACACGTGTCCACGGGCATGAGCCCTTTCATGGCCAATTACGGGTGTCACCCCAGGGCATTCCCGGGGCGGGGGGAGGAAGGATGGAGCGTACCAGCGGCTGAGCAATTTGTGGAGGAAATGGAGGCTTTACACCAGCAACTCAGGCTGAACTTAGAGCGGGCCGAGGAAGTTTACAAGAGGCAGGCAGACAGGCACCGCCGGGAGGGGGAGGTCATACGGGTGGGAGACCGGGTGTGGTTGTCATCCCAAGGGTTGCCCCTAAAGGGAGGGTGCAAGAAGTTGCAGCCTAGGCGGCTAGGGCCTTTTGAGGTCATGCAGCAGGTGAACCCAGTGGCATTTAAACTCAAGTTGCCTGACAGCATGAAGATACATCCGGTGTTCCACAGGTCCCTACTTTCACCGTACAGGGAGGGGCGGGAATTCCCGGGACGGGAGGGAGGGGTTACCACCCACCCCTGAGTCGAGGAGAGGGAACACTGTAACGAAGCCACGGAAATACTCGATTCAAGGTGGCGAGGTCGCCAGGTAGAGTACTTGGTAGCCTGGGAGGGGGAACCCAGGTCGGAAAACACGTGGGTCCCTGCTGAATCAATCACTGCAGAGTAGCTGGTGGAAGAATTCCACAGTTTGTTCCCGGATAAGCCCAAACAATTAGCTAGATTTTGGGAGGAAGAATTTGGACCCACAGACGACAAAGGGGACTTTGTGGGTTTTCCTGCCTCCGAAGAGGAGGGAGAGGAGGTGTCCGAGGGAGAAGAATCAGACTGGGAAGTTCAACCAGCGGGTAGAGATCCCAGCGGATGGGAGGCTGGTTTTGAATCCTCAGAAGAGGATGACGGCTCCTTTAGTGGATTCCCCGCATCATCGCCGAGGAGAGAGAGGAGGTTGTGTCGGAAAATCGCGCCGGGGGTGGGAGGGGTCCTGGGGAGGAGGTGGATGTCAGGGAACTGCCATCAGTGCCGGAGGGAGAGAGAGAGCTCCAGAGGGATCCCAGAGAGCGTCCCGGGATGGGGAGAGGCAGCCCATCTTCTGGGGAAGGGAATCAGCTCAGCTCCAGTGGAGAAGGGGGGCAGATGGGGGAATCTGAGAGGGAGTCACATGACTCCTTGCCGGGAACCAGCGGGGGAGGAAGGGTCCTCCGCTGCCTACGCCCTCCTTGCGCAGAAGGCTTCCGCGCAGGGAGAGTAGGAGGAGACTGGGTGTGAAAGAACTTCTATGTTGGAAGAAGTTTAAGAAACGCCCACTGACGGATTCTGCCAGTGATTGAGACAGCCACAGGTGAGTGGCTGTCCGGACAGGAAAGGTTCACTCAGGCAACCCAGCCAGGTGTTGGCACCGGCTTACGCATGAGCAACCCCTAGAACCATTACAGCAGATTTCCAAAAAATAGCAAGGAGAGACAAGAAGGCCTTCTTAAACGAGCAATGCAAAGAAATAGAGGAAAACAATAGAATGGGAAAAACCAGAGATCTGTTCAAGAAAATTGGAGATATGAAAGAAACATTTCGTACAAGGATTACCATAATAAAAGACAAAAATGGAAAGGACCTAACAGAAGCAGAAGACATCAAGAAGAGGTGGCAAGAATACACAGAGGAATTATACCAGAAAGATATGGATGTCTCGTACACCCCAGGTAGTGTGGTTGCTGACCTTGAGCCAGACATCCTGGAGAGTGAAGTCAAATGGGCCTTAGAAAGCACTGCAAATAACAAGGCCAGTGGAAGTGATGGTATTCCAGCTGAACTATTTAAAATTTTAAAAGATGATGCTGTTAAGGTGCTACACCCAATATGCCAGCAAATTTGGAAAACTCAGCAGTGGCCAAAGGATTGGAGAAGATCAGTCTACATCCCAATCCCCAAGAAGGGCAGTGTCAAAGAATGCTCTAACTACCGCACAATTGCACTCATTTCACACGCTAGCAAGGTTATGCTTAAAATTCTACAAGGCTGGCTTAAGCAGTATGTGGACCGAGAACTCCCAGAAGTGCAAGCTGGATTTCGAAGGGGCAGAGGAACCAGAGACCAAATTGCAAACATGCGCTGGATTATGGAGAAAGCTAGAGAGTTCCAGAAAGACATCTACTTCTGCTTCATTGACTATGCAAAAGCCTTTGACTGTGTTGACCACAGCAAACTATGGCCACCTAAACATTAGGAAGAACTTCCTGACAGTAGGAGCTGTTCGACAGTGGAATTTGCTGCCAAGGAATCACAGAATCACAGAATCACAGAATCATAGAGTTGGAAGAGACCACAAGGGCCATCGAGTCCAACCTCCTGCCAAGCAGGAAACACCATCACAGCACTCCTGACATATGGTTGTCAAGCCTCTGCTTAAAGACCTCCAAAGAAGGAGACTCCACCACACTCCTTGGCAGCAAATTCCACTGTCGAACAGCTCTTACTGTCAGGAAGTTCTTCCTAATGTTTAGGTGGAATCTTCTTTCTTGTAGTTTGGATCCATTGCTCCGTGTCCGCTTCTCTGGAGCAGCAGAAAACAACCTTTCTCCCTCCTCTATGTGACATCCTTTTATATATTTGAACATGGCTATCATATCACCCCTTAACCTCCTCTTCTCCAGGCTAAACATGCCCAGCTCCCTTAGCCGTTCCTCATAAGGCATCGTTTCCAGGCCTTTGACCATTTTGGTTGCCCTCCTCTGGACACGTTCCAGTTTGTCAATGTCCTTCTTGAACTGTGGTGCCCAGAACTGGACACAGTACTCCAGGTGAGGTCTGACCAGAGCAGAATACAGTGGCACTATTACTTCCCTTGATCTAGATGCTATACTCCTATTGATGCAGCCCAGAATTGCATTGGCTTTTTTAGCTGCCGCGTCACACTGTTGGCTCATGTCAAGTTTGTGGTCAACCAAGACTCCTAGATCCTTTTCACATGTACTGCTCTCAAGCCAGGTGTCACCCATCTTGTATTTGTGCCTCTCATTTTTTTTGCCCAAGTGCAATACTTTACATTTCTCCCTGTTAAAATTCATCTTGTTTGTTTTGGCCCAGTTCTCTAATCTGTCAAGGTCGTTTTGAAGTGTGATCCTGTCCTCTGGGGTGTTAACCACCCCTCCCAGTTTGGTGTCATCTGCAAATTTGATCAGGATGCCCTTAAGTCCATCATCCAAGTCGTTGATAAAGATGTTGAATAAGACCGGGCCCAAGACAGAACCCTGTGGCACCCCACTAGTCACTCTTCTCCAGGATGAAGAGGTACCATTGATGAGCACCCTTTGGGTTCGGTCAGTCAGCCAGTTACAAATCCACTGAGTGGTAGCATAGTCAAGACCGCATTTTACCAGCTTCTTTACAAGAATATCATGGGGCACCTTGTCAAATGCCTTGCTGAAATCAAGGTAGGCTACATCCACTGCGTTCCCTTCATCTACCAGGCTTGTAAGGAGTGTGGTGGAGTCTACTTCTTTGGAGGTCTTTAAGCAGAGGCTTGACAACCATATGTCAGGAGTGCTCTGATGGTGTTTCCTGCTTGGCAGGGGGTTGGACTCGATGGCCCTTGTGGTCTATTCCAACTCTATGATTCTATTCTAAGTTCTTAAAGAAATGGGAGTGCCTGATCACCTCATCTGTCTCCTAAGAAATCTCTATGTGGGACAAGAAGCTACAGTTAGAACTGGATATGGAACAACTGATTGGTTCAAAATTGGGAAAGGAGTACGGCAAGGCTGTATATTGTCTCCCTGCTTATTTAACTTATATGCAGAATTCATCATGCGCAAGGCTGGGCTGGATGAATCCCAAGCTGGAATTAAGATCGCCAGAAGAAATATTAACAACCTCAGATATGCAGATGATACAACCTTGATGGCAGAAAGTGAAGAGGAATTAAAGAAACTTTTAATGAGGGTGAAAGAGGAGAGCGCAAAATATGGTCTGAAGCTCAACATCAAAAAAACGAAGATCATGGCCACTGGGCCCATCACCTCCTGGCAAATAGAAGGGGAAGAAATGGAAGCAGTGAGAGATTTTACTTTCTTGGGCTCCATGATCACTGCAGATGGTGACAGCAGTCACGAAATTAAAAGACGCCTGCTCCTTGGGAGAAAGGCGATGGCAAACCTAGACAGCATCTTAAAAAGCAGAGAAATCACCTTGCCAACAAAGGTCCGTATAGTTACAGCCATGGTTTTCCCAGTAGTGATGTATGGAAGTGAGAGCTGGACCATAAAGAAGGCTGATCGCTGAAGAATGGATGCTTTTGAATTATGGTGCTGGAGGAGACTCTTGAGAGTCCCATGGACTGCAAGAAGATCAAACGCATCCATTCTTAAGGAAATCAGCCCTGAGTGGTCACTGGAAGGACAGATCATGAAGGTGAGGCTCCAATACTTTGGCCACCTCATGAGAAGAGAAGACTCCCTGGAAAAGATCCTGATGTTGGGAAAGATGGAGGGCACAAGGAGAAGGGGACGACAGAGGAAGAGATGGTTGGACAGTGTTCTCGAAGCCACAAACATGAGTCTGACCAAACTGCGGGAGGCATTGGAAGATAGGAGTGCTTGGCGTGCTCTGGTCCATGGGGTCACGAAGAGTCGGACACGACTAAACGACTAAACAACAACAAATTAGCTTTGCAAATAAGCCCACAAGTTACTAGCCCTCAACATTTCACTTGTTCGCCTTGACCTCATTAAGTAGAGAAGTGTACTGTCATTTTGTGACAGAGAAGTTTCCTCCAAGGCAACTGTCCTAGAATGCCAGTCTGCAAAATTTGCCAGTCACCATTAAGTAGATATCTCATTCGCGAAGTCAGTTGTTTCATTTCACAAATGCTGTTTTTGTAAGAGACCCAAAGAAATCGGGATGCTCTGCTTACCTTTTGGCGTCGATGCTCAGTGAGGACGTCCAGGTGATGATTGTTCAACTTTGAAGATTGGGTATTGCTGCAGGAGTCTCTGTTTCTCTCGAGGTAAATGATTCCTTAAGCTATTACATTATTTCTAGAGGGTGGAGGAAATGCTTGTGCTTTCGGTTTAGAGAGCGAGGGGGAATTCAAGCAAAGAACGAAGCGTCAAAAGAGAGCTTTGTGGCTTGAGTATGACTTGATCTCAGTCCAGACAGATCAACCATATGTGGCCAGTTTACAAGCCCCCCTACCCCTGGTACCCTTTCTCCCTGTATTGCTGCTCCAGAACTTTTCACTGCTTAGAAATGTAGGACACAATATTGGATTGTCGGAGGGGTTGGATTCCTATTGGATCGGTTAGTCTAGGCTTAGCAGAGTGAGCAGGGCAGGCAGCCCCTAGCGCCGTATTTACATGTAAGCTAAACAAGCTATAGTTTAGGGCCCCACTCTCTTGGTCCCCCCCCCCTCAAATTTAAAGGAAATAAAACCTGGATGTACATTTCCAAAATATAAGGTAATAAAAACAAAAATAAAACCTACAGACAGCAACAGTGTTTTGTGTTGTGTAGGGACGTGGGTGGTGCTGTGGTCTAAACCACTGAGCTTCTTGGGCTTGCCGATCAGAAGGTCGGCGGTTCGAATCCCCGCGACGGGGTGAGCTCCCGTTGCTCGGTCCCTGCTCCTGCCAACCTAGCAGTTCGAAAGCACGTCAAAGTACAAGTAGAAGGTAAACGGCATTTCTGTGCGCTGCTCTGGTTCGCCAGAAGCGGCTTAGTCATGCTGGCCACATGACCCGGGAAAACTGTCTGCGGACAAATGCCAGCTCCCTCGGCCTATAGAGCGAGATGAGTGCGCAACCGCAGAGTCGTCCGCGACTGGACCTAACGGTCAGGGGTCCCTTTACCTTTTAGCCATCACAAATAATACTGCTTTCTCTCAAAGTTGACACCTTTCACGAAAACTGATAAGTTACCTGTTGTAGGGAATCATTTCTCCTCTTTTCTTAATCCAAACCCACACTTTTAAGCCACTTACTTAAGCAAACTTAGACAAATTCTTTTCGAAGAATAGCAAGGGTTGAGAGGAGGGCTAGATGTTACCTGGTTTTCAAAATTGTGATAGAGCACCAGCTAAATTTTGCAATGTACCAATATATCACCATGTCTGCAATCAGGATGGAGCTATGTAGAGGCACTAGCTGGCTTCACAGTTTTTCCCGCATGGTGATTTTTACATAGAGCACACACACATACTTTAAGGCTGGGCAATGTATCAATACATTTGGGGGTGAGGAAATAAGCCTCAAAAATGAGCCTCAAAAATAATAATCCTGCATTGCTGGGGGTTAGGCAAAATGACACTTGTGGTCCCTTCCAACTCTATAATAACTCTATAACTTTATAACGTTAACCACAGCTGAGAGTCTGGGGTGGTGTGCTAAACCAGCCTTCGCCACTCTGATTTCCTCCAGATGTTGCTGAATTCTTATGTCCCATCAACCACATGATAGTCAGGGATGACGGCTTCCAACAGGAGCTTTAAAATACATTAAAACATCAGTCATTAAAAAACTTCCCTAAACAGGGCTGCCTTCAGATGTCTTCTAAACATCAGATAGTTGTTTATTCCTTTGACATCTGATGGGAGGGCGTTCCACAGGACGGGAGCCACTACCGAGAAGGCCCTCTGCCTGGTTCCCTGTAACTTGGCATCTCGCAGTGAGGGAACCGCCAGAAGGTCCTCGGGGCTGGACCTCAGTGTCCGGGCAGAACGATGGGGGTGGAGACGCTCCTTCAGGTCTACTGCACCGAGGCCGTTTAGGCGGCTTTCAAGGTCAGCACCAACACTTTGAATTGTGCTCGGAAATGGACTGGGAGCCAATGTAGGTCTTTCAAGTTCTGTGGTCTGGGCGGCCGCTCCCAGTCACCAGTCTAGCTACCGCATTCTGGATAAGTTGTAGTGCAGGACCTCTGAAAGGGCCTCTGGTTCTCCATCCCTGTTATATACACTGCAGTAACAGCTTGTACGTGAGGCTGATTGTGGATGTAACTGTGATATCAAAGGGAACAAGATAGATGCTTCTAATTGACTTTACCCATTTTCAGTGCTTGATGTTCTTATGACTGCGACGGTCAGTCCTTCTGCATTTAAGTCAGATCATGCTGATGCTCCAGTGTCACCGTCTGTTTCAGAAGCTGCCACTTGGGGTCCTCAGGGAAGTGCTTCTTAATAAACAGAGCGGGGTGAGTAAGGAAGTAAAACTCATTGTACCTGCAAAAGGAGAAGGCGCAATAGTCTAGTATTTCATAATAATGCCTAAATCAGCACCAGGGCCAGACAGGCAAACAGAGTGGTGATCCAGAGCAGCTGGAGGGCATCTGGTTGAGGAAGCTGCTGTGTTGCAACAATCCCGCCTCCAGAACCCCCAGATTTTACACATGTAGCCCAGAATAAGCACAACACTCCAGAACTGTTCAAAGAGGATAAATAGATGGTATCTATCCCTGCCATCAGGACACTCCATGCCCATGGCTTAATAATAATAATAATAATAATAATAATAATAATAATAATAATGAAGAAATATTACTTATACCCCCGCCCATCTGGCCGGGCCTCCACAGCCACTCTGCACGGAATAACACTTCAAACAGTAAAAACTTCCCTAAACAGGGCTGCCTTCAGATGTCTTCTAAAAGTCAGATAGTTATTGTATTTCATTGACATCTGATGGGAGGGCGTTCCACAGGGCGGGCGCCACTACTGAGAAGGCCTGGTTCCCTGTAACCTCATTTCTCACAGTGAGGGAACTGCCAGAAGGCCCTCAGAGCTGGACCTCAGGCTGAAGGATGGGGGTGGAGACACTCCTTCAGGTATACTGGGCCGAGGCCATTTAGGGCTTTAGAGGTCAGCACCAACACTTTGAATTGTGCTTGGAAATGTACTGGGAGCCAATGTAGGTCTTTCAGGGCCGGTGTTATATGGTCTCGGCGGCCGCTCCCAGTCAGAACTTCCGGGTTAGCGCCATCGGCTAATGGCGGATTCCCTCCGAGCTCCGGAGGGAATCGGCTCCGTAGGAGTTGGGTCTTGCCGCGGCGGCGACGCGGGGACCCTCAGAAATCACAGGCAGTGAAGCCTGTGAACCTGGTGACTCGGCGGGCACCATTAGCGCCCCCCCGACCCGCGAAGTAGCCTTTTTAAAGGCTGCGGAACGGGGGACGGGGTGAGTGGCGCGCTGCTGAGAGTCTATTGCTTCTCCTGCGGAGTGAAGCCGCGCTGCCATGGCCGGAGAGCGCTGACTTTTTCTTGTGATTTGGACCTAAAAACAACAACCCGTGAGTAGTACGGAATTTGGATTTGTAAAGAAAATTTCTTGTGAATTAGGCACGATCGGGGAAGACGTAAACAGGAAGCCAGTCTCCCCGTCCTGTAAACAACCTAAAACAAGGACCTGCTAACTAAGGTCGTGAGAACTCTTTCTTTTATTGGGCAAAAGACATTAATTTCACGATTTGGCACTACAAGTAATTGTACTGGAGGATAAGAGCTAATTTTGAGCTGAGGTACCACCCCACCTCAGACCCGGGAGTGATCCGCGAGAAAGCCTGTTGGGAAGGTACTGAAGAATTTGACAGCTGTCAAACTAGCTGTCAAGACGGAAAAAGGGAACTTTGTTTCTACTGCTTCTGCTGGCTATATCTGTAACAATTTGATTATACTTTGTTGAAAATAAGGAAGAACTGATACAAACTAATTTGACTTTTGGATTTGAACTGTAAGGAACACTAAGTAACCAAAATCCCTCTAGAGGGGGTTTGGGACATTACAAGAATGGCTGAAGGAAGGGAAATTCAAGCTAAGTTGGACAGAGTTTTTGTTCTCTTGGGAAAGCTACAAGGCCAAGTGGATGTTTTGACTACAAATGTTGAAACTCTGGAGTTAACAGTAAACAAATTCATTGAATTTGATAAGGATTTGACCCAGGAAGCCTATGCAGCTGGCCAAGAAGAGAAACTTGAGAGATTTGAGAGTGAGGGGGAAGAGGTATATGTTGTTCCGGAGGAAAAGGAAGGAGAAGCTGTAATGTTGTTAAAGATAAAGGAAGGCCAGAGGCCTGACATGACGGCTACAAAGGAAAATAAGAACTTGATGAAGAAAATCTGGTTTGAATCGGAAACTGAAAAATGGAGGGATCTCCTTATGTGGAGATCTGAAGACCTAAGGATTACAAATTTGATCAAGGTGGAAAGTGGAGCTTTGGGGACATTTGGACTTGAAAGGATTAAGAAACAAGGTTCAGGCTCCACTTTTAAGTATGGAGGTCTGGCTGGAAGAAACATGGACCATATTGGACTAGAGCTCCTCCGAGATTTGGTGTTTAATACCAAGGACTATCAAAAAAACCGGCAGAGAGGAATGGAGAGAGAATTAAGAGCCTCGGACGTGAGGTCTCCAGGCTGATAGTAGATGGACTGATGGACGTTTGATGGGGATTGAAACCGGAAAAGGGGGAGGTGCAGTTTGGGAATCCAAAGGGTGTATAATCTAACTTGTTCTGTTTTTATTTTGTTTGGATATCTATATGAAAATTGGGGAAATCGTGGAAGGGAATTTAGGCCGACTTTAGAAAAAGGTTTAAAGAATAAGCAATGATGTATTAATATGAAGTCTATAAGGCAAAATTGGTTTTTTAGAAAAAGGAACTAAATATAAAAAGGTTTAAAAATAGGGATAAGAGCTTGTTGAACCAACAATCTGACCTGGAATACAAGAGGGAGAGGTGTGGGGAAGTCAGGGAAATATGTTATAGAAAATAAGGATTGTGAACCGTATGTGTTTTTAATTTTTTTTTGTTTTTTCTTTTTCTTCCTTTTTGATTTTTTATTGTATTACGGTGGAAAATTTTAATAAATATCATTTAAAAAAAAATAAAAAATTGCAAACTCTGACAAGTGGTCAAAGCAAAACAAAACCGCCTGAAAGCAAATGAAGTTAACTGTGAGAGCCAGTGTGGTGTAGTGGTTAAGAGCGGTGGACTCGTAATCTGGGGAACCGGGTTCGCTTCCCTGCTCCTCCACCTGCAGCTGCTGGGTGACCTTGGGCTAGTCACACTTCTCTGAAGTCTCTCAGCCCCACTCACCTCACAGAGTGTTTGTTGTGGGGGAGGAAGGGAAAGGAGATTGTTGGCCGCTTTGAGAGTCCTTAGGGTAGTGAGAAAGCGGGATATCAAATCCAAACTCTTCTTCTTCTGCTATCCCCTCAGTGTGTCCCACGCTCTGCCTGGTCTGCCTAACAACGTACCTGAAAGTGAACTTGCTAAAAGCAGTATTCACAGAGCCACTTCCCCAGGTGCAGTCTAAGAGATGCCACCTTCCATCAATGCGGACAGCATTCCAGGCATGGTCGCTCTTCCCCTTTACGCTGCAGCTGCCTATCAAATACTGGCACTGTATCCCTGCAATACTGAGAGGGGAAGGAAGGTATTCAGGAACAGTGTTGCTACCAAGAGGACAAGTGGTTGCTTTCACCGCTTTGATAGGCTGGAGTGGCCGTCCTTCATTTTGCTGGATCAGAGAAAACAGCAATCAGGTTCTCCACAGATTCTCATTTGCTCCAATTTGGCAGGAAAACACAACTTTTCCTGGGATGAAACAACAACAACAACATTTGGACACGGACCTGGAAAGCCAGGACCTGTGCCTATAAAGCACAGAGCAAAGGTAAGTATGGATGAGGAACTAAGTCACACAGCGAAGAGACCCATTAAATTCAAGTAATTTTTAAGTCTATGGATTCCAGTGGATCTACTCAATTCAATGCAGCCCTATATATGCAAGTTTGCTTCAGGATCATTCACAGTGTGGGCATTCCTCCACTTACATGGTGGGTCATGTTCCGGAACTCCATGCACATAAGCAAAAATTGTGTAAGTAGGTTAAGTTAAGTCCAGTCACAGACAACTCTGGGGTTGCGGCACTCATCTCACTTTACAGGCCGAGGGAGCCGGCGTTTGTCCGCAGACAGTTTTTCCGGGTCATGTGGCCAGCCTGACAAAGCCGCCTCTGGCGCAACAGAACACCGAAACCAGAGCAGCACACGGAAACGCCGTTTACCTTCCCGCCTATTTATCTACTTGCACTTTTTGGCATGTTTTCGAACTGCTAGGTTGGCAGGAGCTGGGACCGAGCAACGGGAGCTCACCCCGTCGTGGGGATTTGAACCGCCGACCTTCTGATCGGCAAGCCCAAGAGGCTCAGTGGTTTAGACCACAGCGCCACCCGTGTCCCTGTGTAAGTAGGGAGCACACACTAAAAAAAGCTCATTTTTCCCTGCTCTCCAGCTCTCTCTCCCCACAACACTCCTTTCAACTAGAGTTGAAGCTCTGGAGCTGGCTGGAGGACCTGTGGAAAAGCAGCAGCAGCTGCCATGCTGTGACGTGTGTCAGCTACTAGGTGGGGAGGCTGAGCAGCCTAAACAAAGCCCCACTGTGCCTCCGTTCTCTTTGGGGCTTCCTCCGCTCCCACTGAAGTCCTCTTTGGGTTCTGGGGAGGGTCTCCTCATGAGCCATGAGGACTCTCCAGCTCTCTCCCGCCATTTTCTGCTTAGAATCTATTGACTTACTTATTTCCAAGGGCTGTCACGTGCGAGTTGATCACGCCTAAGCATGGAGATAGCTGCCTAGGGCAAGGGGTGGGGAACCTGTGGCTCTCCAGATCTCCTATCGCTACAGCCAAGTAACAACCACTTGCCATGATGGCTGGAGCCAACAGAAGTTACCTGCACATTTCTTGAAAGAGTCGAGCATATCCACCGCAAATAGCCTTTCCTGACTGAAGGACATCAGCTGGTTTAAATGACACCTTGTCCAGGTTATAGCAGCCTTCCACATCATATTCTGTAGAAATAAAGACAATGAGCACCCATTCTGATTTGCTTGTGGGGTGGCAACACTTTCCATCACTTTCCATCGTGTTTCTCGATATCTTTCCTGGTTTCCAAAATCTGATTGGGGGGTGGGGTGGCTTGTCTTGCAAGAGCTCCAAATGAACTTTTGATTGCACAACATGAATTTGCCCATATGTGATTGAATCACACCTCAAAAGAGAAAGTCTGGAAGCACTCGTAAATCTGCTTTGTGTAGACCCAGGGTCTTGTTGCCAAATAAAAATGCACACTGGTGCAAGGGTTAGGAGTCGGGAGACACCTCCTCTCCTCCCGTGCTGCGACCTTTACTTTATTTTGACAAAGTAATAAGAATAAATAAATAAGAATAAAAATGTGCACCCCACCAGCGAGACCATTCCATTGTAACTATCCAACCTCCCAAAATTTCAACACCTCTAGCGATGGTTTGACCCCTTTCCGTTGTAACAGTACAAATTCTACAAACACCCTCCATATCTCCTCAAAATCATTCCTCCTGCATATTCCCCGTCTTACCTTAATGGCACATGTTCATTTATCATTAATAGCTATATATCCCACACCTCTTCAT
This sequence comes from Podarcis raffonei, assembly GCF_027172205.1. Taxonomy (NCBI): domain Eukaryota; kingdom Metazoa; phylum Chordata; class Lepidosauria; order Squamata; family Lacertidae; genus Podarcis; species Podarcis raffonei. Next base: position 30,155,778 of record NC_070620.1, read on the forward strand.
ACCATTTTTCCATTTTATATTCTGCTTGCCCCTTCCACTTGCTAGCTATCATAATTCGTGCAGCTTTCAATAAATTTGTGAGCGAGTCCTTCACAGCCTGCAAACCTTCCACCCCATCGTAAATTGATAATAATGCTACCGCGGCACTTTCAGTGAGCTTTAACCCAGTGATTTCTGTTATCAATGAGCACCTCCTGATCCCTTCTGAGATTCATGGCTGAACAGAGATCCCAGTCAAGCTCTGTGTGAGCCAAACACCAAATCACTGATCCACACAGGTTACAATCCAGAATCCTTTGTGCAAATGGAGCTGACATGACTGGCTATGAAATGGTGAAAATGCCCGAGACAGCTGCAAAGAAGCCATGCTCGGAGTAGACCCACTAAATTTAATGTCCATGAGTTACTTACATCCTTTGATTTCAGCCGGTCTACTCTGAATATAACTTGCTTTGATATGCCCTTACGTATCCATCTTCCTTGGCTGGCAATCACTGGACTGGGTGTCTGCTAAAGAACTCTGCTACAGAGCTGGATTCATGGGCGCAGGGCAGTGACAAAGGCTGATCTTTTAATGCCGGAAGTTGTCAGAGGCAAGGGGACTCAAGTATGCAGAAAGGTGCTACCCCCACCTACCTATATGGTGGCAGATCCACATCCAAATGGCTCACACTTTCTCTTTTTTTTTTAATAAATATTTATTAAAATTTTCCGTTTTATACAAACAAAAAGAAGAAAGAAAAGAAAGCACAAAGAAAAAAGACAATATTAAAAACACATACCGGTAATTTTCAAAACCTGATTTCCAAACCATCGTCCCTTGACTTCCTCATACCTCCCCTTCTTGTTTTCTAGTTCAAATTATTTATCCAGCAAATCCTAATCTCCTAACTGCGCAATTAATTAACACCTTATTTTCTATTCAGCTTCTTAAATTATTATAACTTAAACCTTATTGAAACAAGAGAAAAAAGAAAAACATTTCTTCCATATTCTTTTACCATAGCAGCTAGAAACCATTAGTTTCAATCCAACTCCCTTCAAGATTCAGTAATGTTACAGTATTTCTTTAAATAGTCCTTAAATTTCTTCCAATCTTCTTCTGCCGACTCTTCTCCCTGGTCGCAGATTCTGCCAGTCATTTCTGCCAATCATATACAGTCAATCAGCTTCGTCTGCCATTCTTCCAGAGTGGGTAGGTCTTGCGTCTTCCAGTGCTTTGCTATAAGTATTCTTGCTGCTGTTGTTGCATACATAAAAAAAGTTCTATCCTTCTTTGGCACCAATTGGCCGACTATGCCCAAGAGGAAGGCCTCTGGTTTCTTCAGGAAGGTATATTTAAATACCTTTTTCATTTCATTATAAATCATCTCCCAGAAAGCCTTAATCTTTGGGCACGTCCACCAAAGGTGAAAGAATGTACCTTCAGTTTCTTTACATTTCCAACATTTATTATCGGGCAAATGGTAAATTTTTGCAAGCTTGACTGGGGTCATGTACCACCTGTATATCATTTTCATAATATTCTCTCTTAAGGCATTACATGCCGTAAATTTCATACCGGTGGTCCACAACTGTTCCCAGTCAGCAAACATAATGTTATGACCAATGTCCTGTGCCCATTTAATAATTGCAGATTTAACCGTTTCATCCTGCGTATTCCACTGCAACAGCAAGTTATACATTTTTGACAAAATCTTAGTTTTAGGTTCTAGCACTTCTGTTTCTAATTTAGATTTTTCCACCTGGAAGCCAATTTTCTTGTCTAGATTGTACGCCTCCATTATCTGATAATAATGTAGCCAGTCCTGCACTTTATTTTTTAGCTTCTCAAAACTCTGTAGTTTCAACCTGTCTCCTTCTTGTTCTAGAATTTCCCAATATTTCGGCCAATTGGCCTCCATATTGAGCTTTTTCTGAGCTTTCGCTTCCATTGGCGACAACCACCTTGGGGTTTTGTTTTCCAATAAATCCTTATATCTAATCCAGACATTAAACAGAGATCTCCTAACAATATGATTTTTAAACGCTTTGTGTGCTTTAACCTTGTCATACCACAAATATGCATGCCACCCAAAAACATTATCAAAACCTTCTAAGTCCAAAATGTCTGTATTCTCAAGAAGCAACCACTCTTTCAGCCAGCAAAACGCTGCTGACTCATAATAAAGTTTAAAGTCTGGCAGGGCAAATCCACCCCTTTCTTTTGCATCAGTTAAAATCTTAAATTTTATCCTAGGTTTCTTGCCCTGCCAGACAAATTTAGAAATATCTTTCTGCCACTTCTTGAAACAGTCCATCTTGTCCACAATTTGCAATGTTTGAAACAAAAACAACATTCTAGGCAATACATTCATCTTTATAGCTGCAATTCGACCCAACAAGGAAAGCTTCAGATTAGACCAAATTTCTAAATCCTTTTTCACTTCCGACCAACATTTTTCATAGTTATCCCTAAACAAATTCCCATTTTTAGATGTCATATTGATCCCCAGGTATTTCACTTTCTTCACAACAGTTAAGCCTGTTTCATTCTGAAACTTCTCTCTTTCAAACAATGTTAAGTTTTTCTCTAAAACCTTAGTTTTTGACTTATTCAGTTTAAATCCCGCCACTTGACCAAATTCTTGAATTAATTCTAAAACTCTTTTAGTACTAGATTCTGGCTCCTGTAATGCCAAAACTAAGTCATCTGCAAATGCTCTTAATTTATACTGTTTGGCTCCAACCTGTATACCTTTAACCAACCGGTCCTTTCTAATCATGTTCAGCAAAACCTCCAGGACCGATATAAAAAGTAAAGGGGAAATTGGGCACCCTTGTCGTGTCCCTTTTTCTATCTTAAATTGCTCCGTAACCATATTATTTACAATTAATTTAGCCTTTTGTTCACCTATACCATTTTCAAAACCTTGGCCTACCCCCATACCCTGTAGATTCTTTTTCATAAAACTCCAAGAAATGTTGTCAAAGGCTTTCTCCGCATCCACAAATATCAAAACAGCTTTAGTGTTTATGTTCACTTCTAACTTTTCCAAAATGTCAATTACATTCCTCAAATTGTCAGATAGGTGTCTTCCCGGCAGAAAGCCCGCTTGGTCCTTATGAATCTCTTCAATCAATACTCTTTTCAGTCTCTTAGCCAAAATATCAGCAAAAATTTTGTAATCCACATTTAATAAGGATATGGGGCGGTAGTTCTTGAGTCTTTTCAGTCTCTGTTTTCGGTATAAGTGTAATATAAGCCTCTTTCCACGTTTCTGGTGCCCTTTTCCCTTCCAAAATTTCATTGCAGACCTCCTTCAAAGGTTGAATTAACCAGTCCTTCAAAGATCTGTAATATCTGGAAGTCAGCCCATCTGGTCCCGGAGATTTGCCCAGCTGCATATTTAGAATGGCCCCTTCTATCTCTTGGTCAGAAATTTTACAGTTCAACAATACTTTACTTTCTTGTGAAATTTTTTGTAATCCATTTGTTTTTTAAAATTCTTCGATATCCCTCTCATTCTGTGGCCCTTGTGCATATAATTGTTTAAAGTACTTCTGGAAACAGTTTCTAATCTCATTTGGATTATGTATATCTTTTCCTTCTACTTCCAAATTTGTAATGGTGTTTAGTTTTTGTCTTTTCTTCAGTTGCCAAGCCAGTAATTTCCCACATTTATCTGCTGATTCAAATGTCTTCTGTCTCATCTGTTTAATTTTCCATTCTATTTCCTGGTTCATAAGTTCCATATATTGAATTTGGTGGACCTTTATTTCTCTTAAAATCTCCTGTGACTTTGGCTTGGCTCTCAATTTTTTCTCACCTTCTTTTATTTTCTCCAAAATTTTATCTTTTTTCTCATTTTGCCTTCTCTTTTTTAATGCATTCTGTTGTATCAAGAACCCTCTCATCACGGCTTTACTTGCGTCCCAGATTACTCTTTTTTCCACATTTGTTGCCAAGTTTATTTCAAAATAGTCTCTTAAGGTCTTTGGGGCCTTATTGTACACTTCTTCATCTCTAAATAAGGTGTCATTCATCCTCCATCTAAAGGTGCCGGTTGTTGTTTGTTTCATCTCCATCTTTACAGCATTATGGTCAGAGCAGGTTTTAGGGCAGATCTCCACTTTTTTTATCTTCGGTGCCATTCCTCTAGTAATCCAAATTTGGTCAATTCTGGTCCATGTCATTTTGGCTTCAGAGAAAAAAGTTCCCTCTCTCCCCAGGGGGTTCTTAATTCTCCAAATATCAGTCAAATCCATGTTGTCAGTCATTTCAAAAAAAGTTTTTGGTAGTCTACCATCTTTAGTGACTACCTGTTTTTGCGCCTTGTCCATAAAGGTAGATACAACTCCATTCATGTCTCCCATCAAAATTATATTGTAATCCATAAAGTCCATAAGAGTCTCATGCAACTTCTTAAAAAATTCCGATTTCCCCTCATTCGGTGCATACACCCCTACTATCATAAATTTTTCTCCTTGAAACTGAATTTCAATTGCCAAATATCTTCCTTGCTCATCTTTAAAAATAAATTTCGGTAAAAGTTTCTCCTTAGCGTATATCACCACTCCTCTCTTTTTGTCAGACGAAATAAACTCTTGTCCTAATCTTTTATTAATAAGAATTTTCCTGTGTAGCCTCATTACATGTGTTTCCTGTAAGCAAATCAAACCCAATTGTTCTTTTTTCAATATGTGAAAGACAGCTTTTCTCTTTCTAGGGGAATTCAGTCCATTACAATTCCAGCTTAAGAGTTGCAGAGACATGATTGGTTATTTAGGTTTCCCTCCCACAGCACCAAGTTGTTGTTCTTCTTCTGTCGGTGGCTTGTCTTTCCCTGAACCAGGGAATCCAAATGATAAGTTTGCTATGTCCAAAATTCCTTTTCCTAACGCTGATGTGTCCTCTCCAGATTCCACTTCCTTCTGTAAATCCTCTTCGTAGTCTTTCAGAAATTTGTCCTTGTCATTTACTGTCCTTATTCTTATTTTTTCCCTCTGAACTTAAAAGACACACCCTGGGGAAATTCCCACCTGAAAAGTATTTTATTTCTCCTCAACAAGCCAACCAAGTCTCTGTAGTAGACCCTTACGTCCAAAATATGTTTAGGTATGTCCTTGAAAATTTCCACAAAAGCGTCTTCAATTTCTAAGGTCCTTTGGTAATGCAGGTTCAAAATTTTATCCCTTTCGTCCTTTGTTCTTAAGGCAATCAAACAGTCTCTTGCTTTATTCTTTCCTTGTCTTCTACCAAGTCAAAATGCACTCACTACCTTGAATTCTTCCTCACCCAGGCCTTGCTGCCAAAATTGTAACAGTTCCTTTGTGAGAAAGTCTGCCAAATTATCTTTCTCACTTTCTGGTACGCCCCTTAGTCTTAAATTCCTCTCCTTCCTTTGTAACTCTATCATAGACAATGTCAGGTCGTGCTCTTCTAATTTCTTATATACCGGTGGTATCTTCTCTTGGATCTCAGTTGAGATGTTTTTGGCTTCCTCGGCTAACTTTCTAGTTGAGGCCGATTCCTCCAATAATTTATCAATAGACTGTGTATTAGAATTCACCTTTTTCCCCAATTCATTGATACTTGAAGTGTTCAAGTCAATTTTTGCTGAGGCCTCAGCCACTTGTCTGTTTGTCTCTGCAACCTGGTTGGCTAATTTCTCCAAAGATGCATCTATCTTGCCCAGTGCTTGCGCCAATAACTCTTCAGATGACATAGCTTTTGTTTTTGCCTGTGAGGCAGCAACTCCTGCTGTACCCGCTACACCAGCTGTTGAGGCCCTTCTCTGATGTGTAGTATCAGTCTTGTATTGTCTACCAGACCTGGTGGTTTTTTCCTGTGACAGCTCTATCTTCCCTTTTCCATCTGCCATAACACTCTCATTCAAAACCCAAGGTCAGTCCCACGCCAAGGAAGTTTGTTTTAAGAAGGAATTTTCCACTGCTTGGTTACTTGACTCAGATGTTATTGCAACATAATACCTCTAGGGGACACATTCCAGCTTCATATTGCAACTTTAAAACAACTAAAGTCCTAATAGGTCCCCAATAACAAAAGTCCAATTTTTCCAAGTCTTAAAAAGTTACTTTCAATATGATTCTAAACAAAGTATCCTTTACAGAGTTGAATCAAAACTTTTTTACAAATGACATATCTAGATTTGTCTGGCAGGGCAAAAAGCCCAGAATAAAATTTAAGATATTAACTGATGCAAAAGAAAGAGGGGGGTTTGCCCTGCCAGACTTAAAACTGTATTATGAATCAGCGGCTTTTTGCTGGCTGAAAAATTGGCTACTTCTTGAGAATACAGACATTTTGGATCTGGAAGGGTTTAACAACAGGTTTGGTTGGCACGCATATATATGGTATGACAAGGTTAAAACTCACAAAGGTTTCAAAAACCATATTGTTAGGAAAGCACTATACAATGTTTGGATTCGGTATAAAGATCTGTTGGAAAATAAAACCCCTAGGTGGTTGTCACCAATGGAAGCTAAGGAAGTGAAAAAACTTAATATGGAATCTAAATGGCCAAAATATTGGGAAATTATAGAACAAGAGGGTGGAAAAGTGAAATTACAGAGCTATGAGAGATTGAAGTCTAAAGTAAGAGATTGGCTTCATTATTATCAGATAAATGAGGTGTTCAAACAAGACAGGAAAATTGGCTTTCAGGTGGAGAGATCAAAATTAGAAACAGAATTGTTAGAACCCAATACTAAGAATTTGTCAAGAATGTACAACTTGCTGTTGAAATGGAATACACAAGATGAAACGGTTAAATCAGCTATGATTAAATGGGCACAAGACATTGGTCATGACATTATGTTTGCTGACTGGGAACAGTTATGGACCACCGGTATAAAGTTTACGGCATGTAATGCCTTAAGAGAGAATATTATGAAAATGATTTATAGGTGGTACATGACCCCAGTCAAGCTTGCAAAAATCTATCATTTGCCCAATAATAAATGCTGGAAATGCAATGAAACTGAAGGTACTTTCTACCACCTTTGGTGGACGTGCCCAAGGATTAAGGTCTTCTGGGAAATGATCTATAATGAAATTAAGAAGGTTCTTAAGTGCACCTTTCATAAGAAACCAGAAGCCTTTCTCCTGGGTATGGTAGGCCAATTGGTGTCAAGGAAAGATAGGATGTTTTTTATGTATGCTACAACAGCAGCAAGAGTTCTTTTTTTTTATTATTAAATATTTATTAGCATTTTCAAATAACACACAACAAACAAAAACAAAAAATAAACAAAACAAAAAACACAAAAATACATAACATTCAAAACTAAACAGAAAAATAGAAAAAACACATAAAGTTTCTAATACTTATTATTCTTAACCTTATTTCTCAGACTTCCTCACACCTCCCCTTCTTGTATTCCAATTTAAATTGTCAGTTCAGCAAGTCCTTAACTTATTTCTTTACCTTAGCTTAAACATTTGTTCTAACATACTATTGCTTTACTTTACTTCTTTTTTCCATTTCTTCAATTTATTTTTAACAGCCTTATTTTCAGTTAATTTAAAAAGAAAAGAAACCAATTTTACCTTATTAAAATTACACATCAATACTTATACCTCATTGATTATTCTTAAACCTTTTTCCTAAAGTCGACCAAAATTTCCCTTCCACGATTTACCCAATTTCCTTACCACTAACAAAAAATATAAAAAGCAAATTATCCTTATGTACCCTTTGGATTCCCAACCTCCACCCACCCTTTTCCCGGTTCCAGTCCCCAACCAATATCCATCAGTCTTTATATTATTTATTTAGCCTGGAGATCTCACATCCGAGGCCCTTATATCTCTCTCAGTTCCTTTCTGCCGGTCTCTTTGATAGTCCTTGATGTTAAACCCCAAGTCTCGGAGGGGCTCCGGCCCAACAGAATCCCTGTCGCTTCCAGCCAGTCCTCCATACTTAAAGGCAAAGCCTATGGGGTGCTCCAACTCTTGTTTCAAATTTCTTTCAAATCCAGATGTCCCCAAAGCTCCAACTTTCACCAACAAATTTGTAATCCTCAGGTCTTCAGATCTCCTCCAAAAGGGATCTCTCCATTTTCCAGACTCCCATTCAGGCCAGGCTTTCCACATCCACTTTTTATTATCCTTTTTTATCATCATGTCAGGCCTCATATTGTAACTCTCCTTTGACTCCTGCAAATCTCCTGCTCCTCCTTCATTTTCTTCAAAAACAACATATTGCTCCATCGTATCTACACTTTCAGTTTCATTTATTTGTTCAGTTGAATGGGCTTCCTGTTTCAAGTCCTTATCAGGCTCAAAACTGTTGTTTACTGTCCAGTGTAGTAGCGATACCTTTGTAGACAAAGCATTGTACTCATCTTGCAAGTTTCCCAAGAGAACGAGTGCTCTGTCCAATTCTGCTTGGATTTTACATACTCCAGCCATTTTTGTGATGTAATGTCCCTATTACCCCTCTAGGGGGATTTTAGTTCCTTGTTGTTCCTTTCAGCTCAAAACCAAAAGTCCAGTTATTTTGTATCAGCCCTCCTTATTTTCAACAAGTTATACCAAGTAAACCAGCAAAAACAGCAGAAACAATGTTCTCTTTTTCCAGCTGACAACTAGCTGACTAGCAGCTCACTTGACAGCTGTCAAAATCTTCAATGCAACAGGCTTTCTCATAGGACGTTCCCGGGTCTCGGGGGGGGGGGGTGAAATTTCAACTCCCAAAATTCTTTTTATCCTCCAGTAAGTCTTCTTATAGTATCAAAACCGTGAAGTCAGGATCTTTCATTAAAAAACAAAAAACAGATTCTCTCGACCTTAGCTGCCCAGTCCTTTGCTTTAGATTGTTTACAAAGAGGGGGGGGGGTGAACTTCCTTTTTAGCCCCTTCCCGCTCGTTCCAAATCCAACATTAAAAATTTTTAAAGTTCCAATCTCCGTATTACTCACGGGTTTATATTTTGGAGTCCAATTGGTCTTGGAAGAAGTTGGCGCTCTCTGTCAATGGCATGCGGCTTCACTCCGTAGGCGAGGGAGTACTCTCAGCACCACGCCTCACCCTGCCTCCGTTCCGAAGCCTTTAAAAAGGCTCCGTCGCGGATTGGGGGGGTGCAAATGGTGCCCGCCGAGTCTCTGTGTTCACAGGCATCCGCGCCTGTGATTTTAAGGGTCCCCGCTTCGCCGCAGCGGCCAGACCCAGACGCTACGGAGCCGATTCCCTCCGGAGCTCGGAGGGAATCCGCCATTAAACAATGGCGCCAACCCGGAAGTTCCAGCAGCAAGAGTTCTTTTAGCAAAGTATTGGAAGACACAAGAACTACCCACGCTGGAAGAATGGCAGACGAAGGTGATAGACAACATGGGACTGGCTGAGATGACTGGCAGAATCCGTGACCAAGGAAAAGAGACGGTGGAAGAAGATTGGAAGAAATACAAAGTTTACCTTAAGAACTGTTATAAAATTAATGAGTGCTAAAAAGTCAAGGGTATTAAAAAAACCAAACAGAATTACAGCTGAAAATGACTGGGTAAGAGAAGAAGGATTAAAGAAAGTGAGTTATAAGTTAACTGAAGTGAGGGGTTGCTGAAGAAAATTTTAAAATAGGGATGCAGAAAAGGGAGGCATGGGGAAGTCGGTGAAATAAGGTTTATGAAAAAGAGGTTATGAAATTATACGTGTTTATATGTTTGTTTGTCTATGTATTGTGAATTGTAATGTGTTTAATTTATGTTGGAAAACCAATAAATTTTTTTTTAAAAAAACCAAAACTTTTTTACAAATGGCTCGCACTTTCTCCAGGTCACTGTGGGCTTTTTGGAGCAAGACACTCACCAGGTTTTTCACGCTATTCCTGACATTCACCTGTTTCACAGAAGGTAAATAGACTTGGAAGCAGTTAATATGGACGAGGGGGTACCAGTTCCTTTCTTCTACCTAAGTCCACTTGTTTAAAGAAATTTTAGGGTGCAATCCTGCGTGCACTTACAAGAGTGTCTCTTGCTGAATTCACCGGGATTGCACAGTTAGTCGATTAAGTGTATGTGTTTTACTTGATTGATCAATCAAAGAATTTATTATACTTGCCAAAAGTGTACCCTTGGGGGGGGGGGGAGTTGCTCTGAAGGCAGACGCATGATTAACCTTTCCTTTTTTCAGGGTTCACAGGCATGTTATTTCTACAATCTTCAGCTGAAACCCAAATCCTCTTTGCTACTGTCTCCCCACAAGTGCAGAGTTCCCCCATTGCTACTGGCAGAGGAACGGGGGGGGAGAGCGCACTGCCCCCGGCACCATCGGGGAGGGGGTACCATTGCGGCCACCCCGACATGCGCCGCGCACCCCCCCACCGTGCCGGGCGCCACACCCCCAGGATGCATGTCACGCCCCCGCAGGCGATGTGCCACGCCCCCGGGACACACGCCAGCCACGCCCCTGCCTGCTCTCCGCCCCTGGTGCCAGAGCATGCAGCTTCGCCACTGCCCATTGCACCTTTGGGTGGGTGGAAGTACAACGGGGAGGGGCATTCTGGGGGCAGGGAGGGACCAAGGCAACCCTGGATCCTGAGCCGGCCCTACTGTTGTCACTTGACAGCACTGGGGGAAACCCAGGGCTGATTACTGCGCCAGTATATTAATTTTATGCCAGTTTAATTCTGGCGAGGCCCCCCAGAGATTCCTGGGAGTTGTGGTTTGGCAAGGGCCCTGAGAATGTTCTGTTAATGACTGCTAGCCTTGTTCACAGAAGTATAGTACTCGGAGTTCCCCGAGGAGAGGAAATAACTACCAAATCAATTTCAGTCTGTAGTATAAATACGATCGAAAGTGAATTGTGAAAGAGAGAGGAGTCGTTCAAACCCTTTCATATTGCCTATGATTGCTAGCTCTCCTCCGAATTGACTTTGGAGCTATCTCCTGAATTTTTAAAGCAAAGCAATGCTGCAAAATAACTAAATATGGGTGTATATACATGCATTTAATTCACGCACGCACAGAGAGAGAAAAAGAATCCTGTGGTTTGTTAAGGGTTCTAGGATTTGTAGCTCTGTGAGGGGAAAACTACAGCTCCCATAGTTCTTTTGGGGAGTTGGTGTTCTTTAAATGCATGGTGCGTGCAGCCCATGTGAATAGGTGCTCCACCGTGTTAGTTTTCTGGAAAACAGGAGCAGCGTCTTGTGACTCATGATGTTCCCAGTTCGGACCTTCCATCTGAACAGAAGTAATTGCCTCCTATCAGGAGAGGACACTTGAAAGCACTCTCAAATTCCAAATGCACATTAAAAACCTCAGCATCCTAGCAAATTCCTTGCTGCATATATCACAATAAGAGACAGCATACCTTCTGTGCATAGGCATCCAGTTCCTTAAACTTTGCCAAGTCTATTTGTATTGATTTCTGATTGGATTTATCCCATGGATAATCTAGGAACAAAAATGGAAAAGTCATTCTTGAAACAGTGGGGAAAGGGAGGGGGAGCAAAGGATGACCTATGATGTGATTTAAAGGGTTGGAATACAGGGAACCAATAGGGAATAGAGATAGGGAGCCTTTTCTGCTTCTCCCCAAGGGAAATACAGCAGCAGGGAGTAGACCAACGTTGCTCTGCTTAAAAGGACACAGACAGAAGGAAGGAGAGGGAGAATGCTGAACCAGGTAGGATTTTGATCTGATCTTGCAAGACCATTTTGAGTACAGTACACAAGGCGTATGGCATGGTTTGCACTTCCCACTGGAAGAGCTGGTACCTCCTTAGAGAAGCCCTCTTCGCAGCAAACATCTGGCTTTGATAGGAATCCCTTAACCCCGGCTGCAAATTTCACTGCATCCGTCTGCAATATGCATTCAACAGAACGCCAACTGCAAGCTCATTTCAGGAACTATAATGGTAGCATAACAAGAACACAAACAGGGCTGCTTGGGGTGAGGGAGAAAATGTACCCACCCACCCACATGCCACATATTGAAGCTCCAGCCTTAGAGGAAAAAAATATAGTGCAGCTTTCCCCCCCCCAGCCAGAACTCACTGGAACTGAGTTCTGGCACCTCTCAGGTCGGTGCCATTGCCATTGTAAAAGAACAAGGGAAGCGTTCGTGGTGAGTTCTGGCACCTCTTTTTCTAGAAAAATAACACTGAGCGCAGTTAATTTTTACCATTCAAGCCTTGTTCCCAGGATATCCCAAGAGGTGGGTGCAGAGATGTAGCTGGGGGGGGGAGGGGGCACTGGGCGCCACACCACAGGGGGCAGCACTTCCCGCGGGGCCAGAAGCGCGCCCGAGCCACGCATCTCTCCTGGGAGTGACGTGGTGGCTTGGGCCCCTGAGCGGCTAGCTACGCCACTGGGTGGTTGAGTGACGGGCTCATAAAATGATTTCCTAAGATACGCAGCACTACTAAGTAGTATTAATATATACAGCAGGTGTAGGGGATCTTTGGCCCTCCAGATGCTGGGGAACTACAGCTCCCATAATCCCTGGCCATGCTTGCTGGGACTAACAGGTGTTGTCACCCAACAACATCTGGAGGGCCAAAGGTTCCCTGCAACTGACACAGAGGATCCAGATCAATAGCCATACATAAGCTTCTATTTACCATACAGATCTTCTTCCTGAGGCAGCATTGATGCTTGTACTCCTCCCATCTTGAAAGCCTACTTGAAAGGCGCTCCTTGGAGGAACAGTTAAGTGCTTCGAGCCAGGAATGAAATGCCCAACTGGAGGGATGAGGGAAGAGCATGGCTTGATCTGGGTTTATCAAACCCTTGCTTGGAGACCTTGGCATTAGGAGACGAGTAGCAGGAAGAGCATCCATGAAGTCAAAACAAAGGGGGAAAGCATAACATGTTTGAGCAAACCAGCGCTGGAGTGTGTCAAAGTTCCCTGCGTGGGGAAGCGCAGATACAGAAGGTGTCCCCATTGCTCATTTCCTCTCCCCTCCTGTGGTTTCCAGCAACTGGTATTCAGAAGCATTTCTGCCTCCAACTGTGAAGGCAGAGCATAGCCATCAATGCTAGTAGCCATTGATAGCCCTCTCCTCCAAGGACGTGTCTAATGCTCTTTTAAAGCCATCGATGTTTCGAGGCCTTCACTGTCTCTTGTGGGAACAAGTTCCATAGTTTAACTATGTGCTCCATGAAAAAGAATATATATTTAGTAATTAGATGCTTTTTTTAGGTTAGCTATCAGACGCATCAGCCTTGTTAGAATTTCTATTTCGCTGCCAGGCCCCCATCCTATTTCTTGAAGCATCTGGATAGAAGCTTGTGCCAGCTTCCTCAGGTTGGCTCTCTCCAGCTAGGCTGAATAGGAAGGGAAAAGGGCACCGGAGTCGTGGAAGGAAGCGTATATCACACTTATACCGAAAACAGAGACTGAAAAGACGCAGCTCAAGAACTACCGCCCCATATCACTGCTTAATGTGTATTACAAAATTTTTGCAGACATTTTGGCAAAAAGATTAAAAAAAGTATTAGTGGAAGAGATTCATAAAGATCAAGCAGGCTTTCTCCTGGGTAGACACTTGTCTGATAATACGAGAAACATAATTAACATTTTAGAAAAATTGCAAGTGAATATTAATACCAAGGCAGTTCTGATATTTGTGGACACGGAGAAAGCTTTTGACAATATTTCCTGGAGTTTTATGAAGAAGAACCTACAGGGGATGGGGGTTGGTCAAGGTTTCGGAAATGGTATAAGTGCAATATATTCTGAACAAAAGGCCAAACTAATTGTTAATAATGTGGTGACGGAGGAATTTAAGATAGAGAAAGGGACACGACAAGGTTGCCCAATTTCCCCATTGCTTTTTATATCGGTCCTGGAGGTCCTTTTAAATATGATTAGAAGGGACCGAGAGAATGGCTGCTTCTTGAAAACACAGACATTTTGGATTTAGAAGGTTTTAACAATATATTTGGGTGGCATGCATATCTGTGGTATGATAAGGTCAAAGCACATAAAGCATTTAAAAACCATATTGTCAGGAAAGCATTGTTTAATGTCTGGATAAGATATAAGGATTTACTTGAAAATAAAACCCCAAGGTGGTTGTCACCGATGGAAGCGAAGGCTCAGAAAAAGCTCAATATGGAGGCCAAATGGCCGAAATATTGGGAAATTCTGGAACAAGAGGGAGATAAATTGAAATTGCAGAGCTTTGAAAAACTAAAAAATAAAGTGCGAGATTGGCTTCATTATTGCGTGGCAAGTACCCTCCCCCATGTGAAATAAAGACACGGACACAGTAATTAAGGTTAATGGGCGTAAAAGGCCACAACTTTATTGATTAGAGAATTGAAGGTATTGGCCTTAGGCATTGGCTCCTATCGACTACCCGGCATGGTGAGCGGGAAGGGTTGCACACAAGCCGTGGGGGTCCTGTTGAAGTACGCCAACTAGGATCCCACGGGTGTCACCGCTCGGGGGCGTGCCGGAGGCCCTTACCTTCCAAGGTTTCGGACAAGGCAGCGCCCCCCGGAGTCCTCTACCGGACTACCCTCTCCATTGGGGGAAGGTGATGGCAGTTCCTTCCCCCCCGACCATTTGCATAACAATTAACCCCTGCCAATGCCTAACCGCCACTCGAGCAGAGCTCGCCGCCAATACCTTCAACCCTGTAACCAACTCCTAATCCCTGCTACGATGTCCCCCAACCACATATCGTTACCGGCATCAGACAGATGCACGCCATCCCATCTGTAGAGGGCCTCGTTGCTGTACTGGATGCCTGGGTGATCTATGATGCACCCCCCCAGAGCCGCCACTCTACGTTCCACTGCCCGCTCCAAGACCTTTCTTGCCTTATTGATACCCACCGGGCTCACACAATCCCTCCATGTCCTCCTCTCAAGCAACGAGGACCACAAGATAGTAATGTTTGGGTAAACCGCGGTCAGGTCCGCAAAATCGTCAAAATTGTTCCATCTTAGGTCAATAGCTTTGCGGTACGCCAGGTCATTTTCCCCCAATTGGACAACCAGGGCGTCGGGTGGCCCCTGAGCGGCAGCTCTCGCCATCACTGCTGGCTTGAATTCGCTCCAGCGCATCCCTCCACGCGCTATCCACGCCAGCTCCACATTTTCAGGAAGGTTCAAATTTTGTCCCAACCCTGAGCCCATGGCACGCTTCCTGGCCCAATGCACTATGCTGTGGCCCACCAACCAAATGCGCACTCTCTTGCGTTCTGTAAGGCAAATGGATAGAAAAACCAAGGTCAGGCATACCCATGCTAGTCAAAGATTCTTTCTGACATAAGCTCTGTACGCATTGGATTTCCACCTCCCCAAGTCCTTTATCCTATCGGTGGAGAGCCCCAGGTGAACCGCAGTGGTAGCCGCCCCAATCCGAAAGGAGTGAGCCGCGAATTCAGCCGCGGGCAGTCCGCATGCTGTTAATGCCATGCGCATCACTCGCATGAATTGGTGTCTGGCCAAGAGGGATCCATCCGCGTGTATAAGAAGGGGGCCAGGGCCAGGGCCATTGGGTCTTAAATAGAGGAAACGCCTCATGTCCCTAACCGGACAGGGCCCCTTGCCCTGTGCCGCTGGTAACCGGAGGAGGGCCCCTTTCCCCTGTTGGTCTGTCTTGGAGCTGCGCACCCGAACGAACAGATCAGACTCACTCGGAAAGGGTCAGATCGCTTAAAAGAATGCCCCTTTGAGAGTGGGCGACTCCCCCCTCGCAGACTACCTCACCCACTCGCAAGCCACCAAAGAAGGCAATGGAGTAAGCGGCAGAGAATAGGCGAGCTTCATATTTGGACCAGCATATAGCTCGCAAGGTTTTGTGTATCTGGGTCAGGATATCATATGTTATGGGCCTCCTCTTATCTGATCCTGGAGGTTGCTGCCGGCGCCAACCCTCCAAAGACTTATGCACGATGAATGCCGCGCAAGGGTCAGTGGCGAAAAAGGCTTTACAAAAATATGATATGCCCGCGGACTGAATATTGAGCGTCTTTGGTGCCCTGCCAAGCTGTTTCAGGTGGGCTAAGTATCGGAGAACCTCCTTTGTTGTGGGAATGGAATGCTGCCTTGTGCTGGCTATCCCGCTGCGAAACATTAAAAAGTCAGCCCAAGCCTTTTTATATGATCTCATTGTGGAAGGGGCCACTGCTCTGAATACTCCCTTGATCACTTCATGCTCCCAAGACTCCAGAGATGCTCCGGGAAAGGCATTGATGATGGCTCTGCATCCGGCGCTAATGAGCGGAAGCGCTCCATCTGAAAACGAGACAGAGCGTCGGCGATGTCATTATTAACGCCAGGTACGAATTTGGCTGAGAAATATATATTTCGCTCCAGGCACAGAAGGACGAAGGATCGTAAAAGGTTTCCTACCCTGGTGGAGCGCGCGGACTGTCTAGCAAGAACCGATACTACTGCCTGGTTATCTGTATTGAAACAAACCCTGTGGTTGCGAAACTGCTCTGCCCAAAGGTGTACAGCCACTACAATAGGGAAAAACTCCAAGAATGTGAGATCCCGTGTGATGGGCTGGCCCTGCCAGTCGGAAGGCCAATTTTGGGCACACCACTGGCCCCTAAAATAAACCCCGAAACCCAATGACCCTGCAGCGTCTGACTGGACCTGGAAGTCCGCCTCGAGTGCCATGGAATCTTGCCATAAGGATATCCCGTTGTACCTGTCAAGGAATTGCAGCCAGATACCCAGATCCGTCTTAACTTCCTTGGAGAGACGTACCCTATGCTGCGGTGCCCTGAGACCCGCTGCCAATCTGGCCAGGCGGCCACAAAAGGGGCGACCTGGTGCCACCACCCTACAAGCGAAGTTTAAGTGACCCAGCAGGGATTGAATTTGCCTTAGGGTAATCTTCCTTAGGGGCATTAGCTGTGTGATCAGAGCCTTAAGTGCAGCCAGTTTTTTATTGGGCAACCTAGATGTTTGGGCCACTGTGTCTAACTCGATGCCTAGGTAGACCATAGTAGTAGCTGGCCCTTCCATTTTTTCGGCGGCCAGGGGCACCCCTAGTTCTGCTGCCAGGGTTGTGAAAGCCTCCAAGAGGGCGGAGCACCGCGGGGTACTGTCTGCCACCAAAATAAAATCATCAAGGTAATGAGACACTCCCGACGACCCAGTCCTGTGGCGCAAGGCCCAATCGAGGAATGTGCTAAACGTCTCAAAGGCTGAGCAAGCAACGGAGCAGCCCATCGGCATTGCTTTGTCAATGAAATACGCCCCCTCAAATCTAAAGCCCAACCAACGAAAGTCATCAGGATGGACGGGAAGAAGGCGGAACGCCGACTCAATGTCACACTTGACAAGAAGAGCCCCTTGCCCAAACTTGCGAATCATTTTTACTGCCTTGTCAAAGGAGGCGTATTTCACTGTACAAAGTTCGTGGGGGATGGCGTCATTGACCGAACCCCCCCTAGGGTAAGATAGGTTATGGATCATACGGAATTCCCCCGGGGTCTTTTTTGGTACAATGCCCAGAGGAGATAGGTGAGGTCCTTCCAAGGGAGGTTTGGAAAAGGGGCCTGCAACCCTTCCCGCTTTAATTTCTTTCACTATCTTCTTTTGGACTATATCGGGCCTCTCCCTAACTGATTTTTGGTTTTGCGGTTCTCCGGTGCTAGGGGATGAAGCAACGGGGATTCTGAACCCCAAAGAGAACCCCTCCCAGAGGTATTGCGCGGCTTTTCTGTTGGGATATTGATCCAGCAGGGTTTTTAGGGGCTGAAGACGAATAGGGGAAAAAGCTAGACCGAGGTTGTAATTACTGGCGGTTACCGGGTCCCTGGTGGGAGCGTCCGGGGGCACCTCTGGCGTTGTTGTGGAAGTACCCCCTGCCCCCCGAAAGGGCTGCTGCTTATTCTTAAAACACGAGGCGGGGTGGTTACCCCAGCACCGCTCGCATTCATGGATATACTTACAAAAGGGGCGAGAACACCCCCCCATTGAACTCCCAGCACTGGCGGCGCCCTTTTGCTTCAGTCTTACCCACTTTGGCTGGGTCCTGGATTTTCTTTTCAATGTAGGGATTGACGTCCTCGCCCCAGTAGTTAGGATCAGTTAGGTCCCAACGGGTAGACGGCAGGAGAGAGGCATTCCTACAAAAATTCTCATCATACGTTAAAGCAGCGTTTTCTCCTGCGAGTGAGTGCGCCCGCCTCACGTGAGCCAAATAGGCCACTAAATCCGACTTCCGGGTTAGCGCCATCGGCTAATGGCGGATTCCCTCCGAGCTCCGGAAGGAATCGGCTCCGCAGAATCTGGGTCTTGCCGCTGCGGTGACGCGGGGACCCTCAGAAATCAGAGGCACTGAAGCCTGTGAACCTGGTGACTCGGCGGGCACCATTTGCGCCCCCGACCCGCGAAGGAGCCTTTTTAAAGGCTTCGGAACGGGGGACGGGGTGAGCGGCGTGGTGCTGAGAGTCGACTGCTTCCCCTGCGGAGTGAAGCCGCATGCCATGGTCGGAGAGCGCTGACTTCTTCTTGTGAACAATTGGACTCTAAAAGCAACAACCCGTGAGTAATACAGAAATTGGATTTGTAAAGGAAATTTTTTTTTTTTGAATTAGGCACGATCGGGGAAGGCGCAAACAGGAAGTCCGTCTCCCAGTCTTATAAATAATCTAAAGCAAGGACTAGCTAACTAAGGTCGAGAGAATTTCTTCTTCCTTATTGGGTAAAAGACATTAATTTCACGATTTGGCAGTATAAGTAATTTCACTGGAGGATAAGAGCTAATTTTGAGATTAATGACGCCATCCCCCACGAACTTTGTACAGTGAAATACGCCTCCTTTGACAAGGCAGTAAAAATGATTCGCAAGTTTGGGCAAGGGGCTCTTCTTGTCAAGTGTGACATTGAGTTGGCGTTCCGCCTTCTTCCCGTCCATCCTGATGACTTTCGTTGGTTGGGCTTTAGATTTGAGGGGGCGTATTTCATTGACAAAGCAATGCCGATGGGCTGCTCCGTTGCTTGCTCAGCCTTTGAGACGTTTAGCACATTCCTCGATTGGGCCTTGCGCCACAGGACTGGGTCGTCGGGAGTGTCTCATTACCTTGATGATTTTATTTTGGTGGCAGACAGTACCCCGCGGTGCTCCGCCCTCTTGGAGGCTTTCACAACCCTGGCAGCAGAACTAGGGGTGCCCCTGGCCGCCGAAAAAATGGAAGGGCCAGCTACTACTATGGTCTACCTAGGCATCGAGTTAGACACAGTGGCCCAAACATCTAGGTTGCCCAATAAAAAACTGGCTGCACTTAAGGCTCTGATCACACAGCTAATGCCCCTAAGGAAGATTACCCTAAGGCAAATTCAATCCCTGCTGGGTCACTTAAACTTCGCTTGTAGGGTGGTGGCACCAGGTCGCCCCTTTTGTGGCCGCCTGGCCAGATTGGCAGCGGGTCTCAGGGCACCGCAGCATAGGGTACGTCTCTCCAAAGAAGTTAAGGCGGATCTGGGTATCTGGCTGCAATTCCTTGACAGGTACAACGGGATATCCTTATGGCAAGATTCCATGGCACTCGAGGCGGACTTCCAGGTCCAGTCAGACGCTGCAGGGTCATTGGGTTTCGGGGTTTATTTTAGGGGCCAGTGGTGTGCCCAAAATTGGCCTTCCGACTGGCAGGGCCAGCCCATCACACGGGATCTCACATTCTTGGAGTTTTTCCCTATTGTAGTGGCTGTACACCTTTGGGCAGAGCAGTTTCGCAACCACAGGGTTTGTTTCAATACAGATAACCAGGCAGTAGTATCGGTTCTTGCTAGACAGTCTGCGCGCTCCACCAGGGTAGGAAACCTTTTACGATCCTTCGTCCTTCTGTGCCTGGAGCGAAATATATATTTCTCAGCCAAATTCGTACCTGGCGTTAATAATGACATCGCCGACGCTCTGTCTCGTTTTCAGATGGAGCGCTTCCGCTCATTAGCGCCGGATGCAGAGCCATCATCAATGCCTTTCCCGGAGCATCTCTGGAGTCTTGGGAGCATGAAGTGATCAAGGGAGTATTCAGAGCAGTGGCCCCTTCCACAATGAGATCATATAAAAAGGCTTGGGCTGACTTTTTAATGTTTCGCAGCGGGATAGCCAGCACAAGGCAGCATTCCATTCCCACAACAAAGGAGGTTCTCCGATACTTAGCCCACCTGAAACAGCTTGGCAGGGCACCAAAGACGCTCAATATTCAGTCCGCGGGCATATCATATTTTTGTAAAGCCTTTTTCGCCACTGACCCTTGCGCGGCATTCATCGTGCATAAGTCTTTGGAGGGTTGGCGCCGGCAGCAACCTCCAGGATCAGATAAGAGGAGGCCCATAACATATGATATCCTGACCCAGATACACAAAACCTTGCGAGCTATATGCTGGTCCAAATATGAAGCTCGCCTATTCTCTGCCGCTTACTCCATTGCCTTCTTTGGTGCCTTGCGAGTGGGTGAGGTAGTCTGCGAGGGGGGAGTCGCCCACTCTCAAAGGGGCATTCTTTTAAGCGATCTGACCCTTTCCGAGTGAGTCTGATCTGTTCGTTCGGGTGCGCAGCTCCAAGACAGACCAACAGGGGAAAGGGGCCCTCCTCCAGTTACCAGCGGCACAGGGCAAGGGGCCCTGTCCGGTTAGGGACATGAGGCGTTTCCTCTATTTAAGACCCAATGGCCCTGGCCCTGGCCCCCTTCTTATACACGCGGATGGATCCCTCTTGGCCAGACACCAATTCACGCGAGTGATGCGCATGGCATTAACAGCATGCGGACTGCCCGCGGCTGAATTCGCGGCTCACTCCTTTCGGATTGGGGCGGCTACCACTGCGGTTCACCTGGGGCTCTCCACCGATAGGATAAAGGACTTGGGGAGGTGGAAATCCAATGCGTACAGAGCTTATGTCAGAAAGAATCTTTGACTAGCATGGGTATGCCTGACCTTGGTTTTTCTATCCATTTGCCTTACAGAACGCAAGAGAGTGCGCATTTGGTTGGTGGGCCACAGCATAGTGCATTGGGCCAGGAAGCGTGCCATGGGCTCAGGGTTGGGACAAAATTTGAACCTTCCTGAAAATGTGGAGCTGGCGTGGATAGCGCGTGGAGGGATGCGCTGGAGCGAATTCAAGCCAGCAGTGATGGCGAGAGCTGCCGCTCAGGGGCCACCCGACGCCCTGGTTGTCCAATTGGGGGAAAATGACCTGGCGTACCGCAAAGCTATTGACCTAAGATGGAACAATTTTGACGATTTTGCGGACCTGACCGCGGTTTACCCAAACATTACTATCTTGTGGTCCTCGTTGCTTGAGAGGAGGACATGGAGGGATTGTGTGAGCCCGGTGGGTATCAATAAGGCAAGAAAGGTCTTGGAGCGGGCAGTGGAACGTAGAGTGGCGGCTCTGGGGGGGTGCATCATAGATCACCCAGGCATCCAGTACAGCAACGAGGCCCTCTACAGATGGGATGGCGTGCATCTGTCTGATGCCGGTAACGATATGTGGTTGGGGGACATCGTAGCAGGGATTAGGAGTTGGTTACAGGGTTGAAGGTATTGGCGGCGAGCTCTGCTCGAGTGGCGGTTAGGCATTGGCAGGGGTTAATTGTTATGCAAATGGTCGGGGGGGAAGGAACTGCCATCACCTTCCCCCAATGGAGAGGGTAGTCCGGTAGAGGACTCCGGGGGGCGCTGCCTTGTCCGAAACCTTGGAAGGTAAGGGCCTCCGGCACGCCCCCGAGCGGTGACACCCGTGGGATCCTAGTTGGCGTACTTCAACAGGACCCCCACGGCTTGTGTGCAACCCTTCCCGCTCACCATGCCGGGTAGTCGATAGGAGCCAATGCCTAAGGCCAATACCTTCAATTCTCTAATCAATAAAGTTGTGGCCTTTTACGCCCATTAACCTTAATTACTGTGTCCGTGTCTTTATTTCACATGGGGGAGGGTACTTGCCACGCAATAATGAAGCCAATCTCGCACTTTATTTTTTAGTTTTTCAAAGCTCTGCAATTTCAATTTATCTCCCTCTTGTTCCAGAATTTCCCAATATTTCGGCCATTTGGCCTCCATATTGAGCTTTTTCTGAGCCTTCGCTTCCATCGGTGACAACCACCTTGGGGTTTTATTTTCAAGTAAATCCTTATATCTTATCCAGACATTAAACAATGCTTTCCTGACAATATGGTTTTTAAATGCTTTATGTGCTTTGACCTTATCATACCACAGATATGCATGCCACCCAAATATATTGTTAAAACCTTCTAAATCCAAAATGTCTGTGTTTTCAAGAAGCAGCCATTCTCTCAGCCAGCAAAATGCGGCCGACTCATAGTAAAGTTTAAGGTCTGGCAGGGCAAATCCACCTCTTTCTTTTGCATCCGTTAGTATTTTAAATTTTATTCTAGGCTTCTTGCCCTGCCAGACAAATCTAGAAATATCTCTCTGCCACTTCTTGAAACAGTCCATTTTATCCAAAATTTGCAGTGTTTGAAACAAAAACAACATTCTTGGCAATACATTCATTTTTATCACAGCTATACGGCCTAGCAGTGAAAGCTTCAGATTTGACCATATTTCTAAATCTTTTTTCACTTCCGTCCAGCATTTCTCATAGTTATCTTTAAATAGATTCACATTCTTAGCTGTCATATTAACCCCCAGGTATTTCACTTTCTTAACCAGTGTTAAACCTGTCTCCTTCTGAAACCTCTCTCTCTCAATCGCTGTTAGATTTTTCTCTAAAACCTTGGTTTTTAACTTATTCAACTTAAATCCTGCAACCTGACCAAATTCTTGAATCAGTTCCAATACTCTTTTAGTACTAGATTCTGGCTCCTGTAATGTCAATACTAAGTCATCTGCAAATGCTCTCAATTTGTACTGTTTAGCTCCGACTTGTATACTCTTAACCAATTGGTCCCTTCTAATCATATTTAAAAGGACCTCCAGGACCGATATAAAAAGCAATGGGGAAATTGGGCAACCTTGTCGTGTCCCTTTCTCTCTCTTAAATTCCTCCGTCACCACATTATTAACAATTAGTTTGGCCTTTTGTTCAGAATATATTGCACTTATACCATTTCCGAAACCTTGACCAACCCCCATCCCCTGTAGGTTCTTCTTCATAAAACTCCAGGAAATATTGTCAAAAGCTTTCTCCGTGTCCACAAATATCAGAACTGCCTTGGTATTAATATTCACTTGCAATTTTTCTAAAATGTTAATTATGTTTCTCGTATTATCAGACAAGTGTCTACCCAGGAGAAAGCCTGCTTGATCTTTATGAATCTCTTCCACTAATACTTTTTTTAATCTTTTTGCCAAAATGTCTGCAAAAATTTTGTAATACACATTAAGCAGTGATATGGGGCGGTAGTTCTTGAGCTGCGTCTTTTCAGTCTCTGTTTTCGGTATAAGTGTGATATACGCTTCCTTCCACGACTCCGGTGCCCTTTTCCCTTCCTATTCAGCCTAGCTGGAGAGAGCCAACCTGAGGAAGCTGGCACAAGCTTCTATCCAGATGCTTCAAGAAATAGGATGGGGGCCTGGCAGCGAAATAGAAATTCTAACAAGGCTGATGCGTCTGATAGCTAACCTAAAAAAAGCATCTAATTACTAAATATATATTCTTTTTCATGGAGCACATAGTTAAACTATGGAACTTGTTCCCACAAGAGACAGTGAAGGCCTCGAAACATCGATGGCTTTAAAAGAGCATTAGACACGTCCTTGGAGGAGAGGGCTATCAATGGCTACTAGCATTGATGGCTATGCTCTGCCTTCACAGTTGGAGGCAGAAATGCTTCTGAATACCAGTTGCTGGAAACCACAGGAGGGGAGAGGAAATGAGCAATGGGGACACCTTCTGTATCTGCGCTTCCCCACGCAGGGAACTTTGACACACTCCAGCGCTGGTTTGCTCAAACATGTTATGCTTTCCCCCTTTGTTTTGACTTCATGGATGCTCTTCCTGCTACTCGTCTCCTAATGCCAAGGTCTCCAAGCAAGGGTTTGATAAACCCAGATCAAGCCATGCTCTTCCCTCATCCCTCCAGTTGGGCATTTCATTCCTGGCTCGAAGCACTTAACTGTTCCTCCAAGGAGCGCCTTTCAAGTAGGCTTTCAAGATGGGAGGAGTACAAGCATCAATGCTGCCTCAGGAAGAAGATCTGTATGGTAAATAGAAGCTTATGTATGGCTATTGATCTGGATCCTCTGTGTCAGCTGCAGGGAACCTTTGGCCCTCCAGATGTTGTTGGGTGACAACACCTGTTAGTCCCAGCAAGCATGGCCAGGGATTATGGGAGCTGTAGTTCCCCAGCATCTGGAGGGCCAAAGATCCCCTACACCTGCTGTATATATTAATACTACTTAGTAGTGCTGCGTATCTTAGGAAATCATTTTATGAGCCCGTCACTCAACCACCCAGTGGCGTAGCTAGCCGCTCAGGGGCCCAAGCCACCACGTCACTCCCAGGAGAGATGCGTGGCTCGGGCGCGCTTCTGGCCCCGCGGGAAGTGCTGCCCCCTGTGGTGTGGCGCCCAGTGCCCCCTCCCCCCCCCCAGCTACATCTCTGCACCCACCTCTTGGGATATCCTGGGAACAAGGCTTGAATGGTAAAAATTAACTGCGCTCAGTGTTATTTTTCTAGAAAAAGAGGTGCCAGAACTCACCACGAACGCTTCCCTTGTTCTTTTACAATGGCAATGGCACCGACCTGAGAGGTGCCAGAACTCAGTTCCAGTGAGTTCTGGCTGGGGGGGGAAAGCTGCACTATATTTTTTTCCTCTAAGGCTGGAGCTTCAATATGTGGCATGTGGGTGGGTGGGTACATTTTCTCCCTCACCTCAAGCAGCCCTGTTTGTGTTCTTGTTATGCTACCATTATAGTTCCTGAAATGAGCTTGCAGTTGGCGTTCTGTTGAATGCATATTGCAGACGGATGCAGTGAAATTTGCAGCCGGGGTTAAGGGATTCCTATCAAAGCCAGATGTTTGCTGCGAAGAGGGCTTCTCTAAGGAGGTACCAGCTCTTCCAGTGGGAAGTGCAAACCATGCCATACGCCTTGTGTACTGTACTCAAAATGGTCTTGCAAGATCAGATCAAAATCCTACCTGGTTCAGCATTCTCCCTCTCCTTCCTTCTGTCTGTGTCCTTTTAAGCAGAGCAACGTTGGTCTACTCCCTGCTGCTGTATTTCCCTTGGGGAGAAGCAGAAAAGGCTCCCTATCTCTATTCCCTATTGGTTCCCTGTATTCCAACCCTTTAAATCACATCATAGGTCATCCTTTGCTCCCCCTCCCTTTCCCCACTGTTTCAAGAATGACTTTTCCATTTTTGTTCCTAGATTATCCATGGGATAAATCCAATCAGAAATCAATACAAATAGACTTGGCAAAGTTTAAGGAACTGGATGCCTATGCACAGAAGGTATGCTGTCTCTTATTGTGATATATGCAGCAAGGAATTTGCTAGGATGCTGAGGTTTTTAATGTGCATTTGGAATTTGAGAGTGCTTTCAAGTGTCCTCTCCTGATAGGAGGCAATTACTTCTGTTCAGATGGAAGGTCCGAACTGGGAACATCATGAGTCACAAGACGCTGCTCCTGTTTTCCAGAAAACTAACACGGTGGAGCACCTATTCACATGGGCTGCACGCACCATGCATTTAAAGAACACCAACTCCCCAAAAGAACTATGGGAGCTGTAGTTTTCCCCTCACAGAGCTACAAATCCTAGAACCCTTAACAAACCACAGGATTCTTTTTCTCTCTCTGTGCGTGCGTGAATTAAATGCATGTATATACACCCATATTTAGTTATTTTGCAGCATTGCTTTGCTTTAAAAATTCAGGAGATAGCTCCAAAGTCAATTCGGAGGAGAGCTAGCAATCATAGGCAATATGAAAGGGTTTGAACGACTCCTCTCTCTTTCACAATTCACTTTCGATCGTATTTATACTACAGACTGAAATTGATTTGGTAGTTATTTCCTCTCCTCGGGGAACTCCGAGTACTATACTTCTGTGAACAAGGCTAGCAGTCATTAACAGAACATTCTCAGGGCCCTTGCCAAACCACAACTCCCAGGAATCTCTGGGGGGCCTCGCCAGAATTAAACTGGCATAAAATTAATATACTGGCGCAGTAATCAGCCCTGGGTTTCCCCCAGTGCTGTCAAGTGACAACAGTAGGGCCGGCTCAGGATCCAGGGTTGCCTTGGTCCCTCCCTGCCCCCAGAATGCCCCTCCCCGTTGTACTTCCACCCACCCAAAGGTGCAATGGGCAGTGGCGAAGCTGCATGCTCTGGCACCAGGGGCGGAGAGCAGGCAGGGGCGTGGCTGGCGTGTGTCCCGGGGGCGTGGCACATCGCCTGCGGGGGCGTGACATGCATCCTGGGGGCGTGGTGCCCGGCACGGTGGGGGGGTGCGCGGTGCATGTCGGGGCGGCCGCAATGGTACCCCCTCCCCGATGGTGCCGGGGGCAGTGCGCTCCCCCCCCCCCGTTCCTCTGCCAGTAGCAATGGGGGAACTCTGCACTTGTGGGGAGACAGTAGCAAAGAGGATTTGGGTTTCAGCTGAAGATTGTAGAAATAACATGCCTGTGAACCCTGAAAAAAGGAAAGGTTAATCATGCGTCTGCCTTCAGAGCAACTCCCCCCCCCAAGGGTACACTTTTGGCAAGTATAATAAATTCTTTGATTGATCAATCAAGTAAAACACATACACTTAATCGACTAACTGTGCAATCCCGGTGAATTCAGCAAGAGACACTCTTGTAAGTGCACGCAGGATTGCACCCTAAAATTTCTTTAAACAAGTGGACTTAGGTAGAAGAAAGGAACTGGTACCCCCTCGTCCATATTAACTGCTTCCAAGTCTATTTACCTTCTGTGAAACAGGTGAATGTCAGGAATAGAGTGAAAAACCTGGTGAGTGTCTTGCTCCAAAAAGCCCACAGTGACCTGGAGAAAGTGCGAGCCATTTGTAAAAAAGTTTTGGTTTTTTTAAAAAAATTTTTATTGGTTTTCCAACATAAATTAAACACATTACAATTCACAATACATAGACAAACAAACATATAAACACGTATAATTTCATAACCTCTTTTTCATAAACCTTATTTCACCGACTTCCCCATGCCTCCCTTTTCTGCATCCCTATTTTAAAATTTTCTTCAGCAACCCCTCACTTCAGTTAACTTATAACTCACTTTCTTTAATCCTTCTTCTCTTACCCAGTCATTTTCAGCTGTAATTCTGTTTGGTTTTTTTAATACCCTTGACTTTTTAGCACTCATTAATTTTATAACAGTTCTTAAGGTAAACTTTGTATTTCTTCCAATCTTCTTCCACCGTCTCTTTTCCTTGGTCACGGATTCTGCCAGTCATCTCAGCCAGTCCCATGTTGTCTATCACCTTCGTCTGCCATTCTTCCAGCGTGGGTAGTTCTTGTGTCTTCCAATACTTTGCTAAAAGAACTCTTGCTGCTGGAACTTCCGGGTTGGCGCCATTGTTTAATGGCGGATTCCCTCCGAGCTCCGGAGGGAATCGGCTCCGTAGCGTCTGGGTCTGGCCGCTGCGGCGAAGCGGGGACCCTTAAAATCACAGGCGCGGATGCCTGTGAACACAGAGACTCGGCGGGCACCATTTGCACCCCCCCAATCCGCGACGGAGCCTTTTTAAAGGCTTCGGAACGGAGGCATGGTGAGGCGTGGTGCTGAGAGTACTCCCTCGCCTACGGAGTGAAGCCGCATGCCATTGACAGAGAGCGCCAACTTCTTCCAAGACCGATTGGACTCCAAAATATAAACCCGTGAGTAATACGGAGATTGGAACTTTAAAAATTTTTAATGTTGGATTTGGAACGAGCGGGAAGGGGCTAAAAAGGAAGTTCACCCCCCCCCTCTTTGTAAACAATCTAAAGCAAAGGACTGGGCAGCTAAGGTCGAGAGAATCTGTTTTTTGTTTTTTAATGAAAGATCCTGACTTCACGGTTTTGATACTATAAGAAGACTTACTGGAGGATAAAAAGAATTTTGGGAGTTGAAATTTCACCCCCCCCCCGAGACCCGGGAACGTCCTATGAGAAAGCCTGTTGCATTGAAGATTTTGACAGCTGTCAAGTGAGCTGCTAGTCAGCTAGTTGTCAGCTGGAAAAAGAGAACATTGTTTCTGCTGTTTTTGCTGGTTTACTTGGTATAACTTGTTGAAAATAAGGAGGGCTGATACAAAATAACTGGACTTTTGGTTTTGAGCTGAAAGGAACAACAAGGAACTAAAATCCCCCTAGAGGGGTAATAGGGACATTACATCACAAAAATGGCTGGAGTATGTAAAATCCAAGCAGAATTGGACAGAGCACTCGTTCTCTTGGGAAACTTGCAAGATGAGTACAATGCTTTGTCTACAAAGGTATCACTACTACACTGGACAGTAAACAACAGTTTTGAGCCTGATAAGGACTTGAAACAGGAAGCCCATTCAACTGAACAAATAAATGAAACTGAAAGTGTAGATACGATGGAGCAATATGTTGTTTTTGAAGAAAATGAAGGAGGAGCAGGAGATTTGCAGGAGTCAAAGGAGAGTTACAATATGAGGCCTGACATGATGATAAAAAAGGATAATAAAAAGTGGATGTGGAAAGCCTGGCCTGAATGGGAGTCTGGAAAATGGAGAGATCCCTTTTGGAGGAGATCTGAAGACCTGAGGATTACAAATTTGTTGGTGAAAGTTGGAGCTTTGGGGACATCTGGATTTGAAAGAAATTTGAAACAAGAGTTGGAGCACCCCATAGGCTTTGCCTTTAAGTATGGAGGACTGGCTGGAAGCGACAGGGATTCTGTTGGGCCGGAGCCCCTCCGAGACTTGGGGTTTAACATCAAGGACTATCAAAGAGACCGGCAGAAAGGAACTGAGAGAGATATAAGGGCCTCGGATGTGAGATCTCCAGGCTAAATAAATAATATAAAGACTGATGGATATTGGTTGGGGACTGGAACCGGGAAAAGGGTGGGTGGAGGTTGGGAATCCAAAGGGTACATAAGGATAATTTGCTTTTTATATTTTTTGTTAGTGGTAAGGAAATTGGGTAAATCGTGGAAGGGAAATTTTGGTCGACTTTAGGAAAAAGGTTTAAGAATAATCAATGAGGTATAAGTATTGATGTGTAATTTTAATAAGGTAAAATTGGTTTCTTTTCTTTTTAAATTAACTGAAAATAAGGCTGTTAAAAATAAATTGAAGAAATGGAAAAAAGAAGTAAAGTAAAGCAATAGTATGTTAGAACAAATGTTTAAGCTAAGGTAAAGAAATAAGTTAAGGACTTGCTGAACTGACAATTTAAATTGGAATACAAGAAGGGGAGGTGTGAGGAAGTCTGAGAAATAAGGTTAAGAATAATAAGTATTAGAAACTTTATGTGTTTTTTCTATTTTTCTGTTTAGTTTTGAATGTTATGTATTTTTGTGTTTTTTGTTTTGTTTATTTTTTGTTTTTGTTTGTTGTGTGTTATTTGAAAATGCTAATAAATATTTAATAATAAAAAAAAAGAACTCTTGCTGCTGTTGTAGCATACATAAAAAACATCCTATCTTTCCTTGACACCAATTGGCCTACCATACCCAGGAGAAAGGCTTCTGGTTTCTTATGAAAGGTGCACTTAAGAACCTTCTTAATTTCATTATAGATCATTTCCCAGAAGACCTTAATCCTTGGGCACGTCCACCAAAGGTGGTAGAAAGTACCTTCAGTTTCATTGCATTTCCAGCATTTATTATTGGGCAAATGATAGATTTTTGCAAGCTTGACTGGGGTCATGTACCACCTATAAATCATTTTCATAATATTCTCTCTTAAGGCATTACATGCCGTAAACTTTATACCGGTGGTCCATAACTGTTCCCAGTCAGCAAACATAATGTCATGACCAATGTCTTGTGCCCATTTAATCATAGCTGATTTAACCGTTTCATCTTGTGTATTCCATTTCAACAGCAAGTTGTACATTCTTGACAAATTCTTAGTATTGGGTTCTAACAATTCTGTTTCTAATTTTGATCTCTCCACCTGAAAGCCAATTTTCCTGTCTTGTTTGAACACCTCATTTATCTGATAATAATGAAGCCAATCTCTTACTTTAGACTTCAATCTCTCATAGCTCTGTAATTTCACTTTTCCACCCTCTTGTTCTATAATTTCCCAATATTTTGGCCATTTAGATTCCATATTAAGTTTTTTCACTTCCTTAGCTTCCATTGGTGACAACCACCTAGGGGTTTTATTTTCCAACAGATCTTTATACCGAATCCAAACATTGTATAGTGCTTTCCTAACAATATGGTTTTTGAAACCTTTGTGAGTTTTAACCTTGTCATACCATATATATGCGTGCCAACCAAACCTGTTGTTAAACCCTTCCAGATCCAAAATGTCTGTATTCTCAAGAAGTAGCCAATTTTTCAGCCAGCAAAAAGCCGCTGATTCATAATACAGTTTTAAGTCTGGCAGGGCAAACCCCCCTCTTTCTTTTGCATCAGTTAATATCTTAAATTTTATTCTGGGCTTTTTGCCCTGCCAGACAAATCTAGATATGTCATTTGTAAAAAAGTTTTGATTCAACTCTGTAAAGGATACTTTGTTTAGAATCATATTGAAAGTAACTTTTTAAGACTTGGAAAAATTGGACTTTTGTTATTGGGGACCTATTAGGACTTTAGTTGTTTTAAAGTTGCAATATGAAGCTGGAATGTGTCCCCTAGAGGTATTATGTTGCAATAACATCTGAGTCAAGTAACCAAGCAGTGGAAAATTCCTTCTTAAAACAAACTTCCTTGGCGTGGGACTGACCTTGGGTTTTGAATGAGAGTGTTATGGCAGATGGAAAAGGGAAGATAGAGCTGTCACAGGAAAAAACCACCAGGTCTGGTAGACAATACAAGACTGATACTACACATCAGAGAAGGGCCTCAACAGCTGGTGTAGCGGGTACAGCAGGAGTTGCTGCCTCACAGGCAAAAACAAAAGCTATGTCATCTGAAGAGTTATTGGCGCAAGCACTGGGCAAGATAGATGCATCTTTGGAGAAATTAGCCAACCAGGTTGCAGAGACAAACAGACAAGTGGCTGAGGCCTCAGCAAAAATTGACTTGAACACTTCAAGTATCAATGAATTGGGGAAAAAGGTGAATTCTAATACACAGTCTATTGATAAATTATTGGAGGAATCGGCCTCAACTAGAAAGTTAGCCGAGGAAGCCAAAAACATCTCAACTGAGATCCAAGAGAAGATACCACCGGTATATAAGAAATTAGAAGAGCACGACCTGACATTGTCTATGATAGAGTTACAAAGGAAGGAGAGGAATTTAAGACTAAGGGGCGTACCAGAAAGTGAGAAAGATAATTTGGCAGACTTTCTCACAAAGGAACTGTTACAATTTTGGCAGCAAGGCCTGGGTGAGGAAGAATTCAAGGTAGTGAGTGCATTTTGACTTGGTAGAAGACAAGGAAAGAATAAAGCAAGAGACTGTTTGATTGCCTTAAGAACAAAGGACGAAAGGGATAAAATTTTGAACCTGCATTACCAAAGGACCTTAGAAATTGAAGACGCTTTTGTGGAAATTTTCAAGGACATACCTAAACATATTTTGGACGTAAGGGTCTACTACAGAGACTTGGTTGGCTTGTTGAGGAGAAATAAAATACTTTTCAGGTGGGAATTTCCCCAGGGTGTGTCTTTTAAGTTCAGAGGGAAAAAATAAGAATAAGGACAGTAAATGACAAGGACAAATTTCTGAAAGACTACGAAGAGGATTTACAGAAGGAAGTGGAATCTGGAGAGGACACATCAGCGTTAGGAAAAGGAATTTTGGACATAGCAAACTTATCATTTGGATTCCCTGGTTCAGGGAAAGACAAGCCACCGACAGAAGAAGAACAACAACTTGGTGCTGTGGGAGGGAAACCTAAATAACCAATCATGTCTCTGCAACTCTTAAGCTGGAATTGTAATGGACTGAATTCCCCTAGAAAGAGAAAAGCTGTCTTTCACATATTGAAAAAAGAACAATTGGGTTTGATTTGCTTACAGGAAACACATGTAATGAGGCTACACAGGAAAATTCTTATTAATAAAAGATTAGGACAAGAGTTTATTTCGTCTGACAAAAAGAGAGGAGTGGTGATATACGCTAAGGAGAAACTTTTACCGAAATTTATTTTTAAAGATGAGCAAGGAAGATATTTGGCAATTGAAATTCAGTTTCAAGGAGAAAAATTTATGATAGTAGGGGTGTATGCACCGAATGAGGGGAAATCGGAATTTTTTAAGAAGTTGCATGAGACTCTTATGGACTTTATGGATTACAATATAATTTTGATGGGAGACATGAATGGAGTTGTATCTACCTTTATGGACAAGGCGCAAAAACAGGTAGTCACTAAAGATGGTAGACTACCAAAAACTTTTTTTGAAATGACTGACAACATGGATTTGACTGATATTTGGAGAATTAAGAACCCCCTGGGGAGAGAGGGAACTTTTTTCTCTGAAGCCAAAATGACATGGACCAGAATTGACCAAATTTGGATTACTAGAGGAATGGCACCGAAGATAAAAAAAGTGGAGATCTGCCCTAAAACCTGCTCTGACCATAATGCTGTAAAGATGGAGATGAAACAAACAACAACCGGCACCTTTAGATGGAGGATGAATGACACCTTATTTAGAGATGAAGAAGTGTACAATAAGGCCCCAAAGACCTTAAGAGACTATTTTGAAATAAACTTGGCAACAAATGTGGAAAAAAGAGTAATCTGGGACGCAAGTAAAGCCGTGATGAGAGGGTTCTTGATACAACAGAATGCATTAAAAAAGAGAAGGCAAAATGAGAAAAAAGATAAAATTTTGGAGAAAATAAAAGAAGGTGAGAAAAAATTGAGAGCCAAGCCAAAGTCACAGGAGATTTTAAGAGAAATAAAGGTCCACCAAATTCAATATATGGAACTTATGAACCAGGAAATAGAATGGAAAATTAAACAGATGAGACAGAAGACATTTGAATCAGCAGATAAATGTGGGAAATTACTGGCTTGGCAACTGAAGAAAAGACAAAAATTAAACACCATTACAAATTTGGAAGTAGAAGGAAAAGATATACATAATCCAAATGAGATTAGAAACTGTTTCCAGAAGTACTTTAAACAATTATATGCACAAGGGCCACAGAATGAGAGGGATATCGAAGAATTTTAAAAAACAAATGGATTACAAAAAATTTCACAAGAAAGTAAAGTATTGTTGAACTGTAAAATTTCTGACCAAGAGATAGAAGGGGCCATTCTAAATATGCAGCTGGGCAAATCTCCGGGACCAGATGGGCTGACTTCCAGATATTACAGATCTTTGAAGGACTGGTTAATTCAACCTTTGAAGGAGGTCTGCAATGAAATTTTGGAAGGGAAAAGGGCACCAGAAACGTGGAAAGAGGCTTATATTACACTTATACCGAAAACAGAGACTGAAAAGACTCAAGAACTACCGCCCCATATCCTTATTAAATGTGGATTACAAAATTTTTGCTGATATTTTGGCTAAGAGACTGAAAAGAGTATTGATTGAAGAGATTCATAAGGACCAAGCGGGCTTTCTGCCGGGAAGACACCTATCTGACAATTTGAGGAATGTAATTGACATTTTGGAAAAGTTAGAAGTGAACATAAACACTAAAGCTGTTTTGATATTTGTGGATGCGGAGAAAGCCTTTGACAACATTTCTTGGAGTTTTATGAAAAAGAATCTACAGGGTATGGGGGTAGGCCAAGGTTTTGAAAATGGTATAGGTGAACAAAAGGCTAAATTAATTGTAAATAATATGGTTACGGAGCAATTTAAGATAGAAAAAGGGACACGACAAGGGTGCCCAATTTCCCCTTTACTTTTTATATCGGTCCTGGAGGTTTTGCTGAACATGATTAGAAAGGACCGGTTGGTTAAAGGTATACAGGTTGGAGCCAAACAGTATAAATTAAGAGCATTTGCAGATGACTTAGTTTTGGCATTACAGGAGCCAGAATCTAGTACTAAAAGAGTTTTAGAATTAATTCAAGAATTTGGTCAAGTGGCGGGATTTAAACTGAATAAGTCAAAAACTAAGGTTTTAGAGAAAAACTTAACATTGTTTGAAAGAGAGAAGTTTCAGAATGAAACAGGCTTAACTGTTGTGAAGAAAGTGAAATACCTGGGGATCAATATGACATCTAAAAATGGGAATTTGTTTAGGGATAACTATGAAAAATGTTGGTCGGAAGTGAAAAAGGATTTAGAAATTTGGTCTAATCTGAAGCTTTCCTTGTTGGGTCGAATTGCAGCTATAAAGATGAATGTATTGCCTAGAATGTTGTTTTTGTTTCAAACATTGCAAATTGTGGACAAGATGGACTGTTTCAAGAAGTGGCAGAAAGATATTTCTAAATTTGTCTGGCAGGGCAAGAAACCTAGGATAAAATTTAAGATTTTAACTGATGCAAAAGAAAGGGGTGGATTTGCCCTGCCAGACTTTAAACTTTATTATGAGTCAGCAGCGTTTTGCTGGCTGAAAGAGTGGTTGCTTCTTGAGAATACAGACATTTTGGACTTAGAAGGTTTTAATAATGTTTTTGGGTGGCATGCATATTTGTGGTATGACAAGGTTAAAGCACACAAAGCGTTTAAAAATCATATTGTTAGGAGATCTCTGTTTAATGTCTGGATTAGATATAAGGATTTATTGGAAAACAAAACCCCAAGGTGGTTGTCGCCAATGGAAGCGAAAGCTCAGAAAAAGCTCAATATGGAGGCCAATTGGCCGAAATATTGGGAAATTCTAGAACAAGAAGGAGACAGGTTGAAACTACAGAGTTTTGAGAAGCTAAAAAATAAAGTGCAGGACTGGCTACATTATTATCAGATAATGGAGGCGTACAATCTAGACAAGAAAATTGGCTTCCAGGTGGAAAAATCTAAATTAGAAACAGAAGTGCTAGAACCTAAAACTAAGATTTTGTCAAAAATGTATAACTTGCTGTTGCAGTGGAATACGCAGGATGAAACGGTTAAATCTGCAATTATTAAATGGGCACAGGACATTGGTCATAACATTATGTTTGCTGACTGGGAACAGTTGTGGACCACCGGTATGAAATTTACGGCATGTAATGCCTTAAGAGAGAATATTATGAAAATGATATACAGGTGGTACATGACCCCAGTCAAGCTTGCAAAAATTTACCATTTGCCCGATAATAAATGTTGGAAATGTAAAGAAACTGAAGGTACATTCTTTCACCTTTGGTGGACGTGCCCAAAGATTAAGGCTTTCTGGGAGATGATTTATAATGAAATGAAAAAGGTATTTAAATATACCTTCCTGAAGAAACCAGAGGCCTTCCTCTTGGGCATAGTCGGCCAATTGGTGCCAAAGAAGGATAGAACTTTTTTTATGTATGCAACAACAGCAGCAAGAATACTTATAGCAAAGCACTGGAAGACGCAAGACCTACCCACTCTGGAAGAATGGCAGACGAAGCTGATTGACTGTATATGATTGGCAGAAATGACTGGCAGAATCCGCGACCAGGGAGAAGAGTCGGCAGAAGAAGATTGGAAGAAATTTAAGGACTATTTAAAGAAATACTGTAACATTACTGAATCTTGAAGGGAGTTGGATTGAAACTAATGGTTTCTAGCTGCTATGGTAAAAGAATATGGAAGAAATGTTTTTCTTTTTTCTCTTGTTTCAATAAGGTTTAAGTTATAATAATTTAAGAAGCTGAATAGAAAATAAGGTGTTAATTAATTGCGCAGTTAGGAGATTAGGATTTGCTGGATAAATAATTTGAACTAGAAAACAAGAAGGGGAGGTATGAGGAAGTCAAGGGACGATGGTTTGGAAATCAGGTTTTGAAAATTACCGGTATGTGTTTTTAATATTGTCTTTTTTCTTTGTGCTTTCTTTTCTTTCTTCTTTTTGTTTGTATAAAACGGAAAATTTTAATAAATATTTATTAAAAAAAAAAGAGAAAGTGTGAGCCATTTGGATGTGGATCTGCCACCATATAGGTAGGTGGGGGTAGCACCTTTCTGCATACTTGAGTCCCCTTGCCTCTGACAACTTCCGGCATTAAAAGATCAGCCTTTGTCACTGCCCTGCGCCCATGAATCCAGCTCTGTAGCAGAGTTCTTTAGCAGACACCCAGTCCAGTGATTGCCAGCCAAGGAAGATGGATACGTAAGGGCATATCAAAGCAAGTTATATTCAGAGTAGACCGGCTGAAATCAAAGGATGTAAGTAACTCATGGACATTAAATTTAGTGGGTCTACTCCGAGCATGGCTTCTTTGCAGCTGTCTCGGGCATTTTCACCATTTCATAGCCAGTCATGTCAGCTCCATTTGCACAAAGGATTCTGGATTGTAACCTGTGTGGATCAGTGATTTGGTGTTTGGCTCACACAGAGCTTGACTGGGATCTCTGTTCAGCCATGAATCTCAGAAGGGATCAGGAGGTGCTCATTGATAACAGAAATCACTGGGTTAAAGCTCACTGAAAGTGCCGCGGTAGCATTATTATCAATTTACGATGGGGTGGAAGGTTTGCAGGCTGTGAAGGACTCGCTCACAAATTTATTGAAAGCTGCACGAATTATGATAGCTAGCAAGTGGAAGGGGCAAGCAGAATATAAAATGGAAAAATGGTATGAAGAGGTGTGGGATATATAGCTATTAATGATAAATGAACATGTGCCATTAAGGTAAGACGGGGAATATGCAGGAGGAATGATTTTGAGGAGATATGGAGGGTGTTTGTAGAATTTGTACTGTTACAACGGAAAGGGGTCAAACCATCGCTAGAGGTGTTGAAATTTTGGGAGGTTGGATAGTTACAATGGAATGGTCTCGCTGGTGGGGTGCACATTTTTATTCTTATTTATTTATTCTTATTACTTTGTCAAAATAAAGTAAAGGTCGCAGCACGGGAGGAGAGGAGGTGTCTCCCGACTCCTAACCCTTGCACCAGTGTGCATTTTTATTTGGCAACAAGACCCTGGGTCTACACAAAGCAGATTTACGAGTGCTTCCAGACTTTCTCTTTTGAGGTGTGATTCAATCACATATGGGCAAATTCATGTTGTGCAATCAAAAGTTCATTTGGAGCTCTTGCAAGACAAGCCACCCCACCCCCCAATCAGATTTTGGAAACCAGGAAAGATATCGAGAAACACGATGGAAAGTGATGGAAAGTGTTGCCACCCCACAAGCAAATCAGAATGGGTGCTCATTGTCTTTATTTCTACAGAATATGATGTGGAAGGCTGCTATAACCTGGACAAGGTGTCATTTAAACCAGCTGATGTCCTTCAGTCAGGAAAGGCTATTTGCGGTGGATATGCTCGACTCTTTCAAGAAATGTGCAGGTAACTTCTGTTGGCTCCAGCCATCATGGCAAGTGGTTGTTACTTGGCTGTAGCGATAGGAGATCTGGAGAGCCACAGGTTCCCCACCCCTTGCCCTAGGCAGCTATCTCCATGCTTAGGCGTGATCAACTCGCACGTGACAGCCCTTGGAAATAAGTAAGTCAATAGATTCTAAGCAGAAAATGGCGGGAGAGAGCTGGAGAGTCCTCATGGCTCATGAGGAGACCCTCCCCAGAACCCAAAGAGGACTTCAGTGGGAGCGGAGGAAGCCCCAAAGAGAACGGAGGCACAGTGGGGCTTTGTTTAGGCTGCTCAGCCTCCCCACCTAGTAGCTGACACACGTCACAGCATGGCAGCTGCTGCTGCTTTTCCACAGGTCCTCCAGCCAGCTCCAGAGCTTCAACTCTAGTTGAAAGGAGTGTTGTGGGGAGAGAGAGCTGGAGAGCAGGGAAAAATGAGCTTTTTTTAGTGTGTGCTCCCTACTTACACAGGGACACGGGTGGCGCTGTGGTCTAAACCACTGAGCCTCTTGGGCTTGCCGATCAGAAGGTCGGCGGTTCAAATCCCCACGACGGGGTGAGCTCCCGTTGCTCGGTCCCAGCTCCTGCCAACCTAGCAGTTCGAAAACATGCCAAAAAGTGCAAGTAGATAAATAGGCGGGAAGGTAAACGGCGTTTCCGTGTGCTGCTCTGGTTTCGGTGTTCTGTTGCGCCAGAGGCGGCTTTGTCAGGCTGGCCACATGACCCGGAAAAACTGTCTGCGGACAAACGCCGGCTCCCTCGGCCTGTAAAGTGAGATGAGTGCCGCAACCCCAGAGTTGTCTGTGACTGGACTTAACTTAACCTACTTACACAATTTTTGCTTATGTGCATGGAGTTCCGGAACATGACCCACCATGTAAGTGGAGGAATGCCCACACTGTGAATGATCCTGAAGCAAACTTGCATATATAGGGCTGCATTGAATTGAGTAGATCCACTGGAATCCATAGACTTAAAAATTACTTGAATTTAATGGGTCTCTTCGCTGTGTGACTTAGTTCCTCATCCATACTTACCTTTGCTCTGTGCTTTATAGGCACAGGTCCTGGCTTTCCAGGTCCGTGTCCAAATGTTGTTGTTGTTGTTTCATCCCAGGAAAAGTTGTGTTTTCCTGCCAAATTGGAGCAAATGAGAATCTGTGGAGAACCTGATTGCTGTTTTCTCTGATCCAGCAAAATGAAGGACGGCCACTCCAGCCTATCAAAGCGGTGAAAGCAACCACTTGTCCTCTTGGTAGCAACACTGTTCCTGAATACCTTCCTTCCCCTCTCAGTATTGCAGGGATACAGTGCCAGTATTTGATAGGCAGCTGCAGCGTAAAGGGGAAGAGCGACCATGCCTGGAATGCTGTCCGCATTGATGGAAGGTGGCATCTCTTAGACTGCACCTGGGGAAGTGGCTCTGTGAATACTGCTTTTAGCAAGTTCACTTTCAGGTACGTTGTTAGGCAGACCAGGCAGAGCGTGGGACACACTGAGGGGATAGCAGAAGAAGAAGAGTTTGGATTTGATATCCCGCTTTCTCACTACCCTAAGGACTCTCAAAGCGGCCAACAATCTCCTTTCCCTTCCTCCCCCACAACAAACACTCTGTGAGGTGAGTGGGGCTGAGAGACTTCAGAGAAGTGTGACTAGCCCAAGGTCACCCAGCAGCTGCAGGTGGAGGAGCAGGGAAGCGAACCCGGTTCCCCAGATTACGAGTCCACCGCTCTTAACCACTACACCACACTGGCTCTCACAGTTAACTTCATTTGCTTTCAGGCGGTTTTGTTTTGCTTTGACCACTTGTCAGAGTTTGCAATTTTTTATTTTTTTTTAAATGATATTTATTAAAATTTTCCACCGTAATACAATAAAAAATCAAAAAGGAAGAAAAAGAAAAAACAAAAAAAAATTAAAAACACATACGGTTCACAATCCTTATTTTCTATAACATATTTCCCTGACTTCCCCACACCTCTCCCTCTTGTATTCCAGGTCAGATTGTTGGTTCAACAAGCTCTTATCCCTATTTTTAAACCTTTTTATATTTAGTTCCTTTTTCTAAAAAACCAATTTTGCCTTATAGACTTCATATTAATACATCATTGCTTATTCTTTAAACCTTTTCCTAAAGTCGGCCTAAATTCCCTTCCACGATTTCCCCAATTTTCATATAGATATCCAAACAAAATAAAAACAGAACAAGTTAGATTATACACCCTTTGGATTCCCAAACTGCACCTCCCCCTTTTCCGGTTTCAATCCCCATCAAACGTCCATCAGTCCATCTACTATCAGCCTGGAGACCTCACGTCCGAGGCTCTTAATTCTCTCTCCATTCCTCTCTGCCGGTTTTTTTGATAGTCCTTGGTATTAAACACCAAATCTCGGAGGAGCTCTAGTCCAATATGGTCCATGTTTCTTCCAGCCAGACCTCCATACTTAAAAGTGGAGCCTGAACCTTGTTTCTTAATCCTTTCAAGTCCAAATGTCCCCAAAGCTCCACTTTCCACCTTGATCAAATTTGTAATCCTTAGGTCTTCAGATCTCCACATAAGGAGATCCCTCCATTTTTCAGTTTCCGATTCAAACCAGATTTTCTTCATCAAGTTCTTATTTTCCTTTGTAGCCGTCATGTCAGGCCTCTGGCCTTCCTTTATCTTTAACAACATTACAGCTTCTCCTTCCTTTTCCTCCGGAACAACATATACCTCTTCCCCCTCACTCTCAAATCTCTCAAGTTTCTCTTCTTGGCCAGCTGCATAGGCTTCCTGGGTCAAATCCTTATCAAATTCAATGAATTTGTTTACTGTTAACTCCAGAGTTTCAACATTTGTAGTCAAAACATCCACTTGGCCTTGTAGCTTTCCCAAGAGAACAAAAACTCTGTCCAACTTAGCTTGAATTTCCCTTCCTTCAGCCATTCTTGTAATGTCCCAAACCCCCTCTAGAGGGATTTTGGTTACTTAGTGTTCCTTACAGTTCAAATCCAAAAGTCAAATTAGTTTGTATCAGTTCTTCCTTATTTTCAACAAAGTATAATCAAATTGTTACAGATATAGCCAGCAGAAGCAGTAGAAACAAAGTTCCCTTTTTCCGTCTTGACAGCTAGTTTGACAGCTGTCAAATTCTTCAGTACCTTCCCAACAGGCTTTCTCGCGGATCACTCCCGGGTCTGAGGTGGGGTGGTACCTCAGCTCAAAATTAGCTCTTATCCTCCAGTACAATTACTTGTAGTGCCAAATCGTGAAATTAATGTCTTTTGCCCAATAAAAGAAAGAGTTCTCACGACCTTAGTTAGCAGGTCCTTGTTTTAGGTTGTTTACAGGACGGGGAGACTGGCTTCCTGTTTACGTCTTCCCCGATCGTGCCTAATTCACAAGAAATTTTCTTTACAAATCCAAATTCCGTACTACTCACGGGTTGTTGTTTTTAGGTCCAAATCACAAGAAAAAGTCAGCGCTCTCCGGCCATGGCAGCGCGGCTTCACTCCGCAGGAGAAGCAATAGACTCTCAGCAGCGCGCCACTCACCCCGTCCCCC
Source organism: Podarcis raffonei (assembly GCF_027172205.1). Lineage (NCBI taxonomy): Eukaryota > Metazoa > Chordata > Lepidosauria > Squamata > Lacertidae > Podarcis > Podarcis raffonei. The sequence goes on from NC_070620.1 coordinate 30,196,708, forward strand.
GTTCCGCAGCCTTTAAAAAGGCTACTTCGCGGGTCGGGGGGGCGCTAATGGTGCCCGCCGAGTCACCAGGTTCACAGGCTTCACTGCCTGTGATTTCTGAGGGTCCCCGCGTCGCCGCCGCGGCAAGACCCAACTCCTACGGAGCCGATTCCCTCCGGAGCTCGGAGGGAATCCGCCATTAGCCGATGGCGCTAACCCGGAAGTTCTGACTGGGAGCGGCCGCCGAGACCATATAACACCGGCCCTGAAAGACCTACATTGGCTCCCAGTACATTTCCAAGCACAATTCAAAGTGTTGGTGCTGACCTCTAAAGCCCTAAATGGCCTCGGCCCAGTATACCTGAAGGAGTGTCTCCACCCCCATCCTTCAGCCTGAGGTCCAGCTCTGAGGGCCTTCTGGCAGTTCCCTCACTGTGAGAAATGAGGTTACAGGGAACCAGGCCTTCTCAGTAGTGGCGCCCGCCCTGTGGAACGCCCTCCCATCAGATGTCAATGAAATACAATAACTATCTGACTTTTAGAAGACATCTGAAGGCAGCCCTGTTTAGGGAAGTTTTTACTGTTTGAAGTGTTATTCCGTGCAGAGTGGCTGTGGAGGCCCGGCCAGATGGGCGGGGGTATAAGTAATATTTCTTCATTATTATTATTATTATTATTATTATTATTATTATTATTATTATTAAGCCATGGGCATGGAGTGTCCTGATGGCAGGGATAGATACCATCTATTTATCCTCTTTGAACAGTTCTGGAGTGTTGTGCTTATTCTGGGCTACATGTGTAAAATCTGGGGGTTCTGGAGGCGGGATTGTTGCAACACAGCAGCTTCCTCAACCAGATGCCCTCCAGCTGCTCTGGATCACCACTCTGTTTGCCTGTCTGGCCCTGGTGCTGATTTAGGCATTATTATGAAATACTAGACTATTGCGCCTTCTCCTTTTGCAGGTACAATGAGTTTTACTTCCTTACTCACCCCGCTCTGTTTATTAAGAAGCACTTCCCTGAGGACCCCAAGTGGCAGCTTCTGAAACAGACGGTGACACTGGAGCATCAGCATGATCTGACTTAAATGCAGAAGGACTGACCGTCGCAGTCATAAGAACATCAAGCACTGAAAATGGGTAAAGTCAATTAGAAGCATCTATCTTGTTCCCTTTGATATCACAGTTACATCCACAATCAGCCTCACGTACAAGCTGTTACTGCAGTGTATATAACAGGGATGGAGAACCAGAGGCCCTTTCAGAGGTCCTGCACTACAACTTATCCAGAATGCGGTAGCTAGACTGGTGACTGGGAGCGGCCGCCCAGACCACAGAACTTGAAAGACCTACATTGGCTCCCAGTCCATTTCCGAGCACAATTCAAAGTGTTGGTGCTGACCTTGAAAGCCGCCTAAACGGCCTCGGTGCAGTAGACCTGAAGGAGCGTCTCCACCCCCATCGTTCTGCCCGGACACTGAGGTCCAGCCCCGAGGACCTTCTGGCGGTTCCCTCACTGCGAGATGCCAAGTTACAGGGAACCAGGCAGAGGGCCTTCTCGGTAGTGGCTCCCGTCCTGTGGAACGCCCTCCCATCAGATGTCAAAGGAATAAACAACTATCTGATGTTTAGAAGACATCTGAAGGCAGCCCTGTTTAGGGAAGTTTTTTAATGACTGATGTTTTAATGTATTTTAAAGCTCCTGTTGGAAGCCGTCATCCCTGACTATCATGTGGTTGATGGGACATAAGAATTCAGCAACATCTGGAGGAAATCAGAGTGGCGAAGGCTGGTTTAGCACACCACCCCAGACTCTCAGCTGTGGTTAACGTTATAAAGTTATAGAGTTATTATAGAGTTGGAAGGGACCACAAGTGTCATTTTGCCTAACCCCCAGCAATGCAGGATTATTATTTTTGAGGCTCATTTTTGAGGCTTATTTCCTCACCCCCAAATGTATTGATACATTGCCCAGCCTTAAAGTATGTGTGTGTGCTCTATGTAAAAATCACCATGCGGGAAAAACTGTGAAGCCAGCTAGTGCCTCTACATAGCTCCATCCTGATTGCAGACATGGTGATATATTGGTACATTGCAAAATTTAGCTGGTGCTCTATCACAATTTTGAAAACCAGGTAACATCTAGCCCTCCTCTCAACCCTTGCTATTCTTCGAAAAGAATTTGTCTAAGTTTGCTTAAGTAAGTGGCTTAAAAGTGTGGGTTTGGATTAAGAAAAGAGGAGAAATGATTCCCTACAACAGGTAACTTATCAGTTTTCGTGAAAGGTGTCAACTTTGAGAGAAAGCAGTATTATTTGTGATGGCTAAAAGGTAAAGGGACCCCTGACCGTTAGGTCCAGTCGCGGACGACTCTGCGGTTGCGCACTCATCTCGCTCTATAGGCCGAGGGAGCTGGCATTTGTCCGCAGACAGTTTTCCCGGGTCATGTGGCCAGCATGACTAAGCCGCTTCTGGCGAACCAGAGCAGCGCACAGAAATGCCGTTTACCTTCTACTTGTACTTTGACGTGCTTTCGAACTGCTAGGTTGGCAGGAGCAGGGACCGAGCAACGGGAGCTCACCCCGTCGCGGGGATTCGAACCGCCGACCTTCTGATCGGCAAGCCCAAGAAGCTCAGTGGTTTAGACCACAGCACCACCCGCGTCCCTACACAACACAAAACACTGTTGCTGTCTGTAGGTTTTATTTTTGTTTTTATTACCTTATATTTTGGAAATGTACATCCAGGTTTTATTTCCTTTAAATTTGAGGGGGGGGGGACCAAGAGAGTGGGGCCCTAAACTATAGCTTGTTTAGCTTACATGTAAATACGGCGCTAGGGGCTGCCTGCCCTGCTCACTCTGCTAAGCCTAGACTAACCGATCCAATAGGAATCCAACCCCTCCGACAATCCAATATTGTGTCCTACATTTCTAAGCAGTGAAAAGTTCTGGAGCAGCAATACAGGGAGAAAGGGTACCAGGGGTAGGGGGGCTTGTAAACTGGCCACATATGGTTGATCTGTCTGGACTGAGATCAAGTCATACTCAAGCCACAAAGCTCTCTTTTGACGCTTCGTTCTTTGCTTGAATTCCCCCTCGCTCTCTAAACCGAAAGCACAAGCATTTCCTCCACCCTCTAGAAATAATGTAATAGCTTAAGGAATCATTTACCTCGAGAGAAACAGAGACTCCTGCAGCAATACCCAATCTTCAAAGTTGAACAATCATCACCTGGACGTCCTCACTGAGCATCGACGCCAAAAGGTAAGCAGAGCATCCCGATTTCTTTGGGTCTCTTACAAAAACAGCATTTGTGAAATGAAACAACTGACTTCGCGAATGAGATATCTACTTAATGGTGACTGGCAAATTTTGCAGACTGGCATTCTAGGACAGTTGCCTTGGAGGAAACTTCTCTGTCACAAAATGACAGTACACTTCTCTACTTAATGAGGTCAAGGCGAACAAGTGAAATGTTGAGGGCTAGTAACTTGTGGGCTTATTTGCAAAGCTAATTTGTTGTTGTTTAGTCGTTTAGTCGTGTCCGACTCTTCGTGACCCCATGGACCAGAGCACGCCAAGCACTCCTATCTTCCAATGCCTCCCGCAGTTTGGTCAGACTCATGTTTGTGGCTTCGAGAACACTGTCCAACCATCTCTTCCTCTGTCGTCCCCTTCTCCTTGTGCCCTCCATCTTTCCCAACATCAGGATCTTTTCCAGGGAGTCTTCTCTTCTCATGAGGTGGCCAAAGTATTGGAGCCTCACCTTCATGATCTGTCCTTCCAGTGACCACTCAGGGCTGATTTCCTTAAGAATGGATGCGTTTGATCTTCTTGCAGTCCATGGGACTCTCAAGAGTCTCCTCCAGCACCATAATTCAAAAGCATCCATTCTTCAGCGATCAGCCTTCTTTATGGTCCAGCTCTCACTTCCATACATCACTACTGGGAAAACCATGGCTGTAACTATACGGACCTTTGTTGGCAAGGTGATTTCTCTGCTTTTTAAGATGCTGTCTAGGTTTGCCATCGCCTTTCTCCCAAGGAGCAGGCGTCTTTTAATTTCGTGACTGCTGTCACCATCTGCAGTGATCATGGAGCCCAAGAAAGTAAAATCTCTCACTGCTTCCATTTCTTCCCCTTCTATTTGCCAGGAGGTGATGGGCCCAGTGGCCATGATCTTCGTTTTTTTGATGTTGAGCTTCAGACCATATTTTGCGCTCTCCTCTTTCACCCTCATTAAAAGTTTCTTTAATTCCTCTTCACTTTCTGCCATCAAGGTTGTATCATCTGCATATCTGAGGTTGTTAATATTTCTTCTGGCGAACTTAATTCCAGCTTGGGATTCATCCAGCCCAGCCTTGCGCATGATGAATTCTGCATATAAGTTAAATAAGCAGGGAGACAATATACAGCCTTGCCGTACTCCTTTCCCAATTTTGAACCAATCAGTTGTTCCATATCCAGTTCTAACTGTAGCTTCTTGTCCCACATAGAGATTTCTTAGGAGACAGATGAGGTGATCAGGCACTCCCATTTCTTTAAGAACTTAGAATAGAATCATAGAGTTGGAATAGACCACAAGGGCCATCGAGTCCAACCCCCTGCCAAGCAGGAAACACCATCAGAGCACTCCTGACATATGGTTGTCAAGCCTCTGCTTAAAGACCTCCAAAGAAGTAGACTCCACCACACTCCTTGGCAGCAAATTCCACTGTCGAACAGCTCCTACTGTCAGGAAGTTCTTCCTAATGTTTAGGTGGCCATAGTTTGCTGTGGTCAACACAGTCAAAGGCTTTTGCATAGTCAATGAAGCAGAAGTAGATGTCTTTCTGGAACTCTCTAGCTTTCTCCATAATCCAGCGCATGTTTGCAATTTGGTCTCTGGTTCCTCTGCCCCTTCGAAATCCAGCTTGCACTTCTGGGAGTTCTCGGTCCACATACTGCTTAAGCCAGCCTTGTAGAATTTTAAGCATAACCTTGCTAGCGTGTGAAATGAGTGCAATTGTGCGGTAGTTAGAGCATTCTTTGACACTGCCCTTCTTGGGGATTGGGATGTAGACTGATCTTCTCCAATCCTTTGGCCACTGCTGAGTTTTCCAAATTTGCTGGCATATTGGGTGTAGCACCTTAACAGCATCATCTTTTAAAATTTTAAATAGTTCAGCTGGAATACCATCACTTCCACTGGCCTTGTTATTTGCAGTGCTTTCTAAGGCCCATTTGACTTCACTCTCCAGGATGTCTGGCTCAAGGTCAGCAACCACACTACCTGGGGTGTACGAGACATCCATATCTTTCTGGTATAATTCCTCTGTGTATTCTTGCCACCTCTTCTTGATGTCTTCTGCTTCTGTTAGGTCCTTTCCATTTTTGTCTTTTATTATGGTAATCCTTGTACGAAATGTTTCTTTCATATCTCCAATTTTCTTGAACAGATCTCTGGTTTTTCCCATTCTATTGTTTTCCTCTATTTCTTTGCATTGCTCGTTTAAGAAGGCCTTCTTGTCTCTCCTTGCTATTTTTTGGAAATCTGCTGTAATGGTTCTAGGGGTTGCTCATGCGTAAGCCGGTGCCAACACCTGGCTGGGTTGCCTGAGTGAACCTTTCCTGTCCGGACAGCCACTCACCTGTGGCTGTCTCAATCACTGGCAGAATCCGTCAGTGGGCGTTTCTTAAACTTCTTCCAACATAGAAGTTCTTTCACACCCAGTCTCCTCCTACTCTCCCTGCGCGGAAGCCTTCTGCGCAAGGAGGGCGTAGGCAGCGGAGGACCCTTCCTCCCCCCGCTGGTTCCCGGCAAGGAGTCATGTGACTCCCTCTCAGATTCCCCCATCTGCCCCCCTTCTCCACTGGAGCTGAGCTGATTCCCTTCCCCAGAAGATGGGCTGCCTCTCCCCATCCCGGGACGCTCTCTGGGATCCCTCTGGAGCTCTCTCTCTCCCTCCGGCACTGATGGCAGTTCCCTGACATCCACCTCCTCCCCAGGACCCCTCCCACCCCCGGCGCGATTTTCCGACACAACCTCCTCTCTCTCCTCGGCGATGATGCGGGGAATCCACTAAAGGAGCCGTCATCCTCTTCTGAGGATTCAAAACCAGCCTCCCATCCACTGGGATCTCTACCCGCTGGTTGAACTTCCCAGTCTGATTCTTCTCCCTCGGACACCTCCTCTCCCTCCTCTTCGGAGGCAGGAAAACCCACAAAGTCCCCTTTGTCGTCTGTGGGTCCAAATTCTTCCTCCCAAAATCTAGCTAATGGTTTGGGCTTATCCGGGAACAAACTGTGGAATTCTTCCACCAGCTACTCTGCAGTGATTGATTCAGCAGGGACCCACGTGTTTTCCGACCTGGGTTCCCCCTCCCAGGCTACCAAGTACTCTACCTGGCGACCTCGCCACCTTGAATCGAGTATTTCTGTGGCTTCGTTACAGTGTTCCCTCTCCTCGACTCAGGGGTGGGTGGTAACCCCTCCCTCCCGTCCCGGGAATTCCCGCCCCTCCCTGTACGGTGAAAGTAGGGACCTGTGGAACACCGGATGTATCTTCATGCTGTCAGGCAACTTGAGTTTAAATGCCACTGGGTTCACCTGCTGCATGACCTCAAAAGGCCCTAGCCGCCTAGGCTGCAACTTCTTGCACCCTCCCTTTAGGGGCAACCCTTGGGATGACCCACCCGTATGACCTCCCCCTCCCGGCGGTGCCTGTCTGCCTGCCTCTTGTAAACTTCCTCGGCCCGCTCTAAGTTCAGCCTGAGTTGCTGGTGTAAAGCCTCCATTTCCTCCACAAATTGCTCAGCCGCTGGTACGCTCCATCCTTCCTCCCCCCGCCCCGGGAATGCCCTGGGGTGACACCCGTAATTGGCCATGAAAGGGCTCATGCCCGTGGACACGTGTTCAGCGTTATTGTACGCAAATTCAGCCAAAGCTAATTTCTCTACCTAATCGTTCTGTCTCTCACCGACATAGCAGCGCAGGTATTGCTGGAGTATGCCGTTCGCTCTTTCGGCTTGTCCGTTGGTTTCCGGGTGCCTCGCCGTCGAGAAGCTCACCTCGACCTGTAGCAAGCTCATGAGTTTCCGCCAGAACCGGGAAGTAAATTGTTTCCCGCGATCCAAGATTACCCTCAAGGGAGCCCCATGCAGTCTGAAAATGTGATCCACAAACAGTTTGGCTGTCTCCTCTGCCGTTGCTGCATGCGAGCACGCTACGAAATGGCACATTTTGGTCAGTAGATCGACTACTACCATGACCGCTGTCTTTCCCCTTGACTTGGGCAGATCTGTCATAAAATCGATGGACACCACCTCCCAGGGCCTTTCCGGTGTGGGTAAGGGTTCCAGTAACCCCGCAGGGGCCGCCCTTTCCCCCTTAGCCCTCTGGCATCAGTCGCACCCTCGTACATATTCTCTTACGTCTTCCCTTACCCTTGGCCACCAGAACTGCCTGGTGACAAGTAGCATGGTCTTGTGCTGCCCAAAGTGCCCAGCTGTTGGGTTGTCGTGGAGTTGTTTAAGTACCTTCCACCTCAAAGTCTCCCCCGGTACATACAGCGCCCCCTTATAGTACAATAGCCCTTCCTTTTCCTTGAACCCTCCACTGACTTCCTTTCCGGCCCCGAGTTCCCTGATTTTGGTCTGAGCAAACTCATCGTCTCTGGTGAGCCCTGCCAGTTCCCGTTTCCCAACCAACGCTCCCCCCCCCCACACCGGTCCTCGGGGAACACGTGCCTGGTCTCTGGTGGCCCCTCTCCTTCCACGTACTCCGGTTTCCGGGAGAGAGCATCTGCCCTTACGTTTTCCTCTCCCGGCACGTACCGGATCTCGAAGGAAAACTTGGCGAACTCCTGGGACCATCTGATCTGTCTCTGGTTGAGCACCCACGCGGTCCGCCAGTATTCCAAGTTCTTGTGGTCAGTTCGGACCTGGATCTTGTGCCGCGCCCCTATCAACAGATGTCTCCATTGCCGAAAAGCCGCATAGATGGCAAGCAGTTCTCGGTCATACACTGTGTAGTTTTGTTCTGACTTGCTCAGCTTCCTCGAGAAAAAGGCACACGGCATCCAGTTCTGCTTGACCCCAGGCTGCAAAAGGACCGCTCCAATGGCGCGGTCGGACGCGTCCGTCTCCAGTCTCATGGGCGTCTCCGGATCCACGTGCAGGAGCTGCTCTTCCGAGGCAAACACCCTCTTCAGTTTTTCAAAGGATTGCTGTGCTCCCTCTGTCCACGCAAACTTCTTTTTGCTACTAAGACAATCCGTAATGGGTGCTGTCAAGTGAGCGAAGTTCTTTATGAACTTCCTATAGAAGTTCTTTCTTCTTTTTTTTATTATTGATTTTAATTCGTTTTGCTACATCAAACATTAAAACAAACGAAAAAAAACATACATAACACATACACACAAAAAAGAAATACATAAGAAAAGAGAAATAATAATAAAGAAAACAAAAGAAAAAACATCTCCTAACATAAAATACCAACAAATTAGGTTACATTTACTAAATAACACACAACACTAATTGACTTCCCTTCATCTCGGTTTCAGAATATATTATATGATTTTTTATCTGCCGTTTCTTTTCCTTAAAAAACTCTTTACATCACAAGTGTTACGTCACATAAACCCATAAAAGCAGAGGAAATTCAAGAGGCGATAAAGAGGATGAAACTGGGGAAAGCCCCAGGCCCAGATGGTTTATCGGCCAAGTACTATAAAGTCCTAGAAGAACTTATAACACCGGTGCTATGTGAAGTAATGAATGAGATTCTAGGAGGAGGAAGAACACCAGCGTCCTGGAAAGAAGCATACATTACGTTGATACCGAAACCTGATTCGGATAGACTGAGTATTAAGAACTATAGACCGATTTCATTATTGAATAATGATTATAAGATCTTCGCAGACGTAATGGCGACCCGACTTAAAAAGTGTTTAGTTAACCTCATCCATACCGATCAGGCTGGTTTTTTACCTAATAGGCAAATAAAAGACAACATAAGACATACAATAAACATTATTGAGTACTTAGAATGCAAAAATGAAATCCCCGCAGCTTTAATGTTCATTGATGCCGAAAAGGCTTTTGATAATGTATCCTGGCGTCTTCTTATAAAATGTCTGGAAAAGACAGGGATAGAGGGCACATTCCTTGAAGGAATAAAAGCAATTTACTCACAACAAAGTGCTAAATTAATTATTAATAATAACTTAACAGAACCCTTTGAAATTTCGAAAGGTACAAGGCAGGGGTGCCCTCTGTCACCTCTTCTGTTTATCATGATGTTAGAGGCAATTACAAATAAGATAAGGAAAACCCCAGAGATACGCGGAATAAAAATTGGAGTGAAAGAATACAAACTGAAAGCGTATGCTGACGATCTTATGTTGTCTTTGGAGGATCCAAAAGAGAGTGTTAGTAAGGTGTTAGATTTGTTAGAAGAATTTGGAAAATTATCTGGTTTTAAATTAAATAGAACAAAAACTAAAATGATGACTAAAAATGTGAAAGAGGAGGTAAAAAACCATCTTGAATCCCAAACTGGTATTAAAGTAACTAAAAAAGTAAAATACCTTGGAATCTGGTTAACGATGAAGAATATAAATTTGATGGAAGATAATTACATAACCACATGGAAAGAAATAAGGAAGGACTTAGATACCTGGAATAGAATAAAACTTTCTTGGTCGGGCAGAATGGCGGCGATTAAAATGAGTTTACTACCGAAACTGTTATTCCTATTCCAAAATATACCGATAATCAGGGGAACCTCAGTATTCAAAGATTGGCAGAAAATACTCTCTAAATTTATCTGGCAAGGGAAAAGGCCCAGAATTAGATTCAAATTACTTACAGATCAAAGAGATAGGGGAGGATTCGCAGTCCCAAATTTAAAGTTGTATTACGAAGCCTCGTGTCTTTGTTGGGTCAAAGATTGGATTGTTATTAAAAATAAAGACCTGTTAGATCTAGAAGGATTTAATATAAGATTTGGTTGGCACGCTTACCTATGGCGTAACAAGGGAAAGGTTCATAAAGGTTTTTCTAACCACATTTTTAGAGGACCACTGCTGGAAGTGTGGGAAAGAAATAAAAAAATATTGGAACAAAAGACCCCTTGGTGGCTATCGCCAATTGATATCCTGACAATAAAAAAAACAAACATTGAAGGAGAAAGATGGACCTATGAAGACTTGCTAGTAAAAACAGAGACTGGTTGGAGGATTAGGCCTTATGAAGAAATAAAGAACAAATTGACAGGATGGATCCAATTTCACCAAATTAATTCTATATGGACTGAAGATAAAAAGAATGGGATAAGTGAGAAAAAATCTAGATTCCAGATTGAAATACTAGAAAATAAAACAAAACTCCTATCGAAAATGTACAGCCTGTTACTTGAATGGGACACCAAGGATGAAGAAGTAAAGGAGGTAATGGTGAGATGGGCAATGGACTTCGGACATAATATAGAGTTTGACAAATGGAAGGCATTATGGAACAAAGGTATGAGATTCTCGGCATGCACAACACTCAGGGAAAATATGTATAAAATGATGTACAGGTGGTACGTAACGCCCGTAAAATTGGAAAAAATATATAAAACTGGTGATAAATTATGTTGGAAGTGTAAGATCAAGGAGGGCGATTTTTATCATATGTGGTGGTTGTGTGAGCCTATCAAAAAATTCTGGGAATCTATTTACAATGAACTAAAAAAAATCTTTAAATATACCTTTATAAAAAACCCCGAAGCCTTTTTGCTGGGGATAATTGGAGAAGAAATCAAAAAGGAAGATCAAACACTCTTTCAGTACACGACAGTGGCTGCTAGAACTCTAATAGCGCAGAATTGGAAGACATCAAAAATCCCAACTATAAACGAGTGGCAATCCAAACTATTTGATTATTTAGAATTGGCAAAAATGACACAGAAAATAAGAAATCAAAAAGACATAAAGTTTAACAAAGAATGGAATAAATTTATGACATATATGGAAACAGAGGTAAAAAATCTAAAAATCACAGTAGGTGTGACATAGAATTTATTGAGATCTTTCAATGCATCATTCTGCGTCGCCATTAGGGGCCTGACCCACTCACGCACCCCATCCTGCAGATGTCCCACAATGTAAGCCACCCTCTCCCCGTCATCAGCAAAGTCATCTTTCTGCAGTTCTAAAGCGTACTGGATTTCCGTTCGGAATGCATTGTAGTCTTGGGGCTTTCCACCAAATTTGTGTACCAGCCCCTGAACCTTCCTCCCTATTGGGGTGGCTCTGACCTGTGCATCCTGAGCCCGTCTCTCCTCTAGCCGCGCCGTCAGGGTAGCTACATGCGCCTCCAGGTCTCGGTTTCTCTCGACCAGACCTCACACCCAGGCTTCTTGCTCCGTTCCTCCGGCCGGCTCTGTTTGGCTCATCGTGCTGCCTCTCCGGGGCTGCGCACAAGCAACATCAGGGACTGACGGATTGCTGTAATGGTTCTAGGGGTTTCTTGTGCGTAAGCCGGTGCCCACACCTGGCTGGGTTGCCTGAGTGAACCTTTCCTGTCCGGACAGCCACTCACCCGTGGCTGTCTCAATCGCTGGGAGAATCCGTCAGTGGGCGTTTCTTAAACTTCTTCCAACATAGAAGTTCTTTCACACCCAGTCTCCTCCTACTCTCCCTGCGCGGAAGCCTTCTGCGCAAGGAGGGCGTAGGCAGCGGAGGACCCTTCCTCCCCCGCTGGTTCCCGGCAAGGAGTCATGTGACTCCCTCTCAGTCTGCCCCCCTTCTCCACTGGAGCTGAGCTGATTCCCTTCCCCAGAAGATGGGCTGCCTCTCCCAATCCCGGGACGCTCTCTGGGATCCCTCTGGAGCTCTCTCTCTCCCTCCGGCACTGATGGCAGTTCCCTGACATCTGCATTCAATTTCCTGTATCTTTCACTATCTCCCTCGCATTTTGCTTGCCTTCTCTCCCCCGCTATTTGTAAGGCCTTGTTGGACAGCCACTTTGCTTTCTTGCATTTCCTTTTCGTTGGGATGGTTTTAGTTGCTGCCTCCTGTATAATGTTACGAGCCTCCATCCATAGTTCTTCAGGAACTCTGTCCACCAAATCTAAATCCTTAAACCTGTTCCTCACTTCCACTGTGTATTCATAAGGGATTTGATTTAGATTGTATCTTACCGGCCCAGTGGTTTTTCCTACTTTCTTCAGTTTAAGCTTGAATTTTGCTATAAGAAGCTGATGATCTGAGCCACAGTCAGCTCCAGGTCTTGTTTTTGCTGACTGTATAGAGCTTCTCCATCTTTGGCTGCAGAGAATAAAATCAATCTGATTTCGATGCTGCCCATCTGGTGATGTCCATGTGTAGAGTCGTCTCTTGTGTTGTTGGAAAAGAGTGTTTGTGATGACCAGCTTGTTCTCTTGGCAGAACTCTATTAGCCTTTGCCCTGCTTCGTTTTGAACTCCAAGGCCAAACTTGCCAGTTGTTCCTTTTATCTCTTGACTCCCTACTTTAGCATTCCAATCCCCTATAATGAGAAGAACATCCTTCTTTGGTGTCATTTCTATAAGGTGTTGTAAGTCTTCATAGAATTGCTCAATTTCAGTTTCTTCAGCACTGGTAGTTGGTGCATAAACTTGGATTACTGTGATGTTACAGATCCAAGGTCTGCCTTGGATTCGTATCGAGATCATTCTATCATTTTTAAGATTGCATCCCAGTACAGCTTTCGCCACTCTTTTGTTGACTATGAGGGCCACTCCATTTCTTTTACGGGTTTCTTGCCCACAGTAGTAGATATGATGGTCATCCGAACTGAATTCACCCATTCCCATCCATTTTAGTTCACTGATGCCCAGGATGTCAATATTCATTCTTGCCATCTCATTTTTGACCACATCCAACTTACCCAGGTTCATGGTTCTTACATTCCAGGTTCCTATGCAATATTTTTTCTTTACAGCATTGGACTTTCCTTTCGCTTCCAGGCATATCCGCAACTGAGCGTCCTTTCGGCTTTGGCCCAGCCGCTTCATCAGCTCTGACTCTACTTGTACTTGTCCTCCGCTCTTCCTCAGTAGCATGTTGGACGCCTTCCCACCTGAGGGGCTCATCTTCCAGCATCATAACTTTCATATGCCTGTTGTCTTTGTCCATGGAGTTTTCTTGGCAGGGATACAGGAGTGGCTTGCCGGTTCCTGCTCCAGGTGGATCACGTTTGGTCAAAACTCTCCACTATGACCTGTCCATCTTGGGTGGCCCTGCACAGCATAGCTCATAGCTTCCCTGAGTTATTCAAGACCCTTCGCCACGGCAAGGCAGTGATCCATGAAGCTACGGTAGGCCCTGCATTATTTTCAGCATGGTGGCTGTCAGGGAACTGACATCAGAGCGAGAGGCGAAGGAAAGGCTCCCAGATGATGCTGGCGAAGGGCCCAGCAGGGGGAGAGGCAGCTCAGTAGAGGGGGAAGCAAATCAGCGCTACACCAGGGATAAAGGGGGGCAGATGGGGGAGTCGGCGGGAGAGCTCCAGGACTCTTCACTGGACATCAGCGGGGAGAGCACAGGTCCTCCGCTACCCACGCCCTTCCTGCGCAGAAGACTCCCGCGCAGTGAGAGGAGGAGGAGACTGGGTGTCAAACAACTTTTATGTTGGAAGAGGTTTAAGAAACGCCCACTGACGGATTCTGCTAGCGACTGAGGCAGCCACGGTGAGAAGGGCTGTCCAGTCAGAAAGGTTTAACAAGGCAATTTAGCCTGGAGAGGCGGCAGTTTGCGCACGAGCAACCCATACGCATTACAGCAATCCGTCAGTCCCTGAAGTTGCTTGTGCACAGCAGCAGGCAGGCAGCATCATGAGCAAAACCGGAGAAGCGAACGCCACGGAGGGAGCAGCTGGAGGGCAAAATCTGGTGGAGAGGAACCGAGATTTGGAACAGCATGTGGCCCTTCTGACGGCGCGGCTGGATGAAAGGCGGACTCAAGATGCACAGGTCAGACCCACCCCCATAGCAAGGAAGGTACCGGGATTGGTACACAAATTTTGAGGGAAGCCCCAGGACTATAGTGCGTTCCGAACGGAAATAGAGTACGCGTTGGAACTGCAGCACGATGATTTTGCAGACAATGGGGCGAGGGTTGCCTATATTGTAGGTCACCTGCAGGATGGGGCCAGAGAATGGATCAGGCCCCTAATGGCGACGCAGAATGCCGCCTTGAAGGACCTGAGGAAATTCTTTCAGGCAATGGATGCAATGTTTTCCAGTGATGTACAACAAAGTGTGACTCGGCGGGAACTGATGAACTGTAAACAGGGGAACCAGTCAGTTAGAGACTACTGGTCACGCTTTGCCATGATAGTTCACCGGCTGGGGTGGCAACTGGACTCTGAACCCATACAAATGTTATTCGAGGAGGCGTTGTCCCCAACGGTGAAGGATGAGCTTTCCCGCGCACCCCGCCCGCAGTCGATGGATCAGCTGACCAAGGCTGTGCTTGCGATTGGCAAGCGCGGGCCCAGGAGAAGCGGGAAGGGAGAGAGCAACGTTGCCATGACTACCGCATTCCTGAAATACCAAGGCAGCCTTTCCCGCCGGCGGAGCCAATGGAAATAGATGGGGCGCGCACGGGGGAAATTTCAAGTTCCAGCGAAGGTTGCAAGAAGGAGGGAAAGGATTGGAAAACCACCAAGAAGTGTTTCCTTTGCCAGCGGCCAGGACATTTTGCCAGGGTCTATCCTCAAAGGAAGGCCTGGCAAGGAATGGTGGGAGCTGCAGGGGGTGAGGAGGAGGTGGAAAAGGGGCAGGAGCAGGGAAACGGGAACGCTTGGCTGCCACTCAGCGGGCACAGCAGCCAGGCCAGCAACCAGTAGAAGTGCCCCAACCAGACCCCCCCAGGGCGGCTATAGCCATAGAAGTGGTGCTAGAACTCCCGAATGGGCACCCAGTCAAGGTGAAAGGGCTGTTGGATTCAGGCAGTTCCTGCAATTTCTTCAGCAAGGACTTTGCACTAGAGCACCAGCTCCACCTGCTGCCCTTGGATTTCCCCTTGCAAGTAACCACCATTGATGGCAGGGAGCTTCTGGGAGGGGAAGTGACACACCAGACCCCACCAATGAGAATGAGGGTTTCCAGGCACTCGGAGACCATCGCCTTTCACGTCGCCTCACTGGCAGGGCCCCCAATAATATTAGGGATGAGCTGGCTAGCACAACATGATCCAGTGGTGGCATGGCATCAGAGGACAGTCACCTTTGGGTCCGCTTACTGCCTGGAACACTGTCTAGGAGGGGAAACCCCAAGGATGACCATGGCCAGGGTGGCTGGGATGGCTGTGGAGCGGAAAGGGGAGGTGCCACCACAATATGCGGATCTGCAGGAGGTCTTCAGCGAGAAGGAGGCGGGTAGACTACCCCCCATAGGCCCTTTGACTGCCAGATCAACTTGCTCCCGGGGGCGCAGCTGCCGGTGGGTAAACTGTATGCCATGTCGGACAGGGAGATGAAGGAGTTGCGGGAATTTATTGACAAGAACCTGAAAAGAGGCTTCATAAGAGAATCAAAAGCGGTGGGAGGCAGTCCGGTGTTCTTTGTGGACAAAAAAGACACTAATAAACCCAGGCTCGTTGTGGACTATAGGGCCGTCAATTTGGTGTCGGAACCCGTGACCTTCCCAATGCCCAGGATTGGCGACATTTTAACACGAGTGAGGAAGGGGAAAATTTTTACCAAGCTGGACCTCAGGGGAGCATACAATTTGATTAGGATGAGGGAGGGGGATGAATGGAAGACCACAATCTTCACACCCCTAGGGGCCTTTGAGTACTTAGTTATGCCTTTTGGATTACAGTCGGGCTCCACCTGTTTTCAAGCTTTCATGCACCACGTGTTGGGGTCTCTGCTGTACAAGAACTGCGTAGCCTTCTTGGATGACGTCTTAATTTATTCGGACAATGAGGAGCAACATGTCAGAGACGTCAGGGAAGTGCTAAAACGACTGCAGAAGCACCAGTTGTGGGTCAAGCTGGAAAAATGTCAGTTTCACGCCAGAGAAGTCGAGTTTCTGGGGTACAAGTTGTCAGACAAGGGCCTAGCGATGGACCCAAGCAAGGTGCAGGCAGTGCTGGAGTGGAAGGCTCCCAAAACCCGGAAGGACGTGCAGAGGTTCCTAGGGTTCAGCAACTTCTACAGGAAGTTCATCAAGAACTTCGCCCACTTGACAGCGCCCATCACAGATTGTCTCAGAAGCAAAAGGAAGTTCGTCTGGACAGAGGGGGCCCAGCAATCCTTTGAAAGACTGAAAAAGGTGTTCGCATCGGAAGAGCAACTCCTGCACGTAGATCTGGAGAAACCCATGAGGCTAGAGACCGATGCGTCCGACAGAGCCATTGGGGCGGTCCTTTTGCAGCCAGGGAGGAGCAAGCAGCAATGGAAACCGTGTGCCTTTTTCTCGAGAAAGCTGAGCAAGTCGGAGCAAAACTATACCGTGTATGACCGCGAACTGCTTGCGATCTATGCGGCCTTTCGTCGATGTCGCCATCTACTGATAGGGGCGCAACACCAGATCCAGGTGTGCACAGATCACAAGAACTTGGAGTACTGGAGGACCGCACAAGTACTCAACCAGAGACAGATTCGGTGGGCACAGGAGTTCTCCAAGTTTTCCTTCGAAATCCGATACGTGCCAGGAGAGCAAAACGTAAGAGCAGATGCTCTCTCCCGGAAGCCGGAGTACATGGAAGGAGAGGGGCCGCCGGAGAAACGACACGTGATTCCCGAGGACCGATGGGTGTGTGGGGGAACCTTGGTGGGGAAACGAGAACTGGCTGGGCTTACCAGAAACGACGTGTTCGCACAAACTAAAATCCGGGAACTCTGAGACGGAAGAGAAACCCCAGGAGGGTTTGAGGAGAAGGAAGGGGTGCTGTACTATAAGGGGGCGCTGTATGTACCGGGGGAGACCCTGAGGGGAAAGGTACTCAAACAACTCCACGACAACCCCACAGCTGGGCACTTTGGACAGCACAAAACCATGATGCTTGTCACCAGGCAGTTCTGGTGGCCCAGGGTGAGGGAGGATGTACGGGAATATGTACGGGGGTGCGACCGCTGCCAAAGGGCAAAGGGGGAGCGGGCTGCCCCCGCAGGATTACTAGAACCCTTACCCACGCCGGGAAAACCCTGGGAGGTGGTGTCCATTGATTTTATGACTGATTTGCCCAAGTCCTGGGGAAAGACAGCGGTCATGGTAGTGGTCGATCTACTGACAAAAATGTGCCATTTTATAGCTTGCTCACATGCGGTAACGGCAGAGGAAACAGCCCGGTTGTTTGTGGAGCACATCTTCAGGTTGCATGGCGCTCCCTCGAGGGTTATCTCCGACCACGGGAAACAATTTACTTCCCGGTTCTGGAGGAAGCTCATGAGCTTGCTGCAGGTCGAAGTGGGCTTCTCGACGGCGAGACACCCGGAGACCAACGGGCAAGCAGAAAGAGCGAACAGTATACTACAGCAATACCTACGCTGCTACGTCAGCAAGAGGCAGAACGATTGGGTAGAGAAACTAGCGCTTGCGGAATTTGCATACAACAACGCTGAACACGTGTCCACGGGAATGAGCCCGTTCATGGCCAATTATGGGTGTCATCCCAGGGCCTTCCCGGGGAGTGGGGAGGAAAGCTGGAGCGTACCTGCGGCAGAGCAGTTTGTGGAAGAAATGGAGGCCCTGCACCAGCAACTTAAGATGAACTTGGAGCGGGCCAAGGAAATTTACAAGAGGCAGGCAGAGAAGCGCCGCAGGGAAGGGGAGACCATACGGGTGGGGGACCGGGTGTGGTTGTCCACCCAAGGGTTACCCTTTAAGGGGGGTGCAAGAAGTTGCAGCCCAGGCGGCTGGGACCATTTGAGGTAACACAGCAGGTGAATCCCGTGGCATTTAAGCTCAAGTTGCCTGACAGCATGAAAAGACACCCGGTGTTCCACAGGTCCCTACTCTCACCGCACAGGGAGGGGCGGGAATTCCCGGGGCGAGAGGGAGAAGTCACCTCACACCCGCAGGTAGAAGAAAGGGAACACCACCACTTGGCCACGGAAATACTTGACTCAAGGTGGCGAGGACGCCAGGTGGAGTACTTGGTAGCTTGGGAGGGGGAACCCGGGTCGGAAAACACGTGGGTTCCCGCGGAAGCAATCGATGACAGGTATCTGGTGGAGGAATTCCACCGCCTGTTCCCGGACAAACCCAAACCCCTAGCGAGATTCTGGGAAGAGCAATTTGGAACCACAGATGATGAAGAGGATTTTGAGGGGTTTTCTGCCTCCGAGGGGGAGGGAGGAGAGGTTTCGGAGGAAGAAGAATCAGACTGGGAGGCCCAACCTGTAGGCAGGAATCAGAGCGGGTGGGAAGCAGGTTTCGAATCCTCCGAGGATGGCGACAGCTCCTTCCGGGGGTTCCCCGCCTCGTCGGCCGAAGAAAGGGACGAAGTTGGTTCTACAGGTCGGGCAGGGGGTGGAGGGGGTCCTGGGGGGGAGGTGGATGTCAGGGAACTGACATCAGAGCGAGAGGCGATGGGAAGGCTCCCAGATGATGCTGGCGAAGGGCCCAGCAGGGGGAGAGGCAGCTCAGTAGAGGGGGAAGCAAATCAGCGCTACACCAGGGGGGCAGATGGGGGAGTCGGCGGGAGAGCTCCAGGACTCTTCACTGGACATCAGCGGGGAGAGCACAGGTCCTCCGCTACCCACGCCCTCCCTGCGCAGAAGACTCCCGCGCAGTGAGAGGAGGAGGAGACTGGGCGTCAAACAACTTTTATGTTGGAAGAGGTTTAAGAAACGCCCACTGACGGATTCTGCTAGCGACTGAGGCAGCCACGGTGAGAAGTGCTGTCCAGACAGAAAGGTTTAACACGGCAATTTAGACTGGAGAGGCGGCAGTTTACGCACGAGCAACCCATACGCATTACAGTGGCTAAGTTTTGATTTGTAACCAGAAATTCCTAGATGTCTTTCCTAAAGCAAAGACACATAGAATTGTGCTGTTCCTCTGTAAGAAAAAGAAATAATAATCTTTTGTTATAGTTTTATCTGTCTCCCAAATATGATGGGGAAAATTTATTCTATGTTTCTTGTACTACGTGCAAAGGGGTTTCTCGATCATGCCCATTTTGGACTTTCTGAGGACTGAAAAACCCTGAATTTAAAGGGCAAAAGGTCCAGGAGAACAATGGGGTGGGAAGTATCTCATCTGAAGGCCCATATATTCATGGGGAGACAGGGTGATGCAAATCTACTCTAGACTGCAAATTCTGCTCTGGTGCAGGCAAGTCCTAAGTTCATCGTGTGGACACAGCCAGCCTCCAAAGCTGCTTTAGGCTGCAATTCTAAACCCACTTGCCTGAGAGTAAGCCCCACCAAATTCAATCAGACTTACAGTTGTACCTTGGTAGTCAAACGGCTTGGCTCCCAAACAAATCGGCTCCCAAACGCCGCAAATCCAGAAGTGAGTGTTCCAGTTTTTCGGAAGCCAAACGTCCGACGCGGCTTCCGCTTGAGTGCAGGAAGCTCCTGCAGCCAATCGGAAGCTGCGCCTTGGTTTTCAAATGGTTTTGGGAGGCGAATGGACTTCCGGAACAGATTAAGTTCGAGAAGCAAGGTACCACTGTATTGAAAACATAATATCACAATTAAATTATATGAAAATGATATGAAGTGGAATTATGAATGATATGTAACTTATACTTTTAGAAGATACCTGAAGGCAGCCCTGTTTAGGGAAGTTTTTAATGTTTGATGTTTTCTTGTATTTTTGATATTTTGTTGGAAGCCTCCCAGAGTGGCTGGGGAAACCCAGCCAGATGGACGGGGTATAAGTAATAAATGATGATGATGATGATGACGATGACGACGATGAAAATAGTATAGGAATTATAATGGTTATGGGGTTGCTCGTGCGTAAGTTGCCGCCACTCCTGGCTAGGTGGCCTGGTTAAACCTTTCCTGACTGGACAGCCCCTCACTTCGTGGCTGTTCAGTCGCTGGCAGAATCCGACAGTGGGCGTTTCTTCAACCTTTTCCAACATAAAAGTTCTTTGACGCCCAGTCTCCTCCTAGCCTCCCTGCGCGGAAGCCTTCTGCGCAGGGTGGGCGTGGGTAGCGGAGGACCTGTGCTCTCCCCGCTGGTGTCCAGTGAAGAGTCTCTGAGCCTGCTCTCCGCTTCCCCCATTGGCCTCCCTCCATCCCTGGTGTCGCACTGATTTTCTTCCCCAACAGGAGACCTGCCTCTCTCCCTACTTGGCCCCTCTCCAGCATCGTCGTGGAGCCCCTCCTCCTTCTCTCGTTCCGATGGCAGTTCCCTGACAGGAATTAATACCAAAAAATACTACACCCCATTCCCTGCAAAAAGAAGGACGCCCTAAAAACAAACTGAGCACACCTCTTATATCAATCGGCAATGGGAACAGGAGATGGACCTTTCCATTAATTATATGTGGGCAGAGCCACATAAAACATAGACTATGAATTGCCAAAATCTACCTGGCAGGGGAGGAAATGTGCAATTGGGACTCCAGGGAACTTTGACACACTGCTGTGCTGTTTTGTCCAAACTTGTTCTGCTTTCACTTTTGTTTTGGCGCTGTAAGTGCTGTTCCTGTTACTCTTATCATAATGCCAAGGTCTCCATCAAAAGCAGAAATTGCGTGCACAAAAGTTGAAGCAACTTCTACGGAACAGAAACACAACGTGGCATTGTGTCATCGGTCTTGATCCATCAAGGGTGCTCTATTGTGTGCACGAAACATACCAGAGCTGCTGGGTGCGATGGCTATCAGGGCTTCAAG
Organism: Podarcis raffonei; assembly: GCF_027172205.1. NCBI lineage: Eukaryota > Metazoa > Chordata > Lepidosauria > Squamata > Lacertidae > Podarcis > Podarcis raffonei. Next base: position 30,217,505 of record NC_070620.1, read on the forward strand.
TAAAAGTAGTGATTATTTATTTCACCACTGAGGGAGGGTGGCACTCTGCACATGCTCAGGCACTCACTGGTTTATTATGGCTTGAACATGAGAGGTAAGTGGAACAGCCGTGCACAAAGGCAGCATACCTCTAACGTAAGAACATAAAAAGAGCCTGCTGGATCAGGCCAATGGCCCAACTATTCAAGCATCCTGTTCTCACAGAAGCTGAGCAGATGTGTGTGGAAAACCCATAAAAATAAAATATCAGGGCCGGGCAATCTGTGGCCATACAGATGGTCTCAGCCAGCATGGCTAATGGTCAGGGATGGTGGGCATTGCAATATATGTTTTAATGTACATATTGTCTCATCCCAAGGATAACCATTTTGTAGCCTTTCAAGAGGAAAGGGGAACAAGGATCAACTCTGTCCCAGAAACAATCTGATGGGAAATCGGTACTGATGGACTTGATGCAGTTTAAGGAACTGGATGCCCATGTGTTGAAGGCATGCTGTCTCTTATTGTGATATATACAGTGTGGAATTATAGTCCTGTAAGGAATCTGCTAGAATGCTGAGGGTTTTTTTCATGTGGATTTGGAATTTGATAGTACAGTGGTACATTGGTTCTTGAATGTAATCTGTTCCGGAAGTCCATTCGACTTCCGAAGCACATACATTTAATTGACCAGCTGTGCAACCCTGAGCAGTTTTACTCACTGAGTAGCCCCACTGAGTTCAGCAAGATTGACCCTCTTGTAAGTGCCTGTAAAAATGCACCCCACATTTTCTTTAAACAAGTGTCAGGCTTAGAGAGAAAAAGATAAAGGTAAAGGGACCCCTGACCTGGGGTTGCGACGCTCATCTCGCTTTATTGGCCGAGGGAGGCAGCGTACAGCTTCCAGGTCATGTGGCCAGCATGACTAAGCCGCTTCTGGTGAACCAGAGCAGCAGAACTATTACTTTAGCAAATAATAATTGCTGTTGTGCAAGAAACTGATTTCTGCAGTTATTGCTATATCATCTAATTGTAATCGTGACTGATAGCTTTTCAAATAAAGTTTCTCAAGACAAAAGCAAGAATGTCATGTTTAAATGCATATTGTATTTTTTAAACATAGTTATAGTAAGTTGGGAACCCAAATAAAGCAGAAGCACGAGGGCCAACTTGTGTTTTTGGCAATCTTGTAAGGTAAAGTCAGGGAAGTGATTATGGCAGTCCTAAAAAGAGGTTTAAATGACACACATGACAACACTTTTATGCTAGGTAAGTTGCACATTGTGGTGTTATGTTGATCAAAAGAAATACTGCATGTAAAACACATTTCAAGTAGCATCTCATCATATTTCTTAACACTAAGAACTCCAAAGAAGAGAATAAAGTTAAAACATGTGGCTTTTTCTTTTCATTTGTTGAGTGTGTGTTTGTGTATTTGTGACAAGCATAATATGCTAAACTCTCATGAGTTTATTTTCGTAAGCTCATCTGATTTTGTTCCTCATATTGCTCACATGCAGGGCTCCAAACCCAGAAATAGCCCTAAAACGTCATATAGACGTCACAAAAAGGAGTGAAAAAAGGAGTGAACATGCGGTCCGCCAAGCTGCACAGAGGTCCGGAACTAAACCCTTACGCAAAACTAGGATTGCCTGTACCATACTCTGGATTTCTAAGCCAGTGGTTCCCAAACTTTCTGGGGCTGCTGCCCGCTTGGTTCCATAGACTCATCCCCAGTGCCTCTTACAGTCCCACTCTATAAAAAGCATTACAGGGGAACCTTGGTTGTTGAATACTTCGGAAGCCGAACAATTCAGAACCTGAACGCCGACAACCCGGAAGCAAATGCTTCCATTTTTGAATGCACCTCGGAAGTCGAACAGAAGTCCATTTTTAAAAAAGAATTTGCCGATCGGCAATTGATCCTTGGTTGTCAAATGTTTCGGAAGTCGAACGGTCTTCCAGAACGGATTATGTTCGACAACCGAAGTTCCACTGTACAGTCGTACCTTGGAAGTTGAACGGAGTCCGTTCCAGAAGTCCATTTGACTTCTGAAACGTTTGGAAACCAAAGTGCGGCTTCTGATTGGCCTCAGGAAGCTCCTGCAGCCAATCAGAAGCCGTGGAAGCCCCACTGGACGTTCAGCTTCCCAAAGAACGTTTGACTCCCAAGGCATTTGGGAGCAGAGGTACAACGGTATCCAGAATAGTGGTTTGCATGACCAACTAAGGAAGATAATAACGCAATAAAATTCAAAACAGCAACGATCAATTGCACATTTATTCCAAATCCAGTTAAAACTATTTAGTTCAATTAAATCAGTAAAATCGATGAGCTTGATCGAGTGATACCAGTTTTTCAAATTCTGATAGTTATACCCCCAATGCCCCTCTTGCCTCCTAGCACCCTCTGGTTAATCCCACAGCCTGTGCCCACTCTGGGAACCCCTGTTCTAAGCAGTGAAAAATTATGGGGCGACAATACAGAAAGAAAGTGCTTTTTTAAAAAGCCAGTCCTTTTTTAAAAAAAAATGTTTAGGGGTACTCTCATTTTCCTAGGCATATTGAAATACTGCCCCTCAATGAGGCCAAACGTAGATTCACAAGATGTTTAGGGGTATGCGTATGCCCCTCGCGTCCCCTCAGGAAAAAAAGCACTGGGTAGGACAATACGCAGGCCACATCTGGGTGATCTTTCCTCCTGGGACTTTATTCCTTGATTACACAAATGCAGAGTTCCCCGTTACTCACCAAATTCACACTGCTATGCCGTTGTGATGGTGACACACCTTGGCTGTATATATATATATATAAAATAATTTTTATTGAATGGTTTTATGTTTCAAAAAGCAATACAGCCATACTACCACAAAATATAATTAAGAAATAAAAATTAACATACATTGATATTTAGTTTGTTGTTTGTTATTTACCGTCTTATTTCCTCCCAAACATTGCATACAACAACAACACATATGTGTAGACACCCACACACCTACACCCGCACAGAAAATGATAATAAAAGTAAATATTTTTTCCCTTTTATCTTCCAAAATCTTTTCTTCAACTTTGACTTCCTGTCAAGTCCCTTTGCATATGTTTTATCTTACATTTAAATGTACACAAAGCAATAAACCTTTCTATATAAGTTTTCTTTTTTAAAAAAAATATTTTTTATTAACCGACCAATCAAATCAAATCAAATCACATCACATAAATTCCGAATTACAAAGCCGAATTTTAAATTTTTGTTGAGGGGACCCATATTTCAAGTTCCGAAGGGGGATTCTGATCATCTTCTTGCTACTGCGTTAATATCCAAATCAGTGCAAATAAAGTTCATAATTCTATCCAGTCTTATCTTGCTGTTTCCACATCTCATCTTGTTCGTATATTTTTTCTTTTTTTCTTTATGATCTCTTCTGATAATCTCCTTAAGCAGATAAACACCAATTATATCCTGTGTGGATTTTTCCGTTCGTCCAATCCTCATATCGAGATGGTTTCCATATATCATCACTTTCATAAATAACATCGCTCTTTCCATCATTAATCTCAGGATCTGTCGTTCTTAAGTCCCACTGAGGAGCCTCACCCACAATATAAGAACAGCTCTTTTCCTCCTCCCAGACTCAAGTCCTCCGACAGAGCTTGCCAACATGGCGACGGTATTTTTAACTGCGTCATTCCAAAACTCTTAAACTTTCCACGCTCTTCTTAAAACATGCTTTGGTTAGAAAATTTATCTCCACACAGTCGTAAATCCACAGCTTAAGTCATTAAAACGGCATTTCTGACTTGTGGGGGGGGGGATTCTTGTTTAATCACATAGAGGAAAGAAAGGAAAGTTTTTTCCCCCTCCCCCATCCAGTCCCTTTGCCATACCGAGTCTTGGCATATCTTCTCATGATTGATTCTTGTTCCTCCGACTTGTCTTGTTTATCAGAGAACTCTTCAGTTAGCAGTCTTTACTCCCCCTCCTTCCTTGAAATATGTGCATTCGCTTCTTCCTAATTGTTCCTTTTGAAGTTCTTGCAGCTAGCGGCGCGCATCAGAGACAGCGTCCAGGAGCACCGAGATCCACAGGAGGGCATTCTGCCTAGTGCCCCCATCCCCACAAATTCGGGGGTGGTATAGGGCACAGCAGGCAAGGGCAGCCCCCCCCCCCATAACCTTGGGGGGGGGTAGGGAGGCTATTTACTCCCATCACAGCCTCCTAAATACCTCCTGTGGGTCGGAGAGATGTTATTGTCAGCCATCTTCCGATGCGCCCCTAGTGGCCCCTCCTTCTATATAATTTTTCTAATACATTCTGAAAACATAATAAATCCTTAATTATAGTCCACTTCCTTTTATTTCCTTTATCACTCAAATGCTAGCACGGAGTCAAAACTATTATTGTATTTTTGAACATATTTTTTATAAACATCCCATTTTTCCGCTAATTTTTGCTTTGAGTTTCCTCTGAGTTTACTAGTCAGTTGAGCCGTCGCCACCAATTCCTGTAATTTGATTTGCCAATCTGTTATTTTTGGAGCCTCGTAATCTTTCCATCCCTTGGCCACAAGTATGCGAGCCGCTCTTAAATTTTTTGGGATCTCTTTATCTAAAATACTTAATAGAAATGCCTCCGGTTTTTTGGTAAATGTTATCCCCATCATCTTTTTTTAATTCATCGTGTATTTCCCCCCAAATAATCTTAATCTTTCCACACGTCCACCAGATGTGGATCATGTCACCGTTATTTCCTCCACATCTCCAACAAGCATTCGCCAAATTTTTATACATTCTTGATAATCTGGAAGGAGTGAGGTACCACCTATGAGCCATTTTCATCACGTTCTCTCTTATATTATAGCTGGCTGTAAATTTCAAATTTACCTTCCATAAGTTTTCCCAATCTTTTAGCATAATTGGACGGCCCACATTATCATTGAAGCCTTAACCTCCTCATCCATTACTTCGTAGTCTAAAAGAAGTCTATACATTTTTGCGATTTTAGATTTACTGTTCAGTAATTCTCTTTCAAATCTTGAAGGCTCCTTTTCAAAACCTATCTGCTTATCCTGTCTGAACATTTCATTCACCTGGAAGTAATCTAGCCAACTAGAAAAGTGATCTTTTATTTTCTCATAACTTAACAATATTAGTTGACCTTCCTCTTCCCTTAATACTGTGTTATACATTATCCAGTTCTCTTTAATGTTGTTTTTTTTAACAGTGATTGCTTCTAATGGAGAGTTCCATCTTGGGGTTTTCTGTTCCAAATATCTTTTGTATTTTTCCCACACCTTATATATAGCGTTTCTTATTATATGATTTGAAAAACTCCGGTGCGCCTTTATTTTCCCATAATTAAGATAGCCATAGCACCCAAAACGTGCTGTAATGGTTGCTAAGGGGTTGCTCGTGCGCAAGCAGGCAACTATCTCCCTGGCTGGGTGCAAACACCTGGCTGGGCTGCCAAAGTAAACTTTATCTGTCTGGACGCCACTCACCCGTGGCTGACTCAGTCGCTGGCAGAATCCGTGAGTGGGCGTTTCTTAAACTTCTTCCAGCAAAGAAGCTCTTTGACGCCCAGTCTCCGCCTACCCTCTCTGCGTGAAAGCCTTCTGCGCAAGGAGGGCGTGGGCAACGGAGGACCCCTACTCTCCCCTGTCCATTAAACTTTAATTAGTTTAATGTTAAGTAAACGTCCAGTGCGCTTCCAACGCCATAAATCTTATCTCAGCAGAGATGACTTCCGGTTAGCGCCAGCGCTTAATGGCGGATTTCTCCCGGAGCTCCGGGAGAGATCTGCTTCGTGGGTTCGGGTCCTGCAGCCACGGCGGAGCGAGGACCCTCAAAAATCACAGGCGCGTAGCCTGTGAACTGGAGACTCGGCGGGCACCTTTGCGCCCCCCCGACGTTGTGAAATAGCCTTTTTAAAGGCTACGGATCAGCGGAGGGTGTATGGAGCGGTGCTGAGAGTCGCTTTCACCCAGCCTGCGAAGCGAAGCCGCGTCGCCATTAGCGGAGAGCGCTGACTTCTTCCGGTGAATTTGGACTAAAAAGAGCAACTTTCCGTGAGTAGGATTGAGCTTTAAAACATAATTGGACGTTAAAACTAAAGAAATTGGGCACCGAGACGGATAAGCATCAAAAAGGAAGTCTGCTTTCCGTTCTGTAGCAAGATCAAAGCGAAAGGCACTTAAGCTGTAACTTTCTGACAGGAGAGTTTTGCGAACTAAGAAATCCATCACCAAGCAAAGAACTCCCTCCCCCGAAGGCAGGAGGGGGGGGGAGAAGACTTTAAAGTGACTTCCTGCCTGTTTTAAAAGAAATTGAACTGTTTACCGCTGCTCCTTTACCTGGGGGTTGGACTGCCGGAGAAAAGGAACCGGCTAAGGACTGTCGCTACAAGAAGGTTAAAAAGTAACTGTAATATCGACTTTGGCTGCTCTCAACTTGAAACATCTTATTTTGTTGCACAGTAAGTTATCTGCAGGATACTATTGATTTGGATCTTTTACAAAGAAAGGGACTAGGAGGGCTTTTGTTTTTTGGAAGGTGTGGGAACAATTTGAAGCTAAAGAACTGACTTTACGCCCTCTAGAGGACTTGTGAATAGTTTCAGCAACAAGTGGAGCTTAAAACCTGAGAATTTTTTTTTCTGACAGCTTAAGAGTGTGGGAATGACCTTGAGTGAAAGACTTTGTTATGGCAGATTGTAAACAGAAAGAGGACTCACAAGAAACAACTTTGAGATCCGGTAGACAATACAAAGTCGATCTTTCTATGCAAAGAAGGGCCTCTGTATCAGGGGCTTCCGGAACTGCAGCTGTCACAAAGGCAAAAGTGAAAATAATGTCTTCAGAAGAAGCATTTGCAAAGGCATTGGGGAAAATAAATGACTCTTTGGAGGAACTAAAGAAGCAAGGCGCTGAAACAAATAAGAAAATTGAAGAAATCTCTGGGAAAATTGATTTAAATACCAAAAGTATAACTGACCTCGGGAACAAAGTGAACTCTAATGCAGAAGCAATTGGGAAATTACTGGAAGATTCATCCACAACACGAAAGATAGCTGAGGAAGCTAAGGAAATTGCAACTGCTGCCGAGGAAAAATTTCCACCGGTGTACAGGAAATTAGATGAGTATGAGCTGGCACTCTCTATGCAGGATATGCAACGCAAGGAGAAAAATTTAAGGATCAGACTTGTGCCGGAAAAGGAAGGAGACAACTTGGTGGATTATTTGACAAAAGAATTTTCTGACTTTTGGAAGCAGGAGCTGGATAAGGAAGAATTTAAGATAGAGAGTGCATTTAGACTGGGAATAAGGCAGAGGAAGAACAGACCCAGAGATTGCTTGATAACTTTAAGATCAAAGGAGGAGAGAGACAAAATACTGAACCTGCACTATCAAACAACCCTTCGAATTGAAGATTTCCATATTGAGATTTTTAAAGACATTCCCAAAAGTATTTTGGATGCAAGAGGTTCGTATAAGGACTTGGTGACACTGCTGAGAAGGAACTACATACCATTCAGGTGGGAGTTTCCCCAAGGCTTGTCTTTTAAATACAAGGGGAAGAAAAGAAGAATAAGGACAGTGAATGATAAAGACAAGTTCTTGGGAGAACACGAAGAAGACCTACAGAAAGAGACGTTTCCAGGACAAGGGCATCCTTCAAGCAAGGGACCATTAGACACGGATACGGAACCACCGACGAAAGAGGAACAACAATTGGGAGCTGTAGGAGGAAAGAATAAATAATCCCATCATGGCTTTGCAACTTCTAACCTGGAATTGTAACGGTTTAAATAATCCCAGAAAAAGAAAAAATATATTTCATGCTTTAAAGAAAGACCAATTGGACTTGATTTGTTTACAAGAGACTCATGTGACAAGAGCACATAGAAAATTATTAATAAATAAAAGATTGGGACAAGAATTTATATCTTCAGACAGAGTAAAAAAGAGAGGAGTGGTGATCTATGCAAAGGAAAATTTGCAACCGAAACAAATCTTTAAAGATGACCAAGGAAGATATTTGGCAATTGAAATTCAATTTCAAGGAGAAAAGTTTTTGATAGTGGGAATATATGCACCAAATGAAGGGAAAGCAGAATTTTTTAAGAAGTTGCATGAGACTTTGATGGACTATATGGATTACAATTTAATTACGATGGGTGACATGAATGGAGTAGTTTCAACAAATATGGATAAAGCACAAAGACAGGTAGTTACAAAAGATGGAAGACTACCAAAAACTTTCTTTGAAATGACTGACAATATGGACTTGATTGACATTTGGAGAACAAAACACCCATTAGAAAGAGAGGGAACCTTCTTTTCTGAAGCCAAAATGACATGGACACGGATTGACCAAATTTGGGTGACTAGCAGTATGGCGTCGAATATAAAGAAAGTGGAAATCTGCCCAAAAACCTTCTCCGACCATAATGCAGTAAAGATGGTGATGAAGCAAACAACTGGCTCCTTCAGATGGAGAATGAATGACACCTTATTTAGAGACGAGGAGATTTGTAAGAAGGCCCAAAAAACTTTGAAAGATTATTTTGAAATCAACTTAAGGACTAAAGTAGAAAAAAGAATAGTATGGGACGCAAGTAAAGCCGTGATGAGAGGGTTCCTGATACAACAAAACACATTAAAGAAAAGAAAGCAAAATGAGAGGAAAGAGAAAATCTTGGAAAAGATAAAAGAAGGGGAAAGGAAACTAAGATTGAAGCCAAAATCGCAAGAGATTTTAAGAGAAATTAAATTGTATCAAACACAATACATGGAACTGATGAATCAAGAAATAGAATGGAAAATTAAACAAATGAGACAAAAGACCTTTGAATCTGCAGACAAATGTGGCAAGTTATTGGCTTGGCAAATAAAGAAGAGACAAAAACTCAACACGGTAACAAACATAGAAGTGGAGGGAAAGAACATATGCAACCCAGTGGAAATTAGGAAATGTTTTCAGAGCTACTTTAGACAACTGTACACACAAGGGCCGCAGAAAGAAATGGACATACAACAATTCCTCGAGAAAAATGGGCTGAAAAAGATTTCGCAGGAAAGTAAGACTATTTTGAACCAGGAGATATCAGCACAGGAAATAGAAGATGCCATTCAAAGCATGACGTTGGGCAAATCACCTGGACCGGATGGACTGACTTCCAAATATTACAAAGTTTTGAAGGAAGGGTTGATACAACCTTTGAAGGAAGTCTGCAACGAGATCATGGAGGGGAGGAAGGCACCCGATACGTGGAGGGAGGCCTACATTACACTTATACCAAAGACAGAGACTGAAAAGACCCAACTTAAGAACTACCGACCCATCTCGTTACTAAATGTGGATTACAAAATCTTTGCTGACATTTTAGCAAAGAGATTGAAAAGAGTTTTGATGGAGGAGATTCATGGGGACCAAGCGGGCTTTCTCCCGAAAAGGCATTTGTCGGATAACGTAAGGAATATAATTGACATTTTGGAGAAGTTGGAAGTGAATATAAACACTAAGGCTGTTTTGATATTTGTGGACGCTGAGAAAGCCTTTGACAATATATCTTGGAGTTTCATGTTGAAGAACCTCCGGGGGATGGGGGTAGGCCAAGGGTTTGAAAATGGTATAGGTGCAATATACTCTGAACAGAAAGCAAAATTAATTGTAAACAATGTGGTTACAGAAGAGTTCAAGATTGAAAAAGGGACACGTCAGGGGTGTCCTATCTCCCCACTACTTTTTATATCGGTCCTGGAGGTTTTGCTTAATATGATTAGGAGGGACCAGTTGGTTAAAGGGATCCAGGTTGGAGCTAAACAATACAAATTGAGAGCATTTGCAGATGACCTAGTACTTACATTACAAGAGCCAGAAGCTAGTACGAAAAGAGTTTTGGAAATAATTCAAGAGTTTGGTCAAATGGCAGGATTTAAATTGAATAAGTTAAAGACTAAGGTATTGGAGAAAAATCTAACACAGGTTGAAAAAGAAAGGTTTCAGAATGAGACGGGGTTGACTGTGGTTAAAAAAGTGAAATACCTGGGTATAAATATGACAGCTAAGAATGTGAACCTATTTAAAGACAATTATGAAAAAACTTGGACAGAAGTGAAAAAAGATTTGGAGATTTGGTCAAATTTGAAGCTTTCCTTGTTAGGTCGAATTGCAGTTATAAAAATGAATGTATTGCCAAGAATGTTGTTCTTGTTTCAAGCATTACAAATAATGGATAAAATGGATTGTTTCAAGAAGTGGCAGAAAGACATATCTAAATTTGTCTGGCAGGGCAAGAAGCCCAGAATAAAATTTAAGATATTAACGGATTCAAAGGAAAGAGGGGGGTTTGCCCTGCCAGACTTTAAACTGTACTATGAAGCGGCAGCTTTCTGCTGGCTAAAAGATTGGCTGCTTCTTGAAAACACAGACATTTTGGATTTGGAAGGTTTTAACAATATTTTTGGGTGGCATGCATATTTGTGGTATGACAAGGTTAAAGCACATAAAAGTTTTAAAAACCATATTGTCAGAAAAGCACTATTAAATGTCTGGGTCAGATATAAAGATTTGCTGGAAAACAAAACCCCAAGGTGGCTGTCGCCAATGGAAGCTAAGGCAGTTAAAAAGTTAAATATGGAGTCGAAGTGGCCAAGATATTGGGAAATTCTGGAAAAGGAAGGGGACAAACTGAGATTGCAGAGTTTTGAGAAATTAAAAGAGAAGGTGAGAGATTGGTTGCACTATCACCAAATAAATGAAGTGTTTAAATTGGACAGTAAAATTGGCTTCCAGGTGGAAAAATCAAAATTGGAGACTGAATTGTTAGAATCCAGTACTAAGAATCTGTCAAAAATGTACAATTTGCTGCTGAAATGGAATACACAAGATGAAACGGTTAAATCAACTATGATTAAATGGGCTCAGGACATTGGTCATAATATTTTGTTTGCTGACTGGGAAAAGTTGTGGACCACCGGGATGAAATTCACGGCATGTAATGCCTTAAGAGAAAATATCATGAAAATGATTTACAGGTGGTACATAACCCCAGTCAAGCTTGCAAAGATTTACCATTTGCCTGATAATAAATGTTGGAAATGTAAAGAAAAGGAAGGTACATTTTTTCACCTTTGGTGGACGTGCCCGAAGATTAAGGCATTCTGGGAAATGATCTATAATGAACTTAAAAAGGTATTTAAATATACCTTCACTAAGAAACCAGAGGCCTTTCTCTTGGGCATTGTCGGCCAAGGGGTGTTAAAGACGGATATAACTTTCTTTATGTATGCTACAACAGCAGCTAGAATACTTATTGCAAAGTACTGGAAGACACAGGATCTACCCACACTGGAAGAATGGCAGATGAAGGTGATGGACTACATGGGCTTGGCAGAAATGACGAGCAGAATCCGAAACCAGGGAAGAGAAGCAGCGGAAGAAGAATGGAAAAAGTTTAAGGACTATCTAAAGAAATACTACAAAATTAATGAAAGTTAGAATGATGTTGGACTGGAAAGTAAATGGTTACTATTAGCAATGGTTAAGACAAGGAGAATAAGGAAGATTAGCTTAAATTTAAAGTAAAATAAGGGAAGATTTGCTGAGTAATTGATTAGAATTTGGAATACAGAAAAGGGAGGCATGAGGAAGTCGAGGAAGAAAGGTTTAAGAAATTAGGATATGAAATGATATTTGTTTTTTGTTTTGTTTCTGTTATTGTTTGTTTATGTATTTGTCGTTGTTATGTTTTGTTTGTGTGGTTATTAAAACTGTTTAATAAAAATATTTTTTTAAAAAAAATCTTATCTCAGCAGAGAATTTCGTGCAGCGGTTGAAGAAGGCAGGAGAGTCAGTACCTTTCAATGAAGAATCCTGGAGCAAGCACTTTGGAACTCAGGAAAAAACTTTATTTACAAAAAAACCCTGGCGATAAAGCACACATGCTTTTATCTCCGGCATAAAGAAAACTTTACTCTAAACTTAACTCATATCAGCAACCACGCCCATGGCCACAAACTGAGTCTGCGAGTCAGATCAAAGGGGGGAAGGGGAGGACACACGGGTGAACTGACTATTTATACAAACTCACTCACATTCCTGGATGCTTAATGACTTCCAGCTGCTCAGTGATTAGAGCGACTTGTTACCTCTTAACCCTTTAGTACCAACACCCCCTCTCGCTCGTAACACTGAGCTGTACCAACCTTAATTCAAATTTAAACCTGAACAGAAATATTTATGAGATTGCGGACTCAAAGCTTTTGTAAAACCGTCTGCGAGATTTTCTTTGCTCGGACAATACTTTAGTTCAATTAAACCTTGTTTTACACTTTGGCATACATTTTGATAACGGATATCCAAGTGTTTTGTGAGTGCCTTGAATTGACCTGATTTAGCTAGTTTAATACAAGGTTGATTGTCTTCCCACACTCTGATAGGTAGGGGACATTCTCCAAACAATTCTTGTACCAGTTGCTTATAAAATTCCAGTTCTCTACATACATCTGATAATGCATTGAACTCAGATTCAGTTGAACTTAAAGCTATAAGTGATTGCTTTCTTGATCTCCAACCAATTAGTGCATTTCCAAATTTTATCGCCATTCCTGACACTGATTTTCTATCTGGTCCAGCATCTGCCCAACTGCTGTCGGCCCAACATTCAAGTTGTGTGCTGCCCTCTGCTGATAGTTTTAAGCGAAACCTTTTGGTAGTTTGGAGATACCTTAAAACTCTTTTTACTCCTTGCCAAGCATGCATTGATGGTTTTTCAGCTTGTCTACACAGCATGTTGACAGCATATGTTATGTCGGGCCAAGTCCACTGTGCAATGTGGAGTAGACTGCCTATCGCTGACTGGTAAACCCCGGGATTACTGAACTCTGCCTGTTGCTCGGCTTGAGCATCCTTTGTGTAACTTAACTCCATTGGGGTTTTAACACCAGCACAGTCGTCCATTTTAAACCTTTCCAGCAACTGCTGGATCTTAGCTTCTTGGCTGAGCCAATAGTTCCCATTTTCATCTTGCTGAATTTTAACTCCTAGATAAACAGATACAGTGCCTAGTGATTTTATCTGAAACTTTTCTCCAAGCTTTGTGGCAAAATGTTGTGCAAGTTTATCGTCCTTTCCACTGTATAATAAATCGTCAACAAATATCAAAACTGCTTCTTGTTCACATCACGAGCCCTTTAGATAAAGACACGCATCTGCTGCGCTCTTTCTGAACCCCATGCTCTCTAGAGCATTGTTTAAGCAGGAATTCCAATTACGGACGGACTGTTTCAACCCATAAATGGATTTGTGTAGGCGCCAGACCTGGTTTGGCTTGTCTCCTTCAAAACCTGGTGGTGGTGTCATATAGACTTCCTCCTGTAAGTCTGCATTTAAATAAGCCACATTGACATCAAAATGAAACAGCTTATTTCCCTTCTTAGCTGAAGAGGCTAAAAGCATTCTTAATGACTCCGATCTTGAAGTAGGGGCATATATTTGAGAATAGTGAACACCTTTGCGCTGCGAAAAACCTTTTGCAACTAGTCGGGCTTTATATTGCAACTCCTCAGTAGTTGTGGGCTTTGAACGATATACCCATCGACAACCTACAGCTTGTTGCCCTTTCGGAAGCTCTGTACTTGTAAACACACCGAGAGACTTCATTGAAGCCATCTCCTTTTCCATTGCTTCCTGCCACTTTACAGCTTCTGAGATTGGAAGCTGTTGTACCTCTATATAGCTATCTGGCTCACACTGTGCCATATTTACGTATACACTTGTCACCTTAAACCGCTCTGGTGGTTTGCCCTTTGTGGCACGTTTTGATCTGCGCAATTGTTCCTCTTGTGCCCCCTCTGACTGTTGGCTGTCAGAATCTGTCTCAGACTTTATATCTGGGTGCGCTCCTAGGGATAAAGACCTCCGTTTAGATACCTCCCTTGGGCTTGGTGTTGCAGGCGACCTGCTTCGCTTTTGCTGTCTGCTAGGCCTACTGACTGGCGATGTTGGAACACTCCTAGATTCTGGCTTTTCTACCTTAGGAGAAGAACCTTGTGCCTGGTCAGAATCTGCATCTGAACCATGTGCACCATCCCCTTCTGGCTCACCACCCTCTGGACTTTCATTCTCAGCATAAATGCCTAAATCATCTCTCAAAATGTCAGGGTTAGCATGTAAGTGAGTCCATCTGGATTGCTCACAAAATTCAGCGCTCCTACTGATGACCACTCTTGTAGTATCCCCATCTGGGTTCACGAACCTCCAAGATTTGGCGTGTGGTTCGTACCCACAAAAGATGAGTTTCCTAGCCCTTGGACTTCCCTTTTTCCTTAACGCTTTTGGGATAAGTACATAGGCTTGAGATCCAAACACCCGAAAGTAATTAACTTTGGGCTTCTTCCCGTATAAAGCAAAATATGGCGTAGTATCAATTACCGAATTATATACTCGGTTCAGAATATGAGTAGCCGTCTGCCAGGCTTCCGCCCAGTAACTTTGAGGGAGTTTAGAATCAAACAACATAGAGTTTGCCAACTCTTGCAGAACCCTGTTTTTACGTTCGGCCACGCCTCCTTCTTGGGGGGAATAAGGTGTAGACAGACAATGCTTAATTCCCTTTTTCTTAAAGAAATTCTGCAACACAGACCCGGTAAATTCTGACCCTCTGTCTGTCTGAAAAGCAAGTACTCTAGTACCGAATTCAAGTTCTACTGCATGAACCCAATTTTTAACTGTTTCTGCAGTATCTGCTTTTGTTTTGAGAGGAAAAAACCATGTGACTTTTGTTTTGTCATCCGAGAGACACAGTGCATACTTTGAACCTCCCATGCTAGCAACAGGCATTGGGCCACATAGGTCCATATGCACAAGTTGGAATACTTTGTCAGATTTCCTATATGAACTGGGATAGCTGCATCTATGAACCTTCACCCTTTTGCATGCAGTACAATCCAAATACTTAGTACATTTGTTCATTTTGCACCCTTCTGATAATTCAGGTTGCCTTTTAACATACTGAAAGTTAATATGTCCCAAACGGCGGTGCCATAAATGAACACAAGAATTATGGGTAGGCGAGTTCACACAACCAGCATGAACCTGTTCAACTTCATCTGGACTTGTCTCAAAATAATATAACCCATTTCTGCATTCCACCTGCAAAAGAGATACGTTATTCTTTGAAATAGTGCAAACCCCATTTTCAAACACAGTTTTAAACCCATCTCTATCAAGTTCTGACACAGACAAAATACACCCCTTCATTCCCTTTAGCACGTTGGCATCAATTTCTGTATGCAAACAATTCAAGAACACTGTGCCTACGGTCTCTAAGGAACGTTTAGTTGAATCTGCCATTGTCACAACTTTAAGGGTTTGCAAATGTCTGCAATTCTGCAAACGGACACTAGATGGCGCCACCAGGTGGTGAGATGCACCACTGTCGATCAACCAGCGTAGATTGCTGCCTTGGCCACACCCTTGCATCAACGCCATTGCTGAAGCCATGTGCTGTGTGCTGTGGGAGTAGCCACGACCTCCTCCTCTTCTTCGACGTCCCCTGGAACTCCTTGTCTGGTAACTAGGGGTAACGGCCTTGGTGCTGTCTTGACGAGGTTCACGTGTGCAGTTCTTGATTAAATGGGAAGAGGAACCACAGCGAAAACAGTGTCTAGCTGCAAAAGCATTTACTGTGTTCTCAAACTCAGCATCCCCACTCTTAGGCACAGCACAACTCCCCTTTGAAGACAAACCTCTTTCTCTTTGCCTTTTATCCTGTTCATCTGCAAGCCGAGAAGAAATGTATTCAAGGGTTAATTCAGCTGAAGGCATAGCTTCCAAAGTTAAAGCTAGAGTCTCATAGCTTTTATCAAGAGAAGACAACAATATGTATGACTGCTGCTCCATAGAGAAAGGAATGCTCAGCTGTCTTAGTTGATTAAAGGCAAACACCATTTTGGCAATATGTTCTTTCACACACGCTCCCGGTTGGAGACGTAAATCAAACAAACATCTTGTAGCATGGATCTTGGCCCCCGTAGTGTTTCTGGAATTTAGCCGCTGCAGAACCGTCCAGACCTCATGCGTGTTCTTTAACTCAGAAACATAAGGCATTTGCTCTGGTCCCACTGCCAAAACTAATAGACCTTGGGCTTTCCTGTCGCGTTTCTGTGAAGCTGCTGCTGCTGCTTTGTCTCCTGCAGATGCGTCTGCAGCTGCCTGTAAAGGCGGTGCTTCAGTACAACTCCACAACTCTTTTGCTTGCAACCAAACCCTTACTTTAAAAAGGCTTCTTTGCGGGTCGGGGGGGCGCGCAAATGGTGCCCACCGAGTCACCAGGTCCACAGGCTTCAGCGCTTGTGGTTTCTAAGGGTCCCCGCGTCGTCGCCGCGGCAGAACCCGACCCCTGTTGAGCAGATTCCCTCCGGAGCTCAGAGGGAATCCGCCATTAGACGATGGCGCCAACCCGGAAGTCCGGTTTTTTGTATAATTCCAGCTCGCTTTTTCTAATCTCCTCTAAGATTTCTTGTTTTTTTCCCCCCTTTTGTTTTCTTTGAATTACGTTTTGTTGAATAAAGAAACCTCTTAAGACAGCTTTACTAGCATCCCAGACTATCTTTAAATCGGTGTCCTTATTTAAATTCAGTTCAAAAAAGTCCTTTAAGGTCTTTTTTGTTTTTCTATTATTATTTCATCTCTCAATAAAGTTTCATTTAATCTCCATCTTATAGATTTCCTCTTTCCCCAGGTCAGCGTTACTTGTACTGCATTATGATCAGCTATTGTCTTTGGTTGAATTTCAGATTTACATATTTTGACTGTCAAATCTTTTGTTAGCCAGATGGCATCAATTCTTCCTGCCGAGTTACTAGGGTAGGGAAAAAAAAGTGTATTCTTTCACTGTCGGATTTTGTATTCTCCATGCATCCTCTAAACTTAACAAATCTACTAACTGAAAAAAGGTTTTGGGGAGTTTTATTTGCTGTTTTTTAGTAGTCTTTTTGGATCTGTCTAAATCAGGATTTACCACGCCATTTTGGTCTCCTAAAAATAAAATTTTCTCTCCAATAAAATCCCCCAACTCTCGTTCCAACTTTTGATAAAATTCACTTTTTTTTCATTCGGTGTGTAAAAACCAATAACTTTAATTCTTTCCCCCAGGACTATTATTTCTATGACAACGACCCTTCCTTGTGAATCTTTATAGATCAATTTCGGCTCCAAATGCTTTTTTGCGTATATTACAACTCCATTCTTCTTAGATTTATCTGAAGAAACAAAATCAAGTCCCAGTTTCTTATTGGATAAAATTCTTGTGTGTTGTTTTGTGATATGAGTTTCTTGCAAAGATATCAAATCCAATTTCTGTTTGCTGAATATAAATTCCACCTTATTTCTTTTCTTTTTATCATTTGAACCATTAACATTCCAGGTAACAATCCTTAATTCCATTATTTACTACACAGTGATTCAACTTCTTAACAAAATAAATAAATAAAATAAAATTTTTAAAAAAAAGAAATTCAGAAAAGTCACTTGTCCTTAATGCTTAAGACTCTTCCTCCTCGGATTGTTTTTTAAGGTCGTCCGCCCCTCCTCCCAGCTGTCTTTTACCTCCTAACTCCTCTCTATATGTTCTCCAAAATTTGTCAGCGTCCTCCCAAGTAACAAATCTTCTCCTTTTCCCTTTGTAAAAAAAGGAAATTCCCTCAGAGAATTCCCATCTGTGCACAATTGATTTTTTATTTAGTGCTTCCACCAACGGTTTATATTTTTCCCTTTTTCTTTTTCTTTTAAAAGATATTTATTGAAATTTTCCACTTTAATACATTAAAAAAATCAAAAAAGAAAAAACAAAAAAAGTTAAAAACACATAAAGTTTACAATCCTTATTTTTCTATAACATATTTCCCTGACTTCCCCACACCTCCCCTTCTTATATTCCAATTCAAATTGTTAGTTCAACAAGTTCTTATCCCCAATTTTTAACCTTTTTCTGTTTAGTTCATTTTAAAAAAGCCAATTTTACCTTATAAACATCAATATTTATACATCAATTCTCATTCTTAAAACTTTTTTCTAAAGTCGGCCCAAATTCCCTTCCACGACTTCCCCAATTTTCATACAAATAGCAAAACAAAATAAAAGCAAAAACAGATTGTAATTATGCACCCTTTGGATCCCCAAACTCCACCTCCCCCTTTCCCGGTTTCAATCCCCAACAGATGTCCATCAGTCTTGATCTACTATCAGCCTGGAGATCTCACGTTCGAGGCTCTTAATTCTCTCTCAATTCCTCTCTGCCGGTTTTTTTGATAGTCCTTAATATTAAACACCAGATCTCGGAGAAGCTCTAGCCAAATGGGATCCATATTTCTTCCAGCCAGACCTCCATACTTAAAAGTGGAGCCCGAATCTTGTTTCTTACTCCTTTCAAGTCCAAATGTCCCCAAAGCTCCAACTTCCACCTTAATCAGATTTGTAATCCTTGGATCTTCAGATCTCCACATAAGGAGATCTCTCCATTCTTCAATCTCCAATTCAAACCAGATTTTCAACATCAAGTTCTTATTTTCCTTTGTAGCCATCATGTCAGGCCTCTGGCTCTCCTTTGTCATCTGCAGCATTACAGCTCCTCCTTCCTTTTCTTCAGGAACAACACATATCTCTTTCTCCACACTCTCAAAGTTCTCAAGTTTCTCTTCTTGTCCAGCTGCATAAACTTCCTGAGTCAAGTCCTTATCAAATTCAATGAATTTATTTACTGTTAAGTCCAGAGTTGCAACATTTGTAGCCAAAACATCAATTTGGCCTTGTAACTTTCCCAAGAGAACAAAAACTCTGTCCAATTTAGCTTGTATTTTCCCTCCTTCAGCCATTCTTGTAATGTCCCAAAACCCCCTCTAGAGGGATTTTGGTTACTTAATATTCCTTCCAGTTCAAATCCAAAAGTCAAGTTAGTTTGTATCAGTTCTTCCTTATTTTCAACAAATTATAACCAAATTGTAACAAATATAACCAGCAGAGACAACAGAAACAAAGTTCTCTTTTTCAGCTTTGACAGCTAATTTGACAGCTGTCAAACTCTTCAATACCTCTTCAACAGGCTCTCTCACGGATCACTCCCGGGTCCGGGGGGGTGGCACTTCAGCTCCCAAAATTAGCTCTTATCCTCCAGTAAAATTACTTATACTGCCAAATCGTGAAATTAATGTCTTTTATCCAATAAACAAGGGGGGGGGGGGAATTCTCTCGACCTTAGTTAGCTGATCCTTGCTTAAGATTATTTACGAGACGGACTTCCTGTTTGCGCCTTCCCCGATCGTGCCTAATTAAAAAAATTTTTTTTCTTTGTAAATCCAATTTCCGTACTACTCACGGGTTGTTGCTTTTAAAGTCCAATTGTTCACAAGAAGAAGTCAGCGCTCTCCGACCATGGCATGCGGCTTCACTCCGCAGGAGAAGCAGTCGACTCTCAGCACCGCGCCGCTCACCCCGTCCCCCGTTCCGAAGCCTTTAAAAAGGCTCCTTCGCGGGTCGGGGGGCGCAAATGATGCCCGCTGAGTCACCAAGTTCACAGGCTTCACTGCCTGTGATTTCTGAGGGTCCCCGCGTCACCGCCGCGGCAAGACCCAACTCCTACGGAGCCGATTCCCTCCGGAGCTCGGAGGGAATCCGCCATTAGCCGATGGCGCTAACCCGGAAGTTATCCCCCCCCCTTTTTTTCTTAAAAGCCTCAATGGAACAATTTTATGAATGATTATGTCTGTTTTCTGAATTTTAAGTTTTGTCGTACTGCTAATTTGTAGTATTTTATCTCTAATATCCATATTCACAAAAATTACCAGACAGTCCCCTGGCCAATTATTAGCTCTTGCAATTCTTGATCTGATTCTAAAGGCTCTCTCAATTTTATTTCTCATTTCCTGTTCTTCTATTCCAATCCATTTGGCTAATTCTGATGATATTTTTTGCTCTATCACTTCATCTGGTTCTTCTGGAATAGATCTAAATCTCAATATTTTTTCTCTTCTGTGCATTTCAATCATAGAGATTGAATCTAGGACTGCCTCATGGGTTTCTTTCATATCTGCCAGCTCTTTCTTAATTTTTTCTGTTTCCCCTTTTTTTTCTCTGTTCTCCTTCTGTACTTTTCTTAGCCCTTCCTCCAAACTTATCGTTTTCCCTTTTAATTCTTGTACAGTCTTTGTTATTTCCAAATTTTTAACCACCAGATCATTGATTTTAACCATCATTTCTAACACCATTTTTGCATTTTCCTCTATTTTTTGCCCCATCTTATCCAACTTTTGATCTGTTGATCTTATACTGTCGTTCATCTCTTTCTTCATCTCTGAAATGTCTTTTCTCAGTCCCAGGAGAAGATCTCTCATTTCCGAATTCATTTCTGTGTCTTGATTTGAGTTTCTCCTTTTAGGATTTGCAGATAACACTGCTGCCACTGGATTCATAAATTTCTTATTCACATTTGACATAACCAGTTGTTTTATAATCCGTTAGTACCCGTAGCTACTTCTTTTCCTGACAAATTGTGTTTTATAATACTTTTTTTTCCCAATACATTTTTATTCAAATTTTTGTAAATAAACAGTTTCTTATAAATGTAAGGTACACAAATAAACATGCCAATAAATATTACAATATATATATAGATATACATATCTTTCATTTACATAGTTTATTATATCCCTTCCCTAAACAAACAAACAAAAACCTTTGGACTCCCCTCTACCCTTTTAGTAAGTATCAAATAAAAATTCTATAATCACGTACTTTGTTTTTAATCTTATATATGAACTGCTGTTAGCGTTACTCCATCCCCGCTAATATCATCTACAAATTATTTCCAATATATTTCCAATATTTATTCCAATTTTTATGAAATTCCTGTTCATCTTGATCTCGTATTCTTCCTGTTATCCTGGCAAGCTCTGCATAATTTACCATTTTAAGCTGCCATTCATTTATATTAGGTATAACTTCCGTTTTCCAGTTTTGAGCCAACATAATTCTTGCGGCTGTAGTGGCATAGAGGAATATTATCTTATCTTCTTTTTTAATTTCTTTACCCAAAATTCCTAACAAAAAGGCTTCGGGTCTTTTGGGAAAAGTATATTTGAAAATTTTTTTAAGCTCATTATAAATTAGTTCCCAAAAGCCTTTCACTTTATTGCATGACCACCATAGATGATAAAGATCGCCCTCCGCCTCACCACATTTCCAACAACTTTTGTTCTTTAATCTATACATTTTGGCCAATTTCACCGGTGTATGGTACCACCTATATATCATTTTCCATATGTTTTCCCTCAGTGCCGTACACGCTGTAAACTTTATGTTTTTATTCCATAATTCCAGCCATCTTTCAAATTCAATATTATACCCGAAATCTATCGCCCATTTGGTCATTGCCTCCTTCACATCCTCGTCTTTTGTATACCACTCAAGTAATATATCATATATTCTAGACAATATTTTACTCTTGCCTTCAACAACCTCCACATTAAACTTAGATTTTTTATCCTCAAAACCTGCTTTCTTTTTATCTTCTTTTAACAAATCATTCACCTGGTGGTATTGCAACCAACCAGTAAGTGAGTCTTTTATTTCTTCATACGGTCTAAGTTTAATACCTTGTTCTGTTTTACTTATGAGATCTTCATAGGCGGCATTTTTCTCTTCCATATTAGTTTTCTTGATAGTTAACACCTCTATTGGTGAGATCCACCAGGGGGGTCTTCCTTTCCAGTAAATTTTTATTTCTCTCTCCTACCTGAAATATTGGTCCCCTGAAAATGTGATTTAGAAAGCCCTTGTGCACCTTCACCTTTTCGTACCATAGGTACGAGTGCCACCCGTACCTATTATCGAAACCCTCCAGATCCAATATATCTCTATTTTCCAATCTAATCCAATCTCTTAGCCACAGTAGACATGCCGCTTCATAATATATGCTCAAATCCGGTAGAGCAAAGCCCCCTCTTTCCTTTCTATCTACCAATATTTTCATTTTTATTCGCGGTCTTTTTCCCTGCCAAACATATTTCCCCAGAGCTCTCTGCCATTCTTTGCATTGTCTTAAACCTTTGAGTACGGGTATAGTTTGAAATAAAAACAGCATTCTGGGCAGAACATTCATTTTCACCACTGCTATCCTCCCCAAGAAGGATAGCCTCATTCTCCCCCAGATTTCAAGATCTTTCTTAATATTCCTCCAAGTGACCTCATAATTACCTTTGTATAGATTAATATTCTTTGCCGTAATCCACACTCCAAGGTATTTCACTTTCTTAGCTGTCATAAGTCCCGTCCTTTGCTCTAAATCTAACATTTCTTCGTTTGTCAAATTTTTAACCAGCATTTTAGTTTTGTTCTTATTAATCTTAAGTCCTGACACTGCACCAAACTCTTCAATTTTTTTTAAAGCTTCTTTTACACTATGTTTTGGATCTTCCAGTGTTAGTACGATATCATCGGCAAAAGCTTTTATTTTATGTTCCTTCTTTCCTACTCTGACTCCTTTAATCTCTGTTGTTTCCCTCAATCTCTTATTAAATATTTCCAATACTATTATAAATAATAAAGGAGACAGAGGACAGCCTTGCCTAGTCCCTTTAAATATATCAAAGGATTCTGACGTAGTGTTATTTATTATGAGTTTTGCCTTTTGTTCATGGTAGATTGCTTCAATACCTTTTCTAAATTTTTCTCCCATCCCCATCATTTTCAAACTTTTCCTCATGAACCCCCATGAAACATTATCAAATGCCTTTTCGGCATCTATAAATACCAGGGCGGCCTGTTTATCTATTCTCGTATCCAAATATTCAATAATATTTATCACATTTCTTACATTGTCCCTCAATTGTCTCCCTGGAAGAAAGCCCGTTTGGTCTTTATGGATTCTATTATTTAATACCTTTTTTAATCTTTCTGCCATTACATCTGCGAACAGCTTGTAATCGTTGTTTAATAACGAAATTGGTCTATAATTCTTCAGCTCTAACATATCGACCTCTTTTTTAGGAATCAATGTAATATATGCTTCCTTCCAGGTGTTCGGGACCCTCCCCTCTTTTAAGATACCATTCATCACTTCACATAAAATTGGGGATATTTGATCGCTTAATGTCTTGTAATACTTAGCCGATAAGCCATCCGGCCCCGGCGCTTTTCCAATTTTCATCCTTTTTATAGCCCTCTTTATCTCTTCTTGTGTAATCATCTGGTCTAATAACTCTTTTTCTTCTTTTGAGATCTGTAACATCTGATGTTCTTGCATAAAGCAGTCTATTTCATAATCTGTTTCTTTGCCTCTTTTATATAAATCTTTATAATACTTCTGGAAAATCCTTTTTATTTCTTTTGGTTCTTCTACAATCCTTTCTCCATCCTTTATCTTACTAATCATGTTTTGTTTCCTTCTTTCTCTTATTTGCCATGCCAAATATTTCCCTATCCTATTGGCTGATTCAAAATTCTTCTGTTTCATCATTTTTATTTTCCATTCAATTTCCTGGTTGATTATTGCTGAAAATTTGGCTTGTAATATCTTTATGTTTTGTTTTACATTCTCATCACCGGGATTTATAGTTAATTTTCTTTCATTTTCCATAATCTGAGTTAGAATCTGCTCTTTCTTTTTCTCTTTTTCTTTTCTTAATTGACTGTTTTTCTGGATCAAGAAGCCCCTCATGACTGCCTTTCCTGCATCCCACACTACCTCTAAAGCTGTTTCCCCATTTAAATTCCATTTAAAGTACTCTTCAATTGTTTCCTTAGCTTTAGTTACTATTCTTTGGTCATTAAATAGAGATTCATTCATTCTCCATCTACCTACTCTAGTATCTTTACCTTTTATCTCCATAAATACCGAATTATGATCAGAAATAGTTTGTGCTAGAATTTCACATTTGCTTAAATTCTGCGTCAATTCCTTCGATATCCAAATACTATCTATTCTCCCCCAGCTCTGATTAGGGTTTGAGAAAAACGTATACTGTTTTGTAGTGGGATTTTTGAATCTCCAGGCATCAATTAATCCTATATTATTGACTAGCTCGAAAAAGGATCGGGGTAATTTCCCTTCCTTAGTCTCTTCCTTTTTTGTTGACTTGTCCAATTTTGGTGATACCACACCGTTGAAATCACCCATTAATATCATTTTGTGATCCATCCATTCCATTAACTTATTACCTAATTCAAGGGAAAAAGCTGACTTTTTATCATTAGGTGCATATATTCCAACCACAATTATTTTTTCTCCTTGAAACGCCATCTGTACTACAATCACTCTCCCTTGATCATCTTTATACAATAGCTCAGGATCAAATTTTTCTTTTATATATAATACCACACCTCTTTTCTTAACCCTATCAGCAGTCACAAAATCCATCCCTAATCTCTTATTACTCAGGATTCTCCTGTGTTTATTTATTACATGAGTCTCTTGTAGACAGATTAGGTCAAGGTTCTTTTTCAATAACGTATGAGCAATCTGATTCCTTTTATTTTTATTGTTCAATCCATTCACGTTCCAAGTCAGAATTTTTAAAGCCATCTATTATAAAGTATTTATAAGTTGTCAAAATCTGTATGCGAACTACTTTTCCTTGTCTTCTTTCTCTACTTCTTCCCTTTCTTCTGTTAGGTTTAACCCTCTTTCTTCTTCTTCCGACCCCTCCCCCTCGTCCCCTCCCCCTGCCGCTCCTCCGTCTCCTCCCCCCCCCACTATCTTTCCGAAATCCTTCTCGTATCTCCTTTCAAATTTTTCAAGTTCTGAGGTGGTTGACAGTTTGAATCTTTTTTCCTTGAAATAGAATGAAATGCCTTCCGGAAACTCCCATCTATATAGGATCCCGTTTTTCTTCAACTGACTAGTTAATTTTTTATAAGCATCTCTCCTTCTAAGAAATCTCGAAGGAATCTCTTTAAATATGATAATTGAATTTCCTTCAATATATAGCCTTTTGCTGTAATTCTGTTTCAATATTTCATTTCTTATTTCCAGCGAGTTAAACATGGCTATCACATCCCCTGGCAATTTTTTTCCTTTGACTTTAGTCGATTTTGTTCTTATCTGAAAAATATTTACTAAAGAGTAATTTATCTCTTCTTCCTTCTTATCTAACCAGATTGCTAACTCTTTGACCATTATAGATCTAATGTCTTCATTTAGATTCTCCGGTATTCCTCTAAATTTCAGATTAGACTGACTTTGTCTCATCTGTGTCATAGCCATGTTGTCCAGCAGTTCTTCCTGTGTCTTTCCTATCTCTTTAACTTCTATTCTAATCCTGTCCACCTCCTTCTTACTGTCTTTCGTATCTTTTTGCACCCTTTTCATTGAATCCTCAAGTACCTTAGTTTTTGCTGATAGATCTTTAACTTTTCCTGTCAGTTCACCCACCACCCTTTCCAATTTCTTGTCCAGAGTGTCCTGTACTTCTAATAGTTTTTTCTCAATATAATGTTCATTATTTTTAAATTCTTTCCTTATTTCAGCCATCAAACTATCATAGTCTTTAATTTCTTTCCCCTCCTTCCCCTCTTCTTGTCTAGATGGCCTTCTTTCAGCTGGCGTTCCCACCCCCTTTTTCATTTTGTATATTTAATATTCTTCCTTCTTTGGCTCACCCACACAAATTATTAACTTCCTCAGTTTCTCCCGTTATCACTAGCCTTCCCTATATTTCTTCAACAAGGTATAGCCCGTATCCCCACCAACAGGAATATCATAACCAATAAAGGAAGGCAAAATACCAATAGAAAAAATCAAATTAAAAGCCCAAGATATGTGAATGACAATGCCAACGTCTCTCAAATACTACAGAAGGTAACTTAGTAAAATATTGAAAGGAGCGATGTGGAAACGCTTCAACATCCAAGTTCTAAGAGTTTTGCATGGTGCATAAATGAAGACACATGGTTAATTCTTCAAAGTCTTATGGGGAGTATACTGTTTGTTGATTGGAGTGTATCTGTTTAAGACGGGAAAATGGAGATGAAGCAGAGGAAGGAAAATGACGAAGCAAATATTCCCAAACAGTTCACTTTTTCTCCTCAGTCTCCTCAGAGGTTTCTTCACTTCTCCAGTCCTTCTGTTATCACTCAAATTTTCCCAACCTTTTATTAAGTTAAATGCGTGCCAGTCTCTATCCTTAATTCAAATATGTTTAACACCAGAACTTAAAAAAAAGCGTTGCGTACTGTTCTTAAATGCTGCGCTCCAGGAAGTTGCATACAAAAAAAAGACGACGAACCGTCTATAAACCCCACACCGTTCGTTACTATAGTAATCTCCAACCTCGATGTAACAAAGGAATTTCTTTCCCTTCTTTCTAGTCCATTAAGAGGTTTCGCTGTTACTTTGCCTCCGACTCTTTCTACTTAGTGTCTGAGGTCTTTCCTTCACACCCACTTAGCGGCTACTTTCTTGCCTTCATACTTTTCCTCTCCCAGCCTGTCGCTATACTCCATTTTATTCTTACCGCCAGCAGTAGATTCCTTCTCCTTTCACCACATATTTCTTTTAAGCTGGGTTCTTCCGTTAAATTTCCTTTAGCCTTAACTCGATTATTTTTCGTTATTTTTTCGATGTTTTCTGCGCAATCCTTAATAGCAGTTTCCCAGCTTTTCAGCTGTTGTTGGAGATCCGCCGCTTTTCACACGGAGCCTGAGGCTTCACAACATGGAGTCTGTTACTTCCCCTTCACGCTGCGGCTCCAGCCCTGTTAAACGACAATAACACGGACGAGCACACACAGCTTCGCTGGGAGTTTGCCCCTCAGAATAATCCTCCTGAGGTTTCGGGGTTCACGGAGCCTTCGTGACCCCTCTAGACCTCCAAGTTGTTCGAGACCCCTCCGGAGAGCAGCCTCGCGCTCCTTGTCTGTGACCGCGGCGTCCCGGAAGTGCTGCCTTCTTTTCTCAATCCGGAATTGTTCCTGTTCCTGCTCCTCCTCATTTATAATACTTCTATATTACACCTCTAATGCACACTGTCTCATCGATGATGATGATGATGATAATAACATAATAATAATAACATTTAACAGGGAAAAGGAGAATAAATAAATAAATAAATTTTTACTCAGTTACCAGTTTTGTTCACTAGTTGTCCGAAATCCCCTTGTCCATTTCCCTACACATGTAACCAGCCTTTATATAACTTTCCTGTTACTTGCAGAGTAATTTCCTCTTGCCACCAATAGAGGGGAGCCCAGTAACCCCCCCACCCTGTCGGGAGGGCCTTTTTTACTTAACAGTTCTTTAAAATCTTCTCTTGGCTTCCCCAGGCTCTTCTCACCACAAAAACTTTTTTCCCCGCACCCCCTTCAACAGTCAAGAATAGTGTGAAGTAAATCAGCAAAACTGGTGCACCTTCTGCAAATTTTAACACAAAGAAGTCAGGCCTCCATACTACACAAAAACCGGAGCTTGAATGTCTATTGTCTCTCTCATTCGTCTAAGAAAGAGCTGGCTCAATAAGAATCTCAAGTCCAGAAGTCCAAAGCACCTTTTGCTCTTTCCTCCACCAAGAATCTTTACTTGCTCTGTGGGGTGCAGCACTAGGATTTGGGATGATCTATAGGACCTCAGATCTGTTCATCTCTTTCCATCATATCAACCATCAATTCAAATAACTGTCAGGAATTTTTAAACGAAAGGGAGAAAGGCTTTCTGCTACGTAAAAGCCGGAGCCAGTATATCGAATGTCTCTCACACATAAACTCTCAGCAAAACATTTTTAATCACTCCATTAATTTAGCACTGGGGTTTGGGTAGGTCTTTAAGTCTTCAGGCCCATTCATTCCTTTCCTCCATATCGTCCATAATTGCCTCAGACGTTCTCCAATATATTAAAGGGATAGTTCACCTTTTAGTCTTTTCCCCCTTGTTTCTTTCTTGATTTGATATTACAGCAGTCCATGCAAGCTGTTGTAAAACAATATAATTGTAATTCTCTTCTCCACCTTGTTTTTTCCTGGATTGTATTTCAAAATGCAATGGGTTTGACCTCCTCTTTCTCTTGCATTAATTAAGCGTCTGGTTAATCTCAGCTATCTTTCCATTCACTTCGGTTGAACTCCCAGTCCTTTGTACAGCTTCCAGCTCAAAGAAGCCTCTAGCTGCCGTAAGATTTATGCTTAATTACCTATGTTTTGAAAGCTTTTTCCGGGGGACCAACCGTGCTTGCAGATACCAGACGCCTCTTTTCTTTGGAGCGTCTGCCGCAGAATCACTCCCGAAGTCAGGCTTTCTCTCCGTGGGGAGGGAACGCTGTTGTGGGCGTCTGTGGTCTCCTTCAACTCTGAAGACCCCTCCAACGCCTCAGCGTGTCCTTTTAGATTCAGGAAGCCCTCCTGGATCTTTTGGGAGTTGTGAAGCCTAGCAACCCCCCTCTTTCACCCCTTCGGTGAGTGCTCACCCCTCGGAACTCCCGAGATGAGCGTCCGGAAGCAATCAGCAGCAAAGCGGAAGTCCCCACAAAAACATTTGAAAGGCCATAGAATGTTTGATCAGCCAAAGTCTTAGTTATAGAGAAACATTTTCACCTGGCACCTAAAGATATACAACAAAGGCATCAGGTGAGCCTCCCTGGAGAGAGCATCCCACAAGCAGGGAGCCACTGCAGAAAAGGCCCGTTCTGGTGTTCCACCCTTTGGGGCTCTTGTGGAGAAGGCACACAAAGAAAGGGCTCACATGATGATCCAAGTCCAAGTTAGGTCTTATAGGAAGAGGTGGTCCTTGAGGTATTGCAATCATGAGCTGTTTAAGGCTTTATAAGTTGAAACTAGCACCAATGTCAGGATTGTATTATATGCTCAAACTGTCTTGCCCCAGTGAGCAACTTGGCCGCTGAATTCTGCACCAGCTGAAGTATCCGAACCATCTTCAGAGGCAGCCCTACATATAACATATTGCAGTAATCTAACCTAGAGGTTGCCAGAGATTAGACAACAGACGTTAGGCTATCCCTGTCCAGATAGGGGCACCGCTGGGCCACCAGAGCCTCAAGCAACAGCAATGGAGCCAGAAGTACCTGTAAGCCTTTCCAAAGTTAAAACCATGCTCAAGGCAGCTTACAACATATAAAAACTAAACTAACTAAACTATCTTTATTACGGTCCAGAGACCCAACAAAACATTACAAATCAATACAGAGTTCATACAGCCTACCTCCAGGTTAATCAAGCGCTTTGTTTGGAATATAGGGCTCATTTGTTCTTGCAACCACCGATAAAAACTTTTTGCCACTGCCAACGTTCTAGCTTTTGTCCGGTCTTCCAGTAGGAACCTGACATAGTGAGCCTCTGACTTTCCCAGGAAAGGCACCAGCAAGAGTAGTATCAGTTCAGCCCTGGCCTGCTCATACTTCGCACAATGTAACAAAATATGATCTATGGAATCGATGTCTTGAGCACACGAGCAAAGTCTGTCCTGGTAGGGAACTCCTCTCAACCTACCATCCGGCACTGCAGAGGGGAAGGCATTCAGTCTGGCTTTGGTGAAAAGCCTTCGATAGTTAGGTACTGTCAGGTTTTTGATGTAAGATGTTAACTCAAAGACATACCCATATTGAACTCCTGCTGCTAGCGGACTACAGACTGCGTGTGACCGAGATCGCAAGTCACTGTGTGCATTGTCCCATAATCTTTGCTTTAAAACCTTTTGGGCGCCTTCATAGCCCAGGTAATACAGTTGGGGGGGAGACAGACCAATAGAGGTGGCTTTTTTAGCCATGGTTTTCTGCCATTTGCTGACAAATCAAATTTATTAAAAACGGTCACAGACCAGATTAACTCGTACAGCTAGTCAGCAAAGCATAACACCGGAAAAAACAAAGGACAATTTCAATACAGATTAGGCCATAACAGCAATTTAAAATTAGACAGCATAAATAAAATTAAGTATTTGCCTTCGCCTGCATATTGGCATTGGAAAGCTCTTGTTTCCTGCGCCTAATAGCGGCTACACAGAATTTGGCAACATTGATCGTAATTTCAGGAACCTTATCTTCTACCAAGGCTCTCATACGTTGGAGTTCTGGTTCATTTTTAAGCTTTTGTAGAACTGGGGCAATAAAGGTCAGGCGTAGATCCTCGTAGTAACTACAGTGCAGCAATACATGCAGATTTGTTTCCACTTCCGATGAGCCACATGGGCAAACACGTGACTCATATGGTTTGCCCTCATATCTGCCTAGCAGCAGGGCAGAGGGCAGAACGTTAAATCTGGCCAGGGTAAAGGAGTGTCTGTACTTAGGTATTTGTAAATCAGCCAGATAATTTGCGGGTGAGAACCCTCTCCCAAAGTCTCTAATTGTGGCATGTTTCTCCATTTTGCCCATATGACATTGCAGCTCTATGTCCCTAATGCGTTGAAGCACTTGACTTCTGGGTCTCTCATATCCTGCCGCTATCAAGATCTGCGGGGAGAATCCCAAGCTTCTTATCTTTTCAAACAGGGAAGCTTTCCAGGTAGAATGAAAGGTGTCTAAGAGTGTTAAAGGAGCCAAACCGGCCGGGGAAAAAAATAAGTTTTAACCAGTAGTGTATCTTTAGAATCCACAACCGCGCGTTAACGGGTGGTTGTCCAACTTCTAAGCGGACAGCTATATTAGATACACAGGGGGGGATCCCCAATAAACACCGATAGAATTTTGTTTGAAATGCCTCCATAGGCGCAAAATTTTTAAAACTGCAAACCTGGGATCCATAAGTGAGTTGTGGGAGTATTTTTGCAGCAAAAACCTGGGAGGCCGCCGGAACGTATTTACCCCCTTTCCCGTGAAAAAATCTTGTAAGGGCTTTATTGGCCCTTCCTGCATTGGCAATGGCGTTTTTCATCTGTTGGTGCCACGAGACCCTTTCCTGAAAAGTTATTCCCAGGTATTTGAAAGTTGCTACCTGGTCAATAGGTTGACCATTAATTCTCCATATGTGTTTCCTTCTTTTCTTTGAAAACACCATAATTTTAGATTTGCTGCAATTTATTGATAGTTGTTCCGCTTGACAATAGTCAGCAAGTGATCTCAAAAGCTTCCTCAAGCCAACGCAGGAAAAGGAGAGTAGGACTGCGTCGTCCGCATACAGAAGCACCGGGAGGGGCATACCTGCCAGATTGGGAGGGTGGGCATTTTCTTTTGCCATATTTACTGCTAGAGAGTTGATATAAAAATTAAATAGCATTGGCGCGAGGACACATCCTTGTTTAACCCCATAGTGCGTTTGAATTTCTTTAGTTAGATGGCCTGACCGATCGCATCTTACCTTCACCCTGGTGTTTTCATATAGACCACGGATAAGGCGTAATAAGCGTTTATCTATGTTTGTAGCGCCAAGCTTTTCCCAGAGTCTGTCCCTTGGTATTAGATCAAAAGCCGATTTAAAATCCACAAAAGCTGCATATAAAGACCCCCCTTTTCTAGAGTATTTGTCTGCCAGGTGTTGAAGGATAAGGGCCTGGTCTATAGTTG
Source organism: Podarcis raffonei (assembly GCF_027172205.1). Classification (NCBI taxonomy): domain Eukaryota; kingdom Metazoa; phylum Chordata; class Lepidosauria; order Squamata; family Lacertidae; genus Podarcis; species Podarcis raffonei. Next base: position 30,248,983 of record NC_070620.1, read on the forward strand.
AACGCTTTGCTCTAAAACCTGCTTGTGCTTCTGATAGAATATGCTCTCTTTCCATCCACTCCACTAATTTATCACATAAATGAGCAGCGTATAGTTTACTAATAATACCCTAACCCTAACCCTAACCCTAACCCTAACCCTAACCCTAACCCTAACCCTAACCCTAACCCTAATAATACTACTGATCTAGCCAACATAAAAAATTATCTAACAATAACGAATGGGCTACTGCTGACGTTAGTAGAAAATTTCATACCTCAATTAAAAGAGATGAAATTAAATGATATGCCCCAAGAACATAAAACAGTTGAGCTAGTGGGGACGAACAAACCAGTAATAAATAAGAATTTGCAAAGACATAACTCAAGGGCAAAAGTGAAGAAAAGTAAAAATATCAAAACAACAAGGAAAGCCAAGTATACCTGCAGTAATCGAAGCATACATTGGCAGAAATTGTTTAAACTTCTTCCCTCGGCCCCAAATAAATCGACCACACGGGGCAACAAAAAGAAGGGTAAAAAGAGAGAAACAAAGATAGTTACACAGCAACCGGCTAAGGAGGACTCGCCAAGGCTGACTCCAGTAGCAAGTGAGAAGGCAGAAGTAACAATTCAGTCCCTGGATAACCAACTATTTAACAAACCTGATGCTGCGGAAGTTGAGGCCTCTACCTATGAAGGCAATAAAACACTTAGCAAATCGAACAGCGGGGAGGAGGAAGTGTTCAGTAGAGATGATACCCCCCTTCAGACCTGGCAAGCCTCCAGTCAGGAAAGAGATTGGAATTTGATCCTAAATCCCCAAAAATTGGTACTCACGAACTTCCCGAAGCCTAAGGGCTTCCTTACAGGGAAACAGCGAATAATGAACTTTGTATCTAGCCTAAATGACATACTGCCAGGAATGGTTAATTCTAATGATATCATCTCGGTGGAATATCTACATTATGATGGTCACTCAGTGAGAGCACTGACCACTTTTAGGGATCAGAACCTGGCCAAGTTTATTTTTAGGTCAAGACCTGCCTTTTTAAAAGCACGGATAACAATACTTAGGCTCTTTGAAAATAAGGCTCCTTTGAGCCCCCTTTTGAGAACTAAGCAGGCAAATCTTAGAAAGGGGAAACAACTCTCAAAATTCTGGCCTGACAAACAGAATCCGCAATGCCTTGTGAGCAAAGGTGAGGATTTCTTTACTATAGAAGAAAATATCCTAATTGACCAATTCTGGATGTTCCCACCATTAATACAAACTGACATCTTGGGAAGACTAGACAAGCTAAGAGATAAGCTGGCCGAGAGAGCTTCTGGCAACGAGGTTATTAAGGGGGACCAAAAAAAGACCACAACACGTAACCTTCAGATCAAAGCGGAGATTAACTTTCCACCAAGAGAGAATGTGCCACCCTTCAAGGAGAGCACTACATCACCCCCTCGAAGGAGAAATATCCCTAAGGTGACCCCACCAGACGTATGGGACAAAATGAGATACCTAGATGAAACAGAATTGGGCCAAAATCAGGCCGCAACAGAATATCCACAGAAGGAATTTATGCATAATAAAGATCCGGTGTTCACAAACGTGAGCACTTTGCATCCACCTATTGAAATCATAGAGCGGCTGGATAGCCCGCCATACAAAGTCGATAGGCGACCGATACATAAAGCGATAAACCCTAAAAGTACATTAGCTAATAATTGACAAAGACTCGACTGTGATAAAGCCAATCTTAAATTTTTATCATGGAACATTGCTGGTTGGCTCAACAAGGCGACTGACCAATCATTTGTCAATTTTATTCAAGATCATGATATAGTCTTCCTGCAAGAGACATGGCTAACAGGGGATTTAGATGTAAATGGTTTTGCCTCATTTTCGCTCGCAGGTTCACCAAGCAACAAAGGGGGACGAGTTAAGGGTGGGCTAGGCATTCTAATATCCACAAGGCTGAGAGCATCTTTCGTCGAGCTGGAGCCTCTGAGCAGTGTGGCCATGGCATTATTAATGAAATGCAGATATTGCACACTTCTATTGATTAATATATATGCCCCTCCCCAAAGAGGCAAGCAGCTTATCAAAAATATCTGGCATAGACTAGAATCATATGTCGATGAGCTAATGAATCAAACTCCTGCAGCGGCAGTGCTGCTGGCTGGGGATTTAAATGCCAGAATTGGCCAATCAGACGAAGCGTTATATGCTCATTGCCATTTGCTGACAAATTCCTCATTGGTCAAATGTTGGTACAGACCCTTCCCTAGATTAAACACTGAAATCCTGAGCCAATGTTTTAGGGCAGCCCACCACACTCTAGCTGAAATTGGGCATTCACCAGCTTCCAACAGAAGTACAGAGTTGGGGACGCAGTTAGGTACCTGCAGCAGAGATCGTATAAATTTTGCCTGAAAGCCATCTAGCTTTGGCAGGTCCCCATTATGCCAGACATTTGCTGCATACAGGAGTTGGGAAACGGGCTTTGCGTTGAAAACCCTTAAGGCTGCTGGAACATATTTGCCGCCCTTTGTGAAGAAGAATCTATGTATGGCTAGCTTTGTAATCTCCGCCTTTTGAAGGGAGGTTTGCCAATGGTGCTTCCAAGATCCTGTATGATGGAATGTGAGCCCTAGGTAACTGAAGTATTTTACCTGTTCAAGGTTATGGCCATCCAGCACCCATTTAGACTGGGAGAATCTTCTTTCGAAGACTAAAATTTTAGATTTTTCATAATTAATGGATAAACCATTTCCAGAACAGTAATCAGAAAATTTCCTCAACAGATAATTCAAGCCCGGTCTGGAACGTGAGATGATGGCCGCGTCATCAGCATACAACAACAAAGGGGTCATTCTCATTCCTGTTTTTGGAATGTGTCCATCTGGGTCCATTAAGCTCTCTTCTAGGTCATTTAAGAATAGACAAAACAATGTGGGGGCCAAAATACAACCCTGTCTCACCCCCCTAGTCATCTCGATGCTGTTCGATAGCTGTCCCTGTCGACCGCATCGGACCTGCAGTTTGGTTCCATTGTACAGGGCTTTTATAAGAAAGAGAAGTCGTTTGTCCTGCAAAATCAGACTCAATTTGGACCATAGCTGGGATCTGGGGATGGAGTCAAATGCTGATTTCAGATCCATAAAGGCCACGAAGAGTTTACCCTGTAGAGGTCTGGTATACTTCTCAGCTAGGAAGGACAGCATTAGACAGTGGTCTGTTGTTGAATGATTCTCACGAAAAGCTGCCTGGGCTTCAGATAGTATATTATGTTCATTTAGAAAAGTTGTCAGTTTGCTACTGAGGAAACGGGCATACAGTTTCCCAATTATTGAGAGCAGGCTAATAGGCCTATAATTGGAAGGTACATTTGGGTGGCCTCTCTTAAAGATTGGAACTACTATAGCATGTTTCCAGCTATATGGTACCTTACCCAAGTTATTTACTACCGTAAAGTGTGCTGCCAGAAGCGGAGCCCACCAGTGCTGGTTTGATGTAATCAACTCAGCTGGGATAAAGTCTTTCCCCGGAGCCTTTCCACTCTTCAGATTCCCTATTAATGTATGGACTTCCTCCACAGTAACCGGCCTCCAATTAGGGAGCAGTGACAATTCTACCCTGTCATCCTCCTGTAAGCTGGAAGGGAGGTTTGGATTTTCCATAAATATATTTCTGAAGTGGTTCTCCCAAACCTGAGCTGGAATGACACAGCTGGGGGCTGAGGAACTATTTTTCATTGAGTCGGAGACCAGTTGCCAAAAGAGTTTAGTTTCATTGTTTAGTGAGGCATTCAATAGCAGGGACCAGGAATTTTGTTCGGACTGCCTTTTTTTTTGAGGCCAAAAGGGCTTTATACTCTTTTTTGATTTTGAAATAAGATTGAGGTAAGTAGCTTAATCCAGCGTTTCTATAGACCAAATAGGCGTTCCTTAAGGCTTCCTTCTTTGTGCGGCACTCTTGGTCAAACCAACCGCGCCCTTTAGCAGTGCGTGGCTTGCCGGCTGAGTTTATGTTAACCGAGAGCACATCCTGCAAGGACTCAATGAGATTTTCGTAAGCTGTCAGGGAGGAGTAACCTCATCAAGAGCAGGCAACCTCTCATCCATCTGGTCTAGGGAACCACCCACTAACAGTGCCTCAGCCTTATTCGGATTGAGCTTTAGTTTACTGACTCTTGTCCAGTCCATTGTGGAGGCAAGACCAGCACATCCACTGCCATACTCGCAAGTGCAAAGAAGTAGAGCTGTGTGTCATCAACATACAGCTGGCAATGTACCTCAAAGCTCCAGATGACCCCATTCACTGTTCCTTGTTCACTATTCCAGAGTTCTGTAAATTTTTGACAGTTTTGTTCACATTTTAAAAAAATTGTTGCCCATATTTAACTCATGGAAACCAGGTAAGGGGATTTTTTATTTATTTATTTATTTACGGCTATTAGTCCATAAAATATGTACAAACATAAAAACACAGAGACATAAAAACCGATATATCCGACAACAGAAGGTGAACACCACGATGCAAGGGTGGGTCATTGAGCAGAGCCAAATGACAGCTTGGGGCCAGGAGAGCTCCAAGGGACGGTTCACAGAAAAAGAAAAACTGAAGACGAGATCTGACATGCACTCTCATCATAACAGTCCGATTAGTTTTGATGTTGTTGTTGTTTTTTGGTGGTTTTTGAGTGTGAGATAACCGCATTCAGGAATCTCACCACCTGCAGAGTTACAGAAGGATCTGTATCCTGCAAAAGCAGTGCGGCGTGTGACTCAACAGGCCTAGGTAAGGGGATTTCTAAAGTGGCCATTTCTATGGTGCTGGAGGAGACTCTTGAGAGTCCCATGGACTGCAAGAAGATCAAACGCATCCATTCTTAAGGAAATCAGCCCTGAGTGCTCACTGGAAGGACAGATCGTGAAGCTGAGGCTCCAAGACTTTGGCACCTCATGAGAAGAGAAGACTCCCTGGAAAAGACCCTGATGCTGAGAAAGATGGAGGGCACAAGGAGAAGGGGACGACAGAAGACGAGGTGGTGGGACAGTGTTCTCGAAGCTACCAGGATGAGTTTGACCAAACTGCGGTAGGCAGTGGAAGACAGGAGTGCCTGGCGTGCTCTGGTCCATGGGGTCACAGAAGAGTTGGACACGACTAAACGACTAAACAACAGCATCCACCTTTGGTTCCCACCCTGTACTCAGTTCTTCCCTTTGGCTCCTAGAAGCTGTTGGCGTGTGGCAGCAGCCACACCCCGGGAATGGCTTCGACTGGTTGATTAAACCAGGTGAGAGTAGTTGATGGGTCTCAAACCCTCAATGAGTTAAGGACTTCCTTGCGTGCAAAGACAGGCTCTACCAAATTAAGCAGACAAGACCAATAGGGGGCCCATTGGTCAAAATGGTGGTTTCTGCACATTCTGTACATGAGGGGCAGGTGAGGCTTGTCAACCTGGGAAGGTTGCTTATCTAGGAGAAGGAAAACCTTGATCCTAAACCTTGTGGGATTTCTTGAGGAGAAGAAAAGACTAAGGAGTAAACTCTACACAAATCCGGAATGGAGTTTGTTGGATGGCATCCTGTATGCTAATTTTGAGCAACTCCTGCAGCCAAGCTGGTGCAAAACATATTGCTCTGCCATACACACTGCCCAGGCTTGCACCTCAGGAAGGTCTCTTCGTTGTTGCTAATGCAGCAGTTTGACCTCACCTCTGGAGGCACACCCCATTGTCTCTCAAGACAGAAACGAGGCTAGCCAGAGGCCTCTGCACTATCCCTCAACTACCAGGAAATAGCTTTACAGCCTTGATTCAGGACCTGTTTGCAGAAAGTTCTTGTGGGGAAATGGGAAAATATCATAGTGTGCTTTCTAATAGGAATGGTAATTGCCAGATGCTTAAAAATCTTGGCGTTTGAGTCATTTCCATCGACTGGAAGATGGCGGCTGTAACAACTTCTCCTTCATGAACCTTCCGGATTACAAACCTTTTATAGCCTTTTATAGCCTTTTACAGCCGCCTTTATAGCTGTTTTTATTAGACTTTTAAATCATTTTACCTCTGTTAGAAGTTTTAACCGTTTTACTTCTATGGTTGGCCAATATACGTATCAACAAGGATATTCAAACCTTCTGCTGATTAGTAACGCCGCCTTGAAGACTGGGTTATGTTGAGCAGTGGAGGAGGAGTAGCAGAGGAGTTGCGTCCATAAAAGATAAGTTCTCTTTTATCTCCGTTTACCTCTACTTTGAACCTCCGTAGTTAGTGAGACAGCGACAAATGGGTCATGGCAAGCGACCAAGATCTGCTGAGAAAGGTTGTTCACCTCCCAGAGTAAAGCAGTCAAAGCTTGAATCTCCCCCACCATCTACTAACAATAACAGCAAAACGGAGCAAGTAATTGTTTCTGCGGTCGAAACATACAACCGCTTCTGGCCTCTGTATGATCAAGGAGAGTTGGAAAAGCTAGCTGATCCAGCGGGGGATGGAAGCCATAGGGAAGCCCTCCTCCCCGACACCTTAATTACCCCTCTGTCACTGAAACGGGAAGCATTAGGGCAAACTGCCCATGAATTAGTACCTGATCAAATACAACTGGTAATCAGGACTTTAAGCTTCATTTTCAAGGAATTGGAGGGGATTTCTTTGTCATTGAACAAACTTTCACGGGCCCTTCTGGCTCATCTACCTTCCTCAACTGAGCTATCTAATTTGCATCAATCTCCTGTGCAGCTTGTAAGTGCCTTAAAGAGACAACTTGATCAGAAATCTCTCCTTAAGGGCCTAAGATGCAGGCTGCCACTGCTCCAAAGGAATAAGCAATCTTTGATTTTTCAACCTAATAAAATATGTTTATCCATTTTTTCCCGTGACGCCCCCAGTCTTCGGTGGAATAACCTGAGGATGGCTAAAGGGTACCTACGTGATTTGTTAAATATTCCTTTTTTCCAGATAGATCTTATATCTGTAGCACCCCTAAATGCCACGCCCTGGCCAAGGAAATTTATGCTCTCCTTCCAGTCTGCAAGGATTCCACATCTTCTTGCAAGACAAAAAGATCGGCTGGCATCCTGGGAGATTGTAACAACAAGAGTCTTTAAGGACACGAGTGTTAAACCTCTTTTTGCCAACATCTTAACTGGCAATGAACGCTTGTTTCCTTCTTCTGTTCCTATAATAACGGGAAAAACACCTAGCCGGGTATCCCCTGTTCCACCTGCGACCCCAAGTGCCCATCTAGTTACGTTGAGGAATGATCCAATTGCAAGCGGAGATTGGAATATCCCTGAAGAGAGAAATCTTATCTCCTCTTATGGAAAACTCCCTTCAGAAGAACAGCAGGCTATTCTCGATAGATTGGATCTACTCAAACAAAGACTCCTATCGCAAGGGGACCCCTCTATACCGATGAGAGAGGAGAGCAGGCGCTCCACGTCCCACATGGCGTCTCCATCAAATGCCTTGATAATTTCTCAACCTGCTACCTTGTTACCCCCTACTGATCTGAATCAGCAGTCACCTGTTGACCAACAGCACCATTCTACCGTGGAGGAAGTCGATAAACTCAATGCTCCCGTCTCAGACCTTATGCCCAATCAAAATATGGAAGTTGCTGACTCCTTTGCCTCAATGCCTGAGCTAGAATCTACCCTGCCTGAAGATCACCAGGAAATGACTATGCATGCACCATCCTCACGTTCATGTCCTTTAATACATCTTCTCCATCTGCGCAGCAACTACAAGTGATGGCTGGAACACCTCTTAGCGCTACCCTGGTTAAGACTGATAACTCTGACGGATCTACTAGTTTAGCCCATCAAAGACTTGTTACTACTCACCTCAATGAACAGCATCCGACCTCACCAACTTTGCCTAATTCTTCCTTCCCGGCAAAGCCCTTCCTGCCTGTTAATGTTACCAAATCATCGATACAATTAACACAGAAGAAGACCTTATCCGCACAAACTAAAATTATCGATTTCCTTATGGGTCCTCGTTCTACCTCCAAGAACCCATTAAACAACTCAAAGTGACAATTACCGAGACAGCACAAGGACCCGACATTATCAATACTTAGCTGGAACATTGCTGGTTGGAGAACCAAAAAATCAGACCCCGAATTCAGGAAGTACATAAATTCATTTAAAATCATTCTATTCCAAGAAACATGGGATGAGGAAGAGATTACCATAGACGGCTTTGATCTTCTAACACTTCCGGCCTCCCCTTCTTTGAAAGGTGGACGCCCCAAAGGGGGTCTTTTGATTGGGATCTCACTCCAACTTCACGCCAAATTCACTCTGGTACGGGCTTCCCCGCCTTTTGCTCTATCTGGACTGATCACAGAAGGGAAGTCCTCATTACTAATTACTAATGTTTATCTCCCCCCCGAAGGCTCAGCGCCTGATCTTGATTGGAGATGGGAATCATTTGAAAATCACCTACTGACATGTCATACCAAATGCCCTAACTCGTACTCCTTAATTGGGGGAGACTTTAATGCTCGTATTGCCACAAATTGGGACCTACTAACCAAGTCCAGATGGTGGACTCCCCCATGTTTGGACAATTTTGACTTGGAACATGCCAGAATTAGAACTTCAAAGGACAACAGAGTAAACAAAGCAGGAGTGACCCTTTACCAAATGGCCATTCGCCTGAATCTAGTATTTTTGAACGGCACCTTCCCCCCCGATATACCGGGGGAGTTCACTCACCTGGGACTAACATCTAACAGTGTTATCGATTACTTCTTGATCTCCGCAAATCTGGCCGTTAATGTACTTTCCTTCCAAGTTGAAAACCAACATTTCAGTGATCACCTCCCAATAGTGACCACTTTGTCATTGTTCCGGTGCCAGAACGACAATAAACACTCAGTCCTTCTGGAAACCTCATCATCGTTCAAAATAAGAGGGATTAAATGGTCGGAGGCTGTGGCCCAAAAATACCAGGTTTTTTTCCATAGGGAAATCACTTCCTACTTACCTCAAATAACTACTGATTTACAAGATTCCAATTCGGTTTTGAAACTTTTTAACCTTCTTATAACAAACCTTACCACTTTTTTTACATCACCTCCTCAAAAGGCGAAAGTGGCGCATTGCAGTGCTGGGGCCCCTTGGTTTAACACCTCTTGCAAACAAGCAAGATCCCTTCTTCGTTCCATCTATAATGAATACAAAAACTCTAATGCCCAGGCTCTACCATCCTCCTATTTACAAGCCAAAAGAGCATACAAACAGACTTTAAAGCTGGCCAAACGCGAGTGGTATCAAAAGCGTTGGCGAGCCTTGATTGCGGCCTTGAGATCCCGCAGACCACAGGAATTTTGGGCTCTGATAAACAAAAGAGAAAGGAAGTACCCACTGACGATTATCCCTGCGCCCACATGGGAACAATTCTTGAGTAAATATTTCTCCTTGGCAGAGGAATCCAACTCATCCACGGAATTCCGAGCCGACCATCTACCTTTGTGGCCCTCCACCGACCCAGACCTGATAATGGACTTGATATTAGATCTGAAAACGGGCAAAGCCCCCGGGCCGGATCTAGTCCCTGCTGAGGCTATTGTTGCGCAACCGAGGTGGTGGGCTGAAATTCTGGCCAAAGTCTTTGATGCAATTAATTCTACGGGGCTTATCCCTAGGTCATGGAAGGAGGCCGTGATCGTGCCAGTCCATAAAAAGGGTCCCCCTGCTGACCAGGAGAACTATCGGAACATCAGCCTTTTGTCTATCATCGGGAAAATTTATGCAAAATTTTTGCTGTCTAAGCTGTCCCATTGGGCAAACGACTCAAATTTGATTGGCCATGAGCAAGCGGGCTTTAGGAACAATTATTCGACCTCTGACCATATGGTAATCATGTATCATCTTGCCAGAAAATATTCTGCTCCGAGTCGGGGGCGCCTATGTGTCGCTTTTATAGACCTAAAGGCTGCCTTCGACAGTATCCCAAGAAACTGCCTATGGAAGAAATTAGAGAGATGGGGCATAGATAGAAGGCTGTTATGGCTTATAACCCAATTACACCATGGGTCGTCGGCTAGAGTGAGACTCACACCGGCGGGAAACCTATCCAACGAGGTCCCAATAAATAGAGGTGTGCGCCAAGGCTGCATTTTGGCCCCACTCCTCTTCAACTTGTTTATTAGCGATATGAAGCTCTTTCTGAATGAGTCTCAAGCCAACATTCATGCCCCCCGCCTAGCTGATTTTCGCTGCCCTTTGCTCCTATATGCCGACGATGCAGCGATCCTTTCCTACTCTAGAGTTGGTTTATGCAGAGCTCTAAAGATTTTTGCGGCTTATTGCAAACTTAACCATCTGACAATTAATCATGGGAAATCTAAAGTCCTGGTCTTTACCAGGTCTCGGAAAACTTACAGCTGGAAGTTAGATGGAGTCCAATTAGAACAGGTTTTCAAATTTAAATACCTGGGAGTCTTTTTTCATTACAATCTAAGCTGGAAGCCACAGATACAGTATTTACTAAACAAAGGGAAAACAATACTTTATACTCTACTCCAATTTTTTGCGGCCGACGGAGCCTCTCACATCCCTTCTGCATTGAAGGTATACCACGCAAAAGTGGTTTCCACCCTCTGTTATGCTGCCCCGCTCTGGGCCCCAGGGTCCAATTTAACATCGCTGGGGACATTACAGAATCAGTTTCTCCGTCGCCTTCTGAAACTCCCCATGTGTGTGAGCAACGCAGCCATACGTCTGGAGTTAAGGATTGCATCATTGGAGACTGTCATCTGGAAGCGAGTCTTTGGCTATTGGCTGTCCAGCTGGCATAGGCTTCCCGACCATTATCTTTTTCAGTGCCTCTGGCGGGACGTCTTTGTCAATCCGTGGGTAGGAAAAATCCATGCCAAACTTCTGAGCATCGGAATTTCCCCAGCGGACTCCTTAAAGATGAACTTACGCTCAGCCAAAAGCCTTATTGAGCAAAGATTAGAGGACATTGAAAATCAACACAACCTCGCCAGGGGTGGGGGGTGTCTGCTCCCCCAGGTATCACGGAATAACCCCACCACTTGGCCTTCCATCATACATGTCATCTCTTTCATCAGTACCACACCGACTTGCATTTATTCGTGCAAGGTTCAATGTCCTTCCATCGAACCTGCTGAGCCACAGATTTTCCAAGGGTTTGGTGTCTCCGCTATGCGTGTGTGACGGGGAAACTGTTGAATCTCTTTCACATAAAATGTTCAACTGTCCCCTACATAGCATAGCCAGGACTAAATTCCTGGGTCCTGCTTTACTGCGCTTGGTTGGCAGGCCTGTTGAGTCACACGCCGCACTGCTTTTGCAGGATACAGATCCTTCTGTAACTCTGCAGGTGGCGAGATTCCTGAATGAGGTTATCTCACACTCCAAAACCACCAAAAAACAACAACATCATCAAAACTAATCGGACTGTTATGATGAGAGTGCATGTCAGATCTCGTCTTCAGTTTTTCTTTTTCTGTGAACCGTCCCTTGGAGCTCTCCTGGCCCCAAGCTGTCATTTGGCTCTGCTCAATGACCCACCCTTGCATCATGGTGTTCACCTTCTGTTGTCGGATATATCGGTTTTTATGTCTCTGTGTTTTTATGTTTGTACATATTTTATGGGCTAATAGCCGTAAATAAATAAATAAATAAATAAATAAATAAATAAAGGCTAGCCAGAGGCCTCTGCACTATCCCTCAACTACCAGGAAATAGCTTTACAGCCTTGATTCAGGACCTGTTTGCAGAAAGTTCTTGTGGGGAAATGGGAAAATATCATAGTGTGCTTTCTAATAGGAATGGTAATTGCCAGATGCTTAAAAATCTTGGCGTTTGAGTCATTTCCAACTACTGTCTCCACTAAAGAGTATCTGGAACATAGAAAGCTGTCTTCGTTCCAGCTAGCTCAGTCTTGCTGACACTGACTAGCCGTGACTCTCCAAGATTTCAGGCAGGGACTCTCTCCCAGCCCTTCCTAGAGATACCAAGGATTGAACCTGGGATCTTCTGCATGTGGAGCCTATGCTCTACCACATGACACAACTATGATGTACAATCTACTCTAACCAAAGCCCTTTAGTTCCCTTACATACACCCAGAACAAAATCATGGAACAAATGGTACATGAGGCCTCACCGGGGATGTAACGTTGAGTGGCAGCAGAGCAGTTAACATCTGGTCCTGGATATGCTTTTCTTGCAGAGTGTAGCACTGGAAACTCCCCATCCATACCCTGAAGGCATTTCTGGCACTCCACAGAGCATTGATAATTTTGGGCTTTATTGGATTCTGGAGTATCATGGATCCAACTTGTAGCAGGAACCCCCCCGCCCCAAGCATTCTGTTTGTACAAACTTCACACACACACTCACACACTACATACGCCACATTTCTGTTATAAATTCATAGAAAATCAAGCACACATCGGATTTGCACTGTTCCATTTTATTTTACTCCATATGACAAGAACTATCAAAGGGGGGTGGCTTGGTCCTGGTCAGCCATAATCCCTTCACCGTCTCAGCACATCCACAGGAGCCCTGCCCAGTTGCTATGCCAACCCTGATGATCCCAGACAGAAGACAATCAAGATCACAAAGAACTTGCATATGGGAGTGGATTCAGCATGGACTGAAACAAAGGACAATGATCAGATCTTCCCTCTGGGGGCAGGAAACTGCAAACTCCCCTTTGTCTCCTGGAAGTGACTCATGGGGAGGGGGGAAAGGAGGAACTAGCCAGGTGACAAGACACTCAGGTTACCACCAACTCCTCCCTCAACCCCTCCTTTCTGTAATGTATGCATGATGTTTCTGGGGGTGGGCTTGACCTAGAGGAGGGGAATTTCAAAAAGTTTTTATAAGACCTTGCACACTATTTTTCTGGGTCTTTCCTCTCTCTTGCAAGTGAGGGGAACACCCTGTTGCAACAGTTCAATAAAGGCCAAGCCTACAGGCTGCTGTTTTGCTCCAAGTTATCCTGGTTGGTGTCTTTACTTTTGTCCAAGGGAGCCCTCGGATTTTTCCGGTAACAGTTTGGCGACCATGCTCAGGGACACTTGGTTCTCCTGCGAAGGTGAGGAGGGAGATAGAGGGGATCGGGCGCCACTGGGCAACCTTAGCCCAGGGATCCTTCTTCCTCTCCCTGCCTCCTCTTTGCGGGCGGTAATCAATCGTCACCAAAAGCTCAACCAGGGGAAGCAAAGGCAAGGTCAAGCCGGCTAAAGGGAAAGGATCCCGGGATCCGCGGGGGACATCTTCAAAAGTGAGTATGGTTTGAAGTAAATACATTGGGAGGGGGGTGGAAGAAGCAGCGTCCCCACGACAGCCAGACTTTCCTTCTTTCATTTCTGACGTTGCCCCTCGGAGTCGGCCGGGACGTCTTAAACTCTCCCCTTTTCTCCCCCGATTTTCCCCCTCGGAGTGTGGCCAGGGAGATCGCGGAACTGTACTGTCAGACGATTACCCCTCGGAGTCGTCCGGGTACGTCTAAAACTTTCCCTTTTCTCCCCAATTTCCCTTTCGGAGCGTGGCCGGGGAAATTGTGGTACTTTTGTTGTTTCCAGCGTTACCCCTCGGAGTCGTCCGGGAACGTTAAATCTCTCTCTCTCCTTTTCTCCCCCGTTTTCCGTCTTGGAATTGAGTCCGGGAAAGCGCGGCTCTTTATTGTTTCTCTGACGTCCCTCCCTCGGAGTCGTCCGGAGGCGTCCTTCAAATATGTCCTTCAAATCTCACTCTCTCCTTTTCTCCCCCGTTTTCCGTCTTGGAATTGAGTCCGGGAAAGCGTGACTCTTTACTGTTTTCTCTGACGTCCTCCCTCGGAGTCGTCCGGAGGCGTCTTTTCAAAAGTATTTTAACGCAAGGTCATTTGCTTCCTTTCAAACCTTGGGTGTTTTCTCGGACCCTGATCTGGCACGGCATTGCGCAGGCGTTCAGTAGGGGACTCCGAACTTAGTCTCAAAGGCTAGGCAGGAGGCTGTCGTGGATGGTAGAGGGGGAAATTGGGGCCCCACACTAGGACTAGTTGTGTAAGCAGTACTGAGGCAGAATTTCAGGATCCGTGGTTGTGTATCGGGTAGAGAGAGAGACCCGTGGTTTTAAGGCTGATGTTTGAGGTTTTATAGATGATAAGTTATTTGCGGTTCATTGATAGGCAGGAATTGAGTTAAAGAGATAATCAAAGGTACCTTAAATACTGAAAGAATATTATTTCCTTCTTTCTACCCTTTCCCCCCTCTTTGTCTTCCCCCTTGTGTGTACATTTTTTCTGTCCTTTAGCGTATGTCGTTAACGAAATACCCCTCCTTATATACTAGAGGGAAATGGGAGCTCACTAAACACCCTAGCTGGACTCCTCCTGGCAACGAAGCTTCCATGAAGCCTTTTTGCCCCAGAGAGGATTCTAATACGCCCCTCCAGCTTGTCATCTCCAGTTGGGAAAAAAATAAAATAAAGGGGCAAAATGGTCTTTCAAGTACAAAGTACGAGACCGTTGTAACTTTTAGTGGGTGGTTTAGGCTCACCACCTGGAACCCAGGGCACAGCGGCCACCTCAGGGCTCCTCCAACACAATCAGGGTGTGAACCCTTAGGGAGAGCTGAAGACATCAAATTTGTGTTGTTAAACTAGAACCTAAAGCTAGAACATGAAACCGTAAACTTAATGGTGCTCAGAAGGCAGTAGATATAATAACAGCCCAGCCTGAGAGCCCACGCATTAGAGATCTTAGTTTCTCTTAAAAAAAAAATGAATAAGAGATGTACTCAAAGACTTAGAAATATTTCAAGGGTTTGCATTTACATTGGCCTCGGCATCCACAGACTGTTCTTAAATGCACATAGTTTTAAATTGCAAGCTTGCTTCAAAAATTTTAAATATAAGGAAGCCATGTTGGGCCTTATCAATCTGAAAAAAAGACAAAATGGAGAATGAAGTGTGCGAATGTTTGTTATTTGAGAGAGGCTCCAAAAGAGAGTTTTCCTCCCAAGTGGTAAAAATCCTGTATACGTGCTACTTGTGTTCTGAAAGGAGGATTACCCTACCTCCTTCCTCTAGTTTAAGTGAGGAGGGTGATTTTAAGTCTAATGGTAAATGATGTTTTGTTGTAACTTTTGAGTTTGTAAGCACACCTGTGTTCCAGTCTATTTTGGAATGTGAAGTTAACCTAATGTTTCTGCTGCAAAAGCCTAGTTGAGCACAATTGCTCTCTCAAGCTAAAATGCAGTGTATGTATTTCATCAAGCATATGCCTATGAAAGTATGGTGTTCCTTCTAAGAAAAATCTGTGAGTCCAGTTTTAACTTTGATTTGGTTGAACAGAAGAGTTATTGTAAGGCTCCTGATATCAGTCTCTATAAGACTTCCTGGCCTCTTTTCTCAGAAAATGCCCCCCCTTGTTTCATTCTATCTCTTTCAGTTTTTTTCTCCCTTCTTACTTCTGTGCCAGGTAAATTTACTCCCGAGTCAGCTTCCTTTAAAGGAAACTGCAAAGAGGGGGGAGCAATCTTTCCTAAGGTACCCTGCATCTCACTTTCCTATGTGTAGTTATTTAAAAAAAAAAATCTAAATTAGGCTTACTATTCCTCTCCAAGTTCAAAAAAAAAATTGTTCACTTTTGTATTCCCTTTAAATCAAATCTATGGCTGTTTTAACTATGCTTAATAAAAGATCCTCTCCCTATCTTAAAAAACAACAACTGTTCACTTCAATCTTCCTTTAAATATCATTTCACTAGGAACTTACATTCTTTAGTCTAAAGGAAGCAAACTCCCTCAAACTATCTCAAGATCTGCTAAAAGGGTTCTGTGTAAAGTTGGGTACTTTTGTTTTCCTCTTCCTTAGTACATGATAGGAGCATAGATGTTTCCTTTCTCAGTTGTAAATCTGTACTTAAATGGGTATGTCTCTTTGATAGTACAAATCTTGCTGTGAAATCTTGCTGTGAACCCTATATTTTGGAGGGTTGGACTAGATGACCCCAGGGTCTCTTTCAACTCTCCCAATTTGTGGCTGTGTGGAAGGGACATGTGTCTGCAAGCATTGGAGGGTAATTCTTAAATTCTGGTGTGGTGATGTAGTTGAAATCCAGCCTAGCTTTGCTCTTTAGTTTTAAAAGGTGAGAGGTGAAGCCTTGATGTTTTTCAAGCACAACTGGTAATATCAAGCATTTGAGTGATTACAGTGTTTATCATTTTGTCTACTATTTAAAAATCAGACTTCAAAGCAATTCAAAGTTTAAGCACATAAAAATACATATGCGCCTTGACCAATCCTGTAAATAAAGGGCAGGAAGTATATATATATATATATATATATTGTCTGCAAATGGTAAGGCTGAAATGACTGAGAATATTAAAAAAAAAAAATCCTATGAATTTTGACTCTCTGGCCATTTTTTCCCATATATAAGGGCGTGGCATTGTTACGCGAATGGCCAGAGGGATATTAGCCCTTTCCTGTACATAAAGTAAGCAGTCCCTTTGCTTGGGCTACAATTGCTAGCTTTGGTGAATACTTGAATTGCTGAGTTTCTCTTTTTTGTTTTAAAATCTAACCCTATTTTAAAAATCTACTCCTTACCCTCCCCTTCCCTTATTCAAATGGTAATTTAGCCAAAAGATTCAACATTTTCAATAGTATAAAAGGTTTGCTGAGACATGAACTCTGCACATGCACAGAGGCTAGATCAGCTTAAAAAAAAACACAAAAGAGAGAGAGAGAGAGAGAGAGAGAGGGGGGGGGGGAGGGAGAGAGGAAAAAGGGGGGAACTGTAAGGGGGGAGAGGAGGTTTCGAGAGCCTGGGCTGCAGGGAGAAACTTATCCAAATTTCCTTATGTAAAACTTGGAACCATTGAGGGAAATCACCCTTAATTTGTCTTTTGCTCCAGGGGCTACGGAAGACAAAAGGGTTAAAAAAAAAAAACTAGCCCATCAAAAGTCAAGAGCTTTCCAGGTTCCAAATCTTAACATGCCAAATTCTTTTCACAGGTAAACATCAAAACGCTCCCACTGTGAGTTCCACTCTTGACTAGTCCCCCCCCCCCACGGGATTTAACTTTTACAACAGGCTTTGTGTGCATTATAGGAACAGCATTCCTGACAGAGATTTTCAAAGAAAGAAAGAAAAAAATTTGTTTCCCCCTTTAAAACAGGATACGTGAACTCGGACCCACATAAGCAAAAAGTTTAATAACTTGCCAATTGTGTTCAAATTAACAAAGGTTTTGTCCCTTCGTTTCTTCCACAGCCAAACTAAGTGAAGGAAAGCAAACAAACTTGGCAGATAATAACAGTAATTATATGGAAATGTGATAATAATATTGGAATGAATGAAATGCTTAATCCGCTAAGATTTTTATTATTTGCAGCTTCCCACGTAAATTGAAGGACATCCTTTTTTGCCTTTTGCCCCTTCTAACTCTGTCTGTAAGTCCCCAAAACCCTGCCCCTTACAGGATATCACTTCTACAGATGTGTTACTACAGATCCAATGAAAAGCTTCGCCACCACAAGACTATTACCTGCAGCAACAACAACAGACACCAAAGTTTTCAAAGTGGCCACAGCAATTCCTTTCAAAGGGGAAGTGGGGCTGACAAAGGGGGGTGGAGTAGAATTGCAAGGACATCTTCTCACTTTTGAACCTCAAGACTGTGCTCCAGGATTCAAAAGATACATACATAAAATATCACAATTGTCTCAAGATATGCAACTGATACTTAATTAGTTTGTTTTGTATTATGTGCTATTATGTAGGAATGTTGAAATGTGTCTGACAGTGTGTTATTTCCACAAATGGGGGGGCTATTTTTGTGGCTATTTTTGTGTGTAATTGTTTTTATGTTTAATGTCTTATTCCTTACAACCCAGTGGAGGATTCTCATACATTTTATGCTTTTTAACAGACCAGGCTATTATGTAGTCCAATGTTTAGAACTAGATAAATTTATAACCACATTTAGTTGTTTCACCTGGCACTCTGCCAACTTCCCTACCCATTTTAAAATGTGCTAAAAACTCGCTTAACCAAAGAGAAGCTGATAAGATACATGAAAGTGCATATGCTTTGGTTTAGCAGGAATAATCCCTTATAGAGTTAAATTGACTTATTTGGACAAATGCCCTCTAAGAATGGTTTTGTTTTAACAGATTGGTTTGAGAAGTTGGGAACCATGGGGCAAGATAAATTCAAATTGGACTCATTTTGAATTGGGCAAGTGTATCCAGGCTGCAATTAGCTTTTTGGTCCTTAAAGTGCAAGTGAGCAACTTCCCATGACTGCAAGACCAGAGCCTATAAAAAATAAAATCCCATAGAATGGCCAAGGCAAAGACATTTCTCTCATGACGTGCCCAAACCTGTGCCAGCTGTGGTGAGTGCCAGGCAACATGGTTAATATGAAAGCCCTAAGTGGATTCACCAGGGATTGCCACTACTGTGACACCAGGCCGGTGTGAGACCACAGAAGAGCTACCTTGACACCTGAGAACACAAAAATGGCGGGGGACAAAGCAAACTGCATTTTTCAGTCATTAGTGGACCTTCCTGCTAAATGTAAAGCATACGCCACTATTGAGAAAATATTTCTTCCAAGGTACTAGAATGCCACAAGTAACTGAGCAACAAAATATTAATTTTACGTGATATCCTAAGTCTAACTATGTGCACTGTTACACCATTATATTTCTATGCAAATATCCTTAAGAAGCATGACATCCGAGTCCCTTTCAGGTTCACATGGAGACACGCATCTGGGACGGAGAATAGCAGGTTAATATTTACCACCTTAAATTGTGCGGAGAAAAGGATTGCAAAGTAGCCACCTTTGCAATCTTATCTCCGAAGGGGGGAACTGTAGCAGGAACCCCCCCACCCCAATCATTCTGTTTGTACAAACTTCACACACACACACACACACTACATACGCCACATTTCTGTTATAAATTCATAGAAAATCAACCATACATCGGATTTGCACTGTTCCATTTTATTTTACTCCATATGACAAGAACTATCAAAGGGGGGTGGCTTGGTCCTGGTCAGCCATAATCCCTTCACCGTCTCAGCACATCCACAGGAGCCCTGCCCAGTTGCTATGCCAACCCTGATGATCCCAGACAGAAGACAATCAAGATCACAAAGAACTTGCATATGGGAGTGGATTCAGCATGGACTGAAACAAAGGACAATGATCAGATCTTCCCTCTGGGGGCAGGAAACTGCAAACTCCCCTTTGTCTCCTGGAAGTGACTCATGGGGAGGGGGGAAAGGAGGAACTAGCCAGGTGACAAGACACTCAGGTTACCACCAACTCCTCCCTCAACCCCTCCTTTCTGTAATGTATGCATGATGTTTCTGGGGGTGGGCTTGACCTAGAGGAGGGGAATTTCAAAAAGTTTTTATAAGACCTTGCACACTATTTTTCTGGGTCTTTCCTCTCTCTTGCAAGTGAGGGGAACACCCTGTTGCAACAGTTCAATAAAGGCCAAGCCTACAGGCTGCTGTTTTGCTCCAAGTTATCCTGGTTGGTGTCTTTACTTTTGTCCAAGGGAGCCCTCGGATTTTTCCGGTAACAAACTGATGCAGTGACAAAAGTTGGGCATCCTTCATATCCTGCTGCTAACTGAATTGATTTGTAGGTTTTTAAGATGCTTACCTCTTTATTTGTTGTTGTTGTTGTTTAGTCGTTTAGTCGTGTCCGACTCTTCGTGACCCCATGGACCAGAGCACGCCAGGCACTCCTGTCTTCCACTGCCTCCCGCAGTTTGGTCAAACTCATGTTTGTAGCTTCGAGAACAGTGTCCAACCATCTCGTCCTCTGTCGTCCCCTTCTCCTTGTGCCCTCCATCTTTCCCAACATCAGGGTCTTTTCCAGGGAGTCTTCTCTTCTCATGAGGTGGCCAAAGTATTGGAGCCTCAGCTTCACGATCTGTCCTTCCAGTGAGCACTCAGGGCTGATTTCCTTAAGAATGGATACGTTTGATCTTCTTGCAGTCCATGGGACTCTCAAGAGTCTCCTCCAGCACCTCTTTATTACACTGAGGTAATTACATCATAAATGCAATTGACGGTAGCAAAACAGTCCCCTTTTCATTTTGGCACAGTTGTTTGCTATTACACTTCCTTATTAAGAGGCTGCCATTTGTTATCCGGGGGTGGAGGGATTTTCAGAGGAGAGGAATTCACCAGCTCATCTTTAATATTGGGGGAATCGTTCACAGCCCCTAATTTATGTTGACTTTTTAGCGTATGGTATTGCAATTAAGTCAGATTAATGAAGGGTAAATTCCAGCTTCTCTATTAAAAAAAATAAGCCTTGTAAAGAACGTAATTAGCATGTTTGTTTGTTTAGCTGCTAATGGCTTAATTGCATCCTAACTTGCTATTCACAAATAGGGATCATGAAACGAGCATGAAAAGCAAAGTGTAGCATTCATACTAGCAGAAGAAGAAGGACGTGGAGGGTCAGCCATGGAGGGGGACTGTTGTTAAAACTTTTGAAAGCCATCTGAACTTTTGAAGTGCTTTCGCCTGTTGCAAAGCTTAGCAGAGTATAGCAGAGTACTGCAGCATTTTTTAGGCAACTCTTGAGATTGCCCAGGCAGGACGACGATCAGGAACAAAGACTGATGACTAGTAACTTGATTCTTGTAGTTTATCATATACAGCAGTAAACATACAAGCTATCTACAAGTTACTCTTTACAACATGACTTCTTCACTCTCAGCAACTCCTCAGCACTAACCAAACCACTTACTCCTCAACACTAGTGTCATAGGTCATGCTGCCTATATGAGGGACCTCAGCCAATCACTGAGCTGTTGCTGGGTCTTCTTATCTCTAAGCAGATTCCTTTCATGCTCTGTCTTCCCAGGCTGTGGAGACACTAATTGCTAACTTGCAAAGCTGCAAGCAAACCATGAATTCCAGCACCCCCTCACAGCTTGCATAGTGCAATTAGTTTCTGAGCACATACAAAGTATTTTCACCAACTTTGTTTTGCAAACCCATGCATTCACACAGCATTTTGTTTTTCACAAATGACAATGGCTTAGTCATTATATCTGACATTCTGGGCACTTTCAACATATTCACATGCAATGACAGTCCTGTGTACATTAGTTCTGACATTCTGGTATTTTACTTCCACGTGTTTTGATTTCCCCTTGAACTGCTCAGTTTTACTTAGTGTTATACAGGCTTGGTTGTCCACAAAATCTTTTCCTGGAAAATCTCATTCAGTGCCAAAATCCAACAGTAACTGCTTAAAAAATATTAGCTCATTGCAGAGCTCGCTCAAAGCAGCGTATTCTGCTTCCGTGGAAGACACACTAACTATGCTTTGTTTCCTGGATTTCCATCCAATCAGTGATCCACCGAACATGATCACCAGCCCAGTTACAGACTTTCTGTCTGGCAGATTTTCCCAGTCGCTATCTGAGTAGCACTCAAGCATTTCTTCTCCTGCTGAGCTCAATTTCAGAGCAGTTTGCTTTAAGTACCTCAGTATCCTTTTTACTCACAGTGGGTTTGGATACCTGTCTGCTTAAAATCCTCACTGCATAGCAGATATCGGGTCTACTCCACTGTGATATGTACATTAGGCTCCCAATGGCTGATTGGTAGAGATCTGGATGCTCAAACTCAGAGCTTTCATCTGATTGCATTCCTTTAACAAAACCTACTTCCATGGGTGTACTTGCCCCTTTACAATCTTGCATGTTAAAACGTTGCCAGCAGTTGCTTAATTTTGTTTTTCTGACTGAGCAGAAAACTACCATCACTGGCCCGGCACACTTCCACACCCAAATAGTTTTGTACGTAGCCCAGATCTTTTACTTTGAACCTTTTGGGCAACTGCGTGGAAAACTCCTTGATTTGCCTAGCCTCTTTGGCCACATATAGCAAATCATCCACAAATACCAAATAAAATTCTTGCTTGTTACCAGTGCCACGCATGTACAAACAGTTATCAGCAACACTGCGTTCGAAACCTAGAGAAACAAGAGTCTCATCTAAACATCTGTTCCACTTGTGTGCTGATTGACGCAAACCATATAGGGCTTTGTGTAATCTGTACACTTTTCCTTATCCTGTTTCAAAACCTGGTGGCTCTGATAAATAAAGTTCTTCATAAGGATTGGCATTCAGATAAGCCATCTGGATGTCAAAATGATTAACTTTAAGATTGCGCTTTGCTGCAATTGCAAGCAACAAACGCATGCTCTCACTTCTAGCTGTGGGTGCAAACACTTCATCAAAATCCCGTCCTGGTCTCTGGGAAAAACTTTGTGCCACTAAATGCACCTTATATTTATAACCACCAGTAGCCAGAGGCTTTATTTTTTAAACCCATCTACATCCCACCACCCTGGCACCCTTTGGCGGTGACGTAGATGTAAACGCTCCATGCTCACGGAGAGAGTTCATCTCCTCTTCCATGGCACCCTTCCAGAGCAAAAATTTGCTCCTTAGGTAAATCCATTACTTGTTTGTAGCTTTGAGGCTCTATGTAAACGCTCCATGCTCACGGAGAGAGTTCATCTCCTCTTCCATGGCACCCTTCCAGAGCAAAAATTTGCTCCTTAGGTAAATCCATTACTTGTTTGTAGCTTTGAGGCTCTATAGCTACATGGAACACGTGAGCTGTACCAGGTGTAAAACGATCTGGCGGAATTCCTATGTTCTTCCTCTCTGATCTTCTTGGAGTAAAACTGGCCTCATCTTCACTATCATCCCCCTCAGATTTTCGCCCCCTTAGAGGAGAGTAAGACTCATCCTTTGATGTTGGTGAAAAATGACTGGCATTCTGTTCACTAGCCTCAGGAGATGCAGATTTTACAGCCCTGTCACCTTTCTCTTCAGTGTTTACATTGCCTGGTTCCCTTTTAACACTCAAATGTGAGGAACCACCCTTTGATGCCTGGAACCAAACCTCTGAATTAGCATGTAGCCCACTATTTCCAACCACAAACCTCCACCCTTTGCCCAAATCCTGGTAACCAACAAACATAAGCTGCTGTGCTTTGGGGTCACCCTTTCTGCACTGTGATCGTGGCACATGAACCCATGCCTTCACACTGAACGTGCGCAATGATCAGCTTTGGGCTTTTTTCTGAACAGCATAAAATAGGGTGTTGTTCCAATCGTGCTGTGGACCAAGCGGTTCTGAACATAATTGGCTGTCAAGATCGCCTCCCATCAATAGCGTTTGGACAAGCCAGAATCCTCTAGCATTGAGTCCATCATTTCTTGCAGAGACCTTTTCTTTCTCTCTGCCTCTCCATTCTTCTCTGGACTATGAGGGTTTGTCTTTCTGTGCCCAATTCCATGCCTTTGTAACCATGATTGGAATGCATCTGACAGAAATATGCTTCCACGGTCAGATTGAAACTTTTAAACTTTGTGTGGGAATTGCCTCTCAACATATGGCACCCAGTCTTTAAACTTAGAGGAAAACCTCTGCCTTGTGCTTCATGGGATAAACCCAACTAAACCTTGTGGCATCATCAATTATAGTTAGCACATACTGGGAATTACCCCTGCTAAGTTTAAAAGGACCACACACATCAGCATGAACAAGCTGAAAAGGTTTCTCACTCACCTTCTCACTTCAAGGATAAGACCCTTGGTGGCTCTTGACCTGTTTGCATACATTACAGTCCAGATATTTATCACAGCCTTGTAATTCACATCCATCACTCAAATCTGGCATTTTTGCTACACTACGCCAATTTGAATGACCAAGTCAGTGAGGCCACGGATGTAAACATTTTTTGTGTAACGCCTCATTTTTGCATGCAGGCTGTGCATCGCTGCTAGTAAGCACAGACTCCTGTACACTGTCCCTTAACACAAATAAACCATTTTCTTTATTTAATAAATTTTATTAAATTTTCCACCGTGATAACACAAACCACAAAGCAAGATGATACACAAAAACAGAAAAGGGAAAAGGGAAAAGAAGAAAGGGGGGGAGGGGGGGACAATAAACAGATAGACAATAATAACAAACTTAATTCTTCACAAGTCCAACCTTTTAAAACATCTTGGTTGACTTCCTCAAATCCCTCCCTTCTGAGTTTCCTTGTAATTAAAAGTAACAGCTTTCCAATATCATTATTAAACTAAAACAATTTCCAATTATAGTCCATCTTATTCACTTTTCTTAACATTCTGAATCCCATTTATTTAATTATAACTTAATTTAACCCTAGGCCTATTTGTTTCTTTCAAGTAATTTCTAATTTTTTATATTGTGGTTCGAGGACCCGACCCCCGCAATGTGAAATGAATACACAAGGACACGTGATATAAGGTTAATGGGCAAAGAAAGGCCACAACTTTATTGATTACAGCAGTGAAAAGGTATTGGCTTAGGCACTGGATCTCTAAAACAAGTGGGTTTATTCACCAGTAGGTGAAGCCTGTTGATGCTAATCCAACTATAGGCTCACCCCTGATGTCACCGAGGGTCGTGCCATGGCCTCCCGCCAAGCAGGCATCGGACAGAATACACGACCGCCAGATTCCTTTAACGGAATACCCAAAAATTGAAGGCATAGGCGATGGCCACACCTAGCCCTTCGACACACCACAGCACATTATTCCAATGCCTAACCGCCACCCGAGCCTAAAGGCTCGCCGCCAATACCCTCATGGCTGCAACCAATCCCAGATGCTATTGATGACGCTATCTAACCAAAAGTCGTTCCCCAAATCTGATAAATGCACCCCATCATTCCGGTATAAGGCTTGGTCGCCGATCCGGATACGGTCATGGTAAATGACTCGGCCATTCATGAAGCGCACCCAACGGGCCACTGCCCGATTTACGAGTTTCCTGGTTTTTTCTATGGCCATACAGCTCTGCGCACCGCGCCAAAAGGTTCTCTTCAGGAAGGAGGACCAGAACACCGTCGTTCTGGGACATAGGGCTGCAAAAGCATTCAAGTCCCTTTTTATGTTCGACAACAAGTCCACGCTCCTTCTGTTAGCAAGGTCATTCTCCCCCAGATGAATGACAAGGATGTCGGGGGGGCCGAACGTGGCCACTTTCTCCCACAGCAATGGCATAAGTTCTTCCCAACGCATGCCTCTTCTCGTAAACCAGGAAACTCGAACTCCAGGTGGAAAACCAAGGTTAGGCGCGAGGCCGCAACTGACCGCCTGTACGTGGGCCCAATGGACTATACTGTGGCCGCAAATCCACACACTTCTCCTGAGCACGGCTGAGGATAAAAGAACAGAAAAGCGGGTAAGTAGGGTAATGTAGCGGAGCACGTTCTAGCGAATATAACTCCTATAAGCGTTGGATTTCCACTGGCCCATTTCCTTAATCCTATCCGCAGGCAGCCCCAAGTGGGCGGCTGTTGTTGCGGCGCCAATCCTAAAAGAGTGTGCAGCATACTCCTGGGAGGATAAACCACAAGCCTCAATAGCCTTGCGGAGTACCCTGGTGAATTGGTGTCTCAATAGGGGTGACCCATCTTCGTGAACCAGAAGTGGCCCTGGGCCGGGCGGTCTGTGGTAGGGGTACCGCCTAGTGTCCTTTACCGGGCATGGGCCCTGCTGCGCCGACGCTGTAAGCTTAACTAGGACACCCCTACCGGCCTGATCAGTTTTGGACTGACGTATCCGCACCGTCAAAAAAGTTTCGGACAACTGCACGTCCTCCCTAAGGAGGCCACGTGTTGAACCTCGTGCGCTAACTTCAACCACCACTTCTCCCACTCTCAGCACGCCAAAAAAGGCGATAGCATACGTTGCGGAAAAGAGGCGGGCCTCAAACTTGGTCCAGCAGATTGACCTGAGTTTTATGTTACGAAAAAGGAGCAATGCAGCTGGGTGCTCCAGATGGCTGGAAAGCCAAACAGGAAGCAGATGTATTGGGACTGTACCGTGGGAACAAGGGACAGTCTATTCTGTGCACTGAGCACCGGATGTTAGCTCAGAGTGTCACATGACCCTGTACTGGAAGTACATGGGTGGAGTTATTCTCTCTCTACTGTTGGTGATGAGAGAGTTCAGACATGATTTCTCTGTACTGCTGGAAAGACAGGAATAAAGGCATGTAAATACATTTCTGTCTGTCTCTTTCCCCTCCCTGGCAATGGGAGGGGGAGAAGTGATGTGTTCTTCTCACGTTAGAGGAGGATCGCCGATTGAAGACCTCCCCTGGTCTTGCCGGGAGTTGCTGACAGGGAGGTCAACAAGAATTCAAGCCGGGCACCTGGAGGGTGGCCAATTCCTCTGGCTTTTGGCTTAAATTCAACATCTGGTAGCATTGCCGATGGTTATCTGATCCATGGGAATCAGCATGAGAGGTGAGAGGTCGATGAATCGTTGCCATCCTCTGCACCTAAGGAGATAAAGAAAGCGTCTGCCTGCAGCAAGAAGCTGAACAGACAGCTGGACACCGAGAGGAGTGTTTTCCAGGCAACGGAGCCCAAAAGGTATGCTGAATTTCGGGCTAAAGAGAGTGAACGCAGAAAGATTTATTCTCTGGTTCACGAGAGCTACGTTTGGAAAAACAGCTCTGAGAGCAAGGCTGCATACCAGGAATTCTTGTGGTTGATAAGATTTCCTGTCCCAAGAAAGGTTGCTAGGCAACGACCGTCAGTAAATGGAAAGTTACTGAATGGCTCAGAGAGAGAGTCAAAGTTTGTTTTGACTACGCAGCTTTGCAAGGGTTTTGAAAACAGCGTGCGGATTGCCTGCCAGAGAAGGCAGAAAAACAGCCTTTTGGAGAAAGACTTTTGGATTTTACAGGCTTGAGATTGAGAGCAAGGACTTGGATTCAGCATGGAACCCAAGAAGGGGGGAGGGTTACCCTATCCACCTCCCCTGACTAATGACAATTATTCATCTTGGTCTATAAAGATGAAGGCCCTGCTGCAGAATCAGAGGATCTTTGAGGTGATTGAGAACCCCATCCCTGCAGCACCAACACGAGGTTGGGAATCACAGAATCTGAAAGCCAGAACGGCTATAATTCTGTGTGTGTCAGATGACCAATTGGTGCATATTCAGGATTTGGAATATGCGCGAGAAATTTGGGAGACGCTGCGTAGAACACATCAGAGGGATGCTGGTTCTTCAGCGTTGCTGTATTTTGAGAAGCTGACCAATCTGAGGCTTGCGCCTGATGGAGATGTTCAAGCGCACCTGACGGAGATGAAATATCTGCGCCAGCAGATGGTTGAACGCAATTTCCATCTGCAGGAGGAAGTGTTTTGCTTCATGATGATCAACAGCCTAAATCGGACTTACAAAACCGTTGCCAGTCAGCTTGGTTCCCTCCCGGCTCAAGATTTGACCGCGGAGAGGGTGTGTGCGGTGGTTCTGAATGAACAGGACAGACTTGCTGCACTGGAAGTAAAGGACAGGGGGAGGGAGGAACAGAGTTCTAATTCCCCCACCGATGAGGCTACTGGAGAGAATGCTGTAGCTTTGAACGTTGTCCAATGTTACAATTGTGGACAGGCTGGGCATTTTCAGCGGAACTGTAAGAAGCCACGCCAGCCAAAAGGAGCTAAGGGCCGCTCAGGAAAGCCTGAGGCGTCAGGCAAAGGTAATACCAAGCCTATGGTGAAACCTGCAAAGGCTTTGATGGCGAAAGGAACCACGCCAGATGTTGGCAACTCGTTTGTAATCGACGCAGGAAGCACGGTTCATATGTCCCCACACAAAGGACTCTTTTCAACGTTTAAGAAGCAAAGCTTCGCTGTGAAACAGGCCAACGGTCAGGAGCTGGAAGCGACTGGGATAGGGACTGTGTATCTTAAGAGGCAGAACTTGACTATAAACAATGTTTACTTGGTTCCTGAACTGAAGTTCAATCTGCTGAGTGTTTCGCAGATTGCAAAGAAAGGACTAAAATTGTCCTATGATGCTGAGAGCTGCAAGATCTACAAAGATGGAGAGTTGTTTCTTTCTGCCAGAGAGAAAGATGGACTATATTTATTGAGTTATGCACAAAGTGATTACATGGAATGTAATTCATCTGTGTCTAACCTAGTTTCTCTTGCAGGTGTGACAAAGAAGGTGACCGGGGTCAACAGAGCATTTCAGCGGGTGTATGCTGATGTGATTGGTCCTCTAGAACCATCTAGAGGCAATGCGAGATTTTATCTTGTGTGTGTGGATCATTTCTCTAACTTTGTCTGGATTTATGTGTTAGAGAAACCGCAACAAGCCTTGGATAGATTTCAGGAGTTTTGTGACAAGGTTAAAAGTATGCATGATGCTAACATTGATTTTCTTTTCACAGATGAAAAGCAGATTTTTCTTTTACAGGATTTCCAGAGGTTCCTGCAGAAGAAAGGGATAAGACACAAGGTTGCTGTTTCAGAAGAAGCGTGGAACAGGGGTGTCTGTGTACGGGTGAACAAAGAATTGCAAAAGGGGATGAATGCGCAATTGCTTAGTTCACATCTGCCACATGAGTACTGGGCGGAGTCTCTAATGTCGTTCTGTTATACAAAGATGAGAAAGGTTTCAAAAGAGTTGGGAAGTTCTCCTTTTGAGAAACTGTTCCATAGAAAACCTTCTGTTGCCCATTTCAAGGTTTTTGGGTCTCATGTGAGGACAGAAGCTCCAGGTGGAGTTAAGAATGCCAGAGGCATTTTTGTGGGTTATGAAAAGGGTCTCTACAGAGTAATTTTGTCTGAATCTGGTCAGGTGATTCTCACAAAATTTCTAGAGAGTGCTCCTGAACAGGAGAGAGTGATAGTACACACATTTCCCACTGAGGACGATTCAGATGATGATGTTGATTTTACAGATTACAGAGGTACTGAGAGTGACAGTGATAGCTCGGAGAGCTCAGTCGTCACAGTCATTGAGAGGAAATCTCACACAATGGATAGGCCTTCACAGGTGAAGGATGAACCACTGTTTACCATTGGAACTGGTTCTCCAAAGAGTCCTGAGACTGAACCAGTGAGCAGAGAGGATCAGCACCTCATACGAAGGTCTGAGAGAGTTACAAAGGGTGCACCACCCAAGAGGTACTCAAAAGAGTTTGCTAACTTAGCTGTTGCATGTGTTGCTGTTGTACACAACCGAGGACAGGTTGGAGCTGTGTCTAAGTCAGAGACAAAGACACAACAGAGAGTTGCTAGCCAAGGTAATGCAAATGCACTCATTCCTTGGAAGCCAGACAACCAGAGAGGTACACTGGAGAAACCAGTGGCGGGAAGTTCCAAGGGTGGAACTGAAACAACAGGGGAATGTTATGTGTATAACAACTGTTTGTTTTCTTCTCTGGATCACGCTTTGCTTGCCGCAACACGCATTGATTCTTTTGGGGGAGGATGTTACGAAAAAGGAGCAATGCAGCTGGGTGCTCCAGATGGCTGGAAAGCCAAACAGGAAGCTGATGTATTGGGACTGTACCGTGGGAACAAGGGACAGTCTATTCTGTGCACTGAGCACCGGATGTTAGCTCAGAGTGTCACATGACCCTGTACTGGAAGTACATGGGTGGAGTTATTCTCTCTCTACTGTTGGTGATGAGAGAGTTCAGACATGATTTCTCTGTACTGCTGGAAAGACAGGAATAAAGGCATGTAAATACATTTCTGTCTGTCTCTTTCCCCTCCCTGGCAATGGGAGGGGGAGAAGTGATGTGTTCTTCTCACGTTAGAGGAGGATCGCCGATTGAAGACCTCCCCTGGTCTTGCCGGGAGTTGCTGACAGGGAGGTCAACAAGAATTCAAGCCGGGCACCTGGAGGGTGGCCAATTCCTCTGGCTTTTGGCTTAAATTCAACATCTGGTAGCATTGCCGATGGTTATCTGATCCATGGGAATCAGCATGAGAGGTGAGAGGTCGATGAATCGTTGCCATCCTCTGCACCAAAGGAGATAAAGAAAGCGTCTGCCTGCAGCAAGAAGCTGAACAGACAGCTGGACACCGAGAGGAGTGTTTTCCAGGCAACGGAGCCCAAAAGGTATGCTGAATTTCGGGCTAAAGAGAGTGAACGCAGAAAGATTTATTCTCTGGTTCACGAGAGCTACGTTTGGAAAAACAGCTCTGAGAGCAAGGCTGCATACCAGGAATTCTTGTGGTTGATAAGATTTCCTGTCCCAAGAAAGGTTGCTAGGCAACGACCGTCAGTAAATGGAAAGTTACTGAATGGCTCAGAGAGAGAGTCAAAGTTTGTTTTGACTACGCAGCTTTGCAAGGGTTTTGAAAACAGCGTGCGGATTGCCTGCCAGAGAAGGCAGAAAAACAGCCTTTTGGAGAAAGACTTTTGGATTTTACAGGCTTGAGATTGAGAGCAAGGACTTGGATTCAGCATGGAACCCAAGAAGGGGGGAGGGTTACCCTATCCACCTCCCCTGACTAATGACAATTATTCATCTTGGTCTATAAAGATGAAGGCCCTGCTGCAGAATCAGAGGATCTTTGAGGTGATTGAGAACCCCATCCCTGCAGCACCAACACGAGGTTGGGAATCACAGAATCTGAAAGCCAGAACGGCTATAATTCTGTGTGTGTCAGATGACCAATTGGTGCATATTCAGGATTTGGAATATGCGCGAGAAATTTGGGAGACGCTGCGTAGAACACATCAGAGGGATGCTGGTTCTTCAGCGTTGCTGTATTTTGAGAAGCTGACCAATCTGAGGCTTGCGCCTGATGGAGATGTTCAAGCGCACCTGACGGAGATGAAATATCTGCGCCAGCAGATGGTTGAACGCAATTTCCATCTGCAGGAGGAAGTGTTTTGCTTCATGATGATCAACAGCCTAAATCGGACTTACAAAACCGTTGCCAGTCAGCTTGGTTCCCTCCCGGCTCAAGATTTGACCGCGGAGAGGGTGTGTGCGGTGGTTCTGAATGAACAGGACAGACTTGCTGCACTGGAAGTAAAGGACAGGGGGAGGGAGGAACAGAGTTCTAATTCCCCCACCGATGAGGCTACTGGAGAGAATGCTGTAGCTTTGAACGTTGTCCAATGTTACAATTGTGGACAGGCTGGGCATTTTCAGCGGAACTGTAAGAAGCCACGCCAGCCAAAAGGAGCTAAGGGCCGCTCAGGAAAGCCTGAGGCGTCAGGCAAAGGTAATACCAAGCCTATGGTGAAACCTGCAAAGGCTTTGATGGCGAAAGGAACCACGCCAGATGTTGGCAACTCGTTTGTAATCGACGCAGGAAGCACGGTTCATATGTCCCCACACAAAGGACTCTTTTCAACGTTTAAGAAGCAAAGCTTCGCTGTGAAACAGGCCAACGGTCAGGAGCTGGAAGCGACTGGGATAGGGACTGTGTATCTTAAGAGGCAGAACTTGACTATAAACAATGTTTACTTGGTTCCTGAACTGAAGTTCAATCTGCTGAGTGTTTCGCAGATTGCAAAGAAAGGACTAAAATTGTCCTATGATGCTGAGAGCTGCAAGATCTACAAAGATGGAGAGTTGTTTCTTTCTGCCAGAGAGAAAGATGGACTATATTTATTGAGTTATGCACAAAGTGATTACATGGAATGTAATTCATCTGTGTCTAACCTAGTTTCTCTTGCAGGTGTGACAAAGAAGGTGACCGGGGTCAACAGAGCATTTCAGCGGGTGTATGCTGATGTGATTGGTCCTCTAGAACCATCTAGAGGCAATGCGAGATTTTATCTTGTGTGTGTGGATCATTTCTCTAACTTTGTCTGGATTTATGTGTTAGAGAAACCGCAACAAGCCTTGGATAGATTTCAGGAGTTTTGTGACAAGGTTAAAAGTATGCATGATGCTAACATTGATTTTCTTTTCACAGATGAAAAGCAGATTTTTCTTTTACAGGATTTCCAGAGGTTCCTGCAGAAGAAAGGGATAAGACACAAGGTTGCTGTTTCAGAAGAAGCGTGGAACAGGGGTGTCTGTGTACGGGTGAACAAAGAATTGCAAAAGGGGATGAATGCGCAATTGCTTAGTTCACATCTGCCACATGAGTACTGGGCGGAGTCTCTAATGTCGTTCTGTTATACAAAGATGAGAAAGGTTTCAAAAGAGTTGGGAAGTTCTCCTTTTGAGAAACTGTTCCATAGAAAACCTTCTGTTGCCCATTTCAAGGTTTTTGGGTCTCATGTGAGGACAGAAGCTCCAGGTGGAGTTAAGAATGCCAGAGGCATTTTTGTGGGTTATGAAAAGGGTCTCTACAGAGTAATTTTGTCTGAATCTGGTCAGGTGATTCTCACAAAATTTCTAGAGAGTGCTCCTGAACAGGAGAGAGTGATAGTACACACATTTCCCACTGAGGACGATTCAGATGATGATGTTGATTTTACAGATTACAGAGGTACTGAGAGTGACAGTGATAGCTCGGAGAGCTCAGTCGTCACAGTCATTGAGAGGAAATCTCACACAATGGATAGGCCTTCACAGGTGAAGGATGAACCACTGTTTACCATTGGAACTGGTTCTCCAAAGAGTCCTGAGACTGAACCAGTGAGCAGAGAGGATCAGCACCTCATACGAAGGTCTGAGAGAGTTACAAAGGGTGCACCACCCAAGAGGTACTCAAAAGAGTTTGCTAACTTAGCTGTTGCATGTGTTGCTGTTGTACACAACCGAGGACAGGTTGGAGCTGTGTCTAAGTCAGAGACAAAGACACAACAGAGAGTTGCTAGCCAAGGTAATGCAAATGCACTCATTCCTTGGAAGCCAGACAACCAGAGAGGTACACTGGAGAAACCAGTGGCGGGAAGTTCCAAGGGTGGAACTGAAACAACAGGGGAATGTTATGTGTATAACAACTGTTTGTTTTCTTCTCTGGATCACGCTTTGCTTGCCGCAACACGCATTGATTCTTTTGGGGGAGGATGTTACGAAAAAGGAGCAATGCAGCTGGGTGCTCCAGATGGCTGGAAAGCCAAACAGGAAGCTGATGTATTGGGACTGTACCGTGGGAACAAGGGACAGTCTATTCTGTGCACTGAGCACCGGATGTTAGCTCAGAGTGTCACATGACCCTGTACTGGAAGTACATGGGTGGAGTTATTCTCTCTCTACTGTTGGTGATGAGAGAGTTCAGACATGATTTCTCTGTACTGCTGGAAAGACAGGAATAAAGGCATGTAAATACATTTCTGTCTGTCTCTTTCCCCTCCCTGGCAATGGGAGGGGGAGAAGTGATGTGTTCTTCTCACGTTAGAGGAGGATCGCCGATTGAAGACCTCCCCTGGTCTTGCCGGGAGTTGCTGACAGGGAGGTCAACAAGAATTCAAGCCGGGCACCTGGAGGGTGGCCAATTCCTCTGGCTTTTGGCTTAAATTCAACATCTGGTAGCATTGCCGATGGTTATCTGATCCATGGGAATCAGCATGAGAGGTGAGAGGTCGATGAATCGTTGCCATCCTCTGCACCAAAGGAGATAAAGAAAGCGTCTGCCTGCAGCAAGAAGCTGAACAGACAGCTGGACACCGAGAGGAGTGTTTTCCAGGCAACGGAGCCCAAAAGGTATGCTGAATTTCGGGCTAAAGAGAGTGAACGCAGAAAGATTTATTCTCTGGTTCACGAGAGCTACGTTTGGAAAAACAGCTCTGAGAGCAAGGCTGCATACCAGGAATTCTTGTGGTTGATAAGATTTCCTGTCCCAAGAAAGGTTGCTAGGCAACGACCGTCAGTAAATGGAAAGTTACTGAATGGCTCAGAGAGAGAGTCAAAGTTTGTTTTGACTACGCAGCTTTGCAAGGGTTTTGAAAACAGCGTGCGGATTGCCTGCCAGAGAAGGCAGAAAAACAGCCTTTTGGAGAAAGACTTTTGGATTTTACAGGCTTGAGATTGAGAGCAAGGACTTGGATTCAGCATGGAACCCAAGAAGGGGGGAGGGTTACCCTATCCACCTCCCCTGACTAATGACAATTATTCATCTTGGTCTATAAAGATGAAGGCCCTGCTGCAGAATCAGAGGATCTTTGAGGTGATTGAGAACCCCATCCCTGCAGCACCAACACGAGGTTGGGAATCACAGAATCTGAAAGCCAGAACGGCTATAATTCTGTGTGTGTCAGATGACCAATTGGTGCATATTCAGGATTTGGAATATGCGCGAGAAATTTGGGAGACGCTGCGTAGAACACATCAGAGGGATGCTGGTTCTTCAGCGTTGCTGTATTTTGAGAAGCTGACCAATCTGAGGCTTGCGCCTGATGGAGATGTTCAAGCGCACCTGACGGAGATGAAATATCTGCGCCAGCAGATGGTTGAACGCAATTTCCATCTGCAGGAGGAAGTGTTTTGCTTCATGATGATCAACAGCCTAAATCGGACTTACAAAACCGTTGCCAGTCAGCTTGGTTCCCTCCCGGCTCAAGATTTGACCGCGGAGAGGGTGTGTGCGGTGGTTCTGAATGAACAGGACAGACTTGCTGCACTGGAAGTAAAGGACAGGGGGAGGGAGGAACAGAGTTCTAATTCCCCCACCGATGAGGCTACTGGAGAGAATGCTGTAGCTTTGAACGTTGTCCAATGTTACAATTGTGGACAGGCTGGGCATTTTCAGCGGAACTGTAAGAAGCCACGCCAGCCAAAAGGAGCTAAGGGCCGCTCAGGAAAGCCTGAGGCGTCAGGCAAAGGTAATACCAAGCCTATGGTGAAACCTGCAAAGGCTTTGATGGCGAAAGGAACCACGCCAGATGTTGGCAACTCGTTTGTAATCGACGCAGGAAGCACGGTTCATATGTCCCCACACAAAGGACTCTTTTCAACGTTTAAGAAGCAAAGCTTCGCTGTGAAACAGGCCAACGGTCAGGAGCTGGAAGCGACTGGGATAGGGACTGTGTATCTTAAGAGGCAGAACTTGACTATAAACAATGTTTACTTGGTTCCTGAACTGAAGTTCAATCTGCTGAGTGTTTCGCAGATTGCAAAGAAAGGACTAAAATTGTCCTATGATGCTGAGAGCTGCAAGATCTACAAAGATGGAGAGTTGTTTCTTTCTGCCAGAGAGAAAGATGGACTATATTTATTGAGTTATGCACAAAGTGATTACATGGAATGTAATTCATCTGTGTCTAACCTAGTTTCTCTTGCAGGTGTGACAAAGAAGGTGACCGGGGTCAACAGAGCATTTCAGCGGGTGTATGCTGATGTGATTGGTCCTCTAGAACCATCTAGAGGCAATGCGAGATTTTATCTTGTGTGTGTGGATCATTTCTCTAACTTTGTCTGGATTTATGTGTTAGAGAAACCGCAACAAGCCTTGGATAGATTTCAGGAGTTTTGTGACAAGGTTAAAAGTATGCATGATGCTAACATTGATTTTCTTTTCACAGATGAAAAGCAGATTTTTCTTTTACAGGATTTCCAGAGGTTCCTGCAGAAGAAAGGGATAAGACACAAGGTTGCTGTTTCAGAAGAAGCGTGGAACAGGGGTGTCTGTGTACGGGTGAACAAAGAATTGCAAAAGGGGATGAATGCGCAATTGCTTAGTTCACATCTGCCACATGAGTACTGGGCGGAGTCTCTAATGTCGTTCTGTTATACAAAGATGAGAAAGGTTTCAAAAGAGTTGGGAAGTTCTCCTTTTGAGAAACTGTTCCATAGAAAACCTTCTGTTGCCCATTTCAAGGTTTTTGGGTCTCATGTGAGGACAGAAGCTCCAGGTGGAGTTAAGAATGCCAGAGGCATTTTTGTGGGTTATGAAAAGGGTCTCTACAGAGTAATTTTGTCTGAATCTGGTCAGGTGATTCTCACAAAATTTCTAGAGAGTGCTCCTGAACAGGAGAGAGTGATAGTACACACATTTCCCACTGAGGACGATTCAGATGATGATGTTGATTTTACAGATTACAGAGGTACTGAGAGTGACAGTGATAGCTCGGAGAGCTCAGTCGTCACAGTCATTGAGAGGAAATCTCACACAATGGATAGGCCTTCACAGGTGAAGGATGAACCACTGTTTACCATTGGAACTGGTTCTCCAAAGAGTCCTGAGACTGAACCAGTGAGCAGAGAGGATCAGCACCTCATACGAAGGTCTGAGAGAGTTACAAAGGGTGCACCACCCAAGAGGTACTCAAAAGAGTTTGCTAACTTAGCTGTTGCATGTGTTGCTGTTGTACACAACCGAGGACAGGTTGGAGCTGTGTCTAAGTCAGAGACAAAGACACAACAGAGAGTTGCTAGCCAAGGTAATGCAAATGCACTCATTCCTTGGAAGCCAGACAACCAGAGAGGTACACTGGAGAAACCAGTGGCGGGAAGTTCCAAGGGTGGAACTGAAACAACAGGGGAATGTTATGTGTATAACAACTGTTTGTTTTCTTCTCTGGATCACGCTTTGCTTGCCGCAACACGCATTGATTCTTTTGGGGGAGGATGTTACGAAAAAGGAGCAATGCAGCTGGGTGCTCCAGATGGCTGGAAAGCCAAACAGGAAGCTGATGTATTGGGACTGTACCGTGGGAACAAGGGACAGTCTATTCTGTGCACTGAGCACCGGATGTTAGCTCAGAGTGTCACATGACCCTGTACTGGAAGTACATGGGTGGAGTTATTCTCTCTCTACTGTTGGTGATGAGAGAGTTCAGACATGATTTCTCTGTACTGCTGGAAAGACAGGAATAAAGGCATGTAAATACATTTCTGTCTGTCTCTTTCCCCTCCCTGGCAATGGGAGGGGGAGAAGTGATGTGTTCTTCTCACGTTAGAGGAGGATCGCCGATTGAAGACCTCCCCTGGTCTTGCCGGGAGTTGCTGACAGGGAGGTCAACAAGAATTCAAGCCGGGCACCTGGAGGGTGGCCAATTCCTCTGGCTTTTGGCTTAAATTCAACATCTGGTAGCATTGCCGATGGTTATCTGATCCATGGGAATCAGCATGAGAGGTGAGAGGTCGATGAATCGTTGCCATCCTCTGCACCAAAGGAGATAAAGAAAGCGTCTGCCTGCAGCAAGAAGCTGAACAGACAGCTGGACACCGAGAGGAGTGTTTTCCAGGCAACGGAGCCCAAAAGGTATGCTGAATTTCGGGCTAAAGAGAGTGAACGCAGAAAGATTTATTCTCTGGTTCACGAGAGCTACGTTTGGAAAAACAGCTCTGAGAGCAAGGCTGCATACCAGGAATTCTTGTGGTTGATAAGATTTCCTGTCCCAAGAAAGGTTGCTAGGCAACGACCGTCAGTAAATGGAAAGTTACTGAATGGCTCAGAGAGAGAGTCAAAGTTTGTTTTGACTACGCAGCTTTGCAAGGGTTTTGAAAACAGCGTGCGGATTGCCTGCCAGAGAAGGCAGAAAAACAGCCTTTTGGAGAAAGACTTTTGGATTTTACAGGCTTGAGATTGAGAGCAAGGACTTGGATTCAGCATGGAACCCAAGAAGGGGGGAGGGTTACCCTATCCACCTCCCCTGACTAATGACAATTATTCATCTTGGTCTATAAAGATGAAGGCCCTGCTGCAGAATCAGAGGATCTTTGAGGTGATTGAGAACCCCATCCCTGCAGCACCAACACGAGGTTGGGAATCACAGAATCTGAAAGCCAGAACGGCTATAATTCTGTGTGTGTCAGATGACCAATTGGTGCATATTCAGGATTTGGAATATGCGCGAGAAATTTGGGAGACGCTGCGTAGAACACATCAGAGGGATGCTGGTTCTTCAGCGTTGCTGTATTTTGAGAAGCTGACCAATCTGAGGCTTGCGCCTGATGGAGATGTTCAAGCGCACCTGACGGAGATGAAATATCTGCGCCAGCAGATGGTTGAACGCAATTTCCATCTGCAGGAGGAAGTGTTTTGCTTCATGATGATCAACAGCCTAAATCGGACTTACAAAACCGTTGCCAGTCAGCTTGGTTCCCTCCCGGCTCAAGATTTGACCGCGGAGAGGGTGTGTGCGGTGGTTCTGAATGAACAGGACAGACTTGCTGCACTGGAAGTAAAGGACAGGGGGAGGGAGGAACAGAGTTCTAATTCCCCCACCGATGAGGCTACTGGAGAGAATGCTGTAGCTTTGAACGTTGTCCAATGTTACAATTGTGGACAGGCTGGGCATTTTCAGCGGAACTGTAAGAAGCCACGCCAGCCAAAAGGAGCTAAGGGCCGCTCAGGAAAGCCTGAGGCGTCAGGCAAAGGTAATACCAAGCCTATGGTGAAACCTGCAAAGGCTTTGATGGCGAAAGGAACCACGCCAGATGTTGGCAACTCGTTTGTAATCGACGCAGGAAGCACGGTTCATATGTCCCCACACAAAGGACTCTTTTCAACGTTTAAGAAGCAAAGCTTCGCTGTGAAACAGGCCAACGGTCAGGAGCTGGAAGCGACTGGGATAGGGACTGTGTATCTTAAGAGGCAGAACTTGACTATAAACAATGTTTACTTGGTTCCTGAACTGAAGTTCAATCTGCTGAGTGTTTCGCAGATTGCAAAGAAAGGACTAAAATTGTCCTATGATGCTGAGAGCTGCAAGATCTACAAAGATGGAGAGTTGTTTCTTTCTGCCAGAGAGAAAGATGGACTATATTTATTGAGTTATGCACAAAGTGATTACATGGAATGTAATTCATCTGTGTCTAACCTAGTTTCTCTTGCAGGTGTGACAAAGAAGGTGACCGGGGTCAACAGAGCATTTCAGCGGGTGTATGCTGATGTGATTGGTCCTCTAGAACCATCTAGAGGCAATGCGAGATTTTATCTTGTGTGTGTGGATCATTTCTCTAACTTTGTCTGGATTTATGTGTTAGAGAAACCGCAACAAGCCTTGGATAGATTTCAGGAGTTTTGTGACAAGGTTAAAAGTATGCATGATGCTAACATTGATTTTCTTTTCACAGATGAAAAGCAGATTTTTCTTTTACAGGATTTCCAGAGGTTCCTGCAGAAGAAAGGGATAAGACACAAGGTTGCTGTTTCAGAAGAAGCGTGGAACAGGGGTGTCTGTGTACGGGTGAACAAAGAATTGCAAAAGGGGATGAATGCGCAATTGCTTAGTTCACATCTGCCACATGAGTACTGGGCGGAGTCTCTAATGTCGTTCTGTTATACAAAGATGAGAAAGGTTTCAAAAGAGTTGGGAAGTTCTCCTTTTGAGAAACTGTTCCATAGAAAACCTTCTGTTGCCCATTTCAAGGTTTTTGGGTCTCATGTGAGGACAGAAGCTCCAGGTGGAGTTAAGAATGCCAGAGGCATTTTTGTGGGTTATGAAAAGGGTCTCTACAGAGTAATTTTGTCTGAATCTGGTCAGGTGATTCTCACAAAATTTCTAGAGAGTGCTCCTGAACAGGAGAGAGTGATAGTACACACATTTCCCACTGAGGACGATTCAGATGATGATGTTGATTTTACAGATTACAGAGGTACTGAGAGTGACAGTGATAGCTCGGAGAGCTCAGTCGTCACAGTCATTGAGAGGAAATCTCACACAATGGATAGGCCTTCACAGGTGAAGGATGAACCACTGTTTACCATTGGAACTGGTTCTCCAAAGAGTCCTGAGACTGAACCAGTGAGCAGAGAGGATCAGCACCTCATACGAAGGTCTGAGAGAGTTACAAAGGGTGCACCACCCAAGAGGTACTCAAAAGAGTTTGCTAACTTAGCTGTTGCATGTGTTGCTGTTGTACACAACCGAGGACAGGTTGGAGCTGTGTCTAAGTCAGAGACAAAGACACAACAGAGAGTTGCTAGCCAAGGTAATGCAAATGCACTCATTCCTTGGAAGCCAGACAACCAGAGAGGTACACTGGAGAAACCAGTGGCGGGAAGTTCCAAGGGTGGAACTGAAACAACAGGGGAATGTTATGTGTATAACAACTGTTTGTTTTCTTCTCTGGATCACGCTTTGCTTGCCGCAACACGCATTGATTCTTTTGGGGGAGGATGTTACGAAAAAGGAGCAATGCAGCTGGGTGCTCCAGATGGCTGGAAAGCCAAACAGGAAGCTGATGTATTGGGACTGTACCGTGGCCAATTCCTCTGGCTTTTGGCTTAAATTCAACATTTTATGCGTATCTGAGATAGCAACCCATAAGAAATTGGCTTACGGCCCTCGGCCCTGGGAGGTTGTAACCTGCCCCAACCCTCAATAGCTCTACGGATCAGAAAGTCGCCACACGGATCATAGGAAAATGTGGCTTTTGAAAAGAAGCTGATGGCGGCTACATGTATCTTTAACGTTTTGGGAGCACGACCCAAATCGTCGAGATGGGAAAGGTACTGCAGGACATCGTCAGTGGTGGGTGGAACGTTATGCGACAGCCCAGATAACCCAGACCTGAAACCCAGGAAATCACACCAGGCCTTCTTGTAGGACCTGATCGTGGATGGTGCAACGGACACTAATACTCCCTGTATCACTTTGCGTCTCCAACGTTCCACAGGTTCGGGCAACAGTTGTGCTCCAGGTGCTAGCGACCGGAAGTGAGATATCTGAAAGCGAGACAAGGTATCGTCTATATCATTATTGGTCCCTGGTATGAATTTGGCTGAAAAAATTATGTTGTACTCAAGGCACCGCAGAACGAACGCCCGCAGCAGGGAGGAGACCCTCTCAGACGGCGAAGACTGCCTGGCTAGTATGTTCACCACTGCCAGGTTGTCGGTCCTGAAGCATACGCGGCGGTTTCGGAAATCCTCCGTCCAGATGTGAACGGCCACCACTATTGGAAAAAACTCAAGAAATGTGAGATCCCGCGTGATGGCCTGACCCTGCCATGCCGTTGGCCATCGTTGCATGCACCAACGTCCCCTGAAGTACAAGCCAAAGCCTAGAGACCCAGCCGCGTCTGATTGGACCTGGAAGTCTGATGACAAATTTAAAACATCCTGCCAAAGAGATACCCCATTGTAGTTTTCCAAAAATGTCATCCACACCTCTAGGTCGGACCCTGTGGTGTGGGTGTCTGAGGCCAACTGACAGCCTGGCTAAGCGGGCACAGAAGGGGCGTCCGGGGGAAACTACCCTGCAAGCAAAGTTAAAGTGGCCTAATAGGGATTGAATTTGTCTAAGGGTGATCTTCCTTAGCGCTAGGGTGTCTCGGATTATTTTCTTAAGGGCGTCAATTTTTTCCTCAGGTAGGCGGGATGACTGGGCCATTGTATCCAACTCGATGCCCAGGTACGTGAGGCAGGTGGCTGGTCCCTCAGTTTTTTCAGCTGCAAGGGGAACCCCGAGGTCCTGGGCCAGAGCTGAGAAGGCCCCAAGCAAGGAGGCGCATTCCCCCGTGTTGGACTTTCCCACGAAAAGAAAATCATCCAGATAGTGCGTGACCCCCGTGGAATTGGTCCTAAAACGCAAGGCCCAGTCCAAGAATGTGCTGAAAGTTTCGAATGCCGAACAGGCTACTGCGCAGCCCATTGGCATGGACCTGTCAACGTAGTATTTTCCTTGAAATTTGAAGCCCAGCAACCAAAAATCACTAGGGTGCACTGGCAAAAGGCGGAAGGCCGATTCAATATCGCACTTTGCTAAAAGTGCCCCGCGACCAAAACTCCGGATTAATTTAACTGCCTGGTCAAAGGAGGCGTATTTTACCGTGCATAACTCTTGCGGGATGGCGTCGTTAACCGAGCCGCCTTTCGGATAAGAAAGATTGCGAATGAGCCTAAATTCCCCAGGGGTCTTCTTGGGGACGATGCCTAATGGTGATACGTGTAAGTTTGGAATGGGAGGTCTGTCAAACGGGCCTGCTACCCTGCCTGCGCTCACCTCCTTGGCTATCTTTCTCTCAGCGACTTCCGGTCTCTCTCTAACTGACTTTTGATTGGGGGAATCTTTTGCTATCAAAGAACCTGCAACAGGGATTTGAAACCCGCT
Source organism: Podarcis raffonei (assembly GCF_027172205.1). NCBI lineage: Eukaryota > Metazoa > Chordata > Lepidosauria > Squamata > Lacertidae > Podarcis > Podarcis raffonei. The sequence goes on from NC_070620.1 coordinate 30,290,718, forward strand.
GGAAAATCCTTCCTGGAGGTAGGAAGCTGCATTTTTATCCGGATAGAAGGACAGAAGGTTGCGAAGGGGGGCAAGTTTGATGGGGGAAAACGCCAAGTCCAGAACTACCCTATCTTCTGTTCCCTGCCGCGGGGGCTCCCCTGGAACTGGAATGATGGAACCCCTGGCCTCCACGAAAGGGCTGCTTCCCCCCCTTAAAGCAAGATGTTGCAGGGTGAGCCCCGGCGCATCTGTCGCATTCGTGCGAGTATTTGCAAGATGGCCTTTGGCATAACCCTTTATTGTACTCCCAGCATACCCTACGCTTGAAATCCCTTCTTTGATCGGTCCTGGCCGATCGATATGGGTCAACCGGTTTCTTCTCTACATATGGACCAACTGCTACTGACCAGATGCCGTTCTCGATCTGATCCCAGCGTGCTAACGGTATCCTAGAAGCCTTCCTTCGAAACTTTTTGTCATAGCTTATGGCGGCGGCTTCCCCTGAGAGGGCGCAAGCCATACGGATATGCGAAAGGTAAGCAACAAGGTGAACCGCTCGCTTTGGATAAGCTGCTACAATCGTCCCCATAAAGGCCTAAAAACCATCAAGCCAGTTTTCAAATGTCCTAGGCACAGAAGGGTACTTGCTCTTTCTCTTCCCATGGGAAGGCCTCTTTTCACCCCTACCTAACTCCTCTGCAGGAGGAACTAACTTGAACATATCGACAAACTCTCCATTTAAGATTTTCGCGCGTAATTTAGGGGATAGATGATCACCTGGGATAACATCTGAAGTTGAGTAGGTGGATGTGGTTGAGTCCTTAACCAGAGCCCCATCCTTCCACTCCTGGGTTCCCCCAAACTTTCTCCTGTGGCCATTGGCCCTCCTTGAGAGCGCCCAGTCCAGGAGCCCCGACACTTCCTCTCCTTTTCCCCAGTAGGAACCCAGAGACGCATCGCTATCGTACTCGGAAGAAGTACCTGTCTCATCGTCCGTGTCATTCCTCCTTGGCTTACTTTTCTTGCAAGTGTGCTTCTTCTTCTCGCGCCTCTTCCCCGAAGGCTTCTCCTCCGCCACTGCGCTGGGGGCGTCCTCCAATTCCTGCTGCTCGTCCCCTGCAGCGGATGACGAGGCTGATTCGGGCAACTGTACCCTGGGCCGCTTATCCTGCGAGCGGATAGAAGAGCTAGAAGCAACAGGATTGTTAGCACGGGTGGACTTAGCTGTCGCCTTCCCCCCCCCGACCATGAGAGGTGGATGCCGCAGATTGTGACTGGGACCTAGTCTGGACCGGCTCTGGCCTACGATTCGCGCCTGCCCTTGTCAATTGGGAATCACTAAAGAGGGCGGCCGAAGTACCAGGCAGTTCCTCCCATTCGGAAGAACGCGGGCTTTCCGGCACCACCTGCGTGTCGGGAATGACGGGGGATGAGGGAGGGCTGGTGTTTTCGCCAGGGAAGCGTTGTTCATAATCGTCGATGAAGGACCTGAATGCGTTGAGAAAGTGAGAAATGGGCTTTTGATTATTGCTCTTGCCCTGTTGTCCCCGGGATGTGCTCCCTGATGTGTTACGTGCCGCTTCAGACGCGCGTTTTCTCTTAGGAGCCATGAGGTGCGCTTCGTCTAAAACCAGTATAACGGCTGTGCTTTTCCCTCTTTTTTGTATTTATTTATTTAAGTTTTATTATTATAATTAGTTAAAAAAAGAAATAATAATATTTTTTTAAAATTTATTTATTTATTTTTTATTTGATTATTTGATTATTTATTTATTTTATTTATTTATGTTATGTTCTAAGAATATGTATATATATATATTTATTATTATTATTATTTTTAATTTAATTTAAATTTTGTTATTATTATTGTTAATTGAATAACTATTGTATGACTAATTTGTCTGTATTGCCTACAATGAAATCAAATAAATTCCGAATCAACCTGAGTACAGGTTGAGGACTGAAATGTAAATGTAAACAGTAAATGCTGTTACTGTAAATCAATTACTATTACTGTTGATATTTTGTACCAAAATTAGCCAATTATCAGTGGTGCTAACACTAATGAAAACAACTGTTGCTACTTAATATGTGCTATCACTACAAACTGCTTTCAAGCACTGTGATATGAAGACAACTGTATTATCACTGTGCGGTTAAATCAAATATATACCGCCTTTATAAGATGATCAGATGTTGAACAATCCTTAATGAAGCTATCCCAGTATCAGCAGCAATGTTCCAAGCCTCAGTGACCCAGGAGCTATGGCGCCCTAGCAGCACAACACTTAAATAAAATGAGTAGCAGCTAAACAATGAAGTAAATTGAGCAGCAGCTAAACAATGAAGTAAATTGAGCAGCAGCTAAACAAGAGAAGCCGCTGTCCAATAAAAGTGAAGCCACTCCCACTATAATAGTAAACTTCAAGGAAACAGGAGCTTAAACTTCCATCAAAGAAAACCGGATGCAATAAGGCGGCTCCCAGCAGCTGCTAGGCTTCACTTGCTATACGACAAGAAACAATAGCTCAGCAATCCTTTAGCTGCCACGGACAAAAGATAAGCTGGCGGAAGAAGCAGCGGAAAATCTGCCTCAGGAGAACAATAGCCCTAATTATTGCTCGTTAGCCCTGAATAGTCCTGCCGACCGGCAATAACAATGGCGTTTCTATGGCAACACAATGAACCAGCAGGCAACAATAGCTTTTCTTTTAAGGGGCAACAGCAATGGCGTTTCTATGGCAACAGCAGAATGAATCACTAGGCAGACAGGAAGATAAATGCACACTTTTAATCCAAGCGGGGGGGGGGAGATGGGGGGAGGGGGTTCGGAGCACAGGGAAGGATCAAAACTAAAGAAAATAAAGAAACACCCGGGGACAATAGCTTTTCTTACTATGGGGCAACAGCGATGGCGTTTCTATGGCAAAAACCGAGTGAATCACCAGGCCGACACGGACCTAAATACCCACTTTTAGACCACACGGGGGGGGGGGCGATCGCTTATTACAGGTTCCACTTAAGGCAAAGGCTGATTAAATGGAGACACACACTAACCACGTGGGCAATATGCACTCTATGCCCAAATTAGCAGAGTACCATCCAAAGTGCGGCTATGAGACCCATCAACACACAGGAAGGCCCCCGGATTCCTCCCCTAAACGCACACACATAGAGTGTCCGATTTAAAGTCGGAGGAGCGTTAGGAGACCACTTCGTCAGCCCCGGCGCCGGATTGGAGGCAGGGAGAAACAAGGGGGGGAATTCCTAGCACCTAAAAGATTCACCCACACACGATGAGCGGCCAAAAGTTGAAGGAATGAGCAAGGCAACAACTACAGAACGCCCAGAAATTATCAGCCCGTCCTCCCTGCCTACACACACACCCCACAGAAGGAGCCGGCAAGCTCGGGAGGATCACAAAGCAACACTCAAGGAGCAGGAGATCAAATAGTAAACTGGCTACAAAGTAATAAACCAGCGAGCAACACACTCTCCCTCCCGCGTAGACAAACCCAATTCTGGCTACTCTAAAAAGGCGCACCGCCGCTCTGTATCGCAGATGAACAGGGAGAGCACGTACAGGCTGACGCTGGCTACCGGGAGTTTGAAATTAGGAGTACAGGGAGAGTCACAGGGAGAGTTTAAAATTAAGGGGGGGGGAGGTAGCCCACACGCCAACCCTGCAGCCGAGCCGGGGGATACCTACACTCTGAGGGTTACTGGGGAGCCCTCACACAGCAGCCACTCGCGGTACGCAGGGGGGGAGCCCACCCACGCAAAGCACACAAATAGCGGGGGCAGAAAAAGTCACAAAACAGAGAAAACGGGCGCCCAGAACACACGTGCAAGAAGCTGTTTACTCCCTTATAGCACACACGCGGCAACCGTTCCCGATCGCGTATCCCGCTCCCCGCCGAAGGCGGCAGAGGTAAAATTTTGAGAATCAGAAGGAAGCAGGGAAAATTAGTGAGGCAATTAGGAAAGACACGAAAGACAAGAAAGGTCTCCAAAACAGCAGGAGAAGTAGCGTAAAACTTCCCTCTTTTACGTCCTCCTCAAGGCTATCTCCACGTGGTCGCTCCTCACTGCTGGTGGAAGGGAAGATACCTGACTCGCAAAAGGCTGCTGAACATGCACCCTCTGAGGCACCTGGTTGGATGCCCGCCGAGGGGCGTGGGCGCCAGCCAGGTAAGGTGGGGGCAGGGGGCAAACGCCCCCTGCTAGGGGCGGTGCTCGGGCTCCCGCCCACAACCACTCCCCTCTCTTTCAGGGAGGAGAGTCTTTACAATATTTATTCAAATAGTCCTTGAATTTCCTCCAGTCCTCTTGAAACTCCTCTTCTTTCTGGTCGCGTACTCTTCCAGTCAGGTCAGCTAGCTCCGAAAAGTCCATCATCTTCATCTGCCAACCTTCCACTGTTGGTAGTTCTTGTGTTTTCCAATATTCAGGCAAGTAATATTTGGGCGGCCGTTGTGGCATACAAAAACAATTTAACATCTTTCTTGGGCAATTCTAAACCTGTTATTCCAAGAAGAAAGGTCTCTGGTTTCTTAATAAATGTATATTTCAACATTTTTTTCAGTTCGTTATAAATCTTCTCCCAGAAGTCCTTCATCTTGGGACAGGTCCACCACATATGGAAAAAAGTACCTTCTTTTTCTTTACATTTCCAACAAAGATTATCACTATTGTGATAAATCTTTGCTAGTTTTACAGGGGTTAAGTACCATCTATACATCATCTTCATAATGTTTTCCTTTAACTTCCTTTAACCTTTAACTTCCTTTAACCCCTTTCCTCCATAGCCTCTCCCAGTCCTCCATCATTATATTATGTCCCACATCTCTTGCCCAATCAATCATAACCGATTTAACTTGTTCATCCTTGGTATGCCACTCCAACAACAAATTATACATTTTAGACATATTCTTATCATTAGTATCTCACAACTCCATTTCCAATTTGGTTTTTTCTGTTGCAAAACCATTTCTCTTATCCATCTTATATAATTCGTTAATTTGATAATATTGCAACCAATTCACTTTATCTTTAATTTGTTCAAATGGTTTTAATTTAAAACCGTCCTGATCCTCTAACAAATCTGAATACCTCAACCATTTGTTTTCCATATTTAACTTTTTTTGGGCCTGTGCTTCCATTGGTGAAATCCATTTTGGTGTTTTTCTTACTAAGAGATCTTTGTATCTAGTCCATACATTGTATAACACCTTTCTAATTACATGATTCTTAAAACCACTATGGGCCTTTATCTTGTCATACGATAAATATGCATGCCATCTGTGATGGGATGGTGAGCTGCTTGTGCGTAAAATCCTAGTCCCTCAGAGTTTGGCTAAGTCCACAAACCTCTGTCTGTGACGGAGCTCCTTAAGCATGGCTCCATCAGTCGCTCGTAGAATCGGACAGTGGGCGTTTACGGAACTTCTTCCAGCATAAAAGCTCCTTAACGGAAACGCGTCTTCTGGACTCTCGGCGTGACAGTTTCCGGCGAGGAGTAGGTGTCCCTATGGGAGGTCCTGAAACCTCCCCACTATTTTCGCTGGAAGTGTCTCTGAGCCCTCCCTCCGACTCACTTTCCCTCACTTTCCCACCTCTCCCCCTGCTGGTTCCCTCCTCAGCTGAATACTCTCTCTCAGCCTCTGTGAGCCCTTTCACCACCTGCTCCTCCGATGGCAGTTCCCTGACATCCACCTCCCCTCCAGGGCCCCCTTCACCCCCTTCCCTCCCCTCCTCTGCGGGAGGCGAGGGAGCAAAACCCCTGAAAGAACCTCCCTCATCTTCCGAAGTTTCGAACACTTCCCTCCACCGGTTGCTGTTTCCGGTTTCCAAGTACTCCTCCTCATCGGAGTCTGTTCCTTCTTCCAACTCCGATTCCCTGAATCCTTCCAGTTCCTCCTCCTCGTCGGTGGTGCCAAAGTATTCCCTCCGGAACCTCGCTACTGGCTGAGGTTTCCTGGGGAACCTTTGGTGGAACGTTTCGATCAAGATCTCGTCACTGACCTCCTCTGCCGTCACCCAGGTGTTTTCCGACTCCGGTTCCCCTTCCCACGCGAACAAATACTCCACCTGATTACCCTTCCACCTGGAGTCGATGATCTCCGCCACATGGTTGCTGCTTTCCCTTTCTTCTAAGACTGGCCCCCGTGTGGATACCCCTTCACCTTCCCCCCTATATGGTGACAGTAAAGACCTGTGGAATACTGGGTGCAGTTTCATGTGGTTCGGTAACCGGAGTCTGAAAGCCACTGGGTTGACCTGTTGGATGACCTCAAATGGTCCCAATCTTTTGGGTCTCAATTTCTTGCAACCCCCCTTGAACGGCAACCCTTGGGTTGACAGCCAGACCTGACTCCCCACCCTAATGGTTTCACCTTCCCTTCTGCTCTTGTCTGCCTGCCTCTTATATTCTTCTTTGGCCCTTTCTAAGTTGAGTTGGAGTTGACGATGGATCGCTTCCATTTCTTCTACAAAATGTTCGGCGGCCGGGACACTCCATCTCTCCTCTCCTCCCCCTGGAAACGCCCTGGGGTGGCACCCATAATTAGCCAAAAAGGGGCTCATCCCGGTGGACACATTCTCCGCATTATTGTAGGCAAATTCCGCTAGCGCCAACTTTTCGACCCAATCGTTCTCTCTGTCATTAACATAACACCTCAGGTATTGTTGGAGGATACCGTTTGCTCTCTCCGCCTGCCCATTGGTTTCAGGGTGCCTGGCAGTCGAAAAGTTGACCTCTACGTGCAACAAGCTCATAAGTTTCCTCCAGAACCTGGACGTGAACTGTTTCCCTCTGTCGGAGACCACCCTCAAGGGGGCGCCATGCAGCCTAAAAATATGTTCTACAAACAATTTCGCTGTCTCTTCCGCCGTGACTGCATGTGAGCAAGCTACAAAGTGACCCATCTTAGTTAACAGGTCTACTACGACTAGTATGACGGTTTTCCCCTGGGATTTGGGCAGATCAGTCATAAAATCTATCGATACCGCCTCCCACGGTCGTTCTGGTGTGGGTAACGGTTCTAATAACCCCGCTGGCGCCCGCCTTTCTCCTTTGGCTCTCTGGCATTGGTCACACCCTCTTACATACTCCCGTACATCCTCCCTCACCTTGGGCCACCAAAACTCCCTGGTCACCAACCACATGGTCTTGTGTTGCCCAAAATGCCCCGCTGTGGGGTTGTCGTGCAGCTGTTTGAGTACTCTCCCCCTCAATTCCCCTTCGGGTATATATAGTGCCCCTTTGTAATACAATGCCCCGTTTCTTTCTTCAAAACCTCCGGGGTCTTCTCCCTCTCTCCTTAAACCTCTGAGCTTATTCTGGGCGTATTCATCATTTACCGTTCCCTCTACCAGTTCCCTTTGCCCCACCCAGGCCGCCCCACACACCCAGCGGTCCTCTGGGATGATATGTCTCTCTTCAGGCGCTCCCTCCCCCTCCAAATATTCAGGTTTGCGTGAGAGAGCGTCCGCTCTGATGTTTTCTGGACCTGGCACATAGCAAATTTCAAAATGGAATTTGGAGAACTCCTGGGCCCACCTCACTTGTCGTTGGTTGAGCACTCGTGCCGTTCTCCAATACTCCAAATTCTTGTGGTCCGTACACACTTGCACCTTATGCTGTGCGCCAATTAGTAAATGTCTCCATCTCCAGAACGCTTCGTGAATGGCGAGTAGTTCTCGGTCATATACGGTGTAGTTCCTCTCGGATTTGTTCAGCTTACGCGAAAAGAAGGCACACGGTCTCCACTCCGACTTATTCTTCCCCGGCTGAAGCAGCACCGCCCCCACCGCCCGGTCTGAGGCATCAGTTTCCACTCTCATTGGTTTTTGTAAATCCACATGCAGGAGCTGTTCTTCCGAAGCGAATGCCCTTTTCAATTCCTCAAATGCTTGCTCCGCCTCCGCCGTCCAAATGAATTTCTTCTTGCTGCTGAGACAGTCCGTGATGGGAGCCGTTAAGTGGGCAAAGTTCTTGATGAACTTGCGTTAAAGTTCCCAAACCCTAAGAACCTTTGCACATCCTTTTTCGTTTTCGGTGTCTTCCATTCCAGCACCGCCTGGACCTTGCCTGGATCCATGGCTAATCCCTTGTCTGATAAGCGGTACCCCAGGAATTCCACCTCCTTGGTGTGAAACTGACACTTCTCCAATTTCACCCACAGCTGGTTTGCTTGCAGTTGGCTCAGCACTTCCCTGACATCCTTTACATGCTGCTCCTCATTCTCTGAATATATCAACACGTCATCGAGGAAGGCCACGCAATTCTTGTAGAGCAGAGGTCCCAGGACGTGGTTCATGAACGATTGAAAACATGCTGAGCCTCCTTGTAATCCGAATGGCATAACGAGATATTCAAAAGCCCCCAAAGGGGTGAACATGGTGGTTTTCCATTCATCCCCCTTCCTTATCCGTATCAGGTTGTATGCCCCCCTCAGGTCCAGTTTAGTGAATATCTTTCCCTTCCTCACCCTGGTCAAAATGTCATCAATTCTGGGCATGGGGAAAGCCACTGGTTCTGACACTGCATTTAGGGCTCTAAAGTCCACTACAAGTCTCGGTTTATCCGTGTTTTTCTTGTCCACAAAAAACACTGGGCTGCCCCCCACCGCTCTGGACTCTCTGATGAAGCCTCTCTTCAGGTTTTTATCAATAAACTCCCTTAACTCCTGCATTTCCCTGTCTGACATGGCGTACAGCTTGCCCACGGGGAGCTGGGCTCCAGGGACCAGGTTAATTTGGCAGTCAAAGGCTCTATGCGGTGGTAGTTTATCTGCTTCCCTTTCGCTGAAGACCTTGCTCAGGTCAGCGTATTGTTTGGGCACCTTCCCTTTGTCCGCCACTTCCGTCCCTGCTAGAAAGGCTTCTGCCCCTTCCGGCACCTTCCCCTCTCTGCAGTGTTCCAGGCAATGTGCTGACCCAAAGGAGACCACTCTCTGATGTCAGCCCACTAGCGGATCATGCAACGCTAGCCAGCTCATTCCCAAAATAACGGGAGCCCCTCCCAGGGTGGCCACATTGAACGCTATCCTTTCGGTGTGCCTGGCCACCCTCATAACCATTGGGACGGTCTGTAGGCTAACTTCTCCTCCCAACAGCTCCCTCCCATCGATCGTGGTCACCTGCAGGGGGTTGCTTAAAGGGAGTATCTGTATCTGGTGTTCAGCTGCAAACCCCTTACTCATAAAATTACAGGAGCTGCCTGAGTCCAACAGCGCCTTTGTCTTTAGTGGGTATCCGTTTGCCAGCTCTAGCAACACCTCTATTACTAGGGCTGGTCTTGGAGGTTCCGGAGTGGGCACTTTTACTGCTCCTTGGCCTGGCTGCTGTGCCCTGACGGTGGCAGCCAGGCGTTGGCTTTTACTGGCTCCTGGACTCCCTCCTCCTTCCCCCCAACAGCTCCCGCCATCCCTTGCCATTCCTTTCTTTGCGGGCAGACTCTGGCAAAGTGACCTGGCTGCTGGCAGAGATAACATTTCTTGGTGCTCTTCCCCTCCTTCTTCCTCCCTTCACTGGGATTTGAAACTGCGCGCGCGCACGCTGTTCCAATTTCCATCGGCTCTCCTGGCGGGAAATTTGGCTCCGGAATCTCTGGAATGCGGAAATCCCTCCAACGCTCTCCTTTCCCTTCCCGCTTCTCCAAGGCTCTTGCCTCCTGGCGCGCTTCAATGGTCAGCGCTGATTTGGTCAGCTGGTCCATAGACTCCGCCCTGGGCGCCCGGGAAAGTTCGTCTTTCACCGCCGAAGAAAGCCCCTCTTCAAAAAGCATTTGAATGGGTTCCGCCGATAGATCCCACCCCAATTTATGTATCAGCATTGTAAACTCAGTCCAGTACTCCCGAACCGATCGGCTCCCCTGTTTACAAGCCATCAATTGTCTGCGCACCAGTCCCTGTTCAATCTCGCTGGAAAACATCAAATCCATGGCGCGGAAAAACTTCCTCGTGTCCTTCAGCATTTCACTATTCCCTGCCATCAGGGGTCTAACCCAGTCTCTCGCCCCCCATTCGAGATGGCCCACCACAAACGCCACTCGCGATGCCTCGTCGGGAAAGTCGTCAAACTGCAGCTCGAGAGCATACTGCATCTCTGTCCTAAAGGCTTGATAGTTCCTGGGGTCCCCCCCCAAACTTCTGCACCAATCCTGGCATCTTTCTTGCTAGTGTAGCGCCTTTTGCCTTTTCTGCATCCTGCGCCCTCCTTTCCTCTAGCCTCGCCGTTTGCAGCGCTAGCTGAACTTCCAACACCCTGTACCTTTCTTCCAGGCTTGGACCCTCTCCAGCTCCTCCTGCTCCCCCGGCTCCGGCTGGGTTGCTCATGATGCCTCTCTGCACAAGCTGCTTTCAGGGACTGTCCGATTGCTGTGATGGGATGGTGAGCTGCTTGTGCGTAAAATCCTAGTCCCTCAGAGTTTGGCTAAGTCCACAAACCTCTGTCTGTGACGGAGCTCCTTAAGCATGGCTCCATCAGTCGCTCGTAGAATCGGACAGTGGGCGTTTACGGAACTTCTTCCAGCATAAAAGTTCCTTAACGGAAACGCGTCTTCTGGACTCTCGGCGTGACAGTTTCCGGCGAGGAGTAGGTGTCCCTATGGGAGGTCCTGAAACCTCCCCACTATTTTCGCTGGAAGTGTCTCTGAGCCCTCCCTCCGACTCACTTTCCCTTGGAACTCCACCTCTCCCCCTGCTGGTTCCCTCCTCAGCTGAATACTCTCTCTCAGCCTCTGTGAGCCCTTTCACCACCTGCTCCTCCGATGGCAGTTCCCTGACACCATCCAAATTGATTATCCAGTCCCTCCACATCATCATTCTCTAATTGAATCCAATCCTTGATCCAGCAGAAGGCAGCAGCTTCAAAGTATATCTTCAAATCTGGTAGGGAAAAGCCCCCTCTTTCTTTTATATCTGTAAGTAATTTATATTTAATTCTAGGTTTTCCCCCCTGCCAGATAAATTTAGACAATGCCTTCTGCCATTCTTTAAAACATTTAACATTATCAATGATTGGTAAAGCTTGAAACAGAAACAACATCTTCGGCAATACATTCATCTAAACCACCGATATTCGGCCCATCAATGAAAGTTTTAGGTTTGACCATATCTCAAGATCTCTCTTGATTTCATTCCATAATTTTTCATAGTTATCTTTATAAAGATTCAAATTCTTTACCGATAAGTTCACACCCAAATATTTAACTTTTTTCACAGAAACAAGGCCTGTCCTTTCAAAAAGGGTTTTTCTTTCCTCATTATCTAAGTTTCCCCCCCAAAACTTTGGTTTTGCTCTTGTTTAATTTAAATCCTGCTATCTGCCCAAACTCTTGAATCGGCTCCAGCGCTTTTACTGCACTGATTTCTGGATCTTGTAAAGTTAAGACCAAGTCATCAGCAAAGGCTTTTAATTTATATTGCTTGGATCCTACTACAATGCCTTTAACCTCCTCCTCTTTCCTCAACATGTTTAGCAAAACCTCCAGAACAGAGATAAATAGCAGAGGGGAAAGCGGGCACCCTTGCCTGGTTCCTTTCTCAATTCTGATTTCCTCTGAGACCACATTATTAACTATGATTTTTACTTTTTGTTCAAAATAGATCGCATTGATACCATTTAAAAATTCCTGGCCAACCTCGATTCTTTCTAGGTTTTTCATCATAAATAACCAAGAAACATTATCAAAGGCCTTTTCAGCATCAATAAACATTAACATTGCTTTACAATTTCTTTTCGCTTCCAACCTTTCTATTATATCAATTATATTTCTAATGTTATCTTTCATTTGTCTCCCAAGCAGAAATCCTGCCTGGTCCTTGTGTATATAATCTGATAGAACCTTTTTTAGTCTATTGGCCAAAATATTCGCAAAGATTTTATAATCCGCATTAAGTAATGAGATTGGTCTATAATTTTTTACATCAGATCTACCGTATTTTCCCCTCTATTACACGCAGATTTTTTCTCCTAAAAAGTAAGGGGAAATGTCTGTGCGTGTTATTGAGCGAATGTGTGGTCCCTGGAGCTGACAAGCGCGAGTGAAGGCAAAAATCAGGCAAATATCAAATCGTCCAGAGAAGGGAGGAAAGGAGGAAGTTGCTGCTTTCCTGCATTCTGCCTCAGGGTCTTACTGCCCACCCGCTTCTGTTTCCTTGCTGTGTTTGCTCAAACGGAACAAAGAGCAGAGAAAACCCCTCCCCTCCAGGCAAGCAGAGTGGAAAGCTCCTCTCCGTGCGTCTGGGACTCGAAGGCAACATGCAGGTTGGGGCGGGGAGAGAGAGAGAGCTGGCTGGCTTGTGGGGGGGGGGACTTTTGCCTTCCTTTCCTCCCTCCGGTAAAACCCCTCTCCTGCATTCTTAGCCAGCTGCTTCTCTGCACACCCCTCTCCTTGTCGCTTCTATGTTTTTCCTTCCCTCCCTACTTAAAACGTGGTTCCAATCACGGATCCACATGGATCCTCAGGATCTTTGCATTGAGTCACCCCAAATTCACCATCAGATCACATAGCAATGATCTGATGCAAAAACAGGGCTGCAATGGTGCAAAAACATGGTTACAAAGCACGGATCCACATGGATCCTCAGGATCTTTGCATTGGGTCACCCCAAATTCACCATCAGATCACATAGCATGTCCATGGCTACAGCCTGCACCAAAAAAATCACGCACCCACTGTTGCCTGGGGCTGCAATGGTACAAAAACGTGGTTACAAAGCATGGATCCACATGGATCCTCAGGATCTTTGCATTGGGTCACCCCAAATTCACCATCAGATCACATAGCATGTCCATGGCTACAGCCTGCACCAAAAAAATCACGCACCCACTGTTGCCTGGGGCTGCAATGGTGCAAAAACGTGGTTACAAAGCATGGATCCACATGGATCCTCAGGATCTTTGCATTGGGCTACCCCAAACTCACCGTCAAATCACATGTCTGTGGCCGCAGCATGAAGCACAAAAATGATACATCCACTGTTTCATTCAGAATTTTTTTTTCTTGTTTTCCTCCTCTAAAAACTATGTGCGTGTTATGGTCAGGTGCGTGTTATCGAGCGAAAAATACGGTATCTTGATCTGTTTTTCATGCCATTTAGTAGGAACCTTTTATCCTCGGGAATTTTCTGCATTTCATTTGCCTCAAGAAATTGCTCAATTTTATCCTTATCTTCTTTACCTTTTTTATACAGCTGTTTAAAGTATTTCTGGAAACATTTTCTTATATCTGCAGGGTTTTCCATAGATTTTCCATCAGATACAATATTTGTAATAGTACTTTGCTTCTGTCTCTTTTTTAATTGCCAAGCCAACAATTTCCCACATTTATTCACAGATTCAAAATTTCTCTGTTTCATCATTTTAATTTTCCATTCTATTTCCTGGTTAATAATTTGAGAAAATTGAATCTGCAATGCTTTAATTTCTTTTGGAATCTGTTGACTCTTTGGCATTAATCTTAAACTCTTCTCTTTGTCCTTTTTTTGAGACAGAATTTTCTCTTTTTTTCTCATCCTGTATCTTTTTCTTTATCGAGTTCTGTTGTATGAGGAAACCTCTCATTACTGCCTTATTTGCATCCCAAATGACTCTTGTTTCAACCTCTGTGTTCATATTTAGTTCAAAATAGTCTTTTAGAGCCTTTTGGGCCTTACTAATCATCTGTTCATTCCTCAACAACTCATCATTCATCCTCCATCTAAAGGAGCCCTGCAGGTATAATTTCATCTCTAAAACCACTGCATTATGATCTGAGCAAGTCTTAGGGCAAATTTCTGTTTTAGTAACCTTAGGAACCAAATCTCTGGTATAGTATAGTCTCTCTCCATTGGATTTTGTAGCCTCCATACGTCCGACAAATTGTATTTATCAGTCATATCAAAGAAAATCTTTGGTAGTCTGCCGGAACTTGGATTTTTCTGTCCCTGTGTTTTATCCATTAATGTTGATGCTACTCCATTCAGGTCTCCCATTAAAATCAATTTGTAATCCATATAATCCATAAGTTTTAAGTCCAGATTCTTAAAGAATTCCACTTTGCCATCATTTGGTGCATAAATTCCCAGCAAAAGAAATTTATCGCCTTGTGCCGTAATTTCAACTGCAATGTACCTCCCTTCCTCATCTTTAAACAGCAATTTGGGGTTCCATTTTTCTTTAACATAAAAAACCACGCCTCTTTTTTCACTTTGTCGGATGAAATAAATTCCTGCCCAAGTTTCTTATTTTGGAGAATTTTCCTGTGAAGTCTTATAACGTGTTTCTTGTAAACAGATTATATCCAAATTCTGTCTTGCCAATACATGATAAACTTGATTCCTTTTAAAACGTGAATTTAGACCATTTACATTCCAGGAGTAAATTTTCAATGACATCCTGATTTGTTAGGGGCCCACTGCCCCTGCCCCCAGTAAAGGAGAACTTTCCAGTCCGAGCTCTTTTGCGTTTTTCTCCAGAAATCTTTCTTTCTCTCCGACAGTTCTTATTCTTTGTTTCCTTCCTTGAAATTTAAAAGATAGTCCCTCCGGGAAATCCCACCTGAAGAAAATGTTCTTTCTTCTTAGGGCACTAGCCAAATCCATATAATTATTTCTCAGGGGCCAAAAAGTGTGTCGGAATGTCTTTAAACAGAATTCTTCCCTTCTCATCTATCTTTAAACTTTTTTTATAATGGTGGCCTAAAATAATATCTCTCTGCTCTTTAGTTTTAAAAAACACCATACAGTCATGTGTAATCTTAGTATCTGTTTTAGGTCCAAATCTGTAGGCCTTGTCAATCCAGGAATTTAATTATTCTTTTGAGAGAACCCAGTACGTTGCAAATTCTTCAATTAACCAATCCTTCAAATTATCCTGCTCTTTCTGGGGTACGCCCCTCAATCTCAGATTACATTCCCTCTGTTTTATTTGCAGAGACGCAATTGAAATTTGAGATTCTCGCTGAATTGTCTCTAAGTCAGGAATTCTCACAGTTTCCAAATGCGCCAGTCCTGACTCATGTGCTGATACATCTGAGTTAACTTGCATCAAATCTTGTCTTAATTGAGCAAAGTCACTTTTTAATTCCTTTATAGACATTTGATTTCCTCTTACTTCTGTTTTAATTTCCTGAAGCAATTGCAACACAGACTCCTCAAAAGTTGGTGACTTAGAGTCCCTCCTTACTTTGGTTTTTGTTTTCTCTGTCTTTTCTCCTTTCTCTCCCCCATCCATAACTTGTAATTCTTTTGTTCAAGGTCAGTCTCAGACACAAGGGGGAGATAAGGAGGCAGACAGTTTCCCTTCTCAAGCCTCTCCACCAGTCTTAATATAAAAGTCAACAGTCTCTCTAACTTGTAATCCTTTTTTTTACTCCTTTCTTAATTCCCCAGAAGTTAATAACACAGTTACAATTTACAATTTATATCTGGAGGTAGGGGTACTGTTAAAAAAAAAGAGAAAAGAAAAACCTTTGAGTTCGGGCAGCTGCAGTTACTTTCCCCCCCCAAATAGGAAAACGAAAGTTGAAAGTGTCCTTTTTCTTTACGACGTCACAATGGAGTCTAGTCTCCCCGACTGAGTAGTCCACTTCCACAAAGAAATTACCTCGTAAATCCAAACTGTCTGCAGGGATTATAAAAGTCAGAAAAGTATCTCCCCCCTTCCCCCTGCTAGAAGAGGGAATCTGAAAGTTAACTTGAAAGTCTTTAGAAAGTCGTATATTTTAGATCACGGCTTCGGCTAGTGTAGCTGTTTTCTCTCTTAATCAGAGGAAGGGACTGACCTCCATTTTTAAGCCCCTATCCTTTCCAAATAGATGTCCAAATTTTTAATTTATTACTCACTCTTTTCCAATCAAAGTTGCTTGGAGAAATTGGCCGCTCACAATCGCTGGACTCGGAGCTTCATGCGATGAAGGAAGCAAGTCTATTCCCAAGTGCCTCCGTCTCCAACCCCACTCTCTCTTGGAGCCCTTATCAAGAGCTTACCTTATCAAGGAGTGGGGGAGTCGTTCCAGGCACCCGCAGGAACACCAAGTCCTCGGAATGCTCAATCCAAGGTTTTTTATGGGGTACCGCGTGTTGGAAAAACAAGTCCCCTCCGGAGAGGCTGGCCCCTCTCCCTGCTCTCGGAGCTTGTTTACCGGTGATCTTCCTCTGGCTGACATCCCGGACAGACCAGGGAGATCTTGATAGGTGACATTTCCCAGCGTAGAAAATGCACACCCCCTCCCTCCTTGCATACCGGCAAGAGAAAGGAGATAGTCAGAAATCCTTTTACATCTTGTTTATTTCTGACTGATGTAACTCTACAAAAAACATGTCCGAACAGTTCAGTGTTCAGCAAGCAAGTGACTAAGACTTCCTTCACATACGCAACAGGAAGGTCTCATATTACACACTTCACAAAGCTTTGAGAAGCCTGTGAACTTCCGGGAAGATTCTTTCCCACAGCTAGTCACATCATGTGATGTTTTCACCAAGCTGCCAGTTTGCAGCTGCGTTGCTCTCATATCGTAACATATTCCCCCATATGAATCAACGTTAGCTGCGAACAAAGCTTGATCCAGAGAAGAAAACAAACAGTTGTTATACATGTAACAATCCCCTGTTGTTTCAGTTCCACCCTTGGAACTACTCGCGACTGGTTTCACCAATGTAACTCTCTGGGTGTCTGTTTTCCAAGGAATGAGTGCATCTGCATTACCTTGGTTAGGGAATGTAGTGTTACGCTTAGCAACTCCCTCTTGTGTCTTTGTCTCTGACTTAGACACACCAGCGTGGTGTAGTGGTTAAGAGCGGTAGTCTCGTAATCTGGGGAACCGGGTTCGCGTCTCCGCTCCTCCACATGCAGCTGCTGGGTGACCTTGGACCAGTCACACTTTGAAGTCTCTCAGCCCCACTCACCTCACAGAGTGTTTGTTGTGGGGGAGGAAGGGAAAGGAGAATGTTAGCCGCTTTGAGACTCCTTAAAGGGAGTGAAAGGCTGGATATCAAATCCAAACTCTTCTTCTTCTTCTTCTTTTACCAGGCTTGAGTTGTCAACAATAGTAACACATGCAACAGCTGAATTAGCAAACTCTTGAGGATACCTCTTGGGTGGTACGCCCTTTGTGATTCTTTCAGACCTGCGTATGAGGTGCTGATCCTCCTTGCTGACTGGTTCATCCTCGGGACCTTTTGGAGAACCAGTTCCAACAGTAAACAGTGGTTCAACCTTAACCTGTGAAGGTCTAGCCATTGTGTGTGAACCTCTCTCAATGACTGTGTCAACAGAACTTCCTGAGCTTTCTGTGTCACTCTCAGTACCAGAATAATCAGAATAATCAGAATCATCATCTGAATTGTCAGCAATGGGAAATGTTTGAAAAACCTCTGTCTCCTGTCTCGGAGTGCTCTCTAGAAACTTTGTGAGAATCACCTGACCAGATTCAGACAAAATTACTCTGTAGAGACCCTTTCATTAACCCACAAAAATGCCTCTGGCATTCTTTACCCCATCTGGAATTTCTGTACGGATGTGAGATCCAAAAACCTTAAAATGATTTACAGAAGGTTTCCTGTGGAATAGCTTCTCAAAAGGAGAACTTTCCATACCTTTTGAAACCTTTCTCACCCAAGTGTAACATTAAGAAGATAAAGATTCAGCCCAATACTCATGTGGCAAATGTGAACTCAGCAATTGTGCATTCATGCCATTCTGCAACTCTTTGTTCGCCTTTACACACACACTTTTGTTCCATGCAGCTTCTGAGACAGCAATTTTATGCTCTATCCGTTGTCTCTTGATGAAATCCTGAAAATCCTGTGAAAGAAAAATTGGCTTTTCATCTGTGAAAAGAAAATCAATATTAGCATCATGAATATTCTTAACCTTATCACAAAACTCTTTAAACCTTGCTAAGGTTTCTCTGGGTGATCCCAATATATATAGCCATACATATTGAGAATAGTGATCAACAAATACAAGGTAGTATTTTGCATTGCCTCTAGATGGTGCTAGAGGACCAATTACATCAGCATACACTCGCTGAAAAACACTGGTAATCTTAGGTGCCTTTTTATCCTTGGCTCCGTCCGATATACCTGCAAGAGAAAGCATTTTAGACTCACATGCAGTACAACTTTTGTAATCACTCTTATCAAAAGTTAACAGATACAGGTAGAGATCCAAGTTGACTTGCAACGGTTTTGTAAGTCCGATTAAGGCTGTTAATGATCATAAAGCAAAATATCTCTTCCTGAAGAGGGAAATTGTGTTGCACCATCTGCTGGCGTAAATGTTTCATCTCTGTCAAATGCACCATCACATCCCCATCAGGCGCCAGTCTCATGTTTGTGAGTTTTTCAAAATGCAACAGCGCAGTACCTGCAGCATCCCTTCGATGGATTCTTTGCAGCGTTTGCCAAATTTCGCACGCGTGTTGCATATCTGCTATATGCACGAGCTGCTCATCTGAGACACACAGAATCATAGCCGACCTGGCTTTCACATTCTGGGAATTCCAAGCTGGTGTGGGTGCAGCTGGGATTGGATTTTCAATCACTCCAAACACCCTCTGACTCTGAAGCATGGCTTTCATTTTCACAGACCATGAGGAATAATTGTCATTAGTCAGGGGAGGTGGATAAGGTAAACCTGCCCCTTTCTTGGCATCTATCTTGATTCCAAGCTTCAGCTTTCAGCTACAAGCTGGAAAATCCAAAAGTCTATGAGCTGTTTACAAGCTGGCAGCAAGCTCCGCTTGGAAAGTCCCGACTTTGGGTCCAAGATGGCGACGGCTTAGCAAGCAGGCTTCGGAGCTCCGCAGATAACAGGACTGTAATTAGCATTGACTGCCACCCAGGGAAGTAATTTTTCCTTTTTTACTTCTCTACTTTTTAACTTACTGAGATTCTAACAGCACCTTCTTGTCTATGCTATGAGAAACATCTTGGGCAAGTTCTGTGAAGCATCCTGGGCAGGCCGCCAGCTGCTAGCTATTAACCGCCAACTCCCTTCTATACTTTGTTCCTGAAACTCCTGGCAGTCTCCACACAGAGAAGCTCTTAAATTGAACAAACTGAGCACTTTCTATTTTTTCTCTCTTTTTTGGTTGGTGAAACCTCTCCTTGTTTACTCCCCACGGTGACGCTATGCCTGCTAGTAAATGCCACAGGGACCCAGAGGATGTAGCTCTCTCACCGGTTCCCAAACAATCTAAAATAGAGGACTTTTTTAACAAATCGGCTTTTATAGTTCCAACAAAAACCCGGTTTTCTCCTCTTGAAGATGATTGTGAGTGTGGGGAGAGTATTCAAGGTGAGAGCGTGGAACTGGATACAGCAATGGGGCAAGTTGATCCTGTGCTCCTCAGAGAGGAAGGAATAACAAATAGGGAGAGCACCCAATTAACTCTAATTGCAAGAACGGTTGAACATATCTTCCAGCAAATTAGAGGTATTGCCTCTCAAATAACCCAATTATCCAAAGAGGTCCACAGTTTATCAGTTAATACCAAGCAGGCATCAACAGAACACCATAGTACCAAAGGAAATTGGCGACAACAAGAGCAGACCCCTAAGCTCAACATAGAACGTGCAGAGGCTCTTAAAACAAACTCTTCTTATTTAATCTTCCAACCAAAAAAGATCGGCATGACAATTTGTGGAAGGCCAGATCAAACTCCTAGCTGGAAAGGTGCCCAGCGTTCCAAACAACATTTATCAGACTTACTTGGCATTGGACTTACAGAGATCGACCTCGTTAGGACTGAACTCTTGAATACCACAAATCAAAGCCAAAAAATTATGTTAACTTTTTCCTCTACTAGACTGCCCTCACTGATTCACAAGCTGAAATTCAGATTGTCAAGCAGAGGAGTTTTTCCAACCCGGGTATTTCGCAATTCTATTGTTGCACCCTTATGTAAGATGAGGACTGGTGCTTCAGAGGGGCTCACAAAACCAAAGCCTGGATCCCCAATGGAAGTAATGACATCACAAAAAAACTTGACAGGTGGGGAGGAAACAGACATGCCTGAGTTGAATTCGCAGGTTCATGCCCAACATCAAAATAACCAGGTGTGCCAAAAGGAACAGCTGATTCCTCTAGACAATCATCTTCAGGAATCTGAGCACTCTGTAAATCCTTTGGAAGAGGATTTTCTCAGCTCCTTTAGGAATCTCCCTCAGGAAGAGCAACAAACAGTTATCAAGAGGCTTGATCTTATGAGCCAGACACTGAAAGAGATTAAAGAACCGGAGGCAGAGATTGATAATAGACCCAATGGCCACAACAGAATGATAACTATAGAACCACCGGAGTACTGGACAAAGATGAAATATTTAGAAGAGGAGGAGTCAGGAAACACACCCAAGAAATCCCCATTGGCAAACAATTTGCAAAGAAAAGGCCCAGTGATTACAAATGTGAGCACTTTATGTACTACGACTGAAATAATCAAACATCTGGATTATTCCACTAGCATTGGCAATACTCTGTTGCCTCAAAAACTGGTAAACTCTGAGAGTACATTGGCCAACAATTGACTAAGAGTAAATCACTGTAAAACAATTAAACTTCTCTCATGGAATGTAACAGGGTGGATGAACAAGATCCAAGACAGTGATTTCTGTTCTTATCTACAAACACATGATATCATCTTTCTTCAAGAAACCTGGGCAAAAGAGGGCACTATGGTTGAACTACAGGGTTTTACAAGTTACACTCAACCAGCTCTTAAAACTGTAAAGTATGGAAGGCCTAGTGGATGGCTGGCGGTGCTGGTGTCAACCTCTCTTAATGTATCAATTCAACAGTGTCCCTCGTTGACCACCCCTAATTTTTTAGTGTTGTCCCTTTCTGATAGTCTTCTGAGAAATACTTATTGCATCTGTGTGTACATACCTCCAGTAAAGTCTTGTGGGGAACTGAGATCATATTGGGATAAACTTGACCAACTACTCGAAAGTATAGACTCTCTGTCACCTAACCCTCGGCTTGTCTTGGGAGGTGACTTCAATGCCCGGATCGGCCTTGTTTCCCCACAAAATACAATATTATCTGGTCTAAACTTGGAGGACGAACCTGAAATCTGTCAGAGGGGAGCAATGGATACCACCTCTAATCGCGCTGGGAAATATCTTTGTGAACTTATAATAAAGCATAACCTTTTGTTATGCAATGGGCACGGTCAAGGGGATCAAGAGGGTTATTTTACTTTTATCTCCCCCAGAGGATTTACTAGCACCATAGATTATATCCTAACATCTAATAATGTGCCAGTTAACCGAGATACCTTCAGGATAATTCCCAGAGCTGAAAGTGACCACTTTCCACTT
Organism: Podarcis raffonei; assembly: GCF_027172205.1. Lineage (NCBI taxonomy): Eukaryota > Metazoa > Chordata > Lepidosauria > Squamata > Lacertidae > Podarcis > Podarcis raffonei. The sequence goes on from NC_070620.1 coordinate 30,312,011, forward strand.
GAGTTATCTCTGACATCATTCTTTTCTCCTGCCTTTCCTAAATTATTGGATGAAACAGAATATCTGATACTTGGAAATAGAAGGTTAAAATGGAATGCACAGGTCCAAGAAAAAATGATTCAGATCCTGGATTCCCATGAATTTGCTTTATTAAAGGGGGAAGTGTTGTTAGAAACAGGAAACATAATTGGACTTTATGAGAATATAATCAACCGAATGCGCCCACTGATGACCACAGCTAGTGTGATAAAAAACAAAAAGTTTAAGAGACAGACTTGGTTTGATAAGGAATGTCAGAATAGCAAAAAATACCTAGCTAGGGTACTTAGAAAATTGAAGTTAAAACAAGATAAGCACAATCTTGCTCTACAAGCTGAGGTAGCCCAGTTATGAAACAATTATAAATTATTACTTAAAAGCAAGAAACAAATATATTATGAACAACAGTGGAAAGAATTGGGAGATGCAGCAGTTCAAAAGGACTCACAAAAATTTTGGCATCTGGTTGCCCAAGGCACAAATGGGCTGGGCTACTCGTTAGAAGCATCTGTCCAAGGAAAGGATTGGGTGACATATTTTACAGAAATATATGGCCCCTGTCCTGACCCACCCCCAAATGTTTACTATACTCAGTTATCAGAACTGACAGAATGGCCAGACGTCACGCCCAATCAGATTAAGAGGCTAATCGCAAGCCAACTAGCTAATAAAGCTCCAGGAGAAGACATGATCCCAATGCAGATCTATAAGATAAGACCTGATTTCTGGTCACCCATTTTTGCAAAATTGTTTTCATACATTAACAGCTCAGGTCGCATACCTGAAGGGTGGAAGTTGAGTATAATTGCCCCAATATATAAAAAGGGTGATAAGAAAAACCCTGCCAATTATAGACCCATTAGTTTGTTAGATGTAGCCTCCAAACTATATGCCAGGCTCCTTCTTGGGAGACTAGAAGAATGGGCAGATACAAATAAGGAAAGTCCCTTCCAACAGCCCTTTGCAGCCTTTGTGCCTTTTTACTGCTCTGGCTTGCTTCCCTTTGCCTTTGAAGCTAACGAGCTCATAAATCAGCCCCAGAAAGTACTCACGTCTTGTTGCTAGGCAACGGCAGTTATCAGCTCTCCCCCGGAATGCTTGGTATGTGGCCTTCTCTCCGCTCTGTTTTAATCCAAAAAGAGGAGCCCTTCAGTGAACCGAAGAATTTTCAATCCGCGTTCACCATACAGCCATAAATCAGCAATCATCAGGGGTCCGTGGAACGTAGCAAAACAGCAAACACGTCTCCACCAGCCGTCCTTAGTCGTTACTTTGTAGCCACCATCCGCGTACTACCATTTCCTTGCAGAGGATGTATACGATCCAGCAACCATCCTCTGCTACCATATGTTGGAAAAACAAGTCCCCTCCGGAGAGACTGGCCCCTCTCCCTGCTCTCGGAGCTTGTTTACCGGTGATCTTCCTCTGGCTGACATCCCGGACAGACCAGGGAGATCTTGATAAGTGACATTTCCCAGCGTGGAAAATGCACACCCCCTCCCTCCTTGCATACCAGCAAGAGAAAGGAGATAGTCAGAAATCCTTTTACATCTTGTTTATTTCTGACTGATGTAACTCTACAAAAAACATGTCTGAACAGTTCAGCGTTCAGCAAGCAAGTGACTAAGACTTCCTTCACATACGCAACAGGAAGGTCTCATATTACACACTTCACAAAGCTTTGAGAAGCCTGTGAACTTCCGGGAAGATTCTTTCCCACAGCTAGTCACATCATGTGATGTTTTCACCAAGCTGCCAGTTTGCAGCTGCGTCGCTCTAGCGGTTTCGCCGACCTTCAAAGCACCGGTGCTATTTCAGGCGAAAGAGCTCACCCTTCCAGCAGAACAGGCAGTCTGCTAGAGCCCTCCCCAATGTTACTCCGTCCCTCTGGATTTCACAACATGCATCTTTGAAAAGAACATAAAACCCAGAATTCACCAGACAAGAGACAGACATCAGGTTGCTCTGCAGCGAGGGAATGCACAGTACATTGTCCAGCTGTGTGTGCAGACAGGGTACGAAGACAGATCCCTCCGATTTCACGTTGGACTTCCTCCCGTCTGCCAACACGACCTGTTTTCATGGCGAAGAGGCCTTCTTGGCAAAAAACACCTTTGAAGCGATCAGGTGTCTGGAACTGCCTGAATTGATGACCCAAGTGATTTGCTGCTCATCTTCGGAACTCTCGTCCACTGCAGTCACGAGGTGCACCGTCTGCTTCCTCTTGCTTCTTTTGCTGCTGTTGACGGTGCAAATGACCTTCGGAAGCAGCCCCCTCCGGACAGGACTTCCACAGATGCTTAGTCGAACAGCACTTGTAACAAATCTGGTGGCCACCAACAAGAAACATCTGATCTTTGTAACTGCCAACAAGGGTTTTGCCACCAAGTGCTAAGTCATCTTTTGCAAAGGGATCAAATTCTTATTTCACTCATTATAATGCACATCAATCTCTGACTTTTGTCTTCTGGGTTTCTGGGGGTTTTCCTGTTGTTATTGTGTCTCTCACAGCTACAATAAACCTACCATTAAAATTATGGACTGGTCATTTCTTTGTCAGAGGGCAAACGGGCAAATTTAGCAGGGGATCAAATACTTTCCCCCCTCACTGTATATGCTGCTATCAATTTTAGATCTTGTTGGCTATTAGACACTAGAAAACAACTAGATAGCGAGGAAAGCATATTGCAGAATTACAGCTGGCTATGTGTTTCTCCTTCTGAGCTTTGAAGAACAGGGTCAGACCAAGTGACACAAAGGGTGGGTTCTTGTGGCCAAGCAGCTGCTTTGCTTCTCTCCCAAAGGTGAGGGAAGATGTGGAGCAAAGTAAGAGCAGCACCAGCTGCTTTCCAGGGGAAACCCTGCCAGGTGGGTGGGGTATACATCGTCATCATCACCATCATATTATTCCCACTCCAACCAAGGGGAGGAAAGATTGCTGACTCAGAGCTGCTCTATTTTCAACAGAAAACAGAACCATGGCACAAATCCCAAAGTGACTCTCATCCTCAGTTGAAATGGGGCCTCTCACCCACAAAAGAAATAACCTTATGAAGTAAACTTCAAAATGGAATTGTATCCACTTTAATTCAAGTGGTGCCAGAACCCTGTTGCTACAAACCATGCAGGAACAGAAAAGATGGATCTAGGGGAGTGTGGTTGCACCGGACACGAGAGTTTCTAGCATGCTGCAGCAGGCACAACAACTATGACAGCCAATGGAAGGCAAGATGTGGGGGGCACCAGATTTTGACATCACGCAGGGTGCCACTGAAATTTGAGATGCCAAGGTCCACCACTGGGAACAGTCTTAGGGGCTCTGACTATCAACAAAGATGAGGTACTACCCAGTACTAAAGACTGCTCCACCATGGAACCACTACAGTATTTTCCATGCTACTGATCTGGGGCTACAGTCCCCATCATTCTCTCTCTCTTTTTTTAAAATGATATTTATTAAAAGTTTAACAAATTACAGAGAAAAGAAAAGGAGAGAAGACAATAAAAAGTTACAATACTTCAAAAATAGAAAAAAACACAATAAAAAACAATTATAACAAAACAATAAGAAAAACAAAAAAACATTTAAAAGCAAAAACATTTAAAAACACATCCAATTTCCATATCTTTGTCTTTCATTTACTTGTTTCATCGACCTCCTCACACCTCCCTTTTTTGTATTCTAATTCAATTAGCTATTTCAGCAAATCCTTTCCATCTTTCTCAATTTTTGTTCTATAACAAAATTTTTGTTCTTAACACAATTTGACCTTAAATTTTACATTTTCTGTCCTTTAGTTATCTTAATTTACTTTAACCTTATCTTACCATTAAAAACCCTAAAACTTGTTGTTGTTGTTGTTTAGTCGTGTCCGACTCTTCGTGACCCCATGGACCAGAGCACGCCAGGCACCTCTGTCCTCCACTACTTCCCGCAGTTTGGTCAAACTCATGCTGGTAACCTCGAAAACACTATCCAACCATCTCGTCCTCTGTCGCCCCCTTCTCCTTCCCCTTCCCCCTTCTTGCAGTCCATGGGACTCTCAAGAGTCTTCTCCAGCACCATAATTCAAAAGCATCAATTCTTCAGCGATCAGCCTTCTTTATGGTCCAGCTCTCACTTCCATACATCACTACTGGGAAAACCATGGCTTTAACTATACGGACTTTTGTTGGTAAGGTGATGTCTCTACTTTTTAAGATGCTGTCTAGGTTTGTCATTGCTTTTCTCCCAAAAAGCTGGCGTCTTTTAATTTCGTGGCTGCTGTCACCATCTGCAGTGATCACGGAGCCCAAGAAAGTAAAATCTCTCACTGCCTCCATTTCTTCCCCTTCTATTTGCCAGGAGGTGATGGGACCAGTGGCCATGATCTTCATTTTTTTGATGTTGAGCTTCAGACCATATTTTGCGCTCTCCTCTTTCACCCTCATTAAAAGGTTCTTTAATTCCTCCTCACTTTCTGCCATCAAGGTTGTGTCATCTGCATATCTGAGGTTGTTGATATTTCTTCCGGCAATCTTAATTCCAGCTTGGGATTCATCCAGCCCAGCCTTTCGCATGATGTATTCTGCATATAAATTAAATAAGCAGGGAGACAAAATACAGCCTTGTTGTACTCCTTTCCCAATTTTGAACCAATCAGTTGTTCCATATCTAGTTCTAACTGTAGCTTCTTGTCCCACATAGAGATTTCTCAGGAGACAGATGAGGTGATCAGGCACTCCCATTTCTTTAAGAACTTGCCATAGTTTGCTGTGGTCGACACAGTCAAAGGCTTTTGCATAGTCAATGAAGCAGAAGTAGATGTCTTTCTGGAACTCTCTACCTTTCTCCATAATCCAGCGCATGTTTGCAATTTGGTCTCTGGTTCCTCTGCCTCTTCTAAATCCAGCTTGCACTTCTGGGAGTTCTCGATCCACATACTGCTTGAGCCTTCCTTGTAGAATTTTAAGCATAACCTTGCTAGCGTGTGAAATGAGTGCAATTGTGCGGTAGTTGGAGCATTCTTTGGCACTGCCCTTCTTTGGGACTGGGATGTAGACTGATCTTCTCCATTGCTTCTGCACATATGGGAAGTCTCGCTTCTAAGCTTTGTTTTGCTCACACTGCACAAACCGTGCTGATGCTAAGACATTCCCTCATCACCCTGGTACGTTCTGTTCACCTTGAGATCACACCATATCAATCTGTACTTACCCCTCCTTGTACATTCCTTTTTCGTACCACTCTGGTACGGGCAGTCCGAACCCATGCCTGTGTAAACTCCGCGTTCCTTTTCCCAACCTTTAACCTGTCTATGATTAATGTCTTATATGCAACCCTTGTTTTGAACTTATGTTAACCAATCAGCAACAAGCACACGTGGCAAACGCAGTAATATTCAATAAAAGGGAGTCTCCGAGGCTTGCTCGAGAGACGCCTCCTGTATGACACCTATCTACTCGTCTGTCGTTCATTTTCAACCCAACATCTGGTGACCCTCGACGTGCCAGATCCCTTTACGCAGCCTCATACTTCACTCGACTGGAAAAGTCTCAGCGCGCTACATCGTGAGTATGGGGGGGGGGGAGCTTACAAAGTCCCAAAAAGAGCATGCTAAAGAACTGTTTCATTTAGTCAGACAGAGAGTAGCAGGTGCGCATATTCCCTTGAAAGAAATTGAACGATTGTTATGTCATATTGCTTGTGAGTGCCCCTGGTACCCAGAAACAGGGTCTTTGGGGATGGAGACTTGGCAAAAAATCGGAAAAACCCTCTTCGCAGAACCGAGGCCTCCGATTCATTGTCTGCTCACTTGGCAGAAGTGTGCGGATGCCATCGCTAGATTAGGTCCCCAGGCGTCTCTGTCGGCACCCGCAGCAGACAATTCCCCACCACCTGCCCTTTTAGCCACAACAGACAATCTACCTCCGTACCCAAAGCTTTTGCCTCCATCGCAACTTTCTCTAACACCCCCTTCGCCTCAGCCCACATCCACCCCCCCACCCCCCCTTCCCTCCCTCCTTCGCCTGCTCCTACAGGAGCTGTGCATGCTGCACTTTTTCAAGCTAGACAGGAAGGAATTCTTTCCTTGGAGGAGGAGGCGGGGTGGGCCGGGGAACTGCCGTCTGCTTTCCCTATTTCTTATACTAACCCTGGCACTGCGCAACAACAAATTATGTATGAGATGCTTCCTTATTCTGTAATGAGAGAATTAAGAAAAGCCATTACTGATTCCGGTTTAAAATCCTCCTATGTAATAGGAATGCTGGAGGGAATAACAAATGGTTATACAATGCTACCTCAAGACTGGAAAGATCTGATGCGCATGCTTTTGTCCCCGGCTCAGTATGTAGTTTTTGAAAGTGAATTTAAACATAGCGCATCAGCCCTGTCTGATCCACAGCATTCAGCCAATCAACTTTATGGTGCTGGTCCATATGATAATATAACAGCTCAGGCAACGCTGACACCTTTACATTTCAGTCGCACCGCGACCTGTGTACAGCGCGCCTTTCGGAAAGTCCCTGTCTCAGGGCAACCGCTGAGCTCCTTTGTTAATATTAAGCAACAACATTCAGAGCCCTACCATCAATTTATAGATAGATTGAAAGAATCAGTCACTAGGCAGATTGATAACACCACAGCTCAAAATGAGTTGATGAAAAAATTGGCTTTTGAAAACGCAAACACCGATTGCAAAAAGGCTTTGCAGTCAATCATACATCGCGTTAAATATGACCTGGCCGACATGATCCAAGCCTGTGCGGATGTTGGTAGCCAGAGTCATGCGATGTCTTTGCTTGCTGGCGCGATCCAGGCTACCAATAAGCCTACAGGTAACTGCTTCAATTGCAAGTGCCCAGGCCATTTTGCTAAACAATGCAGAGCCCCTGGCGGGGGGGCAAACAGGAATGGTGATGCCAATAAGGCTAGACCTTCCAAGAAATGCCCGAAATGTGGAAAAGGCTATCATTGGGCAAATCAGTGCAGGAGTCCGGGAAACTCCATAGCGGCCTCACTCTCGGGCCAGGACAAATAGAGAGTTTTCCGCCTTTAGTTTCCGCTGCTGAAAAATTCTCTGAAAATACACTCTCTGAATTTGCTATTGATTTGATCAATCAAGAGACCAAATACGCTGTTTTACCTGGTGAAATTGTGTTTATGCCCACCCAGTTGGCGGGCCCTCTACCACCCAAGGTCGCAGGCTTAATTTTACCCAAATTCTCTGCGGCCAAAGAAGGAATCCAGGTTATTCCAGGAGTCCTAGATCCTGACTATGTGGGCACAATCATGGTTCAATTTTGGAGCCATATGCCCATGCAGTTAAAAAAGGGTGAGTCTTGGGCGCATCTGGTGGTGCTCCCTCCTCATCCTACTGCTTCTATTATGGATAGTAATTTGCACGAGCTCTCTTCTTTCCCTCCACAGCTGTTAGCTGTAGTCCAGAGGATTGGTCATCAGAAACTTCTTCGTAAGTATAAAATCAATGGCAAAGTTCTGGAAGGCTTGATTGACACGGGCGCAGACATTTCTGTAATTTCCAGTAGTTGCTGGGGCCCCACGTGGCCCCTTGAGTCTGCTCCTGCAGTTTGGGGTGTGGGTGGTCACCAAACTTCTTCCAAAAGCGTACAGTGGCTGCCTGTTTCTCTGCCTGATAGCTCTGAAGCCATTGCATACATCCAGCCCTGTGTGCTGAAAATCCACCTCAATTTGTGGGGCAGAGACTTACTACAACAATTAGAAGCTGCCATTCAATTTAATGAGTAAGCTTGCACTTCCCCTCAGCTGGAAATCTACCAGCCCTGTATGGGTGGAACAATGGCCCATAACAGGGGAAAAGCTAACTGCTTTAAAAAATTTGGTGAATGAACAATTATTGGCAGACCATATAGAGCCTTCAGTTAGCCCCTATAATACCCCCATCTTCATCATAAAAAAGAAGAGTGGCAAATGGAGATTTCTCCAAGATTTAAGGAGAATTAACGAAATCCTTGAACCCATGGGGCCCTTGCAGTGTGGTCTGCCTAATCCAAATGTAATCCCTCATTCTTATCAATTGGCTATCATAGATTTGCAAGATTGTTTCTTTTCCATTCCTTTACAGAAAAAGGATCGTAAATTCTTTGCTTTTACTGTTCCTGTGTTAAATAATAGCCAGCCCACGGAACGGTATCAATGGAAAGTCTTACCACAGGGAATGTTGAATTCCCCTACCATGTGCCAACATTATGTGAATCAAGCCCTCCAGCCTTTCCGTCTTCAGCCCTGCCAAATAAAATCACTCTCATTTCAAGCTGAACAGCTTAGAAAGGAAAATCAGCTAGAAGCAACCCCTGAGAATTTGCTTCTGTGTATCATCACCTGCCTTAATATTAATTCCATGATAGTGCTCATTTTCAGCGTTTTGTTTTTGCCTCTTTCTGCTTCCGCTCTTAATAGCGGTAACTCCACACCAACAAATGTGTGGGAATCTTTTGCAAAGACCCTCAATATTTCTTCCTTTTGCCTAACCCAACAGGTATCAATAGGTGAAATCCTTGGCTCTTGCCTTATCCCTGTTTGCCACGATCCTTTTGACATACAAAATGATACCTGGTTTTTCTCATCCCTGCCCCAAAATGATTCTCTCCGCACCCTTGGTTATTCCGGTTACCACAACTGGGGTAACCAGGTGCACCGACGCCCACCTCTGGCCATTGATTTATTGACCCCATACGTGGCTTCTTTTAATGTCACTTGCGCCCGTATGGTAAATTGCACAAAAACCAACTGTGTAAAAATGGGCAGGGATAATTTCCACTGCTCTAATTATGTAAATATTTCTTATGTATATAAATACACAGAACTACCTGCTGGCTGGTTCTGGACGTGTCCTGGCTATACATTTAATTACATTCCAGCAAACATCAGCCATGGCACACCCTGTTGCTTAAGCCGTTTGTCCATCGTATTACCCAAAAAGCATCATTTGACCCGCTCTCAATATCGCCGCAATATTGAACTGACTAACGATTTTGATGATTCTATTTCTCTTCCCAGTAGGTCTGAATATATCTCTTTAGCTGTTTCTCTCCTAGGAGTCCCTGGATTGGCTGTGCGCAATAGTAGGAACATTAACTCTTTAGCTTGTTCTGCAGCAAAAGCCCTGAATTTTACTTCTCAAGCGCTTCATCTTCTGAATAAAGAGCAGAGTGAACTCCAGCATGGTCTCCTGCAGAACTGCGCTGCTATCGATTATCTATTGATGCTTCATCATTACGGCTGTGAACAAGTGGATGACATGTGTTGTTTTAATATTACGGATAATTCCAAAGCCATCCAAAAGCAAATCTCTCATTTGCAAAATCTTACACACCACATTAAACAGGACGTTGGACTTTCTGCCTGTGGGACTCATTCACCCAGTGGCTCACTGGCTGGTTGCCAAACCTGAATTGGCTTCGTAATCTCTTTCAATATGCCATTGTTATAATATGTATATTGATTTCTATGATTCTATTAAAAGCAACAAAAAAGGCTTTTATGGGTATGTTCGTAGCAAAAGGAAGAACAAAGGAACAGTGGGGTCACTCAGGGGAGAAGATGGTGAAATGCAAACAGGGGACACAGAAAGGGCTGAACTCCTCAATGCCTTCTTTGCCTCAGTCTTCTCCGATAAAGAAAACAATGGCCGACCTGAAGAATTTGGAGCAAATGATTCAGCAGAGGAAACACAGCCCAGAATAACTAAGTAGATAGTACAAGAATACTTGGCTAGTCTAGATGTATTCAAGTCTCCAGGGCCAGATGAACTGCATCCAAGAGTATTAAAAGAACTGGCAGATGTGATTTCAGAACCACTGGCAGTCATCTTTGAGAATTCCTGGAGAACAGGCGAAGTCCCGGCAGACTGGAGGAGGGCAAATGTTGTCCCTATTTTCAAAAAGGGGAAAAGAGAGGACCCAAATAATTACCGCCCAGTCAGTCTGACATCAATACCAGGGAAGATTCTGGAGCAGATCATTAAGCAAACAGTCTGTGAGCACCTAGAAAGGAATGCTGTGATCACCAATAGTCAGCATGGATTTCTGAAAAATAAGTCATGTCAGACTAACCTGATCTCATTTTTTGACAGAATTACAAGCCTGGTAGATGAAGGGAACGCAGTGGATGTAGCCTACCTTGATTTCAGCAAGGTATTTGGCAAGGTGCCCCATGATATTCTTGTAAAGAAGCTGGTAAAATGCGGTCTTGACTATGCTACCACTCAGTGGATTTGTAACTGGCTGACTGACCGAACCCAAAGGGTGCTCATCAATGGTTCCTCTTCATCCTGGAGAAGAGTGACTAGTGGGGTGCCACAGGGTTCTGTCTTGGGCCCGGTCTTATTCAACATCTTTATCAACGACTTGGATGATGGACTCAAGGGCATCCTGATCAAATTTGCAGATGACACCAAACTGGGAGGGGTGGCTAACACCCCAGAGGACAGGATCACACTTCAAAACGACCTTGACAGATTAGAGAACTGGGCCAAAACAAACAAGATGAATTTTAACAGGGAGAAATGTAAAGTATTGCACTTGGGCAAAAAAAATGAGAGGCACAAATACAAGATGGGTGACACCTGGCTTGAGAGCACTACATGTGAAAAGGATCTAGGAGTCTTGGTTGACCACAAACTTGACATGAGCCGACAGTGTGACGCGGAAGCTAAAAAAGCCAATGCAATTCTGGGCTGCATCAATAGGAGTATAGCATCTTAGATCAAGGGAAGTAATAGTGCCACTGTATTCTGCTCTGGTCAGACCTCACCTGGAGTACTGTGTCCAGTTCTGGGCACCACAGTTCAAGAAGGACACTGACAAACTGGAATGTGTCCAGAGGAGGGCAACCAAAATGGTCAAAGGCCTGGAAACGATGCCTTATGAGGAACGGCTAAGGGAGCTGGGCATGTTTAGCCTGGAGAAGAGGAGGTTAAGGGGTGATATGATAGCCATGTTCAAATATATAAAAGGATGTCACATAGAGGAGGGAGAAAGGTTGTTTTCTGCTGCTCCAGAGAAGCGGACACGGAGCAATGGATCCAAACTACAAGAAAGAAGATTCCACCTAAACATTAGGAAGAACTTCCTGACAGTAAGAGCTGTTCGACAGTGGAATTTGCTGCCAAGGAGTGTGGTGGAGTCTCCTTCCTTGGAGGTCTTTAAGCAGAGGCTTGACAACCATATGTCAGGAGTGCTCTGATGGTGTTTCCTGCTTGGCAGGGGGTTGGACTCGATGGCCCTTGTGGTCTCTTCCAACTCTATGATTCTATGATTCTATGATTCTATGATTCTATGATTCTATGATTCTATGATTCTAGGGAGTCCAGGAGCCAGTAAAAGCCAACGCCTGGCTGCCACCGTCAGGGCACAGCAGCCAGGCCAAAGAGCAGTAAAAGTGCCCACGCCGGAACCTCCAAGACCAGCCCTAGTGATAGAGGTGTTGCTAGAGCTGGCAAACGGACACCCACTAAAGACAAAGGCGCTATTGGACTCAGGCAGCTCCTGTAATTTTATGAGTAAGGAGTTTGCAGCTGAACACCAGATACAGATACTCCCTTTAAGTAACCCCCTGCAGGTGACCACGATCGATGGGAGGGAGCTGTTGGGAGGAGAAGTTAGCCTACAGACCGTCCCAATGGTTATGAGGGTGGCCAGGCACCACGAAAGGATAGCGTTCAATGTGGCCACCCTGGGAGGGGCTCCCATTATTTTGGGAATGAGCTGGCTAGCGTTGCATGATCCGCTAGTGGGCTGGCATCAGAGAGTGGTCTCCTTTGGGTCAGCACATTGCCTGGAACACTGCAAGGAGGGAAAGGCGCCGGAAGGGGCAAAAGCCTTTCTAGCAGGGACGGAAGTAACGGACAAAGGGAAGGTGCCCAAACAATACGCTGACCTGAGCAAGGTCTTCAGCGAAAGGGAAGCAGATAAACTACCACCGCATAGAGCCTTTGACTGCCAAATCAACCTGGTCCCTGGAGCCCAGCTCCCAGTGGGCAAGCTGTACGCCATGTCAGACAGGGAAATGCAGGAGTTAAGGGAGTTTATTGATAAAAACCTGAAGAGAGGCTTCATCAGAGAGTCCAGAGCGGTGGGGGGCAGCCCAGTGTTTTTTGTGGACAAAAAAAACACGGATAAACCCAGACTTGTAGTGGACTTTAGAGCCTTAAATGCAGTGTCAGAACCAGTGGCTTTCCCCATGCCCAGAATTGATGACATTTTGACCAGGGTGAGGAAGGGAAAGATATTCACGAAACTGGACCTGAGAGGGGCATACAACCTGATACGGATAAGGAAAGGGGATGAATGGAAAACCACCATGTTCACCCCTTTGGGGGCTTTTGAATATTTAGTTATGCCCTTCGGATTACAAGGAGGCTCAGCATGTTTTCAATCGTTCATGAACCACGTCCTGGGACCTCTGCTCTACAAGAATTGCGTGGCCTTCCTAGATGACGTGTTGATATATTCAGAGAATGAGGAGCAGCATGTAAAGGATGTCAGGGAAGTGCTGAGCCAACTGCAAGCAAACCAGCTGTGGGTGAAATTGGAGAAGTGTCAGTCTCACACCAAGGAGGTGGAATTCCTGGGGTACCGCTTGTCAGACAAGGGATTAGCCATGGATCCAGGCAAGGTCCAGGCGGTGCTGGAATGGAAGACACCGAAAACGAAAAAAGATGTGCAAAGGTTCTTAGGGTTTGGGAACTTTTACCGTATGTTCATCAAGAACTTTGCCCACTTAACGGCTCCCATCACGGACTGTCTCAGCAGCAAGAAGAAATTTGTTTGGACGGCGGAGGCGGAGCAAGCATTTGAGGAATTGAAAAGGGCATTCGCTTCGGAAGAACAGCTCCTGCATGTGGATTTACAAAAAACAATGAGAGTGGAAACTGATGCATCAGACCGGGCGGTGGGGGCGGTGCTTCTTCAGCCGGGGAAGAATAAGTCGGAGTGGAGACCGTGTGCCTTCTTTTCGTGTAAGCTGAACAAATCCGAGAGGAACTACACCGTATATGACCGAGAACTACTCGCCATTCACGAAGCGTTCCGGAGATGGAGACATTTACTAATTGGCGCACAGCATAAGGTGCAAGTGTGTACGGACCACAAGAATTTGGAGTATTGGAGAACGGCACGAGTGCTCAACCAACGACAAGTGAGGTGGGCCCAGGAGTTCTCCAAATTCCATTTTGAAATTTGCTATGTGCCAGGTCCAGAAAACGTCAGAGCGGACGCTCTCTCACGCAAACCTGAATATTTGGAGGGGGAGGGAGCGCCTGAAGAGAGACATATTATCCCAGAGGACCGCTGGGTGTGTGGGGCGGCCTGGGTGGGGCAAAGGGAACTGGTAGAGGGAACGGTAAATGATGAATACGCCCAGAATAAGCTCAGAGGTTTAAGGAGAGAGGGAGAAGACCCCGGAGGTTTTGAAGAAAGAAACGGGGCATTGTATTACAAAGGGGCACTATATATACCCGAAGGGGAATTGAGGGGGAGAGTACTCAAACAGCTGCACGACAGCCCCACAGCGGGGCATTTTGGGCAACACAAGACCATGTGGTTGGTGACCAGGGAATTTTGGTGGCCCAAGGTGAGGGAAGATGTACGGGAGTATGTAAGAGGGTGTGACCAATGCCAGAGAGCCAAAGGAGAAAGGCGGGCGCCGGCGGGGTTATTAGAACCGTTACCCACACCAGAACGACCGTGGGAGGCGGTATCGATAGATTTTATGACTGATCTGCCGAAATCCCAGGGGAAAACCGCCATACTGGTCGTAGTAGACCTGTTAACTAAGATGGGCCACTTTGTAGCTTGCTCACATGCAGTCACGGCGGAAGAGACAGCGAAATTGTTTGTAGAACATATTTTTAGGCTGCATGGCGCCCCCTTGAGGGTGGTCTCCGACAGAGGGAAACAGTTCACGTCCAGGTTCTGGAGGAAACTTATGAGCTTACTGCACGTAGAGGTCAATTTTTCGACTGCCAGGCACCCTGAGACCAATGGGCAGGCGGAGAGAGCAAACGGTATCCTCCAACAATACCTGAGGTGTTATGTCAATGACAGAGAGAACGATTGGGTCGAAAAGTTGGCGCTAGCGGAATTTGCCTACAATAATGCGGAGAATGTGTCCACCGGGATGAGCCCCTTTTTGGCTAATTATGGGTGCCACCCCAGGGCGTTTCCAGGGGGAGGAGGGGAGAGATGGAGTGTCCCGGCCGCCAAACATTTTGTAGAAGAAATGGAAGCGATCCATCGTCAACTCCAACTCAACTTAGAAAGGGCCAAAGAAGAATATAAGAGGCAGGCAGACAAGAGCAGAAGGGAAGGTGAAACCATTAGGGTGGGGAGTCAGGTCTGGCTGTCAACCCAAGGGTTGCCGTTCAAGGGGGGTTGCAAGAAATTGAGACCCAAAAGATTGGGACCATTTGAGGTCATTCAACAGGTCAACCCAGTGGCTTTCAGACTCCGGTTACCGAACCACATGAAACTGCACCCAGTATTCCACAGGTCATTACTGTCACCATATAGGGGGGAAGGTGAAGGGGTCTCCACACGGGGGCCAGTCTTAGAAGAAAGGGAAAGCAGCAACCATGTGGCGGAGATCATCGACTCCAGGTGGAAGGGTAATCAGGTGGAGTATTTGGTCGCGTGGGAAGGGGAACTGGAGTCGGAAAACACCTGGGTGACGGCAGAGGAGGTCAGTGACGAGATCTTGATTGAAACGTTCCACCAAAGGTTCCCCAGGAAACCTCAGCCAGTAGCGAGGTTCCGGAGGGAGTACTTTGGCACCACCGACGAGGAGGAGGAACTGGAAGGATTCAGGGAATCGGAGTTGGAAGAAGGTACAGACTCCGATGAGGAGGAGTACTTAGAAACCGGAAACAGCAACCGGTGGAGGGAAGTGTTCGAAACTTCGGAAGATGAGGGAGGTTCTTTCAGGGGTTTTGCTCCCTCGCCTCCCGCAGAGGAGGGAAGGGGAGGTGGTGAAGGGGGCCCTGGAGGGGAGGTGGATGTCAGGGAACTGCCATCGGAGAAACAGGAGGTGAAAGGGCTCACAGAGGCTGAGAGAGACTTATCAGCTGGGGAGGGAACCAGCAGGGGGAGAGGAAGGGCTCCAAGGGAAAGTGAGTCGGAGGGAGGGCTCAGAGACACTTCCAGCGAAAATAGTGGGGAGGTTTCAGGACCTCCCATAGGGACACCCACTCCTCGCCGGAAACTGTCACGCCGAGAGTCCAGAAGACGCGTTTCCGTTAAGGAACTTTTATGCTGGAAGAAGTTCCGTAAACGCCCATTGTCCGATTCTACGAGCGACTGATGGAGCCATGCTTAAGGAGCTCCGTCACAGACAGAGGTTTGTGGACTTAGCCAACCTTGAGGGACTAGGACTTTACGCACAAGCAGCTCATCATCCCATCACAGATATGTTTAGAGACCCATGCACGCTCTATCAGCAGAGTGTGTAAATCTTCTCACAGCAGAAGAGGTGGACAGAGAAACGTGTAAGCATTATATTACAGCATTTTATTCAGCAGCAGGAACAAAGGAAAAAATATGTCTGCTTCCCTTTGTCTGCAGCAAAAAAAAGCAGTAACACAAAAGCTATATACAAAAGCTATATAGAAAGTGCTGGAAGTAAACAGGCATGTGACACACAAATATCATGCCTGTACCCTTTTAAGGTGGAATGGAACTACATCCTCCCCCTTTCCATGTAACCTGTCGGACTTGTGGTTCAACCCAATTGCAACCTCTGTACATAAACCTTAAGTTGTTCTCTGTTAACAACCTTAGACAACAGATCTGTAGGAATTTCGTTTCCTGGCATGTAGGACACCAGAATGAGTCCTTTCTGAATACACTCTCTTGCACAATGTAGCTTTATCTGCAAATATTTGGTTCTTTGCTTGCAACTCTCTGAGGCCAACAAAGCCAAACAGGATCTGTTATCTTGATACACCTGTATAGGACATGTCACTTTGTCTCTGATGTCCTGAAACAGTTACATCAACCATTCACAACCCATGAGTGAAGATGACAGGGCATTGAGTTCTGCCTCACAGGAACTTAGGCTTACTGTCGTCTGCTTTTTGCACAGCCAGTCAAACAGACAGTGGTTGTACATGTAGCACACTCCAGAAGTGCTTGTACCATCTGTGGTGTCACTTCCAAAACTAGCATCTGCAAAGATTTCAAGACCTCCAGTCTTCTGACTTGTGAACCTCAGTCTGTAGTGCAAAGTCCCCTTCAAATAGCGGGCTATGCGCTTCAGAGCTTTCCAATCCTGAACAGTAGGATTGTTGGCATGTCTGCTAAGCTGGTTAGTGCTTACAGCTATGTCAGGTCTTGAACATCTAGCAATAAAATTCAGCTTGCCTAGAATGCATCTGTACAGTGTGGTGTCAGAAAATGCTTCAGCAGTACTATCTACCTGGTAACCTGTCACCATCGGTGTGTCTGCTGGGTTTGCATCAACCAAATTCAGCCTGGTTAATACATCAGCAATTTTCTGTGTTTGGTGTACCAGAAAATTACCTGCCTGGTCTTTCTCTACCTGCAGAGAAAGATAGTTGGATACCTCACCAAGATCCGTCATGTCAAAGTGCTCCTTCAGTTGAGCTAGGGTGCTTTGGTACAAAGCCTGATTCTTCCAGAAAAGAAGAATATCATCAACAAAGCATAAACAATACAGTTTGCTTTGCCCCTCCTCTTTGACAAACACACATGGATCAGCTTTGCCTTGGTGAAAACCTAGAGAAAGCAATGTCTCAGTGAGTTTTGTGTCCCAACACATGGCACTCTGCTTGAGACCCTATAGGGACTTCTGTAGTTTACAGACCATTTTCTTCTGTATCTGCATTCCATCAGGTGGAAGCATATACAGCTCCTCCCCCAAAACCCCGTACAAAAAAGCTGTGTTCACGTCGTGATGAGAAACGTGCAGTTTCTCCTCTTCAGCAATCTTGAGCATTAGTCTAATGCTCTCATACTTGACGGTGGGTGAGTAGGTCTCGTGGTAATCCTGTCCTGGTACCTGTGAAAAACCTCTGGCGACCAATCTGGTTTTGTGCCTGACAACCTTGCTAGTCTGGTCTGTCTTGGCCTTGAAGACCCATTTGCTACCAACCAGTCTCATTCCTGGGACTACTGGCACTAGCTCCCAGGTTTGGTTCCTATTAAAGGAATCAACTTCAGCCTTCATGGCATTAAGCCATGGTTCAGCATCTTTAGAAGTTAATTCTTGCACCTCTTGGAAGCTTGATGGTTCTCACACCTTCTCTGAGCTACTAAGAACAGCAGTTGCTATCTTAGCAAACTCATCAGCAAATCTCTTTGGAGGTTTGCCTTTTGTGGCCCTTGCAGATCTGCATGCTAGACGCAAGTCTTCTGCACTCATCTCCTCCTTCTTAGGAGAAAAGAGGCCAATGGTGAACAGTGGTTCTTCCAGTTCAATGTCAGACGCATCAGATGGTCTGACTGAGGCCTTTGCGCTCTTGTAGTCTGCTGTGTCATCACTGTCGCTGACAGCAGCACCAGCGCTGCTCACTGAGCTGGAATCCGAATTCTGATCATCATCCTCAGCTTCCTCTTCTACCTCATCATCTTCATCCTCCTCTGAGTGACTCTGAAAAATTCCCACATTACCCCCCCCCCCCCCCATTTGGGATTGTACTCAACACTCTTTGTGACCCTAATGGTCTTAGAGTCAGTCATGAATACCCTGTATGCACCTTTTTCGTACCCCATGAACAAACTATGTGCCCCACGCTTCCCAAGCTTGCTGCTCTGTGGGGTGTGGACCCACATGTCAGAACCAAAGATTCTCATGTGCTTGACATAAGGTTTCTTACCAAACATCTTCTCATAGGGAGTACAACCAATAGGTGATGACAGTCTCCTGTTATAGGAATAAAGGAAACACGATAAAGCTTCAGCCCAATATTTCTCAGGGAGATTGGCATCATGCAACAAGGTTTTAAGGCCTTGCAGCAAAGTCTGGCTTGCCCACTTGCAAAGTCCATTGTCCCATGGAGATCTGGGACTTGAGAGGTCGTGCTGGATTCCCTTCTCAGTCAGGAAAGCTTCAAACTGCTGAGAAGTGAATTCACCGCCTCAATCAGTAAATAAACAGCCAGTGCGTTTACTGTGAGCATTCTCCAACCAAGCACAGAATGCCTTGAACTTAGGAAACGCTTCTGACTTCGGCTGGAGCACAAACACATGAATGTACCTGGAAAAAGAATCAATTAAAACCATGAGGTGCATTGCTCCACCCAAAGAGGGTGCAAGTGGACCTACCAGGTCTGCATGGACTAGCTGATAGGATTTGGAAGCCTGTCTGTCAGACTCCTTGCCTTTCGGAGCAATCTTTACTTTGTTTTCAGCACAAGATATACATTTCATGTGAAACTTACAGGGTTTGAAGGACATACCCTGAACCAACCCAGGCATCTTGGCCAGTGCCTGCCATGACATGTGACCAAATCTCGTGAATACATCCTGCATGAAGAACTTTGTTAGTTCGTGCAACACAACAAGATTCAACATTAGACACATCAACAGCATTGTCATCATAAGTTATCAAGAACAAGCCACCCCGTTATCCAATTCGATTGATAAGACAATCAGAAAACATTGGCACCTGATACAAGACGTACCAGGCTGCCCTTTTATACCTCCACGGATCAGTTTCCGTAGAACCAGGAACTTTAAAGACATGCTTGTACACGCAGATATAACAGATAAGAACCAGCCGCAAGATTGCAAGATAAAGGGACATTTTAAATGCAGAAGATGTGCAGCGTATAGTTTAACAGTTGAGATGAAAGATTTTATTATACCTGGAACCAACAGCATTATCAAACTGGAAGCATTTGCCAACTGTAATTCCCGTGGAGTGGTATATGCAATTCAATGTATTTGCGACCGTTGGTACGTGCGCAGCACTACAAGAACGGTTAAAACTAGAATGCTAGAGCATAAGAATCGTATTTTTAACAAGGTGTTGGAAGCACCTCTTACATCTCACTCACTTTTTAAACCTTTTTGTAAAAGCAGCACTAGAATTTTCACAGTTGAGTCCTCAACCCTTCATTACTGTGCTTTGCTTTCTTCAAGTTGGGCTTTGTTTAAAACTTGCCATTTAGGTTTTCAAACTTTTTTTGTAAATTCAGTATTAGAAACTGTACTTTTGAGTCGTCAATCCTTTATTACTACGCTTTGCCTTACCTAGGTCAAGCTAGGATTATAATACTTCAGAATTTTGGGGGGTTCTACCCCCTTTTTTGAATTTTGTTCATTTAAAGTTTATGATTTTTCTATTTCCTTCCGAGGAAACTGAATAGTTCAGTGAAACGAGGTTTGTAGCCGGCATCCCGTCTTTGTGTCTGGCTTTGTGTCTGACAACCTTGCCATTCTGGTCTGTCTTGGCCTTGAAGACCCATTTGCTGCCAACCAGTCTCATCCCAGGGACTGCCGGTACCAGTTCCCAAGTTTGGTTCCTGTTCAAGGAATCAACTTCAGCCTTCATGGCATTAAGCCAAGGCTCAGCATCTTTAGAGGTTAACTCCTGAACCTCTTTGAAGCTTGAAGGTTCCCACACCTTCTATGAGCTACTAAGAACAGCAGTTGCCTTTTTTGAATTTGAATTTTGTTCATTTAAAGTTTATGATTTTTCTATTTCCTTCCGAGGAAACTGAATAGTTCAGTGAAACGAGGTTTGTAGCCGGCATCCCGTTAAGGCTCTGTTCAATCTTAGGTTTTTCTAATTTTTTCCTTTTTGATTTTTATTATTTAGTTTATTTCCACAAGATAAAATTTCTAGTCGATTACTTATCGTTTCAGGGATTTTCACGGTATTTCATTTGTTTTGTGCAATTTCTCAGTTCCGTGACTGTCTATTTCTATTGCTATCTGGTATGCAGGCTGAGACCCTCTCTGCCCATGGACTCTCTTGCCAGAGTGGTGCATGCTCTGGTTATTTCCCGCTTGGACTACTACAATGCGCTCTATGTGGGGCTAACTTTGAAGGTGACCCAGAAATTACAACTAATCCAGAATGCGGCAGCTAGACTGGTGACGGGGAGTGGCCGCCGAGACCACATAACACTGGTCCTGAAAGACCTACATTGGCTCCCAGTACATTTCTGGGCACAATTCAAAGTGTTGGTGCTGACCTTTAAAGCCCTAAATGGCCTCAGCCCAGTAGACCTGAAGGAGTGTCTCCACCCCCATCGTTCTGCCCGGACACTGAGATCCAGCACCAAGGGCCTTCTGGCGGTTCCCTCACTGTGAGAGGCAAAGTTACAGGGAACAAGGCAGAGGGCCTTCTCGGTAGTGGCTCCCGCCCTGTGGAACACCCTCCCATCAGATGTCAATGAAATAAACAACTATCAGACTTTTAGAAGACATCTGAAGGCAGCCCTGTTTGTTTAGGGAAGCTTTTAATATTTGATGAATCATTGCATTTTAATATTCTGTTGGAAGCCGCCCAGAGTGGCTGGGAAAACCCAGCCAGATGGGTGGGGTCTAAATAATAAAGTACCGTATTTTTTGCACCATAACACTCACTTTTTTCCTCCTAAAAAGTAAGGGGAAATGTCTGTGCGTGTTATGGAGGAAATGCCTACGGGTGGCATGCCTACAGATTTTCCTCCTCTAAAAACTACGTGCGTGTTATGGTCAGGTGCGTGTTATAGAGCGAAAAATACGGTATTATATTTATTATTATCAGTTAAACTCCTGAACTGGTGCCTGGAAGTGCCTGGAAGCTGTTTGGGGCTAAATGAGGGAGAACAAGCAGAGACTTTAGTCCAGACAAAATGGAGGCACTATAAGTAGGGAAACAGACTGCACGGGATAGAGGTTTTTGGCTGGTCTTAGATGGAGGTTGCACTCTCCCCTGAAGGACCAACCAAGTTTGCCCAGATGATGGCAGCCAAGAATCCTTTATAGGAGCTAGGGAAGGTATGCCAGTTGTCTCAGTTATCTATGCACTAGTGGGATCCTGACTATTGTAATGCACTGAGGCTGCCCAGACAACATGAGGTTGATTTTGAAGACGGTTTGGAAATTTCAGCTGGTGCAAAATTGTGGCCACCTAGGTACTGTTCGGTGCCAGTCAGTCAGTTCACATTATGTTTATAGTGTATTAATTATGCTGTTTGCCAGTGTATTTCCAGTCCCCATTTTAAAATTCTGGTGCTCAGAGTTACAGGTCACAGGGACAGCTGATACGTGTTCAGGAGGTTTTTCCACAATAGGCATATCTCTAGCACGCAGGCAGCATTTGTGAGGGAATGGTTTGGGTGTCTAAGCAGGGTCAACATGCACAGACCCACTCTCCCACTCAGGGCTGGCCCAATACATTTTAGCACCTGAGGCAAGCCATAAAATGGTGTCCCCCACACCAGGGAAGAAGGGAGGAGTGAAGATCTACATAGAAAACAAGGGTGAGGGTCAAAGCAACTTTACCTGATGGTTGGACTGGTAATCAAAGGCAGGTGCAGAGTCCAGGAGACCCCAGAGGGCAGTCTCCATAGGAGGAAGACCAGCAGTCCCTCCTATTTGCCAAGAGGCCATTGTGGAGGCAACATTTGGAGCAGCTGCTGAGGAGGCAGCAGATTGGGCCTCCAAGGAACCCTGGCACTGCAGCAGCAACAGAGGCAATGCATTCCTCAGAGGCTTGATTTGCCACTTCTGTGGATCCTGCTGACAGAGGCAGTTGCCTCACCTTGCTATATGAGTAGGCCAACCCTGCTCCTATCTCATGTGAGGCTGGATGCCTGAATAGGCCTTACGTTGCATGTGCACTGTGTTGGGATCGTCCTACTCTCGTGTAGGACCCTGGCAGAGACACATGCCCAACTGGCAAGTTCTCTCCCTCCTGGTCTGTCGTTTGGCAGCTTCAAAAGCTTTCTTCAGCCTGAACATCACAGTGATTGATACCAAAAGCCATCAGCACACTTAGGAACCTGCAGAGTATTTGCAGTTTGCATAACGAAACTCAGTATCACAGCATTTTGGCTAATCTACTTTATTTACATATACACTTGGAGCATTCTACCTTAGCTCCTTCCTCTTTCTCATCAGACAGCAAAGAGAGAAAGAACAAAGGACAATAGTCCCACTTCACGGAACACAGTAACACAAAACATCCTGTCTCTGTCACTTCCCATACTGTGGAATGAAAACATACACCATCATGTGATAGACAACAATCCCATGACTGCAAACACGGAGCAAGAATCCTCTGTCTAGTGGAAAGGTTTAGGATTCCAGTTTAAATTTGGTTGTCAGGTATAATTCCAAGAGGAATCAGTCTAATAAAAAGGTGGACTGAATCTGTGTTTCTTAATATTTCATGTATGTTGATATTACTTGCATCCGCCAGGACCTTGATTCCACTGTTACAGCAGATGAATTTCAAGAGATGTCCAGAGTACTGTTATGTTGGAAGAGTTTCAGTTAGTAAGTTTCAAGGATGCAAACAAGGTGCTTGGATTGGTCAGGGTGACAGTTTGCATTCTGGACCCATGGCCCTCTTGGCTGAGAAAAACTTAACAGGGAAGGGACAGCTGGCTGGCCCAGGGAAGTATTAATGCTTCCTTGTGAGAGGGACAGGGCCCTGTCTGCTTGAAGAAGGCAGTGGCAAAATCACTCATTAAGAAACTCTCCCTGGATTCAGAAAATCTAAGTAATTACCAGCCAGTTGCCAATTTCCCCTTCTTGGGCAAGGTTCTTGAGCAAGTGGTCACGGGACAGATCCAGGCACTGTTGGAGGAAATTGATTTTCTTAAAAATATATATATTGCATTTTTAGGCTGCATTGAGGGTTGTATCCGATCGAGGAAGACAGTTTACCTCGCGGTTCTGGCGTAAACTCATGAGCCTGCTGCAGGTAGAGGTGAGCTTCTCGACGGCAAGGCACCCAGAAACCAACGGCCAGGCCGAAAGAGCGAACGGAATATTACAGCAGTACCTACACTGTTACGTCAGTGAGAGGCAGAACGATTGGGTAGAGTAATTGGCGCTAGTTGAGTTTGTGTATAACAACGCTGAACACATGTCCACGGGAATGAGCCCCTTTATGGCCAGCTACGGGTGTCACCCCAGGGCCTTCCCAGGGTGCGGAGAGGAGGAATGGAGTGTGCCAGCGGCGGAGCAATTTGCAGAAGAGATGGAGGCTTTGCACCAACAACTCAGGCTAAATTTGGAAAGGGCTAAAGAAGTCTACAAAAGGCAGGCAGACAGGCACCGCAGGCCAGGGGAGGTCATACGGGTGAGGGACAGGGTGTGGTTGTCGTCCCAGGGTTTGCCCCTAAAGGGAGGTTGCAAAAAAATGCAGCCTAGATGGCTGGGGGCCTTTGTTTTTTTTTTTTAATAATAAATGTTTATTAAGATTTTACAAAACATAAAAATCATACAATCACATAAATCCAACAATGACATAAATCAAAACAGAAAACAGAAACAAAAAATACACACTTAGTAAAGAAAAAAGAAAAATCCACTTTTAAATTTCAAGGTTCTATATCCCTCTTTCCTGACCTCCTCACATCTCCCTTTTTTGTGTTCCTCTTTATTCCGTCAAATTCAGCAAATTCTAACCCTCTTTCAAACCTCATTTATAATTTATATGTTCCCACTTATTATGTCTCTAATTTCCCTTATCTTGGTCCTTTACTCCACCTTATATACTTTAACATAATATTATTCTGGTCATACCCCCCTTCTCTTTTTTAAGATTCTTTTTTCATAACTCTTTTAACCATATCCCAAATGCCATGTTACCTTCACATCCCACATCATTTTAACATTCAAACATTTTACAATATTTCTGTAGATAATCCTTGAACTTTTTCCAATCCTCTTCCATCAACTCTTCTCCCTGGTCACGGATTCTGCCGGTCATTTCTGCCATCTCCATATAGTCAATCACTTGCATCTGCCACTCTTCCACGGTGGGTAAATCTTGTGTCTTCCAATATTTAGCGAGAAGTATTCTTGCTGCTGTTGTTGCGTACATAAAAAATGTTCTATCTTTCTTTGGCACCAATTGGCCGACTATGCCCAAAAGGAAGGCCTCTGGTTTCTTTGCAAAGGTAAATTTAAGTACCTTCTTCAGTTCATTATAGATCATTTCCCAGTAAGCCTTAACCCTTGGGCACGTCCACCAAAGATGAAAGAATGTTCCCTCAGCTTCTTTACATTTCCAACACTTGTTGTCAGGTGATGGCTGGGGGCCTTTGAGGTAATACAGCAGGTTAACCCAGTGACCTTCAGGCTGAAATTGCCAGACAGCATGAAGATACATCCGGTGTTTCATAGGTCCCTGCTTTCGCATTACAGGGAGGGGTGGGGCTTCCCAGGGACGGAGGAAGGGGTGCCTACCCATCCATGGGCAAAGGAGAGGGAACACTGTAATGAAGCAATGGAAAAACTTGATTCCAGGTGGAGAGGGCATCAGGTAGAGTACTTGGTGGCCTGGGACGGAGAACCCAGCTCCGAAAACACGTGGGTTCCCGCAGGATCCATCACAGAGGATTATCTGGTGGAAGAATTCCATGGTTTGTTCCTGCATAAGCCTAAACCCCCAGCGAGGTTCTTGAAGGAGGAGTTCAGACCCACGGACGACCAAGGGGACTTCGTAGGTTTCCCTGCCTCAGAGGAGGAGGAAGGCCGCAGGGATGAGGTCGGGGAAGTGTCCGAGGGAGAAGAAGCAGACTGGGAAGTCCAACCAGCGGGAAGGGACCCAAGAGGATGGCAAGCAGCTTTTGAATCCACGGAGGATGATGACGGGTCTTTCCGGGGTTTTCCTCCATTGCCGGCCGATGCTCAAGAGGAGGAGATGGTTAAAGACCTCACCAACGGGGAGGGGGGTCTTGAGGAGGGGGTGGATGTCAGGGAACTGCCATCGGCTCAGGGGCGAGAGGGGAAAAGCCGGATGGATTACAGAGAGCCCCCAAAGATTGTGGGAAGCAGCACCTCCTCAGCGGAGGGGAATAGCCATGCCTCTAGTGGAGAGGAGCTTCAGGGCTCGGAGGAGGCGAGGCGGTGCCAGGACACCTTGCCTGAGCAAAGTGGGGAGGAGAGAGGTCCTCCGTTACCCACGCCTTCCTTGCGCAGTAGGCTTCCGCGCAGAGAGGGGAGGCGCAGACTGGGCATCAAGCAACTACTCTGCTGGGGAAGGTTTAAGGACCGCCCACTCTCAGATTCTGCCAGTGAATGAGCAAGCCACGGAATAGAGGAGCTCTGCATGGTGAAGGGGTTTTTTTGCACCAATAACAAGGCTTTACAACAGACTAGGGAGGCATTTGCCTGATTGCTCTCGAGCAACCCCCTGATACCTGTAACATATATACCGTAGTTTTCACTCTATAGGATGCACTTTTCCCCCTCCAAAAATGAAGGGGAAATGTGTGTGCGTCCTATGGAACGAATGCAGGCTCCTTGGCTTCAGCGATAGCAACGCGAAGCCTCCGAAGCGCAGAGGGAGCGCTCCCTCCGCGCCTCGGAGGCTTCGCGTTGCTTTCGCTGAAGCCAGGAGAGCAAGACTCTCTCAGCTTCAGCAGAGAGGGAGAGCTGTGCAACGCCCCTTCAGCCAAGCGGGAGGAGAAATGGAAGGGGCTCCGTTTCTCCTGCCACTTCGCTGAAGGGGCGCTGAGCAGAGAGGGGGAGAATTTTTTTTCGTGTTCTCCCCCTCTAAAACAAGGTGCGTCTTATAGAGCGAAAAATACCCTATGCTGGTTTTTCCATGTATACATCCTCTAACAATATTTCTCTAACAATTTTTCATATTCCCCCCCCCCTCCTCCCCTGGACTTCCCTCATGTTCCCATTTTGTTTTATTTCCATATTACTCACCCTGCGTGTTGTTTCCCAAAATTTTCCCCATACATCTTACTTTTTGTTATATACAATTGTGTTTGTTTATTCAAACCCTGCCAGTGAGTCCAATTCTTTATGTTGCCTCTTCATATATGTTGTAAATGGTTCCCATTCTCTTTTAAAATCTTTGTTATCCTTTTCATGTCATTCCTGTGTTAATTTTGCCAGTTCTGCACATTCCATAAGTTTCCCTTGCCATTGTTCTTTCGTTGGTATTTCTTCTGTCTTCCAAACTTGTGCTAATATAATTCTTGCTGCTGTTGTTGCATACATAAATAATTTCCAATTTTCTTTTTTTAAATATTGAGCTAAAATTCCTAGGAGGAATGCTTCTGGTTTCTTAACAAAAGTCTTCTTAAGCATTTTTTTTCAATTCGTTATATATCATTTCCTAATAATTTCTAGCCCTTTTGCACTCCCACCACATATGATAAAATGTACCATCTTTTTCTTTACGTTTCCAACAGGTTTTAAATCCCTTTTTATACATTTTTGCCACTTTCTTTGGTGTAATATACCATCATATTCAAAAAATTCTCTTTCAATAAGATACAATCTGTAAATTTTAAATTCACCTCCCACATCTTTTCCCAATCTTCCAGTTGTATATTATGACCTAAATCCTGAGCCCACTTTATTTGTGCTGACTTTACCATTTTGTTCAGCGTTTCCCCATATAACAGGAGATTATACATTTTTTTAAAGTAATTTCGTATCACTCTCAATTATCTCTTTTTGAAAGTTTGACACAGTAGCTCAAACCTTTCTTATTGTCTTCCTTAAACTGTTTGTTCAGTTGTCTATGATGTAACCAACTTTGCAATGTAGTCTTTAGTTCCTCATATTCTTTCAGCTTTAACCCTTTTTCAGCCCCTATTAATAATTCTCTGTACGTCAGCCAACTGGAGGAAATTGATTTTCTAGATCCATATCAGTCAGGATTTAGGCCCAGTTTTGCACATTTCGCTTTGGCAAGGGAAATGTGTCCCTGTTAATTCTCCCCAACCTCTCAGTGTATTTTGATACCATCAACCATAGTATCCTTCTACTTGGATGGTCCAGAGGGTGATGCTTGGTGAGTGCTCTTCGTCTCCATTTGGAACCCCAAATTTTATCCCCTGTGTTGTTGAACATGTATCTACATGAAACCTCTGAGTGAGGTCAACTGGAGTTTTGGAGTACGTTGTCAGCAATATGCTGATGACACACATCTCTATTCCTCCTTTGCATCTGCAGGTGTGGCAGTGGATGTGTTGGACCATTGTCTTGCCTCTGTAATGGACTGGACGAGAGCCAGTAAAGTGAAGCTTAATCCGGATAAGGCTCAGGCACTGTTAGTGGGTCATTCTCTGGACTGGATAGAGTGGAGGTTGCCCATTCTTGATGGGTTTGCACTCCCCCTGAGGGAATGGGTACACAGCTTGGGAGTACTCCTGGGTCCATTGCTGTCACTTGAGGCTCAGGTGACCTTGGTGGGGCAGAGTGCCTTCCATAAGCTTTGGCTTATGGTCCAGCTGCACCCCTATCTGGACAGGGCTAACCTAACTTCTATCATCTGTGCTTTGGCAAGATCTAGGTTAGATTTCTGCAATGTGTTATACATAGGACTGCCTCTGAAGAAAGCTGCTGCAAAATTTGGTAGTCAGATTGCTCACCAAGGCAATTACACTTTGAGCATAAAATGCCAACCCTAACCCAACTGCACTGCGTGCAAGTTAGTTTCTGGGCCCAATTCAGAGTACTGGTTTTGACCTATAAAGCCTTAACCAGCTCAGGAATGCAATAACTCAAGGACCACCTCTCCCTATATGCGCCGTCTCTGATGCTCTTGCTTGTGTGCCTCCACCATGAGAGGTCTGGAGGGCAGCAAAATGAGAATGGGCCTCTTCTGTGGTGGCTTCCCACTTGTGGAAGGCTTTCCCCAGAGAGGCTTGCCTGACGCCATCGTTGCATACCTTTAGGCACCAGACAAAAACATTCCTCTTCTTCCAGGCCTAATTAAACAACCTATGGCCTTTTAAACTGGGGGGGGGGTACTGTTTTTGCTTATTACTATGTTACATATTTTTGTGTTTTTATATTGTAAACTTCCCTGTAATCCTCAGATGAAGATGAAGATATACATTTAATGATGATGATATGGGACTTGTTTCTTTTTCTGCAGCTTGACATATGGTCCAGGTCCAACTATCAAGTGTTTCAAAAGGCAAGTTTCTTTGTTTCTAAATGGTGTCTGCTTTATGTTATGTTATTTTATTTCATATTTGAATATGACCTTGTATATACACCGTTTTCAAAATGTGCACATACAGTGGAACCTCGTTTTGTGGCTGGGATCCGTTCCGGAGCCCCGGTCCCTAACCAAAAATGATGCAGGCCAAAGTGCATGCACGAGCGGCAAACCTGGAAGTAACCCGTTCCTGTACTTCTGGGTTTGCTGCGGACGTTCACCGGAATGGACGCAAGCGGAGGCAGACGCAGGACGAGGTTTGACTGTACTGTCTCTTAGGTTGCATATGCATTCTGAAGTAAGTGAATGCTTGTTTAGTTAAATGTTCTGGCAACTGTTCTGGATTCCACCTTCCTCAACACACTTGGAGCTTCACAGATGTGCTAGAAGGCAAAGGTGGCCATTTTAAGAACAGGCTGCAGTAATTCTCTGCATATGCAGAGAGCTCACAATTTGGTTTAAAAGAAAACACTCAATTTCATTCTGTCTCCTGTATTACGTCTGTGAAGTATTAGGATGTTGAGTCTATAGATCCAGTAGTCAACTCTTCTAAATTCCCAAGCAAATTATAAAGCATATGTACGTGTGCATGTACTATATATGATTGGTAAAAAGTATTTATCCACCCACATGTCAGAAAAATAAATTAGATGTTTGCTGCATGTGGTGGGAATGTCTGGTAGCAATAAGGTTTTGGAAAACAATAGTCGACTAAAGGTTTTAGAATATGAGACTCCTTATGACTCGGTTTTTGTTTATTTTTGTTGAATCGTATGAAATGTTTTTCAATGGTAACAGCACCTAGAATTTTATATGCAGAAAATAGGGATTGTCAAAAGCACCATTTATTAAGGAAGGGTGTGATAAAATATAGGAACTTGTCTCAATGGGTAATTAACACATTTAAATTATATTTAAAAAATAATCATGGATTTACAGTATTTTTAAATATTACATTTATGTCAAGATTAATTTTGGTTATTCTGTTCCTAGCAGGTAGCCTATATTATCATTTTTGCCTTGAACTTTGTTTGTAAACATTGTAGAGTTGGAAGGGATTCCAAGGGTCATCTAGTCCAACCCCCTGCAATGCAGGAATGTAACATGTAACAACCAGGATTGGTTGGATGGTTCAGTTTTCATGTGAATTTTCATTTTAAGCTTCTGTAAATTTGGGGCATGATTTGTCGTTGCTGTTCTTAAACTTCATATGTAAGCTGAGCTATTGATACATACTCTCTAATACACACACACACACACACACACACACACACACACAAATTACAAGACATTTGGTCCATTATAAGAGCTATTGAAACTGTAGTAATTGTATTGTAAATGGCCACTTGC
Organism: Podarcis raffonei; assembly: GCF_027172205.1. Taxonomy (NCBI): domain Eukaryota; kingdom Metazoa; phylum Chordata; class Lepidosauria; order Squamata; family Lacertidae; genus Podarcis; species Podarcis raffonei. The sequence goes on from NC_070620.1 coordinate 30,341,523, forward strand.
TTGGCAGGGTCACAGTTGGTGAGTAAAGATTACCACGTGTGTACAACATGTTAGGCTTTAGCAGGTGTTGTTTACCACGTCCAAGAAACAGGTTGTCAACCCAAGGAAGGGCAGAGATCTCATCGGCACTGGGACAACAGTAAAGAAGACAGTGCTCAGGACAAAATACTCAGACTCTTGACAAGTTGCTTAGGCCCTAGAAGCTGGTTTTGAGCCTGGGGCTTTATAGGTCCTTGTTGATCCTGTTTGACCTGTGCAGCTAATAATATTCACTCTGTCTGGTTCTACATTCCATTGAGCTTTGTTTGACAGGCTTACCTGGCAAGTTAGAGTGCTGGTGACGAAGGTCCTAGTTTCAGGTGTGGGCAGACACACACATGCATCTACATGTATATGTTTAAACTTACTATTTTTCTTTCAAAATAAGAAAGATTATTATTTTAAGTGTCCATCTTAAATGTGATTTGACACAGCAGGGAGAGAAATGCTTAAATCATTCCCCTATGAACCTATACAATGTTGGTTTCTATGCCTATTTCAAGTTCTAGGGATTGATGAATGACCTAAGAATTACAAGACTTTTGGTGCATTAAAAGACCTATTGATGATGTGGTGTAAGTAACCACTTGCCTAATGGTGTCTGTGGTGTGGAGTAAAAATCACTTCCATAAGGAGACCAGGTCAAAGATGGTAGACACTAGCAGATTTGCCTCAACTGCTTTAATCCCAACTCCAAGGGGATGACTTGACATTCCAAGTTTAAGCTAAACCCATTCTCATTTTATGGGATCCAAATCTGAAGTTGAAGGAACTTAAAAAGTCCAATATACTTTGCATAATTTCCTGTCCCATTTCCCCCCTCTGGTACAGTGGCTTACAAAGTGTTCTGAAGAACCTTGTGATACGTCAGAGTGTATTGATGGTTTCTCAGTAGGAAGTGTTGGCAAGGAAACGGGGGCAGTTGGCAGGTCCCCATCTGGCTCCAGCCCACAGGCCGGTGTGCCGGGCAATCTCCAGTCCTTGGATCAGCATGAATCTGTGACCCGAGCCCAGGCTTTTGAAGACTGAGCATGCTACTCAGCAGCGTAAATGCGCAAACAGAAGTGGCAGGAGAGGTTGTGTGAGCATATTTACAAGCAGTTTATTCAGCATACATCAGGACAAAAGGAAACATGTCTGATCTCCTTTGTGTCCAAAGCAAGACAGCTAAAGCAAAAGCAATGCACAAACGGAAGTTCCCAGCAAGCTGTGCTGGACTGTAAACAGACATGTGACATGCAACAATCCACACGTCTGTTCTTAAGGTGGTACGGAATATCCACACAGGAAGATCAGGAAGATTACCGATCTTTCCCTCCAATATATGGCTGACAGTGTTATACACTTGCTAAGGAACCTGGTTCACATGGAATGACATTGAGGGGCCTAATAGGACCTGTCCAGCATCCTATGTGACATCCTAGAATGCCACATATGGAGAAGTTCTTCAACAGATGTGGAAAATAGTTGACTAAAAGTTGAAAGTTTCGAAAAGCCATTGCTCAAGTTTGTCAAACAAATACCAGCAGGAGACTCTTGAGCTTGGGCCTGGCCTGGAGGCATTCCACTACAATTCCTGTATAGATATCTCTTGAAACTTTTGGTGCCAGGATTCTGTGTTCACCCAGAAGTAAATAATTTTGACCTGTGATGCCAGCTTCCTCCAGATCATAGAATAGCTTCAGGGAGGTAGGTATCAGCCCATTCCCTGACTAGCATTAAGAGGCAGAATAACACAGTAAGTTAGTCTGTTACCCGAGAGACAAGTGAGAATTAACAGATGATTGAGAAAAAATTGGTCAAGCCGTAAGACTGAGAGAGGGTGAGAGCTTAGCATAAGTTTACCAGACGTCCCCGTTTCCCAGGGACAGTCCCTGGATTTACAAATCAGTCCCCTGACAAAATCCATCTATTTAGTAGGAAGTTGAAATGTGTCCCCGGATTCATTGAAAAAAGTCTGGTAACCTTAGCTTAGCAGATAAGATGGGAACTCTGGAGTGGAAATAAATGGTGTGCTGGTTAGAGTGTTGGACTAGGACCTGGGAGACCAAGCTTCAATTCCCCACTCAAGACACGTAGCTTTATGGGTGATCTTGGGCCAGTCACCATCTCCCAGCCTACCTATTGCACAAGGCTGGTTGTCAGGATGCTATGGGTTTGGGAAGAGAGAGAGCGAAAGAGAGATGCCACCCTGAGCTTCTTGGAAAATAAGGCTGATGTTTCATTTATTTGTTTGCTTTTCTCTGTTTTTACGCCACCCTTCAGCAAAGCTACCAGGGCAGTATACAAAAAAATAGTAAAACCTTTTCTTTTCTTTTTTACAATGAAATACAAAAACACAGACAAAACAGACCAGGAGCATAGAAATTCCGCAGAACAAGTAAAACCTAACCAGCCACTTTGCACATTCCATTGTGGAAGGCAAATCATCAGCATCAGCATCTTTGCTTAAAACGCAGCATAGTTGGCACTAGGCAAACCTTCTTGGAAAAGGGAAAAAGTTTTAAGGGTGCTTCAGTGCATAGTCAGAGGCTACAGGCGACCACCTCCCTTCAGGGTTACACACAGCAGCTGCTGGGTGCTATATGAATCACCCCTAGAAACACAACATGGGAGGCAGCCCCCATTCTGCATGGTGGGACCAACACAAGTCCAGACATGGGGAATTCCGGTGGAGCACGATCCCGTCGGAAGCGAGGGATTTTTCGGTGAGAGGAATCCTGGCTATTTCGGAAGGAAAAGGGGGTGCTACAGGGCGCAGTAGCCCCCTATTAAGCCTCTGGAGGGTGTCCAGGGTCTCAGGTTCCTGGCAGTGCCCAAAAAGCTGCCCGTCCGGCCGTCAGGTAGCCTCCAAAAAGGGGTGAAGAGTACGGCGGAACGGGATAGCGGGCTATCGGGAAGCCATTGCTGCATCCGAATAGCGAAGCCCCGAGCTTGCAAGGAACAGCGCTCCGCTCTCAAAACTAAGAAATTTGGACCCAATTAAACTACAAATTAGAAGATGTGGATTTAAGGAAGGCTCCGAAATAACAAGGATTTATTTGAGTTCAGCTGCTATCTGGAATCAGCTTAGACGCAGCAATACATAGAATCATAGAATCATAGAGTTGGAAGAGACCACAAGGGCCATCGAGTCCAACCCCCTGCCCCCTGAATGTATTGCCTAGAATGCTATTTCTGTTTCAAGCATTGCAGATTATAGATAAGATGGAGTGTTTCAAGAAGTGGCAGAAAGATATTTCAAGATTTGTCTGGCAGGGCAAGAAACCCTGAATAAAATTTAAGATTTTAACTGATGCTAAAGAAAGGGGTGGGTTTGCCCTGCCGGACTTTAAATTGTACTATGAATCAGCTGCGTTTTGCTGGCTGAGGGAATGGCTACTTCTTGAAAATACGGATGTTTTGGATTTGGAAGGTTTTAATAATGCATTCGGATGGCATGCATATCTGTGGTATGATAAGGTCAAAGTACACAGAGCATTCAAGAATCATATTGTTAGAAAATCCCTCTTCAATGTCTGGATAAGATATAAGGACTTACTGGAAAACAAAACCCCAAGGTGGCTGTCTCCAATGGAAGCAAAAGCTTTGAAAAAACTCAATATGGAGGCCAATTGGCCGAAGTATTGGGAAATTTTAGAACAGGAAGGAGATAAATTGAAATTACAGAGTTTTGAAAAGTTAAAGAGTAAGGTGCGTGATTGGCTCCATTATTATCAAATAATGGAGGTTTATAATTTGGATAAAAAAATTGGTTTTCAGATGGAAAAATCAAAATTGGAAACACAGCTATTAGATTCCAAAAGTAAAAATTTGTCATAAATGTATAACTTGCTGTTGAAATGGAATACTCAAGATGAGACGGTGAAATCAGCTATGATTAAGTGGGCTCCGGATGTTGGACATAATATTATGGCGGCTGACTGGGAACAGTTATGGACCACTGGTATTAAATTTACGGCATGCAATGCCTTAAGAGAGAACATTATGAAAATGGTTTACAGATGGTACATGACACCAGTCAAGCTAGCAAAAATTTACCACTTGTCTGATAATAAATGTTGGAAATGTAAAGAGGCTGAAGGTACATTCTTTCACCTTTGGTGGACATGCCCAAAGATCAAGGCCTTTTGGGAAATGATCTATAATGAAATTAAAAGGGTATTTAAGTATACCTTTCTGAAAAAAACAGAGGCCTTTCTCGTGGGCATGGTCGGCCAATTGGTGCCAAAGAAGGATAGAACTTTCTTTATGTATGCTACGACAGCCTCTACACCAAGGGGACAGGCAACAAATATCTAATGCTCTTAGTCTTCGTCGATTATTTGCTTGTAGCAGGGAGTTCCACAGATGAGATCCAGAAGCTAACAAGTCAGCTGGAAAAGAGGTTTAAGCTTAAAGCCTTAGGGCCTGTAAGCAATTACTTGGGAGTAGAAGTAAGGTGGGAAGCCGAAGGAAGCTTCCTATTGAGCCAGAAGGAGAAAATTCTTCATTTGATAGAGCAGTTTGGCATGGAAAACTGCAAGCCAGTTCAGACTCCCATGACACCACATTTCCCAAAGACAGTGTGTGATGATGAATTTGATCAGCCTGAGTTGTATCACTCAAAAATAGGATCACTGTTATATTTGAGCCAGTGGTCAAGGCCAGACATTGCGTGTGCTGCAAATGTTCTGAGCCAACGTGTATCTAAACCCAGTACTGCCGATTGGTGTGCTTTGAAAAGGCTTATCAGATATCTAAAGGGGACATTAAATGTATGTTTGAAGATATCTAGTACACAAGATGAAAAACTAGAAGTATTTGTTGATGCGAACTGGGAAAGCTGTGTAGCTACCAGAAAACCTACAAGTGGAATGGTTATGATGTTTGCCAATTCCATAATTGGATGGAGGTCAAAGAAACAAGGATTTGTTGCAACCTCATCCTGTGAGGCAGAATATGGGAGCCTGTCGCTAGCATGCAATGAAATCATGTGGTTTATACAGATACTAAAAGAGCTAGATTGTAAAGTAGATTTGCCTATCCAAGCGTATGAAGATCGTCAATTGTGCATTGAATTAGTGGGCCCAGAAATAACGAAGTCTGCATCAAAGCATATTTCTATCCGTCATGCAAATGTTAGAGATTGCGTACAGAATGGGGTAATCAAACTGGAGTATTGTCAATCACAAGATAATATTGCTGATTTGTTTACCAAGCCTTTTCCAGCAACATGTCATAATGAATTGATGACAAAACTGGGTTTATGTATATAGTGTATGTATGTTTTGTTTTCTGTTGGGGTTTTTTGCATTTAAGAAACAGAAGGGGTGTCACGGCTAAAAATTGGCCGCTGTTTCTTTAATGCTAAAAGAACTAAGTCAGCATGAGTCAACGGCCTACAATGACTCATGCAACCTTTCACCTAATTCTACCTGTATATATAGAGTGGTCAAGGTTAGTGTTGTGTTGTGGGTTGGTTAGAGAAAGCTGGTAGTGTTGATGTGTGTACAAGCTCATCTCTAACTTGGTTTTGCGGAATTTGCGAGAGGAGCTCAGCAGCTACGGGGGAGTTGCGGTTAAGGAGATGTTGGTAATGTTCTTTCCAGCGCAGTGCAATAGCTTCTTTTATCTTTTAGAAGTGTGGTACCGTCTGTTGAGCATAGGGGGCATATGCCATGATTTATTGGTTCATAGATGGTCTTTGTGGCTTAAAGAAACTCTGTGCATCATGAGTGTCGGCTAAGTGTTGGATCTCTTGAGCTTTTTTTTATCCAACAGGTGTTCTTTAGTTCTCTGGTTCTTCTTTGAACCTCGGCCTTAGTGTTGGCATGTTTTTACTTAGTGGCATAGTTTCTATCTCTTTGTCAGATCTGAAAGGCCTTCCTTTTCTTGTTCATAAGGCGTTCAGTCTCACTGTTATTCTCATCAAACCAGTCCTGGTGTTTCTTGGTTTGGTAACCAATAATTTGTTCACAGGCTGCACTAATGGATGTTTTAGCTTGGCCCAGTATTCCTCAATGTTATCAGGGAATTCTGAAAACAGATGGTCCTTAAGAGTTGTTTGGAAGCAATCCTGCTTAATAGGATCTTGAAGGGCCTGAGTGTTTATTTTACGCCTTGGTTTCCTTCCTTGAAGCCTGCGTTGAGGTATAATCTTGATAGCCATCATGGAGTGTCACTGGGAAACATTTTTTTTTTTTTTTGCATTGACACCTGCAGTTGTTCTAACCTAATTTTGACGTGCTGTTTTCATATCTGAAGTTGGTTTTGTTCTGTAAGCTCTAGTTTAATTCGTGTTTTTCACTTTTCACCATAAGCTTTGTTTTTCACAATGCAAGAATTCAATATTTTATTAAACACATAGCCAAAGTAGTACAATATGAGTATAAATGTAAGTGACTTATATAGCATTGAATATGTATATCTATGTACAGTTGGAGGTATGCAAAAAAATGTATTCCCTTGGGATACACAGTATACTGGGGAACAATTTTTTTTTTCATTTTCTGTTGCATGAGATTTTTCAACTGTTCTTTTATGTTCTTTCAATGCTGATTTCAAATTTGAAATCGATTTTTGTGCACGTGCTATAGTTATCTTTCAATTTCCAACTTTTGCCAATATGTCATATTTACACTGGGGATAAGTGGACACTGACACGTTGATCTACCCTAAGCACATGGTAATTATTGATTTGCAAACTTAATTTTTCTTTATTTTTTATAGTTTTGTAACCTAAATATTTGTATTTTTCAGATCGGACCATGGCTTCTTCAAGTAGACAAAAATGTATAAGCGCTAATGGAATGTGGAAAACATCACATTGTTTTGGCAAAAACAGTGTGTGCCGGGAACAGTACAGCAAGGAGGCTTGGAGGTGGGCTGCAAAACTTTACACAACATTCAGATAAGAGTTGTGAGATGATGCCAAGGACAAGGATATGAGATGCCAAAAACACGCTAAAAACAAGGAGCAAGGAGTTGTGTAATGCCACACATCAAATGAACAAGGTGTATAAATGACAAAGCTCTCCAGCCTCAGTTGCGTGCCAGACATTTGACAGCGCTGTCGTCTGGTCACCCGTGACTCTTACTGAATCTGGCCCATTCAGTGAAGAGTGGTGAGTATGGGAGATGTATGGATGCGTATATGACTGAGTGCATGTTCCCTGTCTTGTCATGTTTGTTGATCAATAAAGCAATGTTATAGAGAAAATCCAGTATTGGTTGTCTGGGGTTTACTTTTGCCTTCCTAGAGTGTAATGGGTCTCATCTATGCTAAACATGTAAACAGATTAAAAGGACCTAATTGGTCATAACAGGTTTGGGACTGGCTTTTGAAAGGTGCCTGTTTGTGAATTTGTTTTGTGTGTGTAGATCAGTGCACGCTGACCAACGTGCAGTCTTCGCAGTAAGCCTCTATTCTGATGGCCTGAGTAATCACGACAACCAGTAGATTCTTATCTGCTGCAGCCTTCATCCACCCTCACAGCCATTGTAGCATACCATTATCATCCGCCTGTTCTGCCGTTGAGGACTTATTGGATCATTCTTTGTCTAGCTCCTTTCCTTTGACCTTACCGCCTTGGGTACAGCACACTAAACCGCTGTAAGGCCACTGAGGTTACTTCACAAGTTGGACACAAGAGAGAGCATGAGGGAAATAGCTGAAGGGAACTCCTCTCTATTAAAAATCATCTCTGAGGCCAACACACATACAATTCAGAAAAAGCAGAACATATTGTGAAAACAATTTGTATTTCATTACTTTCGGTTTTATTTTCCTCAAAAAATGTAAATGTACTTTTAAATTTACATTTCAGCTATTACACTGAAGAAGCAGACAGTTGTACCAAAATGTTAATGCTGCTCGAACACTTTGCTGAATAGCATTTTTTGATCTCCTGTTCTATTTGAAGGAAACCAAGAATTAACTGTCAGAGTAGTAGTAGTAATAATGATTTGATCTATATACTGCCCTTTATCAAAAGATCTCAGGGCGATGTACATTAGAAACACATTCCAAAACATCAGTGATAATCATAACAACAGTCCTCTCCAGCCTGCAAACTTCTCCAACCAGATGCTGTCCAGATGTTTTGGACTACAACTCCCATCAGCCCCAGTCAGTGAAGGTTTTGCGCTCTCACATCAGTTTCAGCGTCATACAGCTGGCCAGGGCTGATGGGAATTGTAGTCCAAAACATCTGGAAGGCACCAGGTTAGATTACAGTCTCTCCTGCCAAAGCTCATCTTGCCAGACTGCTGGATGTCAATTTGTCGGGGAGGCTGCAATGTGAGGATGCACTTGGCCCATAAGTGGCAGCAGATCCAATGCAAAAGGAAATCTTCATCTTTTACACTTGCAGAAATCTGCACAAATCACTTCTATGAAATGCCTGCTATGTTCCCTGTTGCAACATTATGTACACAGCGCCTTCTTTTTAAATTATTATCTATAAATATTTTTATCATGTATACAAAAGAATAAAAATGTGAACTAAGAAATAAGTGGTGTCGCTCTCGCCAAATTAAATTTTAGGGCCAGAAAGAAATATGGCAGCAGGAACAACTTCAGCACTCACCCAGGCGTGCTGGCCCAATGAGGGCTGGACATGCTAACCTGAGACACCAGCAAGCCAAACTCTCATGGTGAGCTGTCTGCATGTGACGAGGCACATGTCAGGACACTCACCCCAGGGGCATGTGATTTAACTGTGGCCACAGCCAGGCCTGTTTCACCTCTAAAAGATAAGTTTCTCTACATGCCGTACAAATATACACTACACCCAACATTTACAGTGTGTGATTTCTTGAAGTTTACAGCACAGGAAGCAGGCTGCCTAACTCTCCATGATATAGAAAACAATCACTCAAAATGCATTATCTTTCAGGCAGATGACCTTGCAATCCAGGAAAAGGCTGTGGAGCAAAGTACACCAGCAGCCACAATAAAAGGTTCTGAGTATACGGGAGGGACTGTGGGGCTACTGCATTGTCCTCTGTCGCTTGGCATTAAGGGGGGCCTAGATTTCCAGCAATTCATCTGAGGCCTTCACTTTCATTGCTGGATCTTTTGGCCAGCTCTTGGACAGGTTTAGCCTGTGTAGGAAAGAATGGCTTTAGGGAAGAGGAATCCTGAGATACTGGCAAGGGCCATGCCTCACTGTTTCCTGGAGCAGGAGCACCAGCTGAGTATTGTCGTCCACCAGCTGAGGTATGTCGTCCAGGAGCTCCATGCAACTCAGATGCTGCACTCACCTGTCCTTGTTTGGCTCTGCTGGACTGCCATGGGCTTCAAGATCTTCTTAGCATCACTTGCATAGCAAGGAACATTGTATTTGGCACTGGAGGTCTTGATGATGGCACCTCTTTTCTGAGCATCTTGAATCAAAGCATTCCAATCTTCATTTTCCTACAATGGTTTTTATTTTATTTTAAGAAACAATAAATTATTAGGTCAGGAGACTGGGCAGGTGCGGTAGTGACGGTTTATAAACAAGAGTTGGGAAAATTCATGGATTCAAAGTTAATCCTGCTGCCTCAAAGTAGAGGCTGTTGTAGCTTGCTCCCAGTTCTCTTTTCTTCAAAGGCAGGGACAGGAACCTGGTGACCAAATCAGTCCCCCCCAGCATTCCCAGTCAGCCCACCACCCTTCAACTTGTCAATCCCACCTGCTCCCTCTAAGGAGATTCTTCTAACTTCTGTTGCACTGCAGGAGAGGGCGAGTGTGATTGTGTGGGTCTCTGGCTCCATCTGCTTTTGGAGTATGCCTCTCAACAGCATTCCACAAGGAAAAATGGAGGAGACCTTAGCTTGAAAAAGACTGGCTAAATTAATCTGAAATACTAAAGACCACTAATAATGGGTGTCTGTCGAAATTAGGACACAGAACTTCCTTTGGATTGCACTCACTGGTAAACAGTGGCTTCTGAACACACAACAGAGAATCCCTCCAATTCATTTGTACATAGGCTACAATTATCCTTCCCTCCCCACTGCAGCTATAGAACCACCAGTGACAGAGAAACAAGTATTGTTTAATGCAAGTCCACTAACAACTCTGCCACTTTACAGGAGCAACAGCAAACCATCATCACCAGGACTTCCAAATGGAGAAATCTGGATTGGAGGCCCTCTAGTGGCAAGGTCATTGCAGTACAAGACTGACAAAAGTGACCATAATAAGACTGAGTGCATACGTATGTGAGTGATTGTGATTTCACACAGAAAAGTGGCAGGATGGGAAAGAGGGTGCTGAAGTCTCCCCCACTCCACCTACTTTTCTCCCGACAGGGCTCACTCCCAGTCCAAGAGCCTGACTGGGAGAAAAGTGTCAGGATAGAGAAGAGTCTGATGGCGCAGAAGCAACTGGCATGGTAGAGAACCTGATCCCTTTCTCTGCTTGAAATAAACCCTCCCCACCACACAGTTTGGCATTTTAAAACACTGAGACGAGTGGAGAACTTCTGTGGCCCTCTATATGCTGCTTAACTACATCTCCCACCATCCCTTGACCATTGGCTATGCTGGCTGTGGCTGATGGGAGTTGTACAACATCTGTAGGGCTGTAGGATTCCCAGTCCCTGCCCTTACAGCCTCTCACGAACAACCTTGGTGGATCAGATCAAATGGTCCACCCCCTGAAGTGCCATGCTTGGTCTTGCATGAAAAATAGCAGTGGTGGGGAAGCTGTGTTGTTGGGTTCCAATTCCCACCAGCCCCAGCCAGCATAGCTAAAGGTCAGAAGACGGGAGTTGTAGTCCAGCAACACTGGGAGGCAGCAGAGCTTCCTTAGCTCTGGAATATAGTTGTCAGGGAACTGCCATCAGTGCCGGAGGGGGAGAGAGAGCTCCAGAGGGATCCCAGAGAGCGTCCCGGGATTGGGAGAGGCAGCCCATCTTCTGGGGAAGGGAATCAGCTCAGCTCCAGTGGAGAAGGGGGGCAGATGGGGGAATCTGAGAGGGAGTCACATGACTCCTTGCCGGGAACCAGCGGGGGGAGGAAGGGTCCTCCGCTGCCTACGCCCTCCTTGCGCAGAAGGCTTCCGCGCAGGGAGAGTAGGAGGAGACTGGGTGTGAAAGAACTATGTTGGAAGAAGTTTAAGAAACGCCCACTGACGGATTCTGCCAGCGATTGAGACAGCCACAGGTGAGTGGCTGTCCGGACAGGAAAGGTTCACTCAGGCAACCCAGCCAGGTGTTGGCGCCGGCTTACGCACGAGAAACCCCTAGAACCATTACAGCAATCCGTCAGTCCCTGACGTTGCTTGTGCGCAGCCCCGGAGAGGCAGCACGATGAGCCAAACGGAGCCGGCCGGAGGAACGGAGCAAGAAGCCTTGGTGCGAGGTCTGGTCGAGAGAAACCGAGACCTGGAGGCGCATGTAGCTACCCTGACGGCGCGGCTGGAGGAGAGACGGCCTCAGGATGCACAGGTCAGAGCCACGCCAATAGGGAGGAAGGTTCAGGGGCTGGTACACAAATTTGGTGGAAAGCCCCAAGACTACAATGCATTCCGAACGGAAATCCAGTACGCTTTAGAACTGCAGAAAGATGACTTTGCTGATGACGGGGAGAGGGTGGCTTACATTGTGGGACATCTGCAGGATGAGGCGCGTGAGTGGGTCAGGCCCCTAATGGCGACGCAGAATGATGCATTGAAAGATCTCAAGAAATTCTACCAGGCGATGGACGCGATGTACTCCAGCGAGGTTGAGCAAAGCGTGACACGCCGGGAGCTGATGGGGTGCAAGCAGGGGAGCCAGTCCGTCAGAAACTACTGGTCACGTTTTGCGATGTTAGTCCACAAGCTTGGGTGGGATCTGGGCTCTGAACCAATGCAAATGTTGTTTGAGGGGGTTTGTCCCCTGAAGTGAAAGACGAATTGTCCCGAGCGCCCCACCCGCGGTCGATGGATGAACTCACAAAGACTGTGCTTGCGATCGGTGTACGCCAGGAAGCGCGGGCTCATGAGAAGCGGGAGATAAGAGCGGGACGTTTCCATGACAACTGCATTCCTGAAATGCCGAGGGAGCCTTCCCAGGCGGCGGAGCCGATGGAAATTGATGCAGCGCGCGAAGTTTCAAACGCTGGCGAAGGTCGGAAGAGGGAGGGGAAGGACTGGAAAACTACCAAGAAGTGTTTCCTCTGTCAGCGACCGGGACATTTTGCAAAGGTCTGCCCTCAACGGAAGGCCTGGCAAGGCATGATAGGGGCTGCAGGCCACGATGAGAAGGGGGAGGAGGGGCAGGCGCAGGGAAAAGCCAACGCCTGGCTGCCAACCAGTAGGGCCAGCAGCCAGGCCAGCAACCAATAGAAGTGCCCCAGCCTGACCCTCCCAAGGCACCAATAGCCGTAGAGGTGGTGCTAGAACTCCCAAACGGGCACCCCGTCAAGGTGGAGGGACTGCTAGATTCTGGCAGCTCGTGTAATTTCTTCAGCAGAGACTTCGCTCTGGAGCACCAACTCCACCTGTTGCCACTAGATTTTCCCTTGCAGGTGAACACCATAGATGGCAGGGAACTCCTGGGAGGAGAAGTGACACACCAGACACCGCCAATGCGAATGAGGGTCGGCAGGCACACGGAAACCATTGCCTTTCATGTGGCCACATTGGCAGGACCCCCAATAATACTAGGAATGAGCTGGCTGGCAATGCATGACCCGGTGGTGTCATGGCATCAGCGGTCGGTCACCTTTGGGTCAGCTTACTGCTCAGAACACTGCCCGGGGCGGGGGGAGGAAGGATGGAGCGTACCGGCGGCTGAGCAATTTGTGGAGGAAATGGAGGCTTTACACCAGCAACTCAGGCTGAACTTAGAGCGGGCCAAGGAAGTTTACAAGAGGCAGGCGGACAGGGACCGTCGGGAGGGGGAGGCCATACGGGTGGGAGACCGGGTGTGGTTGTCATCCCAAGGGTTGCCCCTAAAGGGAGGGTGCAAGAAGTTGCAGCCTAGGCGGCTAGGGCCTTTTGAGGTCATGCAGCAGGTGAACCCAGTGGCATTTAAACTCAAGTTGCCTGACAGCATGAAGATACATCCGGTGTTCCACAGGTCCCTACTTTCACCGTACAGGGAGGGGCGGGAATTCCCGGGACGGGAGGGAGGGGTTACCACCCACCCCTGAGTCGAGGAGAGGGAACACTGTAACGAAGCCACGGAAATACTCGATTCAAGGTGGCGAGGTCGCCAGGTAGAGTACTTGGTAGCCTGGGAGGGGGAACCCAGGTCGGAAAACACGTGGGTCCCTGCTGAATCAATCACTGCAGAGTAGCTGGTGGAAGAATTCCACAGTTTGTTCCCGGATAAGCCCAAACCATTAGCTAGATTTTGGGAGGAAGAATTTGGACCCACAGACGACGAAGGGGACTTTGTGGGTTTTCCTGCCTCCGAAGAGGAGGGAGAGGAGGTGTCCGAGGGAGAAGAATCAGACTGGGAAGTTCAACCAGCGGGTAGAGATCCCAGCGGATGGGAGGCTGGTTTTGAATCCTCAGAAGAGGATGACGGCTCCTTTAGTGGATTCCCCGCATCATCGCCAAGGAGAGAGAGGAGGTTGTGTCGGAAAATCGCGCCGGGGGTGGGAGGGGTCCTGGGGAGGAGGTGGATGTCAGGGAACTGCCATCAGTGCCGGAGGGAGAGAGAGAGCTCCAGAGGGATCCCAGAGAGCGTCCCGGGATTGGGAGAGGCAGCCCATCTTCTGGGGAAGGGAATCAGCTCAGCTCCAGTGGAGAAGGGGGGCAGACTGAGAGGGAGCCACATGACTCCTTGCCGGGAACCAGCGGGGGGAGGAAGGGTCCTCCGCTGCCTACGCCCTCCTTGCGCAGAAGGCTTCCGCGCAGGGAGAGTAGGAGGAGACTGGGTGTGAAAGAACTTCTATGTTGGAAGAAGTTTAAGAAACGCCCACTGACGGATTCTCCCAGCGATTGAGACAGCCACGGGTGAGTGGCTGTCCGGACAGGAAAGGTTCACTCAGGCAACCCAGCCAGGTGTGGGCACCGGCTTACGCACGAGCAACCCCTAGAACCATTACAATAGTATTGCCAGTTTAAGCTCAATTGTGGAAAGACCTAAAGTAACCTAATTGTTTTATAATTTATGAAACCTGAGTTTCAGGTTCCTCTGGGCACCCACAAGCGACAGGGCCTTCTCAGTGGTGGCTCCCTCTTTGTGGAATGCCCTCCCTGGGGAGCTATGCCTTTCTCCCTCATCATTGCCTTTCAGGAGGCATTTGAAAACATGTTTGTTTAGCCAGGCACTTTTGGTGGTTGAAGAACACTGTTCCTAGCAATGCTGAGATCACTGGATGAGAGAAAGGTCCCCCCCCCCCCGATTTTTAATCGTAGCTGTTTTTAGAATGCTTTAACATTTATTCTGTGTGTGGCATGTTTACCACACTGGGCTCATTTGGGCAGAACATAAATTCAATAAATAAGCAAATGCTGCCCAATATTTTCCCTAACACTGCTGATTCAAAATACATAATTACTTACGACACCTTTTGGCCAGCCTGATGCTTTCCAGATGTTTTGAACTACCACTCCCACTTGCCACAGCCAGCAGAGCCAACGTGTGCCCTCTTTTGCAAGTGTGGGCAGAGGGCCCAATCTATACAGGGTACTGTGCTCAGAAAATCCTGTGGGCACCCCTGAATCCTGTTATGCTCTCCTTCCAAACAACCCTATGAAGTAGGCTTGATTTATAGCTTTTGGAGGTGATATGGGGAGTTTGTGTGTGTGTATAAATCCAGGTGTCTTTGGGCCAAGCCCAGGACATCACCATTAACCCTCCACAAAGGTGTTTATTTCTTCTTCCACGTACCATGAGCGTTTGCAGGTGTCCAAGGATGAAGAGACTGTACTTGGCTCGGGTGATGGTGATATTCAATTGCTGCAGACTCTTCAGAAACCTAGTGTCAGGGAGAGGAAGACGGGAGAAGAGTTAAGAACAGAAACCAGCACTTATAGAGAGCCTAAAGAGATCATTAGCAGCCTGTCGTCTGACAGCGAGTCAGAGGCAGGGGGGGAGGAGGATGAGCCTGGAACAAGTCATTCTGTACACAGAGGAAGTCAGGGGCGGGGTTTCCGCAGACTTGCATGCTGGGTAAAAAAGAAGGGGGGGAGCAGACGCGGCAACTGTGCCAAAGGGGTCGGACGTTAATTGAAACACTGGAGATGTACTTTTGAACTTTGTCATTAAATCAAATAGATTGGAACTGGCCGTGAGCCGTTTTATCTATGCCGGCTCGACAGCATAAAGCCTCTGACACCTAGAGACGGGGAAAAACCCTGTATGTAAGGCTGGCTCAGGATGGGCAGCTATGTCCACAGTGCCCTACTAGCTACCACTGTGGGGTTCAACTAAATCCCTGTTTAAATTTCAAAGGCATTAAAAAAGTTTCAGGCATTCCCACCAAGGAGGAATAAATCTTAAAATCAGTCCATGCTCTGCTTTTGCAATTTCAGCTGCTCCCTACCCGCCACCATGTGGCTTCCGAGCGCAGACACCCCCACCACCATAAAAAAACCCACATGTGGAAAGGAAGTGGGCTGGTGGTGGAAACCAGCTTCATTCCATGTCAGGACCTTCAGCTGCCTATCCAGCACAACCTGTTGGTGGAGTAATACTATTTGTTGTGATTCAGGTGACTTGAAAAACAGAAATGGATCGTTAGCACAACAGTGAATTTTTTTCTCCTTCTAACCCCCCCCCCAACTTTTAAATAAAATAATAAAAAGAAGTCCAACCCTGCTTGCCTGATTTCAGCCCCTTGTGAGTTATTCCTGACCTGCTCTCGACTCCCACCTTGACACTTGAACAGCAGTTCTTCTGGGGCGCATCTAAAAGCACTGGACCCATCGAAGCCAGGAGCCCTCTGATAGGGGCTCCCCATTTTGTGACCCATCTGAAGCTACAGAAGAGGAGAGGCAAGAGGGTGTCTGCACTCTGCCCTCCATTCTGCCCCAAAGCCCAATGCTTCCTTCTGGCCTTGCCAACCCCTCAACTTCCCTGTTCGCCCACCTCCCAGATATATAGTTCAGTTGTAAGCTGACAAAGTGCCCCTCACCTTCAACACACACTGCACCTCCACTTACAATATGAACTTCTGGCTTCAAGATCTGGCTTTTATTGTGTGCTACCCTAGACTGCCGTTAGGTTCCTTCCAGGCAGTCTGACAGAAGGGCACATACACACAGTTTTTGGGTTGTGGGACAGGCAGGCACTTTCACATCCTGCTATTTTTTTCTGGAAGAGCCAGAAGAGTTGCTACCACTGGTTAGAGGCCCCCTCTTCTCCCCCCCCCCCAGCTAGACACAGTGGAAGCCCCCTCCCAGATTCGCCAACATAAGGAATTGTAAATTCATTGGGATAAGGGAGGTGAAATGAGGAAGCTAACACAGCCTTGGCCCTGCCAGAGTGCCACACTTTGGGAACTCCTCTCATAAGATCCCTTATGGGCATCACAGGTGGTCAAGAGTGGAGTACAAGACCACCATAGGGGCTCCAACACCCCTTGTTCCAACCTTGAATTGTGGACAGTGGCCTACATACTTGACCACCCCAAGGATCACATCTTAAGTGTCAGAATTGCCAAGTTGAGGCACCTCAGTTGTCACCTCGCACTATGACAGCAAAGTCTTACCCAACTGATCCTTGCATGCTGTTCACTCGAACACAGGACACAATGATACAGTCCTTCTCACGGCCCTGGAACCCATCCACGAGGTCAACTTCCCCGACTCTGTAGAGAAAAGGAATGTCGTATGGTGCCATCCTAAATACACTTCTCTCTTTACCACCACCACTCATCCCCAAAAGAGAGGTGAAACTGATTGAGAAGGAAACAAACCACACTTTTATGAAGTTAAAGAAAACTCCACACTTCTTGTCTGAAATAGAAAACTGTAAACAGTGAGAGAGCAAGCGAGGGAGCACATGGTAGATTGGAGAGATTACTTGAGTCAGTAGGTGGGCTGTTGCGCCTCACTTTTCTCATATGTAAAATGGGAATATAACCTGTATTGGCAACCATTGGGCTAGAGTTCTGTGAAGATTGCCAAAGGAGGGAGTCAGGCTGTGCCCTGGCCAAAGGCCTGGTGGAACAGCTCTGTCTTGCAGGCCCTGCGGAAAGATGTCAAGTCCCGCAGGGCCCTAGTCTCTTGTGACAGAGCGTTCCACCAGATCGGAGCCACAGCTGAAAAAGCCCTGGCTCTAGTTGAGGCCAGCCTAACCTCTCTGTGGCCTGGGACCTCCAAGATGTTTTTGTTTGAAGACCGTAAGTTCCTCTGTGGGACATACCAGGAGAGACGGTCCCGTAGGTATGAGGGTCCTAGGCCGTATAGGGCTTTAAAGGTTAAAGCCAGCACCTTAAACCTGATCCTGTACTCCACCGGGAGCCAGTGCAGCTGGTATAGCACCGGGTGAATGTGATCTCGCAGCGAAGACCCCGTAAGGAGTCTCGCCGCGGCATTCTGCACCCACTGGAGTTTCTGGGTCAGTCTCAAGGGCAGCCCCACGTAGAGTGAGTTACAATAATCCAGTCTGGAGGTGACCGTCGCGTGGATCACAGTGGCTAGGTCAGGGCGAGAGAGGTAAGGAGCCAACTGCTTAGCTTGGCGGAGATGAAAAAATGCTGCCTTTGTTATAGCTGCAATCTGCGCCTCCATGGAAAGGGAGGTGTCGAAGATTACACCCAAACTCTTAACGGACGGTGCTGGCACTAATTGCGCCCCCGTAAGAGATGGGAGTTGCCCCCCCCCCAATCCCATATCGTCCCGACCCAGCCACAGGACCTCTGTCTTCGAAAGATTTAACTTCAACCGACTCCCACATAACCATCCAGCCACAGCTTCCAAACATCTGATCAGTGTGTCTGGGGCCGAGTCAGGATGGCCATCCATCAACAGATAGAGTTGGGTGTCATCAGCATACTGATGGCAGCCCAGCCCAAAACTCCGGACAAGCTGGGCGAGGGGGGCGCATAAAGATGTTGAAAAGCATCGGGGAGAGTATCGCACCCTGAGGCACTCCACACAGCAAGGAGTGGCGCGATGACAATTCCCACCCCAAGCGCCACCTTCTGTCCCCGACCAGAGAGAAACGAGCGCAGCCACTGAAGGACTGTGCCCTGGATCCCCACGTCGGCGAGGCGGTGGTCCAGGAGTTTGTGATCGACCATGTCGAAGGCTGCTGACAGGTCTAGAAGAATCAGCAGCCCCGACCCGCCTCGATCCAGCTGCCTGCGGAGAGCATCTGTTAGGGCGACCAGAGCAGTCTCGGTCCCATGACCAGCGTGGAAGCCAGACTGGAATGGATCCAAAGCCGATGTTTCATCCAGAAACCCACCAAGCTGTTCAGCAACCGCTCTCTCAATCACCTTACCCAGGAATGGAAGATTCGAAACCGGGCGGTAATTGGATAGATCTAAGGGATCTAATGAAGTTTTCTTTAAGAGCGGACGCACCACTGCCTCCTTCAGTTCCCCTGGGAATGTCTCCGTGCCAAGGGACAAATTGATGATACCCCCCAGGGGGGCCCGCACCTCGTCTGGACACGCTCTAATCAGCCAAGACGGGCACGGGTCGAGAGGACAGGTGGTGGGCTTTCCAGCTCGGAGGAGTCTGTCCACATCGGCTGGGGATATCCGGTTGAAGTGGTCCAATACTGGACCCGAGGACAGTCGAGGGGCCTCCAGTTCCGTTATTGTATCCAAATTGGCAGGGAGGTCACAGTGGAGCAACAGGACCTTCTCCGCAAAAAAGCTCGCAAATGCCTCACAGCTGTGTGTCAAATTGTTATTTAAATTTGGCTGTCCCTCGAGGGACGTTAAAGACCTAATTATACGAAATAATTGCACTGGGCGAGAGCTAGCGGATGCAACGGAGGCCGAGAAGTAAGACTTCTTAGCCGCCTTCACTGCCATCTCGTAGGTTTTCATAAAAACCCTATAAGATGTTCTTGAGGCTCCGTCGCGGGCACCCTGCCATACTCGCTCTAGCCGTCTGAAGTCCCGCTTCATTTTCCGGAGCTCCTCAGTAAACCAGGGAGCCTGGTTTCTGTGGGGTCACATTAGATTATTATGGGCACCACTCTGGGCAGCTCCCAACAGATTAAAAACAGAATAAAACATCAAACATTAAAAACTTCCCTAAAGAGGGCTGCCTTCAAATGTCTTCTAAAAGTCAGATAGTTGTTTATTTCCTTGACATCTGATGGGAGGGCATTCCACAGGGCAGGTGCCACCACTGAGAAGGCCCTCTGCCTGGTTCCCTGTAACCTCACATCTTGCAGTGAGGGAACCGGCAGAAGGCCCTCGCAGCTGAACCTCAGTGTCTGGGCTGAACGATGGGGGTGGAGATGCTCCTTCAGGTATACTGGGCCGAGGCCGTTTAGGGCTTTAAAGGTCAACACCAACACTTTGAATTGTGATTGGAAACATACTGGGAGCCAATGTAGGTCTTTCAAGACTGGTGTTATATGTCAAATAAATTCTCTCCCTGGAGTTATAGAAAAGATTCAAAATTTGGGGAAGTGGCAGGATTTAAAGTAAATAGAAATAAAACTAAATTATTAGTCAAAAGTTTGAAGGAAGAAGAGAAAAAAAGAGTTGGAGCAAAATATCGAGATAGAAGTCCATAAAAAGATCAAATATTTAGGGATATGGTTAACATGAAGAAACATAAATATTTACAAAGATAATTATGAAGAAGTGTGGCTCGAGATAAAAAGAAATTTAGAATTATGGAGCAGAATGAACCTCTCCCTGCTAGGAAAAATAGTAGCGGTAAAAATGAATGTTTTGCCAAAAATGCTATTTCTGTTCCAGTCAGTCCCAATAATGGTAAAAGATGATTGCCTTAAAAAATGGCAGAAGGAAATTTCAAAGTTTATCTGGGGGGGGGGGCCCAAAGGCCAAGGATAAAGTATAAGTTACTTACAGATACAAAAGAAAGAGGCGGTTTGGCCTGCCCTCCCATACCTTAAATTGTATTATGAGGCTGCATGTTTGGTATGGATTAGGGACTGGATAAAGCTGGAAAAGCAAGAAGCATTGGATTTGGAAGGTCATGATAATAGATTCGGATGGCATGCATATCTATGGTATGGGAAAGGAAAAGTACATAAAGGATTTTATAATCATATAATTAGGAAATCATTAATGAGGGTTTGGGAGAGATATAAAGATTTAATAGAACAGAAGACACCTTGGTGGCTCTCACCACTTGAAGCTTTGCTGCTCAAGCCACTTGGTAAAAAAGGAAAATGGCTTACATACAGTGATTTACTAAAGGACCGAGAAGGAAAATGGAAGCTAAAAGAGTATGAGGAAATAAAAGATCATTTTCAGAGTTGGTTACATTACAGGCAATTACACAAGATATACAAAGAAGACAACAATAAAGGATTTAGTTATACTACTTCTAGATTTCAAAAGGAAGTGATAGAAGGAAAAGTGAAGTTGCTGAACGGTGCATATAGTATTCTGCTAGAATGGGAAACAAAAGATGAGGTGAAATCGGTCATGATCAAATGGGCACAAGATATAGGACATAATATACAATTTGAAGATTGGGTTAAATTGTGGAGAATAGATTTAAAATTTACAGACTGTTCTCTTTTGAAAGAAAATTATATGAAAGTGATGTACAGATGGTATATAGCACCAGTACAGATTGCAGGAATGTATAAAACCGGGTCAAATGTATGCTGGAAGTGTAAAGAAATAGAAGGGACTTTTTACCAAATGCGGTGGGAATGTAGAGAAATTAAAAATTTGGGGGAAATGATATATAATGAGTTGAAGAAAATGTTTAAATTAACATTTGTAAAAAAACCAGAAGCACTTTTGTTAAGGATTGTAGGGAAAGACCTGCCAAGGAAAAGAAATAACTTATTTATGTATGTGACAACAGCGGCAAGAGTCTTGATTGCACAAGGATGGAAGAATGAGGAAATCCTGACAAAAGAACAGTGGCAAGAGAAACTGATGAACTATGCAGAACTGGCGAAATTGACATGCAAACTACGAGACAAGGACAACTGTGACTTCAAAGAAGAATGGGAACCTTTTACAAATTACCTAAAAAAACAACAAAATGAATTGGACTCCCTGGCAGGTTTTGAATAAACATACACAAATTTATTGAGGGATAACATAGAAGATAGATAATATAAGGATGTATACAGTTTTATAATATGCGAAAGTTAACACTGGATGAGAAATCAGAGAGGAGCTGAGGGAAGTCGTGGGGGGAGGGAGGGAGGGAGGGAGGGAGGGTTTGTTGGGGAGGTGGGAGGGAAAAAATGGGGGGGGGATAAGGAAGATGGTTTGTTTTGATAATTTGCTATGTTGAAATTGTTAATAAAAAAAATTCAAAAAAGAAAGAAAGAAAAAAGACTGGTGTTATATGGTCCCGGCGGCCACTCCCAGTCACCAGTCTAGCTGCCGCATTCTGGATTAATTGCAGTTTCCGGGTCACCTTCAAAGGTAGCCCCATGTAGAGCGCATTGCAATAGTTCAAGCGGGAGATAACTAGAGCATGCACCACTCTGGCGAGACAGTCCGCGGGCAGGTAGGGTCTCAGCCTGCGTACCAGGTGGAGTTGGTAGACAGCTGCCCTGGATAGAGAATTGACCTGTGCCTCCATGGACAGCTGTGAGTCCACAATGACTCCCAGGCTGCGCACCTGGTCCTTCAGGGGCACAGTTACCCCATTCAAGACCAGGGAGTCCTCCACACCCGCCCGCCCCCTGTCCCCCCAAAACAGTACTTCTGTCTTGTCAGGATTCAGCCTCAATCTGTTAGCCGCCACCCATCCTGCAACCACGTCCAGACACTCACACAAGACCTTCACTGCCTTCACTGGTTCTGATTTGGAAGAGAGGTAGAGCTGGGTAACATTCGCATACTGATGAACACATAGCCCAAACCCCCTGATGATCTCTCCCAGAGGCTTCAGATAGATGTTAGAAAACATGGGGGAGAGGACGGAACCCTGAGGCACCCCACAAGTGAGAGCCCAGGGGTCCGAACATCCATCCCCTAACTCCACTTTCTGAACACGGCCCAGGAGGAAGGAGAGGAATCACTGTCTAACAGTGCCCCCAGCTCCCACCCCCTCTAGACGGTCCAGAAGGATGTCATGGTTGATGGTGTCAAAGGCCGCTGAGAGATCCAGCTGAACTAGGAAACAGCTTTCACCTCTGTCCCTAGCCCGCCGGAGATCATCGACCAGCACGACCAAGGCAGTTTCAGTCCCATGGTGAGGCCTGAATCGCAAATGGAAGGGATCCAAATGGTCCGCATCCTCCAGGCGTGCCTGGAGTTGTTCCGCAACCTGTTGGAAAACGCCCTGGGGAGGCTCCTTCAGATGGCAACTGAATGATGATCTGTTGAGAAGTTCATTAATTGTTAATAAGGCCCAAAAAACCCTAAAGGATTATTTTGAACTTAATATGAATCAAGGAACGGAAATAAGGGTTATTTGGGAGGCCAGCAAAGCGGTAATGAGAGGGTTTCTGATACAACAAAACACAATTAGAAGAAAGTCACAGAATGAGACAAAAGATAAAATTATGGAACAACTAAACGATAAAGAGAAGAAGCTTAGAGGAAACCCAAAGAATTTGCAGATCCAAAAAGAAATTAAAGCCCTACAGGTTCAATATTCACAGTTAGTAAATCAAGAAATTGAATGGAAGATAAGAAGGATGAGACAAAGAAATTTTGAATCTGCAAATAAATGTGGGAAATTATTACCCTGGCAACTAAAGAAGAGACAAAAACAAAGTACTATTACAAACATTGATGCAGAAGGAAAATCTGTAGAGAACCCTGCAGACATTAGAATATGCTTTTACAAATATTATAAACAACTGTATAAAAAGGATAAAGATGATATAGGGAAAATCGAGCAATTTATAAAGACTAATGGGTTGCAACAGATTCCGGAGGATAAAAAGAATCTACTAAAAGGTTTAATTACAAACCAGGAAGTGGAACAGGCAATAAATTCAATGCAACTTGGCAAGACACCAGGACCTGATGGTCTATCAGCGAAATATTATAAGACATTGAAAGACTGGCTCATTCAACCTCTGGTAGAAGTATCTAATTCGATTTTGGGAGGGGGCAAAGCACCTGAAACCTGGAAGCTAGCTTATATTACTCTGATTCCTAAACAGGGTCAAGATAGATCCAATGTTAAAAACTACAGACCAATCTCCCTACTCAATGTGGATTATAAAATTTTTGCAAACATACTGGCCAACAGGCTAAAGAAGGTTTTATCTGAGTATATTCATAAAGACCAGGCAGGATTTCTGCCTGGAAGACATATGAAAGACAACATTAGAAATGTTGTAGATATTTTGGAAAAGTTAGAAGCAAGAAAGAGTTGTAAAGCAATGTTAATGTTTATTGATGCAGAGAAAGCCTTTGACAATGTTTCTTGGAGTTTTATGTTACATAATTTAGAGAGTATGGGGATAGGTCATGATTTTTTAAATGGTATTAAAGCGATCTATCTAGAACAAAAAGCCAACATTATTGTAAATAATGTGGTTTCAGAGGAAATTAGAATTGAGAAAGGAACCAGGCAAGGGTGCCCACTTTCCCCTCTGCTGTTTGTTTCAGTCCTGGAGGTCTATGATTAGAAAAGATGAAGAAGTCAAAGGTATTACAGTAGGTTCGAAACAATATAAATTCAAATTCAAATTCAAAATCCTTTATTAGGCATATCACACCTCACATTAACAAACAAACATCATATTTTTTTTTAAATTATATTTATTAAAATTTTTGAAAAAGAGTATAAAAGAAAAACAGAAAAGAAAAAAAGAAAGAAAAAAGAAAAGAAGAAGAAAAAACAACAGTTGAAAACATTTACCTTAATTACATTCCATACCCGATTTCCTTGACTTCCCCACACCTGCCCTTCTTGTATTCCAATTCCAATTTTTAGCTCAGCAATTTTTGTCTCCCCCACTTTACCTTATTTCCTCTAATTCAATTTACTTAATCAATTTTAACTTCTAAACCTCAATCTTTATATTTCAAAACTTATTCTTAACATACTTTTCCTAAATTCCCCCATCAATTTAATTAACCTATTTTAACTTAAAAATCTCAGTCTTTATACACCAACACTTATTCTTGACAATCTTTTGCTAAGGTCGGCCCTAAATCTCTCCCCAAATTCCCCATTTTTATGTTAGTGGCAAAAACCAACTTAATTAAAACAGAATTATATTTTTGCACCCTTTGGATTCCCGAAGCCCTACCACCCCCTTTCCCGGTTTCGATCCCCAACCAAAGTCCATCAGTCCATTCGAAATCAGCCTGGCGATCTCACATCCGAGGCACTTAACCCTCTCTCAATTTCTCTCTGCCGGTTTTCTTGATAGTCCTTTATTTTAAATTCCGAATCTCGAAGAGGCTCTGTTCCAGTAAGGTCCATATTTCTTCCAGCCAGACCTCCATATTTAACAATGGAGCCAAAATCTTGTTTCTTACTTCTCATAAGTCCAACTGTCCCAAAGGCTCCAAATTCTACATTGGCCATATTTATAATCCATATGTCTTCAGATCCCCATAAGAGGAGATCTCTCCAATTTCCATTCTTCACTTCCAACCAAACTTTCATCGTCATGTTCTTATTTTCCATTATTTCCAACTTAACAGGCCTCTGGCTCTCTTTAGTCATCTGCAACATCCCAGCGCCTCCTTCTTTCTCATGTTCCTCTTTAAACGGCACCTCAAATGACTCAGACTCTTTCTCCTGTTTGGCTGTAAGGATTTTTGGATCAGCAACAACACTTCTCTGTTCATCTGCAGGAGCTTGAATCATATCCTTTCCAGGTTCAGCAATTTTGTTTACTGTTCCCTTCATTGTTATTACATTCATAGTCAAAACATTTGTCTGCTCCTGTAGATTTCCCAAGAGACGAAAGGTCTTTTCCAGTTCAGCCAGTATTTTTCCACTTACAGCCATTTTTGTAATGTCCTGAACCCCCTCTAGAGGGATTCTAGTTACTTAATGACAAATTAACCTTTTCTTCTTTATTTTTAACAATTTGTTACCAAATTGTATCAAATGTAACCAGCAAAGACAGCAGAGACACAGTTCTCCTTTTTTTCCAACTTTGACAGCTAGTTTGACAGCTGTCAAAATCTATAAACCTCTTCCACAGGCTCTCTCCCCGATCGCTCCCGGGTTTTGGGGGAGGGGTGAATTCCGTTCTCAATGTTAGCTCTTATCCTCCAGCACAGTCACTTAAATTGGCCCAGTATAAAGTTAATTGCTCTTTTCCACACAAAAAAAGACATTCACACAACCTTAGTAATAAAATCCTTGCTTTACGATGTTTACAAGGCGGGTAGGCTGACTTCCTTTTAAACACCTTGCCCGATCGTGCCGAATTCCCAGAAATAAATTTCCCTTTTAAGTCCAATTACCGTGTTACTCACGGGTCGTTACTTTTGATCCAAATGTTCAAAGGAAGAAGTTAGCGCTCTCCATCCATGGCATGCGGCTTCACTCAGCAGGGGAAGCAGTCGAACTCTCAGCACCACGCCACTCCCGTCCCCCGTTCCGAAGCCTTTAAAAAGGCTTCTTTGCGGGTCGGGGGGGCGCAAATGGTGCCCACCGAGTCACCAGGTCCACAGGCTTCAGCGCCTGTGGTTTCTAAGGGTCCCCGCGTCGCCGCCGCGGCAGGACCCAACCCCTGTTGAGCAGATTCCCTCCGGAGCTCGGAGGGAATCCGCCATTAGACGATGGCGCCAACCCGGAAGTCCCCACAAACAAACATCATATACAGACTGTATAAAATACGGGCTCAGCGAACACAATTTATCCCAGTCCTATTCTTAACTCCAAAAAATAAATCGATGTACATAAATAATATAATACAACACAGCAACATCACCTACCATTAAAAACCACTAAGTCTCTTTATCATGGCCCATTCTTTCTTCATGGACAGCACTTAAAAATTCAGCCGCTATTAAAGTAATTTGATCATCGCTGTCTGCCAGCAGGTCCTGAACAGTTGGTTGTGTAAAAAACTGTCTATTAAATTTTAGGGCCTCAAATAATTGTCTTCTGGCATAGCTGCCAAAATCACAGGAAAATAATATATGCTCTAGAGTATCGGGTTCCTGTTTTCTGCATTTACAGAGACGCTCTGATTCTGGGATAGCTAAGTATCTTCCTCTCACTACCGCCGAGGGAAACATGTTAAATCTGGCCAACATAAACAGCCTACACGATTCATGTTTCTTCAGATTTGTCATGTATCCCTTTTGGAAATCTCTACACAAAGGGAGATTTAGGTGGATAGGAGAGCAGGTGCTGTGCTTTGCAACCTCAAGCATGGCGAGAACACTTTTTTCTGTGAGGGTCTTCCTGATAATTTCCCATATATCTTTGGGATCAGAGATTTCAAAATCAGTTAGAGTGAGCCCTATCGAATCCAGTTTTCTCCTACAAATCACTGATAGATTGTAGATTGCACTATCACTTAAAAGATCGTAAAGTATAGAATTAGGGGATAGGGCTCTATAATGGAGGAAGATCCAATATTTCAAGGTCCTCAGCCATGCTCTTACTGATAAAGGCAGTATTCCCAGCTCACAACATATTGTTTCATATTTTACAGAGTTTGCAAGTCCTAATAATGACCTCAAAAGGGATGCGTGAAATTTATCCAACCTCTTGAGGTCACCTGAAATCCACACTGGTGTGCTGTATAGAAGTTGGGCACAGAGTTTCATGTCAATCACTTGCAATACAGCTGGAATAAATCTGTTTCCTACTGGAGAAAAAAAATAGGATTTAATATGGTGGGCTGTCACTTTGGCCTTAGCTATTGCAGTACATATATGTGTATTCCAATTCATATTATTTTTGAATGTGATTCCCAGATAATTGAAGTGCTTAACTTCCTGTATTAGATGTCCATTAATTATACAGCCTTTTGGGTTCCCTCTCTTTCTGAATTGCATAATCTTTGTCTTATCATAATTAATTTTGAGATTATTGAGAGAGCAGTAGTTTGAGAAACTCTTAAATAATTTTTTTAAACCCAAAACAGAGAGTGAAATAATTACAGCATCATCTGCATAAAGTAATAAAAAGAGTGGGCTATTGTTTAAATAAGGAGTATGAGTGGTTGCGTTTTGAAGAAATAATGGTAGGTCAGATAAAAATAGATTAAATAGGGTAGGGGCCAAGATACAGCCTTGCCTAACTCCTCGATTATTCAGAATAGGACCTGCAAGTCTACCATCTTTTGATACTTTAACATATATTTGGTTATTAGAATGTAAACTTTGAATCAGTGTAAGTAGATATGGGTCGATACCAAGGTGTTCTAGTTTAGTCCATAGTTTATTGCGGTCGACCGAATGAAAGGCACTTTTTAAATCCACAAATGCCACAAAGAGTTTTCGTTTATTTCTCATGACATATTTATCCACAAGATGACTTAACACTAGACACTGGTCAAGAGTTGACGAGCCTGCCTTAAAACCAGCCTGCTTTTTACCAGGTAGACCTTTTGTCAGCATCCATTCTTCCAATTTAATAAGCAGAGATTTGGCATAGATTTTACTTATGCATGGTAACAAACTTATAGGCCTGTAGTTCTCTTGGCAATTCCTATCACCTTTTTAAAAGATCGGTACCACTATTGAGTTGTTCCACGACTTAGGTACAAGAGCTGAGTGATAGATAGAATTAAAAAGCGGTACAAGTTTATTGGCCCACCATTCTACATCTAATCTCAACAGGTCTATTGGAATGCCATCCATACCAGGTGATTTCCCTTGCTTAAACGAAAAGATTATCCTTTTCATCTCCTCAACAGTAATTTGAAATTGTGTGGTTTTTGCCAGAGAAAATTTAAAATTTTCCTTTTTACAAACTTGGTGATCATAAAAAACAGCAGTAAAATGTGAAATCCAAGCCTCATCGCTTATATTAGGGAAATCAGTGATATCTTTTATTGAGAGAAGTGACCAAAAAGTTTTGGTATCTTTAATTTCTAATGCAGTAACAATTTTAGACCATTTGGCTAGTGCGAACTCAGATTTTTTTTCCAGGAGCATGTTCTTAAAAGCTTTTTTCATTTCAAAATAAGTCTTCCAGAGACCTTGAGAGTTGGTAATATAGGCTTCTTTTAGACAAGTTCTAAGTTCTTTCTTATAGTTAATACAATCTTTATCAAACCAGTTATACTTATTTGAAGGTTTGTTGCTGAACTGAGGGTCTAAAAAAGAAGAAAATAATTCCTGGATAGTCTTATAATAACAGTCATTATCCTCCAAGGGCATCAAATTTTGGTTAGCCACAGGTTCGAGAATAACTGGGTTATTTTCAAATACTGCTAATAGATCCTCCCTATTTTTATCACTTATATAAATTCTTTTGGCATAGATAGTCTTATCAATACTAATAAGAGGACTAATATCATTATTTCTAGGATTCCTGTGCATCTCTAAAACTATTGGGAAGTGGTCACTTTCTGAGCGAGGTACAACTGTAAAAGAGGCAACTTCATTTAACATTTCAACGGAAACTAGAGAATAGTCGATTACGCTCCTACCCCTTTTGGAGCTGAAGGTAAAATTTCCTGGAATATCCGGCCACATTGAGCCATTCAAAAATGAGAGGTTAAATTCTAAAACCAATTGTAAGAGTTTTCCTCCCGCTTTATTAATAATGATGTCCTTTGAATTCCTCCCTCTTCTCAATGGAAGTGGGGCATCTTCAGCTAGATTTGAGACATAGTGTTTATAGAGAGCTGTATTATCTGATCCAATTCGAGCATTGGTGTCTCCCATTACAATCAGGGGGATATTTGGGGATTTACTACGTATTAAATACAACTCTTCAGAGACTATATTCCAACCATAATCTGGTCTAATTTCTAACTCTAAGGGAGGAAAATATATATTTAAAAGAAGAATTTCCCTGTAAACAATGGAAAAGGATAACAGTTGTGCATACTGTCCAATATTTCTGATATAATTAATTTTAAGGTTAGAAGACTGTTTGATACCACAGATCAAACCAGCTTTAGGGCGACCTTTTGTTGACATTTTAGTAGCAGGTAAATTATAAGTAATAAAATTAGGAATATTTAAAGGTTTAAGAGACCAGGTTTCCTGCAGAAGTATTATATCATAAGACTCAAGAAAATTTATAAAATCAGAATCAGCTAATTTACATGAGAGTCCAGCTACATTCCAGGACATAATAGAAAGAGTTTGGAGAGATCTTTGATTTAAGGGTGCTAGTGAGGTATGCGTGGTGCATTCCGGATGTCACACCAAGTTCCTCTGGTTCTTACTATTAGCCCTTTCAGCGGGTTCAGATAGTTCAGATGCTAATTCGATGATGTTTAAAGATGTATTGAGTATGCTCACATTTGAGGAGGGTGGAATGCTAAGATTGCAACCTGGCGCACCCATGCTGGGGACTTTATTTGGGGAGCCCAATTCAGTCTCATTTAATTCTCTCATTTTATCCCATGCTAATGTAGTGACCAGGTTTGCCTCTGAGATGGGTTGCATGCGAGCTGGGTTATAGCAGGGGCGTTTCGGCTCCAAGATCTGAGAGGATGGATTCATCTTCGCAACAACCAATTGGCCTGGGGTGACGGAGGGTTTCCCGACCCATAAATCCAGCTCGTGACGATAGAAGCATGAAGCCTGATCTGGGACATAATCAGATATGTTTTGGTTGTGTGGTCCCAGTTGGTCCTTCGTCAGCTTTGTCAGACAAGAACGAAGGTTATTCAGTCTATAGAGTATTTTGTTCTGAGTTTCTTGGGGGAGAGCGCAGTAGGAGTTAATTAAGTTATTTTCAAAACTTTCGAACCCGTTACCTTGGCTCGCCTCATATAAAGTCCCAGGAGAGTCTGGTCTTTGAAGATCATTAGTAAGTAACTCTGGGTGGTGATTAGGCGAGTCCTCAGTGGCTTTTATATCAATTAAAGTGTGGTATTCAGCCTTTTGATGAGGTGCTGCAGTCGAGGTTGCAGGACTGGGGAATAGTGGGATAGGAGAGGCCTCATTTTTAAAGTATCTTGATATTTTTACACCACTTGTCTTTAGGTGTTCTCTGTGTTTATATATCAGTTTTGCCAATCTCCGATCATGGAATGTAGCCACCGCCCTGGCAAGCAAGCCATCAAAATATAGATATTCCACTTTGTCCAACTCTGAGGGATTACTCAAAGTACCTGGCATGTATGCCTTAAGGAAGTTCAGTAAATGGACTTTGCGATCCTCTTGTGATATAAATCCTGGAGGCTTAGGATAGCTTGAAAAAACAAGCTTGTTTTGAAGCAACACCAGCTTCCAGTTCTTATTTGTTGGAATGCTCTCCTTATTGGATTTGGAGTTGTCTATGGTTAAAACGTAGGACCATGGGTCTTGGGGCACTAAATCTTGCTCAGAGCTGGGTGGTGGAGCATGCGCTGAAGGTTTTAGACAATCCAGAGCTTTATCAGCACAGACGTTTGAGGGCAAATCCTGTTTAACTGACTTCTTGGCTAAAGACTTCACCAGGTTCCCTCTAGTCCCAGAGGCTGTTGTGCTCTCAAGTAGGTTAAAAAGCTTTTTAAAAACCATTTTTTTATAATGCACTGTCTTAAATTTTTTATGTTTTTACTTTTTTTAACATTCTTTACAACTATGGATCTCCTTTTACAAGCATTAGCTCTGCAGGCTTTCTTACCCTTCCTTAATGGGCCACTCCTACAGAGGGTGGAGGCGAGGCCATGGTTACTTTCCGATTCTGCAGGCATTCCGACGGGTTTTCTCCAGAGAGTTTTACAGGAGTCAGCCATGATGGTCAGAATTTTTGTGCAAATGTCCAGGTAGGACTTTATGGATTCAATGTCCTCAGTAAGGAGCACTAGCCATTTGATGATTGAGAGACCCTCTTCATTTGTCTCATGGGAATGAGGATAAGAGTCTTTCGAAGGTTTATTGTTTCCCGAGGCCAATTCCGAAATTTGTTTTAACATTAGTTCCTCCATTTTTTGATCTAACGATGGTTCGGGGGGAACTTGGGATTTGGCTTTCAGTTTCGGGGATGCCTCCTCGGCTGTATTGAGGATATTTTGTGTTGCTTCCAATATATTCAGGCTTTTATCACTGCTTTTAGTACACTCCTTTCTTTGCATAACCAGTCCTTCACTATGGCTGTAAGAGAGATTGGTAGGAGAGAGTAGAATTTCTCTTCCCTTCTTGTTCTTGTTCTCACTCATTTCAGTCGTTTCCTCATTTGTTCCACATTTTGCTTTGTTCATGTAGAAGCGAGTGATTTTTGTTTGCGCATTCTTTAGAGTGGTTCTTTTAAAGGTGGGTCTTACAGCCTTCAGAGAAAAGCCTGAGGTTTTGCAGCCACTCCTGGTCATCACCATTGTTTCTTTAAAGTTGTAAATTATTTCTTTATTGTTGTAATAAACACGCTACAATGCTCAGCTGCAGTAAAAGTTCACAGCAGGTTTCCTTCAGCTATTAGCCTTCCTTATCACTTAAAACAATGATAAAACACTCAGTGTATCTTCTTAAAAAGTTACTTTTTAAAAAGTTAGTAGGGGGAAAGAAACAATGGCCGCTAGGGCAACTCACTTTCCTTTTTCCGCTCTGCATATAGCTTTGCGTCTGTGCTGATTTCGGCTGTCAGCTGAACTCGAAACAATATAAATTAAAAGCCTTTGCTGATGATCTAGTTCTGACATTACAAGATCCAGATTCCAGTGCAGTCATAGAATCATAGAATCATAGAATCATAGAATCATAGAGTTGGAAGAGACCACAAGGGCCATCGAGTCCAACCCCCTGCCAAGCAGGAAACACCATCAGAGCACTCCTGACATATGGTTGTCAAGCCTCTGCTTAAAGACCTCCAAAGAAGGAGACTCCACCACACTCCTTGGCAGCAAATTCCACTGTCAAACAGCTCTTACTGTCAGGAAGTTCTTCCTAATGTTTAGGTGGAATCTTCTTTCTTGTAGTTTGGATCCATTGCTCCGTGTCCGCTTCTCTGGAGCAGCAGAAAACAACCTTTCTCCCTCCTCTATGTGACATCCTTTTATATATTTGAACATGGCTATCATATCACCCCTTAACCTCCTCTTCTCCAGGCTAAACATGCCCAGCTCCCTTAGCCGTTTCTCATAAGGCATCGTTTCCAGGCCTTTGACCATTTTGGTTGCCCTCCTCTGGACACGTTCCAGTTTGTCAATGTCCTTCTTGAACTGTGGTGCCCAGAACTGGACACAGTACTCCAGGTGAGGTCTGACCAGAGCAGAATACAGTGGCACTATTACTTCCCTTGATCTAGATGCTATACTCCTATTGATGCAGCCCAGAATTGCATTGGCTTTTTTAGCTGCCGCGTCACACTGTTGGCTCATGTCAAGTTTGTGGTCAACCAAGACTCCTAGATCCTTTTCACATGTAGTGCTCTCAAGCCAGGTGTCACCCATCTTGTATTTGTGCCTCTCATTTTTTTTGCCCAAGTGCAATACTTTACATTTCTCCCTGTTAAAATTCATCTTGTTTGTTTTGGCCCAGTTCTCTAATCTGTCAAGGTCGTTTTGAAGTGTGTTCCTGTCCTCTGGGGTGTTAGCCACCCCTCCCAGTTTGGTGTCATCTGCAAATTTGATCAGGATGCCCTTGAGTCCATCATCCAAGTCGTTGATAAAGATGTTGAATAAGACCGGGCCCAAGACAGAACCCTGTGGCACCCCACTAGTCACTCTTCTCCAGGATGAAGAGGAACCATTGATGAGCACCCTTTGGCTTCGGTCAGTCAGCCAGTTACAAATAACTGTTACAAAGCACTGGAGCTGATACAAGAGTTTGGTCAGGTAGCAGGATTTAAATTAAACAAGAGCAAGACCAAAGTAATTGAGAAAAATCTGGATAATGAAGAAAGAAAACTATTACAAGAAAATACGGGCCTAGATTTTGTGAAAAAAGTTAAATATTTGGGCGTGAACCTGTCTGGGAAAAATCTGAACTTGTACAAAGATAATTATGAGAAATTATGGAATGAAATTAAGAGAGATTTGGAGATATGGTCACATTTAAAATTGTCATTAATGGGCCAGATTTCTGTGATTAAGATGAATGTGCTGCCAAAGATGCTCTTCCTGTTTCAAGCCCTCCCAATTATAGATAATGCGAAATGCTTTAAAGAATGGCAGAAAGCACTCTCTAGATTTATCTGGCAGGGGAGGAAACCCAGAATTAAATATAAATTAGTTACGGATTCTAAAGAAAGAGGGGGATTTTCCCCGCCAGATTTAAAAATCTATTTTGAAGCTGCTGCACTTTGCTGGATTAAAGAATGGATGCAACTAGAAGACACAGATCTATTAGATTTGGAGGGATTCGACAATGTGTTCGGTTGGCATGCATATTTATGGTATGACAAGGTAAAGGCCCATAATGCATTTAAAAACCATGCAATTAGGAAATCATTGTATAATGTTTGTATAAAATATAAAGAACTCTTAGAAAGAAAGACGCCCAGATGGCTTTCACCAATGAAGGCAAAGGCCCAGAAAAAACTAAATATGGACACCAAATGGTTGAGATATTATGATTTATTAATAGAAGAAGAAGGAGGTTACAAATTAAAACCATTTGATCAAGTTAAAGATAAGCTAAACTGGCTACATTACCACCAGATCAATGAATTGTATAAAGTGGATAAGAAAAATGGT
The DNA here is from genome assembly GCF_027172205.1 of Podarcis raffonei. Lineage (NCBI taxonomy): Eukaryota > Metazoa > Chordata > Lepidosauria > Squamata > Lacertidae > Podarcis > Podarcis raffonei. The sequence continues at coordinate 30,375,293 of NC_070620.1, forward strand.
TTTGCTTATGAAAAATCTAAGTTGGAGACCGAGTTGTTGGATACTAAAGATAAAAAATTATCTAAAATGTACAAGCTATTGTTGGAGTGGCACACAAAAGATGAACAAGTTAAATCTGTGGTGATAGATTAGGCAAGAGATGAAGAAAATAATATGTTTGAGGACTGGGAAAGATTGTGGAAGAAAGGGGTCAAGTTCACCGCATGTAAAGGAAAATATAATGAAAATGATGTATAGATGGTATTTGACTCCTGTCAGGGAACTGCCATCGCAGCCAGGAGTGGAGGAAGGGCTCCCAAGCGATGCCGGAGAAGGGCTCAGCAGGGAACGAGGGGACTCAGCAGCCGGGGAAGGAAATCAGCGTTACACCAGGGAGAAAGGCGGGCAGAGGCGGGCTTCGGAGAGATGGCTCCAGGACTCTTCGCCAGAGACCAGCGGGGAGAGCACAGGTCCCCCACTGCCCACACCCACCCTGCGCAGAAGACTTCCGCGCAGGGAGGCTAGGCGGAGACTATCCGTCAAGGAACTTTTATGTTGGAAGAAGTTCAGGAAACGCCCACTGACGGATTCTGCCAGTGACTGAGACAGACGCGGAATCAGGACTGTCCAGCCAGGGAAAGGTTTATCCAGGCAACCTCGCCGAGAGTGGCGGCAACTTACGCACGAGCAACCCCCCAATTCCCATTACAGCAATCCGTCAGTCCTTGACGTTGCTTGTGCACAACGGCAAGGCAGGCAGCACCATGAGTCAAACCGGTGGAGCAGGCGCCCAGCAGGGAGCAGCGGCAGTGCCAAGTCTGGAGGAGAGAAACCGAGATTTGGAACAGCAGGTTGCTCTGTTGATGGCGCGGCTAGACGAAAGGAGGACTCAGGATGCCCAGGGGAGGCCCACCCCCATCGCAAGGAAGGTACCAGGACTGGTGCACAAGTTTGGGGGGAACCCCCGTGACTATAATGCGTTCAGAACGGAGGTACAGTACGCTTTGGAACTGCAGTATGATGACTTTGCTGACGATGGCGAGCGGGTGGCTTATGTTGTGGGGCATCTTCAGGATGCGGCCAGGGAATGGATCAGGCCCTTAATGGCAACGCAGAATGCTGCCTTAAAAGACCTTAGGAAATTTTTTGGCGCCATGGATACTATGTTTTCCAGTCAGGTGGAGCAAAGTGTGACTCGCCGAGAACTGATGGCTTGCAAGCAGGGGAGCCAAACAGTTAGGGAGTACTGGTCACGTTTTGCGATGATTATCCACAGACTGGGGTGGGATCTGGACTCGGAACCTGTGCAAATGTTATTTGAGGAAGGATTAGCCCCATCGGTGAAGGACGAACTTTCCCGCGCGCCCCGCCCGCAGTCGATGGATCAGCTGACCAAGACTGTGCTTGCGATTGGAATACGCCAGGAAGCGCGGGCTCAAGAGAAGCGGGAGGGGAGAGGAGAGCGTTGGCATGACAACCGCATTCCTGAAATACTGAGGCAGCCTTCCCAGCCAGTGGAGCCAATGGAAATCGATGGCGCGCGCGCGCGCGCGCAAAGGGTTTCAAACTCCAGCAAAGTTCGAAAAAAGGAGGGAAGGGAGGGGAAAACAGCCAAGAAGTGGTGCTCGCTTCGGCAGCACATATACTGAAAACAGCCAAGAAGTGTTTCCTCTGCCAACAGCCAGGACACTTTGCCAGAGTCTGCCCTCAAAGAAAGGCTTGGCAAGGGATGGTGGGAGCAGCTGGCTGTGAGGAGGAGGGGGACAAGGAGCAGGAGCAGGGAAACGCCAACGCTTGGCTGCCAATCATCGGGCACAGCAGCCAGGCCAGCAACCACTAAAGGTGCCCCAGCCAGACACCCCCCCCCAAGGCAGCTATAGCCATAGAGGTGGAACTAGAACTCCCAAACGGGCACCCAGTTAAAGTGAAGGCGCTGCTGGATTCAGGCAGTTCTTGCAATTTCTTCAGCAAGGACTTCGCGCTAGAGCACCAGCTCCACCTACTGCCCCTAGATTTTCCCTTGCAGGTGACAACTATTGGTTGAAGAGAACTGCTGGGGGGGGGGGGAAGTGACGCACCAGACGCCACCAATGAGAATGAAGGTTTCCAGACACACAGAAACCATTGCCTTTCGCGTAGCCACACTGGCAGGACCCCCAATCATATTAGGGATGAGCTGGCTGGCGCTACATGATCCAGTGGTGGCATGGCATCAGCGGACAGTCACCTTTGGGTCAGCACACTGCTTAGAACACTGCCTAGGGGGGGGAACCCCGAGAATGGCCGTGGCCAGGGTGGCTGGGATGGCTGTGGATCAGAAAGGGGAGGTACCACCTCAATACGCTGATCTGCAGGAGGTCTTCAGTGAGAAGGAAGCGGATAGACTCCCCCCCCATAGGCCCTTTGACTGCCAAATCAACCTGATCCCAGGGGCTCAGCTGCCGGTGGGTAAGCTGTACGCCATGTCGGACCGGAAAATGCAGGAGTTAAGGAATTTTATTGACAAAAACTTGAAAAGAGGTTTCATAAGAGAATCAAAGGCGGTGGGGGGCAGCCCTGTGTTCTTTGTGGACAAGAAAGACACTAATGAGCCCAGGCTCATTGTGGACTATAGGGCCGTCAATTTGGTGTCAGAACCCGTGACCTTCCCAATGCCCAGGATTGACGACATTTTAACACGAGTAAGGCAGGGAAATTTTTTTACTAAGCTGGACCTTCGGGGAGCATACAATTTGATTAGGATGAGGGAGGGGGATGAATGGAAGACCACCATGTTCACCCCTTTGGGGGCCTTTGAGTACTTAGTTATGCCATTTGGATTACAATCAGGCTCCGCCTGTTTTCAAGGTTTCATGCACCACGTGTTGGGTCCCCTGCTGTACAAGAACTGCGTAGCCTTTTTGGACGACGTGTTAATCTATTCGCACGACGAGGAGCAACATGTCAGAGACGTCCGGGAAGTGCTAAAGAGGCTACAGAAGCACCAGTTATGGGTCAAGTTGGAGAAGTGCCAATTCCACGCCCAAGAGGTCGAGTTCCTGGGGTACAGGTTGTCGGACAAGGGCCTAGCTATGGACCCCGGCAAGGTGCAGGCGGTGCTGGAATGGAAGACCCCCAAAACCCGGAAGGACGTGCAGAGGTTCCTAGGGTTCAGCAACTTCTACCGGAAGTTCATCAAGAACTTCGCCCACTTAACCGCGCCCATCACAGATTGTCTCAGTAGCAAAAGGAAGTTCGTCTGGACGGAAGATGCACAGCAATCCTTTGAAAGGCTGAAGAAGGCTTTCGCTTCGGAAGAGCAGCTCCTGCACGTAGATCTGCAGAAGCCAATGAGGCTGGAGACCGACGCGTCAGACCGAGCCGTCGGAGCGGTACTGCTCCAGCTGGGGGACCAGTCCAGCTGGAGGCCGTGCGCCTTCTTCTCAAGGAAGCTGAGCAAGTCGGAGCAAAACTACACGGTGTATGACCGTGAACTGCTTGCGATTTATGCAGCATTTCAACGCTGGAGACATTTGCTAATAGGAGCGCAGCACAAGATCCAGGTGTGTACGGACCGTAAGAACCTGGAATACTGGAGGACAGCGCGGGTGCTCAACCAGAGACAGGTGCGATGGGCACAAGAGTTTTCCAAGTTTTTCTTCGAGATTCAGTACGTGCCGGGAGAGGAAAACATAAGAGCAGATGCTCTCTCCCGGAAGCCGGAGTACATGGAAGGAGAGGGACCGCCAGAAGTTAGACACGTGATCCCCGAGGACCGATGGGTGTGTGGGGGAGTGTTGGTCGGGGGACGAGAACTAGCCGAACTTACGAGAGATGAGTTCGCTCAAACCAAAATCAGGGAACTCAGGGACACAGGGGAAAACCATGGCGGTTTTGAGGAGAAGGAAGGGGTGCTGTATTACAAGGGAGCACTGTACGTACCGGGGGAGAACTTGAGGGGTAGGGTACTCAAACAACTCCACGACAACCCGACGGTGGGGCATTTTGGTCAACACAAAACCATGTTGCTAGTCACCTGGCAGTTCTGGTGGCCAAGAGTGAGGGAAGATGTACGGGAATATGTACGGGGGTGCGACCGCTGCCAGCGGGCAAAGGGGGAGAGGGCTGCACCCGCAGGGTTACTGGAACTCTTACCCACGCCGGAAAGACCATGGGAGGTGGTGTCCATAGATTTCATGACCGATTTACCCAAGTCAAGGGGGAAAACAGCAGTCATGGTGGTAGTCGATCTACTAACAAAAATGTGCCATTTCATAGCCTGCTCGCATGCGGTGACGGCAGAGGAAACAGCCAGGTTGTTTATGGATCACATATTCCGGCTGCATGGCGCCCCCTTGAGGGTTTTATCCGACCGCGGGAAACAATTTACTTCCCAGTTCTGGAGGAAGCTCATGAGCCTGCTGCAAGTCGAGGTGAGCTTCTCGACGGCGAGACACCCGGAGACCAACGGGCAAGCAGAAAGAGCGAACAGTATACTCCAACAATACCTACGCTGCTACGTCAGCGAGAGGCAGAACGACTGGGTGGAGAAACTAGCGTTGGCCGAATTTGCATACAACAACGCTGAACATGTGTCCACGGGAATGAGCCCGTTCATGGCTAATTATGGGTGTCACCCCAGGGCATTCCCGGGGAGAGGGGAGGAAGGGTGGAGCGTACCGGCAGCTGAGCAGTTTGTGGAAGAAATGGAGGCCTTACACCAGCAACTCAAGATGAACTTGGAACGGGCCAAGGAAACTTACAAGAGGCAGGCAGACAAGCACCGTAGGGAAGGGGAAACCATACGGGTTGGGGATCGGGTGTGGTTGTCAACCCGAGGGTTACCCTTTAAGGGAGAGTGCAAGAAATTAAGGCCAAGGCGATTAGGACCTTTTGAGGTAACCCAGCAGGTGAACCCCATGGCATTTAAGCTCAAGTTGTCGGCCAGCATGAAATTACACCCGGTGTTCCATAGGTCTCTCCTCTCACCATAACAGGGAGGGACGGGAATTTCCGGGGCGAGAGGGAGAAGTCCCCATACACCCACAGGTGGAGGAGAGGGAACTTCGCAGTCAAGCCACGGAAATACTCGACTCAAGATGGCGAGGGCGCCAGGTGGAGTACCTGGTGGCTTGGGAAAGCGAACCCGAGTCAGAAAACACGTGGGTTCCCGCAGAGGCCATCAGGGATGAGTATCTTAGGGAGGAGTTTCACAGCAGGTTCCCAAGGAAACCCAAACCACTAGCGAGATTCTGGGAGGAGCAATTTGGAGTCACAGAAGGTGAAGAGGATTTTGTGGGTTTTTCGGCCTCTGAAGGGGAGGGAGGAGAGGTGTCAGAGGGAGAGGAATCAGACTGGGAAGGTTACCCCGCGGGAGGAGATAGGAGCAGGTGGGAAGCAGAGTTTGAATCATCAGAGGATGGGAGCAGTTCCTTCAGGGGATTCCCCGCATCATCGGCCGAGGAAAGGGACGAGATTGGGTCAAAGGAGAGGGCCGGAGGTGGAGGGGGTCCTGGGGGGGAGGTGGATGTCAGGGAACTGCCATCGCAGCCAGGAGTGTAAAATTAGCAAAGATATATCATAATTGTGACAATATATGTTGGAAATGTAAAGAAAAGAAAGGAACCTTTTATCATATGTGGTGGACCTGTCCCAAGGTGAAAGACTTCTGGGAAAAGATTTATAATGAATTGAAAAAAATGTTGAAATATACATTTATAAAGAAACCAGAGGCCTTTCTTCTTGGAATAACAGGTTTGGAATTGCCCAAGAAAGATGTTAAATTATTTTTGTATGCCACAACTGCTGCTCGTATTTTGTTAGCTAAAAAGTGGAAAACCCAAGAATTACCAATGATAGAAGAATGGCAGATGAAGATGATGGATTTTTCGGAGCTAGCCAACCTAACCGGAAGAGTCTGCGACCAGAAGGAGGAGGAGTATCAGGAAGAGTGGATTAAATTTAATGATTATCTAGTTAAATTTGTTAAGTTAAATTAACTGAAAACAGCTTGCAGATACTTGATTGGCTTAGGATTTTATTTATGTTAAGTGATGAATTAATATGTTTAATTCCATAAGGTGAGGATTTAAGGATGTTAATGTTGAAGTTAAATTTCATAAGAATTGGGATTTGGAAAACCGTTAAAAGGACATGCAATGAAATTCAACCAAGGGGAAGCGAGGAAGTCACTTAACAAAGTTAATAAGTGTAATTTTCAATAAGGCTATGATTTGTGTTTGTTGTGTTTGTTTGTTTATAATATTGTGAAAACCAATAAAAAAAATTGGGGGGGGGGAAGGAAAACGCCCTGGGGATGTCTGCAAGCCCCCGTATCCTCCGATGTGTGCAGCACTGGAAAAGGCATCTCCCTTCATCTCCAGGGAACTCAGCGACATATACCAGCTGGCATATGCACACTAATCTTCTGGCATAACACAGCAAGAAGCGTGAAACAACAGAGATCTAATCTACTATTTATTTACACACTATATACAGACTACAGCATAATGGTGTCCGTTCTCTTCCGAGAGAACAGAAGAAGTGAAAGTACAGTCCAAAGTACATACAACGAAAGAGAGATAAGGATGTCTTCCGTTCCCATAGTCTTCTCAGACAGGCATGTGATTTACAACAATCTCAAATGCAGCGACGGTGGAGTGAAATGCTAACGCAGCCACCCGCTCAATCACCTTGCCCAAGAATGGAAGTTTTGAGACTGGGCAATAGTTGGCCATATGGGCTGGGTCCAAAGATGCTTTTTTAAGAAGCGGTTTAATAATTGCCTCTTTCAGTGGGTCTGGGAAGGCTCCCTCACAGAGGAAAGCATTCACCACCCATCTCCCAGCCCAGCACTTCCCGGCTTGCTTTTATGAGCCAGGATGGGCTGTCAAGGAGACAGGTGGTTGGTTTCACTTGTCTAAGCAGCCTGTCCACATCCTCGGAGGTAACAGATTGGACTTGATCCCACGCAACTTGACTAGACAGGACTCTAGCACTCTCCCGCCCCGGCCCTGCTGCCACGGTGGAGTCTACCTCTTCCCGAATCTGAGTGACTTTATCTTTCCTGGTGTCCCCTTTAATCCCTCTTCAAAGAATAAAGACACAAGAGTCTTTCTGAGTAAAGTAACAAAATGTTTACTCACATTTCAGTTCATTTGATCCCTGAAAGGCAGGCTTTACTTGGTAGTTACACAATCAAGAGTCTGAGTTCATCTCATATGGAGACTGAACTCATGTGCTGCTGGCTGAGAGCCAGCAGACAGCAAAATTACATTAAGACAACAAAATGGATGGAGGAGAGCAGCATGGCAGCAAAAGATAAACAAGAGAATAGAAAGCAAGTGAAGCAAGACAAACAAGACTGAGAAAATGGCTGCATGACCCGGCACTTTTATGGAGTCAGCCAGAGCGATGCCCATCTCCTAGGTCACATGCAGGGGAGGGATGCTCCACACCAGTGGAAGAGGACGTTACCCTGACTGGATGTCCCCCTGACTGTGCCCACGCTAGGGAAATAAGGAATGTTGCATTTGACTGCACCAATGGATTACATCCCACAGGGATACTGTGCTGAGCTATCAGTATACAGACGCTTTACCGACTACCATCAACAAATAAGGAAGATCCCTGCCCCAGGGAACCAACAATGTACCGTACATTTTAGCAACAGGGAAACAACAGAGGGAAGTTTTTATTTTATTAAATAATAAGTTCAGGGAAGTGAGAGATAAGGCTAACGAGGGATGACTACGCACAAGCGTAGTCTCATTTGCTTGGGATGTACTTCAGCAGCATGCAAGGCCTCACAAGCGACATCACTTTTGGAGGAAGACAGGGGGGATACTTACAGTGCTTTTGTACACCAGGAATGAGAAACCCATGGTCCTCCAGATGATGCTGGACAGTATCCCGCATCATCGCTGCCAACAGGCCATACTGCCTGGGACTGATGGGAGCTGAAGTCCAGCAGCATCTGGAGGGCCTATTGCACACTGAATGCAGTATTTCAACAGCTTAATCATGATTCAATTGAGAGTAAACTTCACCTCCAGTAACTTGACTGACACTCTGCTGAATCAAGAGGCCCAGTTAAAGGGATTTTAATGCCATTCAAGGCTTGTGAAATTCTTACCTATTTTCTCCAAATTCTTTCTCCAGCTGGCTCAGGATCCTTCTTTTCTGAGCACTGCATGGGGTGATGATCCCAATGTTGCGAAAGCTGATGTCTCTCTTTTTGCTCTTAATTAACTTCATTAATTCTATTACCAGCTTAACTTCCTGGAGATTAATGAAGGAACTGAACAAGAAAGAAATAGAAGGGGAGGGAGAAAGGGATGAGCTGAAGGCCTTGTATTTGGATGTGTGCCTCATTTTAAAAGTTATCACAGATTCTCTCTCTTAGGGTTCTTTTGGGACATACACTCAAAGAACTGTAGAGTTGGAAGGGACCCCAAGGGTAATCTAGTCCAACCCCCCTGCAATGCAGGAATTCCAACTAAAGCACTCATGACAGATGGCCATCCAACCTCTGCTTAAAATCCTGCAAGGAAGGAGAGTCCACAGTCACCTGAGGGAGTCCATTTCACTGTCAAGCAGCTCTTACTGTCATAAAGTTCTGCCAGGTATATAGTTGGAGTCTCCTTTATTGTAACCTGAAGCCATTGGTTTGAGTCCTACCCTCCAGAGAAGGAGAAAACAAGCTTGCTCCATCCTCCACGTGACAGCCCTTGAAATATTTGAAGATGACGGTCATATCTCCTCTCAGTCTCCTCTTTACCAGGCTAAACATACCAAATTCCCTCAATGGTTCCTCATAAAACTTGGTTTCCAGACCCTTGATCATCTTGGTCACCCTGCTCTGCACATGTTCCAGCTTGTCATCACCCTTCTTAAATTGTGGTGCCCAGTACGAGACATTGTATTCCAGGTGTGGTCTGACCAAGGCAGAATAGAGTGGTACTATTACTTTCCTTGATCTGGACACTAGACTTCTGTTGATGCAGTTTAGAAGATCATTATATTTTTTTGCTGCTGCATCACACTGCTGACTCATGTTAAGCTTGTGATCTACTAAGACACATACTACTAACAATGCCTTGTTAGTAATATAAGATGGTGTCCCCCATCTTATATTTGTGCCCTGAACAGTGCTAGATGACCTCAAAGATTGCTTCAATCTTAGCTTTTTAAAAAACTTTTAAGTGTGCCCACCCACCAACAGCTAAGGAGAACATGGCCACAAAAGCTGCCACATGCTCTTATTGTGGTGGAAAGTGGGAAAACACCAGATCATGATTGCTGCAGCCTTCCCATTGGGACATCTGGTTGCTCACTGTGAGGACAGGATGTGGGATTTGATGGGATTCTGGCCTGATCCAGCAAGCAAGCTCTTCTTATGTTCTTGATCAAATCAATCTGTGGCAGGTAAGTTACCCAAAGATCAGATCGTGAAGCTGAGGCTCCAAGACTTTGGCCACCTCATGAGAAGAGAAGACTCCCTGGAAAAGACCCTGATGTTGGGAAAGATGGAGGACACAAGAAGGGGACGACAGAGGACGAGATGGCTGGACAGTGTTCTTGAAGCTACGAACATGAGTTTGACCAAACTGCGGGAGGCAGTGGAAGACAGGAGTGCCTGGCGTGCTCTGGTCCATGGGGTCACGAAGAGTCGGACATGACTAAACAACAACAACAACAAGTTACCCAAATTGTCCACCAAGCCAGAGTTCCACACCACACAGCAGACCTTTCAAATGTAGCAGGGATGACACCATATACCTGTAGTCCAGCAACAATCTGGGTTTATAACAGCACCTCTGGGAGGGAAACAGGTTCCCCCATTCCTGTCCTACAATAGAGTTCAGGACTAAATCAGGGGTGGTGCACCTTTTGTTGGGACTCCCAACTCACATAGCTCAGGGTGGAGATGGTAAGAGATTGCAGACCAGCCATGAGCTCCTTACTCTAGGATGAGAGAGGGACCCTTGGGGTGGGGGGCTAAGCAGGGCTCTTTAGCTTTTTCTGAGGGCTGGATTAGATGGCCAGTGTGTGGCAGCTGTGAAAATGCTATGCTAGGGAACATTAGGAAAGGAATGAAAAATAAAACTGCCAACATCACAATGCAGTTACACAAATCTACAGTGAGACTGCATTTGGAATACTATGTAGAGTTTTGGTCGCCTCCTCAAAAAGGAAAAGGTTCAGGAAAAGGGCAGCCCAAATGATGAGGGGGATGGAGTGACTCCCCTATGAGGAAAGGTGGCAGCATTTGGGACTTTTTACTTTAGAAAACAGGCGACATGATAGAAGTGTATGAAATTACACATTGTGTTTTAAGTTTTCATTGTTTTTATCTGTTTAGTTGCTTTGAGATTTGTTTGTGTAAAAAGCAGCTAACAAATGTAATTAATAAAAAACGGTGTTGGCTTTATGTGGGATTTTAAATTTTGTTTCTTTATTTTACTCCTGCTAGCCACTTTGAAAAGTGCGACTACAAATTCACAAAGCAAATAAATGAAAAACTTACTTGCTCTCCTGTTCTTCCTGGCCATCCAAAACATCAAAGAGGAGGTACGGTAGGAAGGGCCATTCCAAAGAGAATCGTCTCTCTTCTGTCCATCTATAATGCAATGAGAAATCATGATAGCTTTTAAAAAGCAGTGTGCTGAGGTCTATTTGCTCAATTCTTCACTGCAGGAGGAAACACTATCCGTCACATAATCATTCACATGATGTTCCCCACATAGAGAAAACTAGCATGTCAGGGAGGTGGTGTGAGGGATGACAGAAACTGTTCTCCCTGATGTCATCGTTTTCTACATGAAGGGGAATATTCAAACAGCATGACAAACATATTCAGTGAATAGCAGTGGAAGGGCAAAAAATCCAGAGGCTTATACAGATTTTCCCTGGCGATGGCTCAATAAGTTTTGGGGACCCTGGGAGGCTCTTTCAGCAGTCAGGGATTGAGACCTTAACACCTTGTTCTTTCCAAAGATTCTCATTCCGTGTTCCTAATATATCTGGGCTTCCTGCCCTTTGAATTGCAACAGGCTTGTTCCAACAGGCTTTTGAGAACTGATTGCTTTTAATGAAAGGGCCGGTGTCATGCTGTTGTTATTGTAATTATGTGCATGTTTTAAACAGTTTTTATATATGTATATAGTTTTAATTATATTAATGTTTAATTGTTTTAAATTATTGTTTCTATGTTTTTAGAATTTCTTGTTTTTATCTGTAAGCTGCCTTGAGTCCCATCAAAGGAAAAAAGCAGGGTGTGTTGTGTGTTTTATATTTTAGAAGTGTGGGAGGCAGGTGCCAGTGTCCTTGATTTTTCCTGGGCTAACAGAAAACCCTACCTAAGAAATTATGTCAAGTAAGAGAAATTACAAAAATAATTCACAAGCTGTATGCATAATTAATACACGTTACAGAAACCAGCTTTTCTTGGCACATTTTTTTTAAAAAAGCTCATCATTATCAGCTTGGCGTACTACAGCTATTTGCCATTATAAAAGATCAGCCATGTATCAAAACAGCAAATAATTCAACATTAACATTTCAGAAATGGGGGAGGAGGTGTGCTCAGCCAGTAATCAAGATGGCTGCATAACTCTGAGCTCCTGCCCGAGAGCACACAATTTATGTTCAAAACAGTCGATAAATTAGGAAGACTGGAAAGCTTTTACTCCCACTCGGAAGGGGAATGTCAACAAATATGCTGAGACAAAAACAAGGGAATATACTGAATTTTCTCAAGCTGCAGGGTTAGGGAGAAGCCAGGGCAATGAGTCAGCAGAAAGATAACATGGCACCTGGCCCAACTAAGACTGGCCCAAGCATGGCAGGAAAAGATACAAATGCACTACTGAGAAAGGAATTTGCAGCTCAACATGAAGAAAAAGCTTTAAAAATTGCTTCAAGAAAATATGGATATGAAATCAAAGCTGGATGATTATCAAAAAAATACTTAGAACAGGTTAATTTTCATTTCAGAGGCTTTTCAGAAGGGACAGAAAATGACACTACTGTGCCAGGGAGAAGAGTCGGTGGAAGAAGATTGGAAGAAATTTAAAGACTATTTACAAAAATACTGCAAAATTAATGAATGTTAGAATGATGTTGGATAAGAAGTTAAGTGGTTTTTAGCTATAATTCTATAAGGAATATGAAAAAATGGATTATTAACAGGTAAAAATTTAATGTTACTATATTTTAAGATTAAAGACTAGGATAAACAAAGAGTGAAAGGATTTGCTGAACTAACAAATTGAATTGGAATACAAAAAAGGGAGGTGTGAGGAGGTCCGGTGTAATGAGTATGGGGTTGCTCGTGCGTAAGCTGCCGCCTCTCCAGGCCAAATTGCCTTGTTAAACCTTTCTGTCTGGACAGCCCTTCTCTTCGTGGCTGCCTCAGTCGCTAGCAGAATCCGTCAGTGGGCGTTTCTTAAACCTTTTCCAACATAAAAGTTGTTTGACGCCCAGTCTCCTCCTACTCTCCCTGCGCGGAAGTCTTCTGTGCAGGGAGGGCGTGGGTAGCGGAGGACCTGTGCTCTCCCCACTGGTGTCCAATGAAGAGTCCTGGAGCCCTCTCACCGATTCCCCCATCTGCCCCCCTTTATCCCTGGTGTTGCGCTGATTTGCTTCCCCCTCTGCTGAGCTGCCTCTCTCCCTGCTGGGCCCTTCTCCAGCATCATTTGAGAGCCTTCCCTCCGCCTCTAGCTCCGATGTCAGTTCCCTGACATCCACCTCCCCCCCCAGGACCCACTCCACCCCCGGCCCGACCTGTAGATCCAACTTCGTCCCTTTCTTCGGCCGACGAGGCGGGTAACCCCTGGAAGGAGCTGTCGCCATCCTCTGAGGATTCGAAACCCGCTTCCCACCCGTTCTGATTCCTTCCCGCGGGGTGGGCCTCCCAGTCTGATTCTTCTTCCTCCGAAACCTCTCCTCCCTCCCCCTCGGAGGCAGAAAAACCCTCAAAATCCTCTTCATCGTCTGTGGTTCCAAATTGCTCCTCCCAGAATCTCGCTAGGGGTTTGGGTTTCTCCGGGAACAGGCGGTGGAATTCCTCCACCAGATACCCGTCATCGATTGCCTCCGCGGGAACCCACGTGTTTTCCGACCCGGATTCTCCCTCCCAAGCTACCAAGTACTCCACCTGGCGTCCTCGCCACCTTGAGTCAAGTATTTCCGTGGCCAAGTGGTGGTGCTCCCTCTCTTCTACCTGCGGGTGTGTGGTGACTTCTCCCTCTCGCCCCGGGAATTCCCGCCCCTCCCTGTGCGGTGAGAGTAGGGACCTATGGAACACTGGGTGTATTTTCATGCTGTCAGGCAACTTGAGCTTAAATGCCACGGGGTTCACCTGCTGTGTTACCTCAAACGGTCCCAGCCTCCTGGGCTGCAACTTCTTTCACCCCCCTTAAAGGGTAACCCTTGGGTTGACAACCACACCCGGTCCCCCACCCGTATGGTCTCCCCTTCCCTGCGGCGCTTGTCTGCCTGCCTCTTGTAAATTTCCTTGGCCCGCTCCAAGTTCATCTTAAGTTGCTGGTGCAGGGCCTCCATTTCTTCCACAAACTGCTCTGCCGCAGGTACGCTCCAACTTTCCTCCCCACTCCCCGGGAAGGCCCTGGGATGACACCCATAATTGGCCATGAACGTGCTCATTCCCGTGGACACGTGTTCAGCGTTATTGTACGCAAATTCAGCCAGCGCTAGTTTCTCTACCCAATCGTTCTGCCTCTTGCTGACGTAGCAGCGTAGGTATTGCTGTAGTATACTGTTCGCTCTTTCTGCTTGCCCGTTGGTGTCCTGGTGTCTCGCCGTCGAGAAGCCCACTTCGACCTGCAGCAAGCTCATGAGCTTCCTCCAGAACCGGGAAGTAAATTGTTTTCCGCGGTCGGAGATAACCCTCGAGGGAGCGCCATGCAACCTGAAGATGTGCTCCACAAACAACCTGGCTGTTTCCTCTGCCGTAACCGCATGTGAGCAAGCTATAAAATGGCACATTTTTGTCAGTAGATCGACCACTACCATGACCGCTGTCTTTCCCCGGGACTTGGGCAAATCGGTCATAAAATCAATGGACACCACCTCCCAGGGTTTTCCCGGCGTGGGTAAGGGTTCCAGTAATCCTGCGGGGGCAGCCCGCTCCCCCTTTGCCCTTTGGCAGCGGTCGCATCCCCGTACATATTCCCGTACATCCTCCCTCACCCTGGGCCACCAGAACTGCCTGGTGACGAGCATCATGGTTTTGTGCTGTCCAAAGTGCCCAGCTGTGGGGTTGTCGTGGAGTTGTTTGAGTACCTTCCCGCTTAGGGTCTCCCCCGGTACATACAGCGCCCCCTTATAGTACAGCACCCCTTCCTTCTACTCAAACCCTCCTTGGGTTTCTCTTCCATCTCAGAGTTCCCGGATTTTAGTTTGTGCGAACACGTCGTTTCTAGTAAGCTCGGCCAGTTCTCGCTTCCCCACCAAGGTTCCCCCCCACGCCCATCGGTCCTCGGGGATCACGTGTCGTATCTCCGGCGGCCCCTCTCCTTCCATGTACTCCGGCTTCCGGGAGAGAGCATCTGCCCTTACGTTTTCCTCTCCTGGCACGTATCGGATTTCGAAGGAAAACTTGGAGAACTCCTGTGTCCATCGAATCTGTCTCTGGTTGAGTACTCGTGCGGTCCTCCAGTATTCCAAGTTCTTGTGATCTGTACAAACCTGGATCTTGTGTTGCGCCCCTATTAGTAGATGGCGCCATCGACGAAACGCCGCATAGATCGCAAGCAGTTCGCGGTCATACACAGTATAGTTTTGCTCCGACTTGCTCAGCTTTCTTGAGAAAAAGGCACACGGTTTCCATTCCTGCTTGCTCCTCCCGGGCTGCAAAAGGACCGTCCCAATGGCTCTGTCGGACGCGTCGGTCTCTAGCCTCATGGGTTTCTCCAGATCTACGTGCAGGAGCTGCTCTTCCGATGCGAACGCCTTCTTCAGTCTTTCAAAGGATTGCTGGGCCCCCTCTGTCCAGACGAACTTCCTTTTGCTACTGAGACAATCTGTGATGGGCGCTGTCAAGTGGGCGAAGTTCTTGATGAACTTCCTGTAGAAGTTGCTGAACCCTAGGAATCTCTGCACGTCCTTCCGGGTTTTGGGAGCCTTCCACTCCAGCACTGCCTGCACCTTGCTTGGGTCCATCGCTAGGCCTTTGTCTGACAACCCCAGAAACTCGACTTCTCTGGCGTGAAACTGACATTTTTCCAGCTTGACCCACAACTGGTGCTTCTGCAGTCATTTTAGCACTTCCCTGACGTCTCTGACATGTTGCTCATTGTCCGAATAGATTAAGACATCGTCCAAGAAGGCTACGCAGTTCTTGTACAGCAGAGACCCCAACACGTGGTGCATGAAAGCTTGAAAACAGGTGGAGCCCGACTGTAATCCAAAAGGCATAACTAGGTACTCAAAGGCCCCTAGGGGTGTGAAGATTGTGGTCTTCCATTCATCCCCCTCCCTCATCCTAATCAAATTGTATGCTCCCCTGAGGTCCAGCTTGGTAAAAAATTTTCCCTGCCTCACCCGCGTTAAAATGTCGTCAATCCTGGGCATTGGGAAGGTCACGGGTTCCGACACCAAATTGACGGCCCGATAGTCCACAACGAGCCTGGGTTTATTAGTGTCCTTTTTGTCCACAAAGAACACCGGACTTATGGAATGTTTGATTTGTAGCTTTTCTTTCTGGAGCCCACACGCTTCCGCCTCAGCGCTCTGCTCCCACAGCTACTTGTAGCAGAGTGTACGCTGCGTGGAAACTGTTGCTGTGTGTGTGCGTGTAATAAATCAGGCTTAACGCACGGTGCCTTCCTTATCTTCCAAAAGTCTTTATTCGTGTAGAAAAACAACTCAGAACCCTCCTGGTGACAGAGCACTCATTTTTGCCCGTCTCTCCTCCAGTAACGGAACAACACTGAGACACAGGAAAAACACTCCCCTCAGTATACTAAACCACGCCTCAGAATGTGAGACGTCACTCAGAACTTCTTAACCCTGTAAGTTCTGATTCTCTCCACACCCCCTCTCGTATTGCATTCTGAGAGGAGTTGTGAATACACATTTACAGACCTCTGAGAGTTCAACACCTTCCCCACTGCCTTTCGCTCCTTCCTGGCATCAACGTCAGGCAACTGTTGAACCTCCTCACAAATCTCAGGTTCGCACTGTGCGAAACCAACCCACGCATTGGTGACCTGAAACCTCTCAGGTGGAATTCCCTTTGTTGCCCGAGATGATCGCCTGGGCACAAACTGGGGTGCTTCTTCTGACCCACTGGGGCCAGCAAGTGTGTCTTCTTCATCAGACGACTCCCCCTCTGACTTGACCCATCTGTGAGCTTTCTCCTTTATGCTAACAGGAGATGAAGGCTCACTCTTGGACACTCCTTTAACAACCTGTGGAGACGCCCAACCCTGTTCCTGACCCTCATCATCAGGTTCAGCCTCTGGCTCTCCCTCCTCCTCAGATTCAGACAGACAATCTGAGTGAACGTCAGGGCTCGCTTTGCACCTTGCCCAACCATCCTGCTCACAGAATTCAGCATGTTTACTGATCAGAAGCTTGGTCTGATCACCTTCTGGATATGCAAACCTCCACCCCTTTGTCGCAGGTTCATACCCACAGAAGATCATTTCCTGGTACCTTGGGCCACCTTCCTTCTGCTGAAACTTTGGTACAGGCACCAAGGCTCTTGCACCAAACGCACGGAGGAAATGCACCTGCGGTTTCTGTCCGTGGAGTGCAAAATACGGGGTTTCACCTACCACTGAATTGTAGCACCTGTTCATCGTGAAATTTGCGGATTTAATCAATTCAGCCCAAAACCTCTGAGGCAAACCAGAGTCACACAGCTGAATCTCTGATGCTTGAACCAGAGCTTTACTCCTAAGCTCTGCCACGCCCCTCTCCTGAGGAGAAGTCACCTTGTGACGTATCCCTCTCTGGTGAAAGAAACTCTTTAGAGCAGACCCAGTGACCTCTGAACCTCGGTCACACTTGAACCCCTGCACCTTGGTGGAGAACCGTAGTTCCACCTCTGCAATCCAATCTTTGATCAGTTGCGTTGCTTCCTCCTTCGTTCTCAGCGTGAACGCCCATGCGTTCTGAGTAAAATCATCTGACAGCGTCAGCAGAAACCTGGCCCCTCCCAGACTTGGCTTTGGCACGGGACCAAAAAGGTCTGAGTGCACAAGCTCAAAAGGTTTTGTGGTTACTCTCTCCACCCTGGGATAACTGTATCCCTTGGTCTTGGCTTTCCTGCAAGCCCTGCAATTTAGGGGTTTACCACATTCCTTTACTTTGCACCCTTTAGTGCACTCCGGTAACATCTGGATGTCTTCACAAGAACCATGTGACATTCTCTTGTGCCACACGCAAGCACATGAAACATGAGTGTGCATGGTGGCTTTCCCAGCATTCCCTTCACCCTCCAGAGGTGTTTCCAGTACAAAGAGGTTGTTCTGATTTTTCTCAACACTTACTAGTTGCTTCCCCCCTCTGGAAATTGTACAGACATTCTTTTCAAAACAAACCTTATACCCCTCCTGTAAGAGACAAGGTACAGATAAAAGACAATGTTTTATCCCTGGCGACACGTAGACTTCCAGCTGCGCCTGCAAAACAGAAACATAAACATTTCCAACATCAGACAATGGCTTTTGTAAACCATCCGCAAAACACACTGATTTCCCAGCTGAAACAGGTTTGCAGTTCCACATCTTGACACCAGGTGTCTCAGTTATGAGATGCCTATTGGCAGCAGAGTCCACAACCCAACGCATCACTTTGTCTTCACTGGAGCTGTCCTTCATTGTTGCCTTAGCAACAGACTTCCCGTAGCCCCCGTCCTTGGGGCCTTGGCAGGTGTCCTCTAAAACCGCCATGGATGCAGATAGCTGATAAGCGCTGTCTTCTCCCTCTGAGCCACGTACTCTCTGCGTCTTCCCACGCCTGCCTCCCTTGCTGGACTGGTTGCCATGGAAACCCGACTGGTTCCCATGGGAAGCGACCTTGGAAACATCCTGCCCTGTCTCCCTTGCTCTTTGGGGGCAGTAGCGACACAGATGGTCAGGAGAATTGCAAACAAAGCAACGACGAGTGGAAAAAGCCTGAACGGTGCCTTCTGCTGGCTTGGCCCCCCCTCTGCAACCGGATGGGCTCCCTGTGCCAGCTCGGCCCTCTCTTAGGCGGCGTTCCTCCTCGTCACACAAACAACTGGTGGAAAACTTTGCAAACTTGCCTTTGGTCTTCTCTGCCCCCCCAACCTTGCCAGCAGCTCTCCTTGAGGCTGTACTGCATCTGGGGACGTGGCTTTTGGCTTCCGCTGTGGTTTCTCGGCAAACCCTCTCCAGCTCCTGCCAAACAGCCTGGGCACTATCAAGACCCTCCACCAAAGGTAGCTGCGAGCCCTCCAAACTGAGCACTATAGCTCCCAGGGCTTTCTGGTTCCTCCTCTGCGACGCGTGTGTGTTTGCAACATCTGCTGCCGAAGCTCTGGCCGCCGCTTGCTGTGGAGGCCCTCGGACCGCCTCCCACAGACCCTTGGCTACCAGCCAGGCCTTCAGCTTCCTACTCCACTCCTCCCAGTTCTTTCCGTCCAATTTTTCAAATGGGACTGCGTACGATTCATGGCTGTCTGCCATCTTCTCCCCCGGGGCCCAGCGTACTCACGTAACAGCAGTAGCACCTCCGGCACCCGGTTCAGCATACCAGATCCTCCCCAGCGAGCTCCTCTCTGCCTCAAAGGTTAGGCACAGCTCCAACTGGCTCCAGCTTCTCCTCAGCTGGCTGCAACACACACACCGGCACGTCTCTGCTTCAAAGCGTTTGCTGACCACCCATAACCTATGGAATGTTTGATTTGTAGCTTTTCTTTCCGGAGCCCACACGCTTCCGCCTCAGCGCTCTGCTCCCACAGCTACTTGTAGCAGAGTGTACGCTGCGTAGAAACTGTTGCTGTGTGTGTGCGTGTAATAAATCAGGCTTAACGCACGGTGCCTTCCTTATCTTCCAAAAGTCTTTATTCGTGTAGAAAAACAACTCAGAACCCTCCTGGTGACAGAGCACTCATTTTTGCCCGTCTCTCCTCCAGTAACGGAACAACACTGAGACACAGGAAAAACACTCCCCTCAGTATACTAAACCACGCCTCAGAATGTGAGACGTCACTCAGAACTTCTTAACCCTGTAAGTTCTGATTCTCTCCACAGGACTGCCTCCCACCTCTTTTGATTCTCTTATGAAGCCTCTTTTCAGGTTCTTGTCAATAAATTCCCGCAACTCCTTCATCTCCCTGTCCGACATGGCATACAGTTTACCCACCGGCAGCTGCGCCCCCGGAAGCAAGTTGATTTGGCAGTCAAAGGGCCTATGGGGGGTAGTCTATCCGCCTCCTTCTCGCTGAAGACCTCCTGCAGGTCAGCATATTGTGGCGGCACCTCCCCTTTCCGCTCCACAGCTATCCCAGCCACCCTGGCCACGGTCATCCTTGGGGTTTCCCCCCCTAGACAGTGTTCCAAGCAGTAAGCGGACCCAAAGGTGACTGTCCTCTGATGCCATGCCACCACTGGATCATGTTGTGCTAGCCAGCTCATCCCTAATATTATTGGGGGCCCTGCCAGTGAGGCGACGTGAAAGGCGATGGTCTCCGAGTGCCATGAAACCCTCATTCTCATTGGTGGGGTCTGGTGTGTCACTTCCCCTCCCAGAAGCTCCCTGCCATCAATGGTGGTTACTTGCAAGGGGAAATCCAAGGGCAGCAGGTGGAGCTGGTGCTCTAGTGCAAAGTCCTTGCTGAAGAAATTGCAGGAACTGCCTGAATCCAACAGCCCTTTCACCTTGACTGGGTGCCCATTCGGGAGTTCTAGCACCACTTCTATGGCTATAGCTGCCCTGGGGGGGTCTGGTTGGGGCACTTCTACTGGTTGCTGGCCTGGCTGCTGTGCCCACTGAGTGGCAGCCAAGCGTTCCCGTTTCCCTGTTCCTGCCCCTTTTCCACCTCCTCCTCACCCCCTGCAGCTCCCACCATTCCTTGCCAGGCCTTTCTTTGAGGGCAGACACTGGCAAAATGTCCTGGCCGCTGGCAGAGGAAACACTTCTTGGTGGTTTTCCAATCCTTTCCCTCCTTCTTGCGACCTTCGCTGGAATTTGAAACTTCCCCCGCGCGCGCCCCATCTATTTCCATTGGCTCCGCCGGCGGGGAAGGCTGCCTTGGTATTTCAGGAATGCGGTAGTCATGGTAACGTTGCTCTCTCCCTTCCCGCTTCTCCTGGGCCCGCGCTTCCTGCCTTACACCAATCGCAAGCACAGCCTTGGTCAGCTGATCCATCGACTGCGGGTGGGGTGCACGGGAAAGCTCATCCTTCACCGTTGGGGACAACCCCTCCTCGAACAACATTTGAATGGGTTCAGAGTCCAGTTCCCACCCGAGCCGGTGAACTAACATGGCAAAGCGTGACCAGTAGTCTCTAACTGACTGGTGCCCCTGTTTACAGTTCATCAGTTCCCGCCGAGTCACACTTTGCTGTACATCACTGGAGTACATTGCATCCATTGCCTGAAAGAATTTCCTCAGGTCCTTCAAGGCGGCATTCTGCGTCGCCATTAAGGGCCTGATCCATTCTCTGGCCCCATCCTGCAGATGTCCGACAATATAGGCAACCCTCTCCCCATCGTCTGCAAAATCATTCTGCTGCAGTTCCAACGCGTACTCTATTTCCGTTCGGAACGCACTATAGTCCTGGGGCTTCCCTCCAAATTTGTGTACCGGTCCCGGTACCTTCCTTGCTACGGGGGTGGGTCTGACCTGTGCATCTTGAGCCCGCCTTTCGTCCAGCCGCGCCGTCAGAAGAGCCACATGCTGTTCCAAATCTCGGTTCCTCTCCACCAGATTTTGCACTCCAGCTGCTCCCTCCGTGGCGCCCGCTTCTCCGGTTTTGCTCATGATGCTGCCTGCCTGCTGCTGTGCACAAGCAACGTCAGGGACTGACGGATTGCTGTAATGAGTATGGGGTTGCTCGTGCGTAAGCTGCCGCCTCTCCAGGCCAAATTGCCTTGTTAAACCTTTCTGTCTGGACAGCCCTTCTCTTCGTGGCTGCCTCAGTCGCTAGCAGAATCCGTCAGTGGGCGTTTCTTAAACCTTTTCCAACATAAAAGTTGTTTGACGCCCAGTCTCCTCCTACTCTCCCTGCGCGGAAGCCGATTCCCCCATCTGCCCCCCTTTATCCCTGGTGTTGCGCTGATTTGCTTCCCCCTCTGCTGAGCTGCCTCTCTCCCTGCTGGGCCCTTCTCCAGCATCATTTGAGAGCCTTCCCTCCGCCTCTAGCTCCGATGTCAGTTCCCTGACATCCGGGAAACATGCAAATGAAAGATAAGTAATGGAAAGATTGAATTGTTTTTAACTATTTTTATTTTGTATTTTTCTTTTTGTAATACTTTGAAAATCTTAATAAATATCTTTTTTTAAAAAAGAAAATGACACTACTGTGGACTTTATATGGTTTAAATTGCTAATACCTGCCTTGGAACTATCTCCCGAGGATACTGAAAGAGCCCACAGAGCCCATCAATTCATCTGCATGTTTCAGCTCCTCCAAGATACATTATTATATGTTTCCATAGATTTATGAAAAAAAGATGAGCTCTGGAGAGCGCTTAAGAATGTGGAAAAGATAACTTTTAAAATTCAGCTAATTATGGTTCTCTGGGACCTATCTCAGGGCACATTGTAAAAAGGAGAGAATTTTACCCAATAACATCTAGATTACAAGAAGTAGGAATCAGATAGGAAATTATTAAAAAATCTTCATTTCAGTAAAAAAAAATATCACCACCTTTAGCAAGTCTCTCACTTGACATTGTTTAAGCATTTGATTGCGCAGAACCAAATTTAATGGAGGCAGTTAAGAAATTTCAACCTGGTCCAAAATTGGTAAAAGCTTTGGAAGGCGAATATGTTCTCAGTTGTTCTCAGTTGTGAAACAAAACAGGGATGTCCTCTGTCACCCCTGTTATTTGTCTTAATTGTAGAACCATTAGCAATCAAATTATGCAGTCCCCTCTCTGGTACGGGAGTGGTTATAAAGAAAAAAGAACAAAATTTAAGCCTCTATGCCAATGATATAATTTTGTGCACCTCTGACTCTATCACAGCACGTAAAATATTATGTACAGAATTGGAGCGATTCTCCAGGGACTCAGGATTGCAAGTTAATTTTCAGAAACCAGAAGTAATGTTTTTTCATACACCATCCCTTAGACAACAGACTTATGGCCACATCTAAAATATGATTGTATCTAAATTACTTTTTTTGTTCCAGACGCTGCTAGTTTGGCTACAAATAGCTCATCTGAACAAATGACAGAAAAAATTAATAAGTTTATATTTCAATTGGACCAACCAGATATTAGCATACCGCTCTATACCCACAGGTCTCAGAGTGGTTCACTGTATTATACCACTACTGGTTGGTTAATGGTTGAGGCATTCTGAATTTAAGTAGCTATTATGAAACAACCCAACTTAGCCATATGGTGGAATTGATGTCATCCAGTAAGCAAACCCAGTGATCAACACTGGCGGATATAGAAGTTGAAGGTGTTCCTATAGAGGTATTAGCATGAATGAAAAATAAGCTTTGCTTGTTGAGTTGGCTTACTAAGCCCTATGTACTCATGTCATTTAGAATATGGAAAAAATGGCCCCAAGTTTTAGCTCCAGGACTGTCACCTATAATTTCGATCCAACACCATCCTTTATATCAAAATAAAAACAGTTTATCTAATGTGAAGCTATGGAAAGAACGCCATTGATGTCACTTGAAAGATTACTATAGGATAGGACAACCTCTTAAAAAGGTAAAAGGTAAAGGACCCCTGACAGTTAAGTCCAGTTGCGAATGACTCTGGGGTTGCAGCGTTCATCTTGCTTTACTAGCCAACAACCTCTTACAATAGCAGAAATACAAGTACGTTTAGAAAATAATCAAATTTCATGGCTGTTAGGATATCAGCCGAGATCATTTCTTACAAATACACAGATTAAAAATGAAGCTACAAGTAAACTAACAGAATATGAAAATATAGTAATAAGAGATAGCATTTCCCTTTTATACAAAACACTTATTGAGAAGCAATTTTGCCCCCAACAAAATCTAAAAAGCTGGTGGGAATTAAATTGGGATATAAACACTGAAGAGGTTAAACAGAACAATTTATGGACAAAAGCACCATATAAATTTCTGTCAGCAACTACAGTGGTGCCTCGCAAGACGAAATTAATCCGTTCCGCGAGTCTCTTCGTCTTGCGGTTTTTTCGTCTTGCGAAGCACGGCTATTAGCGGCTTAGTGGCTATTAACGGTTTAGCGGCTTAGCGGCTTTAAGAAAAAGGAAACAAACTCGCAAAAACTCGCAAGACATTTCGTCTTGCGAAGCAAGCCCATAGGGAAATTCATCTTGCGGAACGACTCAAAAAACGGAAAACCCTTTCGTCTAGCGAGATTTTTGTCTTGCGAGGCATTCGTCTTGCGGGGCACCACTGTATTAGGGAACGTTCACTAAAAATTGTACATGGATGGAATTTAACACCATCATTTTTAATATACAGTATATTAAAAAAGAAAGAACAAGAAAGTGGTTAGAATGGAAGAAAAAAATTAAAGTATCAAATTAGGTTGCTGGAAAGAGTCAGGTTTGAGGCCTATGATCATGCACAGAATTTTCATTCAACTAAGTACTCACCAGTAGTGTCAGAGCAAGTACATTCATTCACACAAACACACCAGGTATGATGAGCTAAAGCAGGGCCCTCCAGGTGTTGCTGGAATACAACCCCCACCATCCCTGACCACCAGCCAAAATTCCAGGGTAATATGGAACCTATGTCCACACTTAGGTCACCTTTTCATGAAATGCCTGTTGCCTTGAGGCAAGGTAAAAAAATTAGTAAGATGTCTACACACCGGTCAGTTTTCAGGGCATGGTCGTAGATGTAATTGGAAGGGAAGAGGCAGATCTCTGGGTGCATCCTGTACTGAGTCCTCAAGCACAGGACTGGAAGCCTGTCACTGTGTTTTTCTTGGATTTGCCCATTCAGGTGTCTGCAGAGTCGGCCCATCAGAGACTGCCTGTAGCCGTAATCCTCAGCTTTCTCCCAAAGCAAGGGAGGGGAGGAGGAGTAAAACTTTCAGGGAATGGGTTAAGCACAGGCAGCAACAATTAAAGAACAAGAGATGAGAAGTAGAAGCATGCATATGTACTCAGTACTTGGTCTGGGCCCCTTTTGCATCAATTACTGCCTCAATGCGGCGTGGCATGGATGCTATCAGCCTGTGGCACTGTTGAGGTGTTATGGAAGACCAGGATGCTTCAATAGCAGCCTTCAGCTCTTCTGCATTGCTCGGTCTCATGTCTCAAAGGTCCAATATTGCTCTATTTGCAATCCTTGTTTTGCTGATTTCATTTAATATTCTAATTTTCTGAGATTGTTAATTTGGGGTTTTCGTCAGCTGTACGCCATGATCATCACAATTATAACAAATAAAGGCTTGACATATCTCGCTTTGCATGTCATGAGTCTATCTCATATATTAGTTTCACCTTTTAAGCTGAATTACTGAAATAAATGAACTTTTCCACGATATTCTAATTTTCCGAGTTTCACCTGTATTTGAACTAGAGATTAGGAATGAGTGAACTATTCTGGGCTACCCAAGAGGCTTGGGAAACAGTCCCACAAAATAACCCAATCTTTTATTTATTTGAAAGTGGGAAAGATGGCAGCGTAAGAGGGTGCAGGAACTTCTCCCCTCTCCTTATGCTCTTTGCAGCATATCAGAACTAAGAGAAATGGTGGTGCTTGAGAAAAATAAAAGTCTCTCAAAGACTACTGCTGTGGGAATATCCCTTGATATACTGTAAGGGGAAAAGGTGTTGCTCATGCGTAAAACTCCAAACTGCCTCCAAGCAGGTTATATAGCTCAAACTTCCCTGGTTTGACAGCGCCTCGCAAATGCCACTGTCTTAATCACTGCTAGAATCCGTCAGTGGGCGTTTCCTGAACTTCTTCCAACATAAGAATTCCTTGACACCCAGTCTCCGCCTAGCTTCTCTGCGCGGAAGCCTTCTGCGCAGAGTAGGCGTGCCAAGCGGAGGTCCTGCGCTCTCCCCACTGATCTCACTGGCAGAGTCTCGGAGCCTTCCCTCCGAAGTACTCTCAGCCTCCCCTTTCTTCCTGGTGTCACCTTGGTTTCCTTCCCCAGCGGAAGCTCTCCCTCTCTCCTTGCTGGTTCCCTCCCCTGCATCCTCGGAGCGTCTTCCCTCTCCGTTGATCTCCGATGTGAATTCCCTGACATCCACCTCCCTCCCAGGCCCCTCTCCCTCCCCCTCCCGTCCCGGGGACGGCGAAGCGGGAAAGCCCCGGAAGGAGCTATCCTCCTCCTCAGATGATTCCAACACCGCTCTCCACCTGCTGTTCTCTCTTTCCTCAGCCCAATCTCCCCAGTCTGACTCCTCTTCCTCGGATCTCTCCCCCCACTCCTCTTCTGAGGTGGGAAATCCCACAAACTCTTCTTCATCCTCCGTGTCCCCAAATTGCTCCTCCCAGAACCTCCCTAAGGGCTTGGGCTTCCTTGGAAACCTGCGGTGAAATTCCTCCTGCAGATACTCATCCCTGATCTCTTCTGCCGGAACCCACATGTTCTCTGATTCTGGTTCCCCCTCCCAAGCCACCAAATATTCCACCCTCCTCCCTCTCCACCTGGAATCGAGAATTTCAGCTGCATGGCCACTGAGTTCCCTTTCCTCTACCCAGGGATGCCTGGGAGCTTCTCTTTCTTGTCCCATATATCCTTCCCTGTATGGTGAGAGTAATGACCAGTGGAACACAGGGTGCAGTTTCATGTTGGTGGGCAATTGGAGTCTAAAGGTCACAGGATTAACCTGTTGTGTGACCTCGAAAGGTCCCAAACGCCTTGGTCGTAGTTTCTTACACCCCCCTTTGAACGGTAACCCTTGGGTAGACAACCACACCTGGTCCCCCACTCTTATAGTTTCCCCTTCTCTGCGGTGCTTGTCTGCCTGCCTCTTGTACGCTTCCTTCACCTGCTCCAGGTTGACCTTAAGTAGTTGGTGTAAAGCCTGCATTTCTTCCACAAATTGTTCGGCTGCCGGTACACTCCACCTACCCCCCTCCTCCCCTGGGAAGGCCCTGGGATGATACCCGTAATTGGCCATGAATGGACTCATCCCCGTGGACACATGTTCCGCGTTATTGTATGCAAATTCGGCCAGCGCTAGTTTGTCCACCCAATCGTTCTCCCTTTCGTTGACGTAGCAGCGTAGATACTGTTGAAGTATGCTATTAGCTCTTTCTGCTTGTCCGTTGGTCTCTGGGTGCCTGGCCGTCGAGAAACTCACTTCAACTTCCAGCAGACTCATAAGCTTCCTCCAAAATCTGGAAGTAAATTGGCGGCCTCTGTCGGATAAAATCCTCAAGGGGGCGCCATGCAACCTGAAGACGTGATCCACGAACAGCCTAGCTGTTTCCTCTGCGGTCAATGCATGCGAGCAAGCAATAAAATGGCACATTTTGGTCATCAAGTCAACTACCACCATAATTGCTGTCTTCCCCCTGGACTTGGGTAAATCAGTCATAAAATCAATTGAAACCCCTTCCCATGGTCTTTCTGGTGTGGGCAAGGGTTCCAGTAACCCCGCGGGTGCTGCCCTCTCCGCTTTAGCTCGCTGGCAGCACTCGCACCCCCGTACGTATTCCCGCACATCCTCCCTTACCCTTGGCCACCAGAACTGCCTGGTGACCAGCAACATGGTTTTGTGTTGACCGAAATGTCCCGCCGTGGGGTTGTCATGCAGTTGTTTGAGTATTCTTCTCCTCAAGTCTCCTTCCGGTATGTACAATGCACCCTTGTAGTACAAAGCCCCCTCCTTAACCTCAAAACCCCCCTGATTTTCGGCATCTCGAATCTCCCTGATTTTGTTTTGGGCGTACTGGTCATCCCTCGTTAAACCGGCTAGTTCTTGTTTCCCTACCAACACTGCCCCACACACCCACCGGTCCTCGGGGATGACATGACGTACTTCTGGTACTTCCTCTCCTTCCCAGTACTCCGGTTTGCGAGAGAGAGCGTCTGCTCTGACGTTTTCCCTCCCCGGCACGTACCTAATTTCAAAACAAAACTTGGAAAACTCCTGTGCCCACCTCACCTGTCTTTGGTTCAGGACTCGCGCAGTCCTCCAATATTCCAGGTTCTTATGATCCGTGCACACCTGTATTTTGTGCTGTGCACCTATTAGAAAATGTCTCCAGCGGCGAAAGGCCTCATGAATGGCCAGCAGTTCCTTGTCGTACACCGTGTAGTTTTGTTCTGACTTGTTCAGCTTCCTTGAAAAAAAGGCGCACGGCTGCCACTCTCCCCGCCTTCCCTGCTGGAGCAAAACCGCTCCCACCGCTCTGTCTGAAGCGTCTGTCTCCAGCCTCATCGGTTTCTGCAGATCCACGTGTAAGAGTTGCTCTTCCGAAGCGAACGCCCTCTTTCGATTTTCGAAGGATTGCTGAGCCTCTTCCGTCCACTCAAACTTCTTCTTGCTGCTGAGGCAATCAGTTATGGGTGCTGTTAAGTGGGCGAAGTTCCTGATGAACTTCCTATAGAAGTTGCCAAACCCCAGGAACCTCTGCACGTCCTTCCGGTTCTTGGGGGTCCTCCATTCTAGCACCGCTTGCACCTTGCCTGGGTCCATGGCTAAGCCTTTGTCAGACAACCTGTAACCCAGGAACTCCACCTCTCGGGCATGGAATTGGCATTTCTCTAATTTGACCCACAGCTGGTGCTCCTGCAGCTTTTTCAGGACTTCCCTGACGTCCTTTATGTGCTGCTCTTCGTTCTCCGAGAAGATTAGCACGTCGTCCAAGAAAGCTACGCAATTCTTGTACAGTAGGGACCCCAGCACGTGGTGCATGAAGGCTTGAAATGTGCTTGAGCCTGATTGTAATCCGAAGGGCATAACTAAGTACTCAAAGGCCCCCAGAGGGGTGAACATGGTGGTTTTCCATTCATCCCCCTCCCTCATCCTTATCAAATTGTATGCCCCCCGAAGGTCCAACTTGGTAAAGACCTTCCCTTTCCTTACTCTGGCCAAAATGTCGTCAATTCTGGGCATTGGAAATGTCACTGGTTCCGACACCCGGTTCAACTGCCGAAAGTCTACGACCCGCCTGGGCTCTTTAGAGTTCTTCTTGTCCACAAAGAACACTGGACTGCCCCCCACCGCCCTTGATTCCCGTATGAAACCCCTCTTCAGGTTCTTGTCAATAAAGTTCCGCAACTCCTGCATTTCCCTGTCCGACATGGCGTACAGCTTACCCACAGGCAGCTGAGCTCCAGGGAGTAGGTTGATTTGACAGTCAAAGGGCCTGTGAGGGGGTAGTTTATCAGCCTCCTTCTCACTGAAGACTTCTTCCAGATCTGCGTACTGAACTGGTATTCTACCCTTCTCTCCTACCGCCATCCCTGCCACCCTTGCTACTGCCATCCTTTGGGTCTCTCCCCCCTGGCAGTGCTCCACGCAGTAAGCAGATCCAAAGGTGACGGTTCGCTGGTGCCATCCCACCACTGGGTTGTGCAGTGCCAGCCAACTCATTCCCAGTATGATTGGTGGTCCTGCTAGGGTGGCTACATGAAAGGCAATTGTCTCACTGTGTCTGGCAACCCTCATTTTCATGGGGGGGGGTTCTGGTGGGTCACTTCCCCCCCCCAGAAGTTCTCTACCATCAATAGTAGTTACTTGCAGGGGGTGTTCTAGAGGCACTACTTGGAGCTGGTGCTCTAGTGCAAAATCCCTGCTAAAAAAGTTACAAGAGCTGCCAGAGTCCAGCAACACCTTCACCTTCATAGGATGTCCGTTAGGGAGTTCTAGTATCACCTCTATGGCTATGGCAGCTCGGGGAGGGTCAGGTTTGGGCACCTTTACTGGTTGCTCGCCTGGCTGCTGTGCCCACTCACTGGCAGACAGGCATTCCCGTTTCCCTGCTCTTTATTTCTTTCCTCCTCCCCCTCCACTGCCCCCACCATTCCTTGCCACGCCTTCTTCTGAGGGCAGACTCTGGCAAAATGTCCCGGCTGCTGGCAGAGAAAGCATTTCTTTGTCGTTTTCCCCTCCTTCTTGCGAGCCTCGCTGGAGTTTGAAACCCCACGCGCGCGCACGCGCTCCTCCAATCTCCATTGGTTCCGCGGGCGGCGCTGGTTGCTCAGGCACGTCCGGAATGCGGTTGTCATACCAACGTTCTGCTCTCCCTTCCCGCCTTCCTAGAGCGCACGCCTCTTGGCGTACTCCCACCGCCAACGCCATCTTGGTCAGCTGGTCCATCGATTCCGGATGGGGCGCGCGGGAGAGTTCATCTTTAACCCAAGGGGATAATCCTTCCTCAAATAGCATTTGCACTGGCGCAGAACTAAGTTCCCACCCAAGTCTATGAATCAGCATCGCAAAGCGTGACCAGTACTCTCTCACTGATTGGTTCCCTTGTTTGCACCCCATCAGTTCTTTGCGCGTCACGCTCTGCTCCACATCACTCGAGAACATAAGGTCCATGGCGATAAAAAACCTTCTCAAATCCTTCAAGGCAGCATTCTCCGACGCCATCAAGGGTCTGACCCAATCTCTGGCGCGCCCTTCCAGATGCCCCACCACGAAGGCTACCCTCTCTGCATCGTCTACAAAGTCCCCGTGTTGCAGGTCCAGCGCATACTGCACATCTGTCTTAAATGCATTATAGTCTCTGGGATTGCCTCCAAACTTCTGCACTAGTCCTGGTACCTTCCTTGCGATGGGTGTGGGCTTCCCCTGGGCATCCTGAGTGCGCCTTTCGTCCAGCCGCGCCGCTAGTAGGGCAAGTTGCTGCTCCAACTCTCTGTTTCTCTCCTCGAGAGTAGGTCCTCCTCTGCCCCCCTGTTCTCCGGCCCCGGCTCCTCCAGTTTGACTCATGATGCTGCCCCTGTTTCTCTGTGCACGAGCAACTCAGAGGACTGACGGATTGCTGTAAGGGGAAAAGGTGTTGCTCATGCATAAAACTCCAAACTGCCTCCAAGCAGGTTATATAGCTCAAACTTCCCTGGTTTGACAGCGCCTCGCAAATGCCACTGTCTTAATCACTGCTAGAATCCGTCAGTGGGCGTTTCCTGAACTTCTTCCAACATAAGAATTCCTTGACACCCAGTCTCTGCCTAGCTTCTCTGCGCGGAAGCCTTCTGCGCAGAGTAGGCGTGCCAAGCGGAGGTCCTGCGTTCTCCCCACTGGTCTCACTGGCAGA
Source organism: Podarcis raffonei (assembly GCF_027172205.1). Taxonomy (NCBI): domain Eukaryota; kingdom Metazoa; phylum Chordata; class Lepidosauria; order Squamata; family Lacertidae; genus Podarcis; species Podarcis raffonei. The sequence continues at coordinate 30,405,616 of NC_070620.1, forward strand.
GTCTCGGAGCCTTCCCTCCGAAGTACTCTCAGCCTCCCCTTTCTTCCTGGTGTCACCTTGGTTTCCTTCCCCAGCGGAAGCTCTCCCTCTCTCCTTGCTGGTTCCCTCCCCTGCATCCTCGGAGCATCTTCCCTCTCCGTTGATCTCCGATGTCAATTCCCTGACATATACATATAAAAAAATACATTCTTAAAGCATTGGCCCTATCTACTCTTGCCTCTGCCCTACCAGCCATTGGAGTGTCTCCCAGAAAAACAGTACTTGGTATATACACTTCTTTTTAACCAAAAGGGATGTTGTCTACTAACATGGTAATCACACAGGCTGATTTCACAGAAACTCACAGAATTGTGTAAATAATTTGATCAGATAAACTAACTGAATCATTTTCACCGTAGGCAGCTCATACACCATTAAGGACCTGATAGATGTTTTACTTTATTTATGCCAAAAGCAGGGTCATTAGATGCTTATAAACAGCCTGTCAGTTTTCAGCTCTACAACTTTTTTCTGGGATAGTCAAAACACCTTAATTGTTGACATACTGACCATAGATTTAACTGTAGGAGGGAGCTGCTTTGGGTCTCCAACCAGGACCAGCTTTTTGCAGCCATGAATGAGTGGGATGATAGTTTCAACCTCACAAGCCTGCATGGCCTTTTAAAAAGACAAAGGGACCAGTTTAAATGAGAGAGATCGAGAGAGATCTTAAGATCTCGCCGCACAAGTCGCCTTGTATCAAATCCTGCTATACCACATCTGCAACTCATCCATTCTGACATAATAGCCTCCCCTGACCCTCTGGATCCAGTTTTCAGGAGTCTGGGGTGGAAGGGAAGAGGCCAGGATCTTTCGATCCAATCCATAGCAGGGAGCTACTCAAGGATCTTGCTTAAAAAAAATAAATTCCTAGCTCTCCAACATTTATTTGGTTGCCTCCAACTTCAATACAATTTGCTTTCCCTGTATGATTACTTTGATATAGTTCAGCTTTCCCACCCCAGCTGGTGCCTTCCAAAAATGTATCACATAATGCTAAACCACACATCTTAATGTTAGCGTGCAAAAAAGACTAGTAGAACACTGGCTGAACCCCCCCCCCCCAATGGGGTAGATCACTGCCAGTTTTTAGCTCTGTGAGTAGATCGCAGTCTCTTGGGAGTTGGCCACCCCTGGACTACAGCAACTGAATTCTGAAGTGTGTGTGGGGGGGTTTCTGTTTCTGTTTTTGTTTTTAAAGGGTGGCAGCAGCTTCTTCAACTTGAGATTTAAGTTACCTAGGCATGGAAGTCAAAATTTCCACCCTCAAAATGTGCAAAGCACTCATGACCAGGGCTAGGGATGGTGTCAACTTTTGCTAAATGGTACAACTGGGAACCTGCATGGTTGAAGACCGAGTGCTTTCAACTGATGGCCTACATTTATAATGCGGACACTTAATTTAGGCATCAGGCTGTCAGGTGAGAAGCGTGTCTTGGCAGCCTACAGCTGTTCATATAATTCTATAAAGCTGTTAATATAGTTCTATAAAATTCCATGCTCACCCCTTCCTGCCCCAGGTATCTTTGGGTATGACTCCTCTGGAAGAATTTTCAATGAGGGGCATGCTGCTCAGCACCAACATGCTTGGGCTGGATGAACAGCAAAAGGAAGGCTTTCAATGTAGTGATTAGGCCCAGGGTCAGAGAAAGAGGAGGCAAGCTACTGTGCTTACTGATTAAAGTTTAAAAAAACAAAACCAAAAAAACCCCAACAACAAACTGTAAACCTGATTCATTGTAGAGGTGCAGAAAGAAAAAAAGGTTGCTTCATAGATTATTCAGAGCCGTTTTCTGAGCTCAGGTTTACAGAAGAGAGTGTTTCTGGGTCTAAGGAATTTGTAAGCATTTAAAGCTCCTGAAGGGAGTTATGTACTCTGAAACGTATAGAGCAGCAACAGTAAAAATACATTTAATCAGTAAGCACAGCAGCTTGCCTCCTCTTTCTCTCTTTTTGTCTTCATGCACACACCAGGCCCACGGTACCAACCACTACAGAACAAGTGCCAATCAGGGATTTAGGTGAGATGCTTTCCCCACTGTGACATGCTATTAGGGTTAGGCTGGTCAGGTGAATTAGCGGGTGATCATCTGGTTGGATCAAGTGGTTCATGGCCTCCCAGGCTTAGAGCTTGACTGGAGCTGCTTCGCTGACATAAATGTTATTTAGTACTTATGTAGCAATTTTCCATAAGCATGCAAAGAGCTTTCTGTAATTTTGTAAAAGGTTCTTGCAGAGAGGGGCTTGCCTAAGGCTACTCATGGGTAGCTGACATGATGTCCTCCAGAAGGCAGCTGTCTTGTGTGCAGAAGGTCCCAGGTTCAGTCCTTGGCATCTCCAGGTAGGGCTGGGAGAGATTCCTGCCTAAAACCTCGGAGAGCTGCTGTAAGTCAGTGTGGACAATACTGAGCAAGATGGACCAACGGTCTGATTTAGTATAAGGCACATTCCTATGTTCCTAAGGAGTCCCCAACCTTTTTGGGCTCAAGGGCATATTTGGAAATCTACTGTATTTTTCGCTCTATAGGATGCACTTTCCCCCCTCCAAAAATGAAGGGGAAATGTGTCTGCGTCCTATGGAGCGAATGCAGGCTTCAGGCAGCTATCCGCAAGCCTTCGGAGCGCAGCGGGTGTTCCCGCCGGGCTCCAAAGGCTTGCGGATAGCTGCCTGAAGCCGGATAGCAGCCTGCAGCCTGAAACCCAGGGAGCGCAGTGCCAACTCCCGCTGTGCTCCCCCGGCTTCAGGCAGCTATCCGCAAGCCTTCGGAGCCCGGCGGGAACTCCCGCTGCGCTCAGAAGGCTTGCGGATAGCTGTCTGTTCTGGGGGCTGGGGTCGGGGGAAACTCGATCTTCCCCTGCCCCCAGCCCAGCAAGCTCCAGGAGTGGCGGCGAGGTTGCGCACAATCTTGCCGCCGCTCCTGGACCTGTTTTGGGGGTTCCCCTGCCCCAGCCCCACGGCTAAAAACGAAGCCGCGCACAGCCTCTCCCGGCTGGAGAGGTTGCACGTGGCTAAAGAGGAAGCCAAGACAGCCAGCAGGATGGATCCCACTCGCTGTCTTGGCTTCTTTGCTCTTTGGAGCTGGGGGGGGGGAATAATTTTATTTTTTCTTTATCCCCCCCCCCAAAAAAAAAACCTAGGTGCACCCTATGGTCCGGTGCGCCCCATGGAGCGAAAAATACGGTAAGTAACAGTTAAGGACACAAGAAAATACTTATTTCACAAAAGAAAAACTGGCAATGATCTGACTCCCCCGTCTGCCCACCCACCCCCCTTTGGCAAACCACCTATGCACGCCTTGAAATAAAAAAGAGGAAAAAAGCAGGCAACACCACAAAAAAACAGTCAAAACACATCAAACAAAAAAGCTGCCTTGAGGGCTTTTAATGTCAGAAGAGGGTCTGGTGGTGGGGAAACATTTGTATAAATACAAAACAAGGCAGCCAAAGTGAACAGGGCTGTTTCTGCAATCTGTAAAAGGTACTAAAGACACCCTCCATCCTCCTGCCCCAAATATGCCCTTGCTACTGTAGTGCCTATATCCCCCACTAACCATGTCCACGATGACGCAGCTCAGAGGATCACAGTCCAGCCGCTGGAATACTGCACCCAGCAGGCTGCTCCCACTGGTGCTCAGTGTGCAGCAGATGATGTGAGACTCCAGGATGATGTTCGTTTTCATGTCACTTTGCAATCGCCCACAAACCTGGGAAAGACAAGAGCCAGGAACTTCCTTTTTAAGAGCACCTAATTTTTAGACAGAGACCAGTTTTCTTTCAGCTGCCTGTTTTGTTTTTGCAACAGCAGCCATGGTCAGGCAGGCAAAACAAGTCCATGCTCAGTGTGTGGTTGAAGATGAAGTCAGCTGCTTTTAGAAGAAGAACTGGATTGGATGCTAAAATGACAGGCCATAGTTCTGTGAAGGGGTGCCCATTTTGCATGCAGGAGGTGTCAGCTTCAATCGCCAATATCTCCAGATAGGGCAAACAATACTGACCAAGTTAGATCAATGGCCTGACTCAGTATAAAGCAGCTTCCCAATGCTCCTATGACTCAGGATAAACACAGCCAAATACCTGCTTAGAGTCCGTATGAAGGTGTATGTGTTCACCCATGTGGTGCTCAGGAATGCAACAGTGCCCCTTAGAATTTCTCTCGGTGCCCACCAAGCCACAGCCTCACCTTCTATGGCATGAGGTGGTGAGGAAAGTTACCCTAACCCAGCTTGGAAAGCACATAGGGTTGTATCCAATCCAGTGAATGAACATGACGAGCCCATTAGGCTCATTAATCTAAGTGGGTAAAAATTAATTGTATACAGTCCATAGAGCTGAAAGAGGAAGTGGGAGAAAGCCACCAGCGCCCAAGCCTCCCATGCCCAAGCCAAACACAAACAAACAAACAAGCAAACCAGCCCCCCCCCCAACCCAGACATTTCCTTTAAAATGTAAAAATCCCCCGGGGTGGGCATGTTGGCCCAACAAAAGATGACATGTCCAGGATTTCCCAGACCTATGGCAACCCTAGTCTATGATTTGGCTGAGATAATGGCACGTGGCTGATGTGCAACAGAGTAGCAGCACAATCAGTGATCTGTACTAACAGGAGAGATATTCTGATTTCCTAGCTGGAGCTAATCCAAGACACAAGCACTTTTTTGCATGATGAGATGAAGCAGTTCACCAAGGTTGTTTTTAAGAGCATCTTAGTGATGAAACTCATACCTCCTTCAGTTGAACAGTGAGCCTCTTGCTCTCTTCTGCAAGCCTGCGAGTTTCCTGCTCTAACTGTTGTTTCTGAAAGAAAGATGAGGTGGGTGGGAATTTACTCGTTTTTGACATGAATACTCAACCAATCATGGGGAAGGGCATAGCTCAGTGGTAGAGCATCTACTTTGGATGCAAAAGGTCCCAGATTCAATCCCCAATGGTATCTCTAGGTAGGGCTGCCAGGTAACCCTGTCTGAAACCCTGGAGAGTTGCTGCCTGTCAATGTTGACAATAATGAGCTAGATCAGGCTTCCTGAACCTCAGCACTCCCGATGTTTTTGGCCTACAACTCCCATGATCCCTAGCTAGCAGAACCAGTGGTCAGGGATGATGGGAATTGTAGTCTCAAAACATCTGGAGGGCCGAGCTTGAGGAAGCCTGAGCTAGATGGATCTATTTTCTGACTCAATAAGGAAAGAAAGAAAAAAGTTCTGAACAGCCTCCCTGCTACTTGATCCCCACTTTAACTGAAGACTGAGCATTTGAGCAAGTAAAACATGTGTCTCCCCACTACCCCACAGCAGGTTTCGGCCCATCCGCTGTGCCTCCAAGCCTTCACACTTTTAACTGAAGAGCATGTCTGAACTACAGTTTCAGACCACAGCCTACCGGACAGACTGAGTAGGATATAATAATCCTGGTCAAATTACACATGGCAACTAACAAGTACCTTCTCTTTGCTTTGACTTTCGTCTATAGCACACTGGCAAGAAAGAGCATCCAGTCGTTGATCTATCTCTTTCTTCCGCTTGTGGATGTCTTGATCTTTCCCAAGGGCTGCTCGGCCTAAGGAATCCAACCAAATGCTTTTAATTTAGAAATTGATATCCCACTTTCAAAATGGAACTTTGGTTGCTTACCATTCTCACACTGAAATTCAATGCTTCTGACATTCATTAAACTGTGGGTTTATACTGTTATATTGTTATATGGTGGGGGGGATCCCTAGAAATTAATAAATGGTAAGGTTTTGATTATTTGGGATATGAAGGGAATATACAAGCTGCAGAGGAATTCCTGGGCTAGCCTATGCAAAGCCAAGCTATGGCCATTAAGAAACAATTGTTGTTGTTTAGTCATTTAGTCGTGTCCGACTCTTCGTGACCCCATGGACCAGAGCACGCCAGGCACTCCTGTCTTCCACTGCCTCCCGCAGTTTGGTCAAACTCATGTTCGTAGCTTCAAGAACACTGTCCAGCCATCTCGTCCTCTGTCGTCCCCTTCTCCTTGTGCCCTCCATCTTTCCCAACATCAGGGTCTTTTCCAGGGAGTCTTCTCTTCTCATGCGGTGGCCAAAGTATTGGAGTCTCAGCTTCAGGATCTGTCCTTCCAGTGAGCACTCAGGGCTGATTTCCTGAAGAATGGATAGGTTTGATCTTCTTGCAGTCCATGGGACTCTCAAGAGTCTCCTCCAGCACCATAACTCAAAAGCATCAATTCTTCGGCGATCAGCCTTCTTTATGGTCCAGCTCTCACTTCCATACATCACTACTGGGAAAACCATAGCTTTAACTATACGGACCTTTGTTGGCAAGGTAATGTCTCTGCTTTTGAAGATGCTGTCTAGGTTTGCCATCGCCTTTCTCCCAAGAAGCAAGCGTCTTTTAATTTCGTGGCTGCTGTCACCATCTGCAGCGATCATGGAGCCCAAGAAAGTAAAATCTCTCACTGCCTCCATTTCTTCCCCTTCTACCTGCCAGGAGGTGATGGGACCAGTGGCCATGATCTTCGTTTTTTTGATGTTGAGCTTCAGACCATATTTTGCGCCCTCCTCTTTCACCCTCATTAACAGGTTCTTTAATTCCTCCTCACTTTCTGCCATCAAGGTTGTGTCATCTGCATATCTGAGGTTGTTGATATTTCTTCCGGCAATCTTAATTCCGGCTAGGGATTCATCCAGCCCCGCCTTTCGCATGATGAACAATACAGGGCCATTAAGGGCCATTGGCAATGCAAGAGAGCTGTCCTTCCCCACTGTCCTGAGGTGTGAACAGTAACCAGGGATTTAGAAGGCTTCCCTGGGTGACTGTATTTGAGGTAACATGAAGAGAGTGCCTTTAGCAAGGTGTGCTGGGAAGAAGAAAGGGAGGCGGAGAGAGAAAGTTCCATCTTGAGTAGGCAGGCTGGGAGAACAGGGAACAAGCCCTTCTTGAGATGACCATGCTGTAAGATCTGGACTCCCTTTATCTAAACTCAGGTGTAAATATGTGAATAAATCATATTTCTTAAAGCTACACAAGCCTCTGCCGCACCTTGATTCTCAAAGGAACACAGATCCTGGGTGAGCACCTGGAACACCGCCTAGAAGTTTGCTACTGCTTAGCAGAGTGGGGGGTGACACCCAATCTTTATAAGAATATCCAGTGTCAGTCAGCTCCATTGATTTCAATGGGTCTACTAACATTACAACCCAGAGGTTCCTGTTATACCCCAATTACGAAACTGATTTAAAACTGCTGGGAATGACTTTTAAGAAGACTTTATAGCTGAAGTGATTTCAGTTATATTTTTTGTTTTGTGTGTGATGCTTTCTTGTTGAATTATGCTTAGATAAAGCCAGAGTAAAAGCCAGAGTATAAATTTGATAAAATAAACATCTTTGGCTGCAGACCAGGATAGGATGGGAGGGATAGGATGGTGTTACGGGATTTCATCCCTGCTCACAATCTGGGAAAGGTCTGTCCCAGATAGAACAGAGACTGGGGGCTATGAAGAACCAACTTTTGAACCCCACTGTTAAGCAGACTAATTAGGAGAGAGCAAATGGTGTGAGGGAGGAACCCTTTACAAACTACTCACTCATTCTGCGATTGAATTTCTGTACGTCCTTGCTGATCCATTTTTCTTCCCCCAGCCTCACCAGGTTGATGTCACCACAGTTTCCTGGGTGTGAAACAGACACTTAGAGCCCTGCTGAAGTACAGCTAGCTTTTTTAAACTAGAAAGACATTTGGCAAATAAATACTTTTGATCTGCTTAGCAAATCCTGAAATCTGTATCTTGCACATCCTCAATAACAGTTAGAAAAAGTTCAAGAAATGGCAACCAAAATGACCAAGGGGATACAGCAACTCCCCTACAAGGAAAGGTTGTAACATTTGGGACTTTTTGGTTTAGAGAAAAGGCAAGAGGCAACAAGCCAGATGTTTATAGAATTATGCAAGGCATGGAGAGAGTGGCTACAGAAAAGTTTCTCCCTCTGTCTCATAACACTGGAACTCGTGGGTATCTTAAAATGCTAAATGCTGGAAGTCTTAGGACAGATTTTAAAAATTACTTATTCACACAGTGCACAGTTAACTAGGAAACTCGTTCCTCGTCAAGGTTCTTTGGCTGCAGACACCCTTAGGGCAGCTTACAGAAAACAAGACAAAACAACAAAATAAAAATACAACACTAAAACCAGTAAAAATAAGTGCAGCAAAGCTTTTAGTAGGTAAGTGCAGCACTAAAAGGATCCCAAAGAACCTTTAAAAAGTGTAAGGATGTACAAGAAAGGCTTTGCTTGGAGTCTACAGGATAAACAGAGGGCATCAGGGAGATTAGATTGGGGGCCTTCAGCATTCCAAACACATGGTCCACCACCAAGATCCAACCCTGTCCCAAAGGATTTCAGATGGATTCTCTGCAAGGACAAATGCCTTAGGAAAAGCAAAGCACCCACTACCTATACTGGCAGGTGGGGGGGGGGCTAAGTGACTTAAACGCGGAATAATGTCTTATTCTTCAGTTATGACCAAGCCAATTGCTCCCTCCAGCTATGAATTCCACAGATGAGAACTGGCCAAGAACTCATCATACCTGTGATGGGATGATGAGCTGCTTGTGCATAAAGTCCTAGTCCCTCAGAGTTTGGCTAAGTCCACAAACCTCTGTCTGTGACGGAGCTCCTTAAGCATGGCTCCATCAGTCGCTCGTAGAATCGGACAGTGGGCGTTTACGGAATTTCTTCCAGCATAAAAGTTCCTTAACGGAAACGCGTCTTCCGGACTCTCGGCGTGACAGTTTCCGGCAAGGAGTGGGTGTCCCTATGGGAGGTCCTGAAACCTCCCCGCTATTTTCGCTGGAAGTGTCTCTGAGCCCTCCCTCCGACTCACTTTCCCTTGGAGCTCTTCCTCTCCCCCTGCTGGTTCCCTCCTCAGCTGATAAGTCTCTCTCAGCCTCTGTGAGCCCTTTCACCTCCTGTTTCTCCGATGGCAGTTCCCTGACATCCACCTCCCCTCCAGGGCCCCCTTCACCACCTCCCCTTCCCTCCTCTGCGGGAGGTGAGGGAGCAAAACCCCTGAAAGAACCTCCCTCATCTTCCGAAGTTTCGAACACTTCCCTCCACCGGTTGCTGTTTCCGGTTTCTAAGTACTCCTCCTCATCGGAGTCTGTACCTTCTTCCAACTCCGATTCCCTGAATCCTTCCAGTTCCTCCTCCTCGTCGGTGGTGCCAAAGTACTCCCTCCGGAACCTCGCTACTGGCTGAGGTTTCCTGGGGAACCTTTGGTGGAACGTTTCGATCAAGATCTCGTCACTGACCTCCTCTGCCGTCACCCAGGTGTTTTCCGACTCCGGTTCCCCTTCCCACGCGACCAAATACTCCACCTGATTACCCTTCCACCTGGAGTCGATGATCTCCGCCACATGGTTGCTGCTTTCCCTTTCTTCTAAGACTGGCCCCCGTGTGGAGACCCCTTCACCTTCCCCCCTATATGGTGACAGTAATGACCTGTGGAATACTGGGTGCAGTTTCATGTGGTTCGGTAACCGGAGTCTGAAAGCCACTGGGTTGACCTGTTGAATGACCTCAAATGGTCCCAATCTTTTGGGTCTCAATTTCTTGCAACCCCCCTTGAACGGCAACCCTTGGGTTGACAGCCAGACCTGACTCCCCACCCTAATGGTTTCACCTTCCCTTCTGCTCTTGTCTGCCTGCCTCTTATATTCTTCTTTGGCCCTTTCTAAGTTGAGTTGGAGTTGACGATGGATCGCTTCCATTTCTTCTACAAAATGTTCGGCGGCCGGGACACTCCATCTCTCCCCTCCTCCCCCTGGAAACGCCCTGGGGTGGCACCCATAATTAGCCAAAAAGGGGCTCATCCCGGTGGACACATTCTCCGCATTATTGTAGGCAAATTCCGCTAGCGCCAACTTTTCGACCCAATCGTTCTCTCTGTCATTGACATAACACCTCAGGTATTGTTGGAGGATACCGTTTGCTCTCTCCGCCTGCCCATTGGTCTCAGGGTGCCTGGCAGTCGAAAAATTGACCTCTACGTGCAGTAAGCTCATAAGTTTCCTCCAGAACCTGGACGTGAACTGTTTTCCTCTGTCGGAGACCACCCTCAAGGGGGCGCCATGCAGCCTAAAAATATGTTCTACAAACAATTTCGCTGTCTCTTCCGCCGTGACTGCATGTGAGCAAGCTACAAAGTGGCCCATCTTAGTTAACAGGTCTACTATGACCAGTATGGCGGTTTCCCCCTGGGATTTCAGCAGATCAGTCATAAAATCTATCGATACCGCCTCCCACGGTCGTTCTGGTGTGGGTAACGGTTCTAATAACCCCGCCGGCGCCCGCCTTTCTCCCTTGGCTCTCTGGCATTGGTCACACCCTCTTACATACTCCCGTACATCCTCCCTCACCTTGGGCCACCAAAATTCCCTGGTCACTAACCACATGGTCTTGTGTTGCCCAAAATGCCCCGCTGTGGGGTTGTCGTGCAGCTGTTTGAGTACTCTCCCCCTCAATTCCCCTTCGGGTATATAAAGTGCCCCTTTGTAATACAATACCCCGTTTCTTTCTTCAAAACCTCCGGGGTCTTCTCCCTCTCTCCTTAAACCTCTGAGCTTATTCTGGGCGTATTCATCATTCACCGTTCCCTCTACCAGTTCCCTTTGCCCCACCCAGGCCGCCCCACACACCCAGCGGTCCTCTGGGATGATATGTCTCTCTTCAGGTGCTCCCTCCCCCTCCAAATATTCAGGTTTGCGTGAGAGAGCGTCCGCTCTGACGTTTTCTGGACCTGGCACATAGCAAATTTCAAAATGGAATTTGGAGAACTCTTGGGCCCACCTCACTTGTCGTTGGTTGAGCACTCGTGCCGTTCTCCAATACTCCAAATTCTTGTGGTCCGTACACACTTGCACCTTATGCTGTGCACCAATTAGTAAATGTCTCCATCTCCGGAACGCTTCGTGAATGGCGAGTAGTTCTCGGTCATATACGGTGTAGTTCCTCTCGGATTTGTTTAGCTTACGCGAAAAGAAGGCACACGGTCTCCACTCCGACTTATTCTTCCCCGGCTGAAGAAGCACCGCCCCCACCGCCCGGTCTGATGCATCAGTTTCCACTCTCATTGGTTTTTGTAAATCCACATGCAGGAGCTGTTCTTCCGAAGCGAATGCCCTTTTCAATTCCTCAAATGCTTGCTCCGCCTCCGCCGTCCAAACAAATTTCTTCTTGCTGCTGAGACAGTCCGTGATGGGAGCCGTTAAGTGGGCAAAGTTCTTGATGAACTTACGGTAAAAGTTCCCAAACCCTAAGAACCTTTGCACATCCTTTTTCGTTTTCGGTGTCTTCCATTCCAGCACCGCCTGGACCTTGCCTGGATCCATGGCTAATCCCTTGTCTGACAAGCGGTACCCCAGGAATTCCACCTCCTTGGTGTGAAACTGACACTTCTCCAATTTCACCCACAGCTGGTTTGCTTGCAGTTGGCTCAGCACTTCCCTGACATCCTTTACATGCTGCTCCTCATTCTCTGAATATATCAACACGTCATCTAGGAAGGCCACGCAATTCTTGTAGAGCAGAGGTCCCAGGACGTGGTTCATGAACGATTGAAAACATGCTGAGCCTCCTTGTAATCCGAAGGGCATAACTAAATATTCAAAAGCCCCCAAAGGGGTGAACATGGTGGTTTTCCATTCATCCCCTTTCCTTATCCGTATCAGGTTGTATGCCCTTCTCAGGTCCAATTTAGTGAATATCTTTCCCTTCCTCACCCTGGTCAAAATGTCATCAATTCTGGGCATGGGGAAAGCCACTGGTTCTGACACTGCATTCAAGGCTCTAAAGTCCACTACAAGTCTGGGTTTATCCGTGTGTTTTTTGTCCACAAAAAACACTGGGCTGCCCCCCACCGCTCTGCACTCTCTGATGAAGCCTCTCTTCAGGTTTTTATCAATAAACTCCCTTAACTCCTGCATTTCCCTGTCTGACATGGCGTACAGCTTGCCCACTGGGAGCTGGGCTCCAGGGACCAGGTTGATTTGGCAGTCAAAGGCTCTATGCGGTGGTAGTTTATCTGCTTCCCTTTCGCTGAAGACCTTGCTCAGGTCAGCGTATTGTTTGGGCACCTTCCCTTTGTCCATTACTTCCGTCCCTGCTAGAAAGGCTTTTGCCCCTTCCGGCGCCTTTCCCTCTTTGCAGTGTTCCAGGCAATGTGCTGACCCAAAGGAGACCACTCTCTGATGCCAGCCCACTAGCGGATCATGCAACGCTAGCCAGCTCATTCCCAAAATAATGGGAGCCCCTCCCAGGGTGGCCACATTGAACGCTATCCTTTCGGTGTGCCTGACCACCCTCATAACCATTGGGACGGTCTGTAGGCTAACTTCTCCTCCCAACAGCTCCCTCCCATCGATCGTGGTCACCTGCAGGGGGTTACTTAAAGGGAGTATCTGTATCTGGTGTTCAGCTGCAAACTCCTTACTCATAAAATTACAGGAGCTGCCTGAGTCCAATAGCGCCTTTGTCTTTAGTGGGTGTCCGTTTGCCAGCTCTAGCAACACCTCTATCACTAGGGCTGGTCTTGGAGGTTCCGGCGTGGGCACTTTTACTGCTCCTTGGCCTGGCTGCTGTGCCCTGACGGTGTCAGCCAGGCGTTGGCTTTTACTTGCTCCTGGACTCCCTCCTCCTTCCCCCCAACAGCTCCCGCCATCCCTTGCCATTCCTTTCTTTGCGGGCAGACTCTGGCAAAGTGACCTGGCTGCTGGCAGAGATAACATTTCTTGGTGCTCTTCCCCTCCTTCTTCCGCCCTTCACTGGGATTTGAAACTGCGCGCGCGCGCGCTGTTCCAATTTCCATCGGCTCTCCTGGTGGGAAATTTGGCTCCGGAATCTCTGGAATGCGGAAATCCCTCCAACGCTCTCCTTTCCCTTCCCGCTTCTCCAAGGCTCTCGCCTCCTGGCGCGCTCCAATGGTCAGCGCTGATTTGGTCAGCTGGTCCATAGACTCCGCCCTGGGCGCCCGGGAAAGTTCGTCTTTCACCGCCGAAGAAAGCCCCTCTTCGAAAAGCATTTGAATGGGTTCCGCCGATAGGTCCCACCCCAATTTATGTATCAGCATGGTAAACTCAGTCCAGTACTCACGAACCGATCGGCTCCCCTGTTTACAAGCCATCAACTGTCTGCGCACCAGTCCCTGCTCAATCTCGCTGGAAAACATCAAATCCATGGCGCGAAAAAACTTCCTCATGTCCTTCAGCATTTCACTATTCCCTGCCATCAGGGGTCTAACCCAGTCTCTCGCCCCCCCTTCGAGATGGCCAACCACAAACGCCACTTGCGATGCCTCGTCGGGAAAGTCGTCAAACTGCAGCTCGAGAGCATACTGCATCTCTGTCCTAAAGGCTTGATAGTTCCTGGGGTCCCCCCCAAACTTCTGCACCAATCCTGGCATCTTTCTTGCTAGTGGGGCGCCTTTTGCCTTTTCTGCATCCTGCGCCCTCCTTTCCTCTAGCCTCGCCGTTTGCAGCGCTAGCTGGACCTCCAACACCCGGTACCTTTCTTCCAGGCTTGGACCCTCTCCAGCTCCTCCTGCTCCCCCGGTTCCGGCTGGGTTGCTCATGATGCCTCTCTGCACAAGCTGCTTTCAGGGACTGTCCGATTGCTGTGATGGGATGATGAGCTGCTTGTGCATAAAGTCCTAGTCCCTCAGAGTTTGGCTAAGTCCACAAACCTCTGTCTGTGACGGAGCTCCTTAAGCATGGCTCCATCAGTCGCTCGTAGAATCGGACAGTGGGCGTTTACGGAACTTCTTCCAGCATAAAAGTTCCTTAACGGAAACGCGTCTTCCGGACTCTCGGCGTGACAGTTTCCGGCGAGGAGTGGGTGTCCCTATGGGAGGTCCTGAAACCTCCCCGCTATTTTCGCTGGAAGTGTCTCTGAGCCCTCCCTCTGACTCACTTTCCCTTGGAGCTCTTCCTCTCCCCCTGCTGGTTCCCTCCTCAGCGGATAAGTCTCTCTCAGCCTCTGTGAGCCCTTTCACCTCCTGTTTCTCCGATGGCAGTTCCCTGACAATACCCAAAGGCTTTTCCTTGTCCTGACATTTTTCCTTGAACTCAACAATCATTATTTTCATGAGGTGATCTAGAGCAGCGTTGGACAGAGCACAGACCAGCACACGGTTCCTCTTGATCTTGCTTTCTACAGGATTCTCTTTCCCAGATCTCTGGAGATTTAAAGGGGGGTGAAAGTCATAGGGTTGTAAAATATACCTAGAATATACCCATTGAAACAAATCAACCATATAGTCATGCCCAGACTAGGAGTGCATACGGTAATTGAAGTTGGGTCTTTCAGAGGTTATCTAGTCCAATCCCCTGCTGGACAAAGGGTCTAAAATGCAGGCTGCAACCACAACATCCCTGAAAAAATAGCTGGGTAAAAGACCCACTGTAATGGAAAGCCTGCCCACCTCCAGAGGCAGTCCTGTGCACTTTTGAAAAGCTCCTGCCCCTGTGAAGTACCCTCTAATATTTAGCCATTAGTTCTAGTTCTGCACTCTGGGCATAAAGAAGACTGAGAAAAAGTTAAGTGCAATAATGCAGGGCAGTCGTCTTCCACCTTTTCAGATCAAAGTCCCTTTTTAAAGCCCAAGGGTCATATCCAACTGAAATATACTCGGAGTCGAGTGTGGATTTCATGCTCTTTATTCAGCTCATAGTGGTGAGGAGGAATGGAAGTTCCCCCAAACTGTCTGCTTTATATACATTATTTCAACAATGGGTCGCACGTGATTGGCTAATTCCGGGATTCTCCTGTAGGCCAATCAGGTTGCGGATTCACTTCCACCTGGAGCTGGATTGGGTGGCTCCTGCGGACCAATCAGACTGCTGCATTTTGGATCCTATTCAACTCAGTACATAGCACCAACTAAGTTTTATTCAAAGTGCACACATTAAAATTATGGGGCCTACGGTATGTTACTCATGCACAGTAATTTCAAAGGGTCTATTCCAAGTAGGACTAAAAAGAGCCTGCTGGACTACTCCAATGACCCATCTAGTCCAGCATCCTGTTCCCATGGGGGCCACCCAGATGCCTGTGGGAAACCAGAGAGCAAAACATGAGCATACGAGCACCTTCCCCTCCTGTGGTTTCAAGAAACTAGTATTCAGAAGGATTACTGCCTCTGACAATGGAAACAGAGCATAGCCTAGCCATCATGGCAAGAAGCCATTGATTGCCCTTCCATGAATTTATCCAATCCTCTTTTAACATCACTGCCTCCTATAGATACACCCCAGATGTGCACTCTGAAATTTATTTTTAAAGGAAAATGACACAAAAAAGGAGTCCTTAACCATTTAGAGTTGTCACTTCCCCCCCCCTTGCATCTTTTGTGTCCTTGTGTGACCCAATACATAGCAATTTAGAAGGCTTAGTATTCTCCAGCATTTTACAGTGCTACCTCTGGTTACGTACTTAATTTGTTCCGGAGGTCCTTTCTTAACCTGAAACTGTTCTTAACCTGAAGCACCACTTTAGCTAATGGGGCCTCCTGCTGCCGTTGCGCTGCCGGAGCACAATTTCTGTTCTTATCCTGAAGCAAAGTTCTTAACCTGAAGCAATATTTCTGGGTTAGCGGAGTCTGTAACCTGAAGCGTATGTAACCTGAAGCGTATGTAATGCAAACCACTGCATTTCTGTCCAAAGAAAAACAGTGCCTGCACATTTTCTGTTTTTTTATTTAACATGTTTTATATACTGCTTAATTAAAAATATATACATAGAGTGAAATAAAACATTCATACAAAATAGCAAAAAAATCAGACTTTAAAAATAGTAAAATAATAAAGCAATAAAAGAAAGAGATAAAAATCAGCATTTCACTCCACCGTCGCTGCATTTGAGATTGTTGTAAATCACATGCCTGTCTGAGAAGACTATGGGAACGGAAGACAGCCTTATCTCTCTTTCATTGTATGTACTTTGGACTGTACTTTCACTTCTTCTGTTCTCTCGGAAGAGAACGGACACCATTATGCTGTAGTCTGTATATAGAGTGTAAATAAATAGTAGCTTAGATCTACAATATCCCACGCTTGTTGCTGTGTAACGCTAGAAGTATAGCGTGCATAAATCAAGCTGATTTATGTCGCTGGAGCACCCTGGAGAAGAAGGGAGATGCCTTTTCCAGTGCTGGGAAAGGGTCATCGCACTCTGGAGCAGCGACGCCGGTTTTGCGTCCGGGGGGAGCCTGCCGATCGGCACAGAAGCACGGTGTGAAGCTGCAATGAGCCATGAGAAAGAGACCTGCATTCCAGCCAGGAGTGGGGAGCTGCGAGTACTGTGATTTACGAGGCAATTAAAACCTCGGGAAGTGAGCACTGCCACTGGAATTAGCGAGCTGCTTGTTGAAATTTATGGCTGCTGACTGCTAGCTGCTGTTTGATGCTGCAAAGGCTTTTGGCTATAAAGTAAAAGCCAAGATGGATTCCAAGCACGGAATCGGAACGATGTCCTGTCTGCTTCTGATGGGCAATAATTATTCAGGATGGTGTGTAAAAATGGAAGCGCTTTTGCTTCGACAAAGACTGTGGTTTGTTATAGATGACCCAATGCCACAGGTACCAACCAGACGGTGGTGTGATGCCAATAAACAGGTGAGGGCTGTGATCATGTTGCATGTATCAGATAACCAACTGATCCATATCCAGGGTTTGGTGACAGCACAGGCAGTCTGGCTTGCTCTAAGAGAAGCGCATCTTCGCATCGCCGCAGGATCCGCCCTATTATATTTCCAGAAGCTTTCCAATATGAAGCTGAGAACTGGGGGAGATTTGCAAAAACATCTTACACAGATGAAGTTTCGGTGTGACCAGTTGGAGCAGAGGGAGGTCCTGCTTCCGGAGTCCCTTTTCTGTTTTATGATAATCAACAGCATGGATACGTCATATGCGGTTGTTGCATCGCAGCTTGGAGCTCTGCCAGCTGCTGATTTAACAGTCCAGAGAGTCTGTTCAATGCTTCTGAATGAGTCTGACCGCCAAATGGCGCTTGTAGCTGATGAGGGGGAGGCCGAAGCCTCAAAAGCACCCCTGTCGGCGGTGCAAGGTGCAGAGGGGGCCGTTGCTTTGAAAGCCCTGTCGTGTTTCAAGTGTAGGGAGAAAGGCCACCTGCAACGTGACTGCAGGAAGCGCCAGAAGCCCAAGGAAGCTACAAGGAGCGGAGGGGTCGGAGGCAAGAATTGTGCCAAGCCCAGCTCTACCCAGGCACTTGCTTTGATCATGCAATGCACCACCTCACCTACTCATAATGCTTTTGTGGTAGATGGGGGGGCGGCATTTCATCTCTGTAGTCAGAAAGGTTTGCTTGTTACCTTTAAGGAGCAGAATGACACCATCAAACAGGCAGATGGACGTTGTCTGCGAAGTGAAGGCATTAGGAAAATATACCTTGAAAGCATCCAGACCTCAGTACAAAATGTACTATATGTTCCGGGACTGACTTATAATTTGCTCAGTGTTTCTCAGCTAACTGCACAAGATTTCTGTGTTTCTTTTGACAGGGAGAAGTGCATCATCGCAAAGGATGGAGATGATCTTCTGTTTGCCTACAATGAAGATAGGCTGTATTTACTTTCATTTGACGGTAATGAATGTAATGATGATGTTGATAATAATGATGTGACACGTGTGATGTGTAGAAACAAAGGTCACTGTGGCTCAAAAGGGCAGAAAGCCTAGTAAAATAGTCAAAAGAGCTTTTCAGCAGGTGCATGCTGATGTAATTGGTCCTCTATCACCCTCTAGAGGCAATGCCAAGTACTACCTGGTTGTGGTTGATTCCTATTCTGAATATGCATGGATTTATATGTTAAAAAGGAAGAATCAGATTCTAGGTTTCAGGTTCCAGCTTCCCTTTGGCTTCCCTGCCAGATATTTTTATCCCACTCCCTAAGTTACGTAGAGGAAATGGGAAAAGCTGCTTTTCGACAGAGAGAGAAAAGCTGCTTGGTGCTGCAAGCCTTTGCCAAGAATGTAGCCCTGATTTATGTGCTACAAAGGGAGGACATTTCCCGATGCTTCTGAATCATTCCCTGAGCAGAGAATGGGTAGTGGCAGAAAGTGAAAGCTGGAGGAGTGCTGCGGCAAGACTTGTGAAGCTATGGGGGAGTAAGTCCCCCGATGAAGCTGCATAATAGCAGACAAGGCAAAAGGCCTGGGAAGAATTGGGGGGGGGGCGGGGCGGGCGGGTTGTTTTGTTCCCAGAACTGAAAAGGCAGTTTGAGACAAAGGCTGTGTCTTATGCCAGACAGTGTGTATGTTCAGCAGGAATTGAAGCTGCGTCACACGATGGACACTTCAAGATGGCGGGGGCTGCTAAACGGGATGCCAGAGAGGTTCAGAGGGCTAGATTTGCTGTCTCCGACGCCCACACGCAGTGGGAGGCAATTGCTGAGCGGACTGCCAGAAGTAATACCCCAGGGAAAGCTGATACAGTATCCCAGAGAGGGTTGCGTTCCTGACACTGAAAGCTTCACAGAAGAGAGGCTTTTGAAGGAAGAATGCACAAGGGGGGTGTTTCCTGTTCCTGTTAAGGGCGAGAAATCTCCAAAGCAGGAGTAGCAAGGGGAGTTGACTGCCATGTCATCCCAATCTTCACTGCAACCAGCAGGTGGCACTGCTGTGTTTGAAGCAGTGGAAAGTTTTTCCTGTGAGAAGTTTGGACAGAGTTCAAAAGTCAGGAACATTTGCAGCGTTTCCAACAGGGGACATGAAGCAAGGCCAGAGATGCAAAGATGCAGCGCAGATATGGTGACTAGCTGTTCCAGTACAGAGATGCAAGAATCTTTTGTGCTAGATTCTGAGGCAAAGAAACACCTTTGTGGAAGATGGAACTGGTTCACCGCGTGTACACCACAGAAGGGTCTGATCCACCAGTCGGGTGGAGACTTCTTGGAGGTACATAGCACCGGGATCGTGGAACCGAAAAGCTGTAAAGTTGTGATGTCTAATGTGTTTTTCATTCCAGGTTGAGAAGCCCAGCTGATGCAGCCTGGATGTTCTGTTTATGTCAACAAACAGCGTGCAACCATCCAGAAGAACGAAAGCGACATTATAAATGGCTTGTTCTTACTATGTTGTGATGTTAACATGGGGGATGGTGGGAAAGTTGGAGAGACAAGTGATGCCATGTCTGATAACCATCTTTTTCATGCAGGATGTGTGCATGGGTCTTCCAGGTTGCTGGTGTCTGACACAAAGATGGTCAGGTGTACCAAATGTGCTCAGGACAAAGCAAAGGAAGGAGGCGATATGGGTATCTTACAAAGGCACCCTATTGGTAATGGAGATTCTGATGTATGGATTCAGAGGCAACAGAGTGACACGCTCAGCAAACATAGTTTGCAAGGCCTTTCCCTGGATTCAGACAAAAGTTCTGCTAGGGACTGCGACAAGGTAAACCCAAGATGTGCAAAGGGACCAACAGATGGGTCTGACATGTGGGTGCAGACGTCACAAGGCAGGAAGCATAGATTCTTCCTCGGGTATGGTGGCTTGTACAAAGTACTGAGACCTCATGCCAAGATGATTTTACTCACGAGGGATGTTGAGTGCAGTGAAAAATGGGGAGGAAATGTGTGTGTTTTCCAAGGCAACCCCATTGCTTCAGACTCAGATACTGAGTCTACTGCTGATGCTGAAAGTGAGGCGAGTTCCACTGATACAGTGAAAGACATGCGCCTGGTGTACAGATCTGAGACAGCTACCACCAGGTATGCTCAGGAGTTTGCTAACACAGCTATTGCAGTTTTAGCTGTGGCTAGTGGCTCGACACAGGTCTTGGAATCCGAAGTCTTGAAAGGGATACAGGGTTTGTCCTCAAAGGACGGGAAACCACACCCAAAGGCTGTAAGGGTAGACACTGTTTCCTTGGAGAAGAAAGCTGAACCATGTCCAAAGGCCATGTGTGCCAACACCGATTCCTCAGAGAGGAACGAGGCTAGGGTTCGAGTCCCAACAAAGCCAGGTGTGAAACTTCTTGATAGTCAGGAGAACTATGACGCCAAGACTAGTCAGAAGTGCAAGATGGTAAGGCCCAAGGCCAATCCAGTTGCATGTAGTTCCAAGGGTGGAACGGATGGTACAGGGGTATACTGTGTGTATGACATCTGTATGGTTGTTGCAGTTACACTGATGACTACAACACTGCTCATGCATCGGGGGAGGATGTTAGGATTCTTGCTCCGTGTCTGCAGTCATGGGATTGTTGTCTATCACATGATGGTGTACGTTTTCATTCCACAGTATGGGAAGTGACGGAGACAGGATGTTTATGTTACTGTGTTCCGTGAAGTGGGACTATTGTTTTTTGTTCTTTTTCTTTTTGCTGTCTGATGAGAAAGAGGAAGTATTATATGTAAATAAAAGTAGATTAGCCAAAATGCTGTGCTACTGAGTTCTGTTATGCAAACTGCAAATACTCTGTAGGATCCCTAAGTGTGCTGATGCTTCTTGGTATCAGCCACTGTGATGTTTGGGCTGAAGAAAGCTTTTGAAGCTCCCGAACGACTGACCAGGAGGGAGAGAACATGCCAGTCAGGCATGTGTCTCTGCCAGTGTCCTACACGTGAGTAGGACGATCCTAACAGTCTGTATATAGAGTGTAAATAAATAGTAGCTTAGATCTACAAAGTCCCACGCTTGTTGCTGCGTAACGCTAGAAGTATAGTGTGCATAAATCAAGCTGATTTATGTTGCTGGAGCACCCTGGAGAAGAAGGGAGATGCCTTTTTCAGTGCTGCACACATCGGAGGACGCTCGGAGTTTCAGGGGCTTGCAGGCGGCCCCAGGGCAAATTCCAGCAGTTGAATCCCAACACTAAGTAAAAGCAAAAACAAAAGAAGTGCCATGGTCGGATCACTTCCTGCGATCCTTCACTTTTCTGCGATCCATCACTTTTCCTTTTTTTTTAAAAGATATTTATTAAGGTTTTTAAAGTGTTACAAAATGAAAAAAGAAAAAAAGAAAAATATAAAAATAGTTAAAAACAATTCCATCTTTCCTTTGCTTATCTTTCATTTGCTTATTTCCCGGACCTCCTCACACCTCCCTCCTTTGTATTCCAATTCAATTTATTAATTCAGCAAATCCTTTCCCTCTTTATTTATCCTAATCTTTCATTACATTACCTTAATCTATTATCATCTTATCTTGTAGAAAACCTTCAAACTTAAAGCTTAAGTCTTATTTTTACCAACTTCTGATAACCATAATATTTTTTCCTAATTCTTTAAACATTTTTGCTAGGGCCAAGCCATTTCATTTCAACATCCTTCTAACATTCATCAATTTTATAAAACAATCCTAGTAACAAAAAAAAAGAAATAAAGACAATCCAATCTTCATCCAGCGTCCCTTCCTCCTGGTCCCAGGTTTTGTCAGTCCTTTTTATCCCATTGATCTGGCGCATTAACCTGGTAACCTTATATCCGAGGCCCTTAAGTCTCTTCCATGTCCTTTCCGCGGCTCTTCTTCATGTTCTCCTTTCACTCGTGGGAACTCCAGCTCAGTGATGTTTTTGACCCTTTTCAACAAATCAGCCCCTTTTCTATAGTCCAAACTAAACTCCGTGTGGTATTTAAAAACGTGTTTCAAAATCCTTCCAAAATTGAGAGCCCCCACAGCTCCAAAGCTCTCACGGCCCATTGCCAGACTTGGGAAGTCCAAACATCCCTGCACAGGGGGATCAATCCAACCCCCCATTTCCAAGCCAGTCCAAGCTTTATCTTCCCAAGTCTGGTTTTTTCCAAGTTTATTTGTCAAGTCCAAAGGCTCATGTTCCTGCAGGTCCGCAGCTCCCTCCATCTCTGGCGCCCAGGATTCAGCAGCATCCTCTTCTCTCAGCTGTTCTGTCAGGACACACTCCTGATTTAATTCCTGGGTGGGCTCCATATATTTTCCCACTGCCTGATCCAAATTTCCCACTGCCTGTTTAAAATTTCTGATCGAGTCAGACATCAAATTCGTCTTCTCATGTAATTGTTCCAGTAGGGCATTTGTTTTATAAAAAGCGCACAACAGAGCTTCTGAATACATTGTCCTACAAGGTCACAAGTCTATTCCCATGATTGTAATCTATGACAGCTGTAAGCTCCCTGGAATTAGTTACAGTTTCACAGTCTCCCTCTAGGGGGAAAAATTCTATTTGTTCTTTCTTTTGAGGACAAATCTAGCAACAAAGTTTCTTTTTTTGAGATATTTTGTCGATATTTGTTCCTTTAAAATGCGGAAGGAAACAATGGAATCACTATGTTTCTCTTCTTTTGGCTATCTGTCAATTTTTTTTTGTCTCTGGTCAATGAGCTTCAAACGTCAGTCCTGACACCCCGCTCCAGGATCAGGACGATGGAAAGTTACTTTACTTTAAACTCACTTCTGCAGGTTCTCCTGCTACCGAAGGGGGGTTCAACAATTTTAGATGATGAAAGCCAATCCTTTAGAGATGATTTTCTGAGCTCTAGTTTACGTTGTCTTTGCTTTATTCAATCTACAAAGAAACGGAAGGCTGACTTCCTGTTTAGACCTTCCCGTCTCAGTACCAAATTGAAATAAATTTTAAGACCGATTCCTTTCTGCTCGCAAGTCCTTATTTAAAGTCCAATTGTTCCAAGTTCAAGTACTCACGGGTGATTATTTTAGAAGCCAAATTGTCCCAAGAAGAAGGCAGCGCTCTCCGGCAACGGCTATGCGGCTTCGCTCCACGGAAATAGCAGTTGACTCACAGCACCGCGCCACTTCCCCCTCTTCGCTTCGGAGCCCGTTAGTGGGTTCCTTTGCGGGTTGGGGGGGGCGCTAAAGGTGCCCGCCGAGTCCCATGGTCACAGGCTTCACCTGACTGTGATTTTTAAAGGGTCCCCGCTTCGCTGTAGCGGGAAAGACCAGTTTCGCGCGGAGCTAGTCCCTCCAGTTCAGAGGGAGTCAGCCATTGCCGATGGCGCCACCCCGGAAGTCTGCGATCCATCACTTTTCCGCGACCCTTCCCCTCTGCAGGGAGGTGGGACCGATTTGGATGGTCCGCCCCCGCCACTTAATGGATCCAAATGTGTCAGGGGTCTGCCTTCAAGGGAGGGAAGAGAGACAGGAACGTACAGACAGCCTCCTCCTTTGTTGAGCAGCTGCACCTTGTCAGAGTCTGGTGAAAGCGAGCCTTTAGGAGAAACGGATGACGAGAGAAAGGGGGGGGGAGGATGCAAAGGCTCAGTCAGGCTGAGATGAGCCACGACACCGCTCCCAGGGTGTTGGAAGTGCCTCTTCTGTCGCATAGTTTTTGCCAGGGAATTACACGTAAGGAATAGAGGGGGAGAGGGGTTTTCCCGGGCTTTTATGCTGGAGGGCAAACAGGAAAAAGGCACTTCCGGAATCTGCTAGTGATTGAGGCAGACATTGATTTTGGACCTCTGGACTGTACATAGTTTTGCACTCAATAAAACCTGTAAAAGACAGGTGGGAGTCCTGGCTGTTATCTTCGTGAGCAACCACACACACTCCTCACAAAATGGTTTCCAGAGAGTGGTAGGGAATGTTTTATCCCATGTTGATGGCCTTTCAGCGGATTCCCTGGTGGACTGCAGAGTTAACCAGGGCTATCGACTGTCTGGCTCCAAAGCGCTCCAACTGAATGGAGCCCAGACAGCCCCGTGATGTTCTCCAGAGCTGAGGGCGATGAAACAATCACTGAGACAGCTAGAGAACCAGAACCAGTGAAGGGGGTGAATGTCTTGTGTGAGTGTCTGGGGGCGGTTGGAGGATGGATGGTGGCTAACAGATTGAGATTGAATCCTGACAAGACAGAAGTACCGTTTCAGGGGGGCTGGGGGACTGTCACCACCAGTGTTTCTGCTGGGTTTGCATCAACCAAATTCAGCCTGGTTAATACACCAGCAATTTTCTGTGTTTGGTGTACCAGAAAATTACCTGCTTGGTCCTTCTCCACCTGCAGAGAAAGATAGTTGGATACCTCACCAAGATCCTTCATGTCAAAGTGCTCCTTCAGCTGAGCTAGGGTGCTTTGGTACAAAGCCTGATTCTTCCAAAACAAAAGATCATCAAAAAAACATAAACAATACCGTTTGTTTTGCCCCTCCTCTTTGACAAACACACATGCCTTGGTGAAAACCTAGAGAAAGCAATGTCTCAGTGAGTTTTGTGTCACAACACCTGGCACTCTGCTTGAGGCCATATAGGGACTTCCGTAGTTTACAGACCATTCCCTTCTGTACCTGCACTCCATCAGGTAAAAGCATAGAATCATAGAATCATAGAATCATAGAGTTGGAAGAGACCACAAGGGCCATCGAGTCCAACCCCCTGCCAAGCAGGAAACACCATCAGAGCACTCCTGACATATGGTTGTCAAGCCTCTGCTTAAAGACCTCCAAAGAAGGAGACTCCACCACACTCCTTGGCAGCAAATTCCACTGTCGAACAGCTCTTACTGTCAGGAAGTTCTTCCTAATGTTTAGGTGGAATCTTCTTTCTTGTAGTTTGGATCCATTGCTCCGTGTCCGCTTCTCTGGAGCAGCAGAAAACAACCTTTCTCCCTCCTCTATGTGACATCCTTTTATATATTTGAACATGGCTATCATATCACCCCTTAACCTCCTCTTCTCCAGGCTAAACATGCCCAGCTCCCTTAGCCGTTCCTCATAAGGCATCGTTTCCAGGCCTTTGACCATTTTGGTTGCCCTCCTCTGGACACGTTCCAGTTTGTCAATGTCCTTCTTGAACTGTGGTGCCCAGAACTGGACACAGTACTCCAGGTGAGGTCTGACCAGAGCAGAATACAGTGGCACTATTACTTCCCTTGATCTAGATGCTATACTCCTATTGATGCAGCCCAGGTCTGACCAGAGCAGAATACAGTGGCACTATTACTTCCCTTGATCTAGATGCTATACTCCTATTGATGCAGCATATACAGCTCTTCCCCCAAAATCCCGTACAAAAAAAGCTGTGTTCACATCATGATGAGAAACGTGCAGTTTCTCCTCTGCAACAATCTTGAGCATTACAGTGGAGCCTCGCAAGATGAAATTAATTCGTTCCGCGAGTTTCTTCGTCTTGCGATTTTTTTCGTCTTGCGAAGCACGGTGTTGGGAAAGTTTTGGAAAAGCTTCAAAAATCACCAAAGTCTTCAAAAACCTCAAAAAAGGGGGGTGCTTGGGAGGGAGGGAGAGGCGGGCGCGGGGCGTGGGGGGAGGTGGGGTGGAGGTTGCTGCCTGAGCCCCCGGGATCGGTTCGGCTCGCCTTGCTCCGACCCTTTGCACTACAGTTGGCGCCGTCTTGCTGCTGCCGCGGCTGTCGCCGCGGTAATCAAAACTCCTACCGGCCTAAAAGTTGTCTGCCCGCCGCGGGCAGGAGGGAGGGAGGGAGCGTCAGCGACGGTGGATGCCTATTGCCCCTGTTGCTGCTGCAGCCGGCCGGCCAGCCAGAAGCGCGCGAGCGGAGAGGGGCGCATCCAGCCCCAGCCAGCCAGCCTCCCGCCGCGGGCAGGAGGGAGGGAGGGAGCGTCAGCGACGGTGGATGCCTATTGGTCCTGTTGCTGCTGCAGCCAGCCAGCCAGCCAAAAGCGCATGAGCGGAGAGGGGCGCATCCAGCCCGTTGGAGAGGAGCACGGGGACGCGTCCCCGGTAGCTCCCAAGCTGACCTTGCCTTCCGCGCTGCCAAAGGGCGACTCACCTGCTGCCTGCGCTGCGCCGGGACTAACTTGAGCGGGGCGAGGAGAACACACACTCGCGCGCACACACACACCGAGAGGCAAACTTGCCGCAGCCGTCGACGTCGCGGGGTTGGAAAGCGCGGAGATGCAGGTAGGGGGCGCCCCTCGCAGGGCGAGCGCCGGAGGGCCCGGGCAGGCGCTCTTGTCACTGCCGGGGCGCTGGGGGGGGGGAGAAGGAAGGAGCCCCGTCTGAAGAGCCCCGGAGCCTGGCCTCCCTAACTGGGAGTTGTGGGGAGGGAAGTGTGAGCGCCTTGCTATTTTTCGCCGAAACAAAGCTCCCTCTTCCTCAGAACCCACCTTCACGCATTCTTGCCCCTACGGAGACGCACACCGCGTGCTATGAGTTGCTCCTCGAAGTCAAGTCGCAACTGTATTAACGGTTTTAAGAAAAAGGAAACAAACTTGCAAGACGTTTCCGTCTTGCGAAGCAAGCCCATAGGGAAAATCGTCTTGCGAAGCAACTCAAAAACGGAAAACCCTTTCGTCTTGTGAGTTTTCTGTCTTGCGAGGCATTCGTCTTGCGAGGTACCACTGTAGTCTAATGCTCTCATACTTGACGGTGGGTGAGTAGGTCTCGTGGTATTCCTGTCCTGGTATCTGTGAAAAACCTCTGGCGACCAGTCTGGCTTTGTGCCTGACAACCTTGCCATTCTGGTCTGTCTTGGCCTTGAAGACCCATTTGCTGCCAACCAGCCTCATTCCTGGGACTGTTGGCACCAGCTCCCAGGTTTGGTTCCTATTCAAGGAATCAACTTCAGCCTTCATGGCATTAAGCCATGGTTCAGCATCCTTCGAGGTTAACTCCTGGACCTCTTTGAAGCTTGAAGGTTCCCACACCTTTTCTGAGCTACCAAGAACAGCAGTTGCTGTCTTAGCAAACTCATCAGCAAATCTCTTTGGAGGTTTGCCTTTTGTGGCCCTTTCAGATCTGCGTGCTAGACGCAAGTCTTCTGCACTCATCTCCTCCTCCTTAGGAGAAAAGTGGCTAATGGTGAACAGTGGTTCTTCCAGTCCAATGTCAGACGCATCAGATGGTCTGACTGAGGCCTTTGCGCTCTTGTAGTCTGCTGCGTCATCACTGTCGCTGACAGCAGCACCAGCGCTGCTCACTGAGCTGGAATCCGAATTCTGATCATCATCCTCAGCTTCCTCTTCTACCTCATCATCTTCATCCTCCTCTGAGTGACTGAAAAAATCCCACATTCCTCCCCCCCATTTGGGATTGTACTCAACACCCTTTGGGACCCTAATGGTCTTAGAGTCAGTCATGAATACCCTGTATGCACCTTTTTCGTACCCCATGAACAAACTATGTGCCCCACGCTTCCCAAGCTTGCTGCTCTGTGGGGTGCGGACCCACATGTCAGAACCAAAGATTCTCATGTGCTTGACGTAAGGTTTCTTACCAAACATATTCTCATAGGGAGCACAACCAATAGGCGATGACAGTCTCCTATTATACGTATAAACAAAACTATTCAAAGACTCCGCCCAATATTTCTCAGGGAGATTGGCATCATGCAACAAGGTTTTTATATTGAGCCTAATGACGTCCGGGGGTCCGGCACACTTCTCTGCGCGTCTCTGACCTTCCCCAAAGACCTTTGACTCCAGCAGCAAGTAAACACAGCGGAAGCAGAAGCAGGAACGCTCTTCGTGTGAGGGCAATAATTCAGGCTGGATGCAGCAGTCTCCTTATCTTTAAAGTCTTTATTCCTTAGCAAAACACAACAGCTATAAATTTCCCGGCGACAGTTCACTCATCGCTGCTCTCTCCACGGAGCAAACACGCACACTGAGAGACGCAGTAAAACCCTCCCTTCAGTGTTCTAAACCCGCCTCAAAATGTGAGACGTCATCACTCAGAACTCTTAACCCTGTAAGTTCTGAGCCTCTCTCCATACCCCCTCTCGAATCATATTTTGAGAGGACTTCTGAGTGTTCAACACCTTCCCCATTGCCTTCTGCCCCTTCCTGGCATCGTTGTTAGGCACCTGTTGAACCTCACAAACCTTAGGTTCGCACTGTGCGAAACCAACCCACGCATTTGTGACCTGAAACCTCTCAGGTGGAATTCCCTTTGTAGCCCGCGATGACCGCCTGGGCACAAACTGGGGTGCTCCTTTTGACCCACTGGGGCCAGCATGTGCGTCTTCCTCATCAGAAGACTCCCCCTCTGACTTGACACGTCTGTGAGCTTTCTCCATTATGCGCACAGGAGATGAGGGCTCACTCTTGGACACTCCTTTAACAACCTGTGGAGACGCCCTACTCTGTTCAGGGACCTGGTCTCCACCAGCAGGTTCAGGCTCTGGCTCTCCTTCCTCCTCAGAGTCAGACAGATAATCTGAGTGAACGTCAGAGCGCACTTTGCGCCTTGCCCAACCATCCTGCTCAAAGAACTCAGCCTTTTTACTGACCAGAAGCTTGGTCTGATCACCTTCTGGATATGCGAATCTCCACCCTTTTGTCGCAGGCTCATATCCACAGAAGATCATTTCCTGGTACCTTGGGCCACCCTCCTGCTGCAGAAACTTTGGTACAGGCACCATGGCTCTGCTACCAAAAGTGCGAAAGAAATGCACAAGCGGCTTCTGCCGATGAAGCAGGAAATACGGGGTGTCACCTACCACTGCATTGTAGCACCTGTTCATCGTGAAATTGGCTGTCTTTACCGCCTCCCCCCAAAAACTTTGAGGCAAACCAGAGTCATCCAGTAGAATCTCTGATGCTTGAACCAGAGCTTTACTCCTAAGCTCTGCCACGCCACTGTCCTGAGGAGAAGTCACCTTGTGACGTATCCCCCTCTGGCGAAAGAAACCCTTTAGAGCAGACCCAGTGACCTCTGAACCTCGGTCACACTTGAACCCCTGCACCTTGGTGGAGAACCTTAGTTCCACCTCTGCAACCCAATCTTTGATCAGTTGTGTTGCCTCCTCCTTAGTTTTCAGCGTGTACGCCCATGCGTTCTGCGTATAATCATCTGTCAGCACCATCAGCCACTTGGCCTTGCCCAGACTTGGCTGTGGCATATCAGAAAGGTCTGCATGCACAAGCTCAAAAGGCTTTGTGGTTACTCTCTCCACCCTGGGATGATTAAATCCCTTGTTTCTGGCTTTTCTGCAAGCTTTGCAATTCAAAGGTTTACCACATTCTTTTACCTTGCACCCTTTGGTGCACTCTGATAACATCTGAACGTCCTCACAGGACCCATGTGACATTCTCTTGTGCCACACGCAAGCACACGACACATGAGTGTGACCAGTGGCTTTCCCAGTATTCCCCTCACCCTCCAGAGGTGTTTCCAGAACAAAGAGGTTGTTCTGATCTTTCTCAACACTTATTAGTTTCTTCCCACCTCTGGAAATTGTGCAAACATTTTTTTCAAAACTCACTGAATATCCCTCCTGTAAAAGACAAGGTACAGATAACAGGCAGTGTTTTATCTCAGGGAGAACATAGACCTTCAGTTCATCCTGCAAGAAAGAGACAAACACGTTAGCAACATGGGTCACATGTCCCTGTGAACCTGTAGCAAATTTAACTGTTCTCCCAGTTGAAACAGCCTTGCAGTTCCACATTTGTCCATCAGGTGGCGCTGTTACCAGATGGCCGTTAGCAGCCGAGTCAACAACCCAACGTAGGACCCCCCCCCTCCGGAGTTGTCCTTCTTTGTTGCCTTAGCAATTGACTTCCTGCTGCCCCCGACCTTGGGGCTTTCGCTGCAGGTGTTGTTGTTGTTGTCCAAAACTGCCATAGACGCAGACAGCTGATAAGCGTTTCCTCCCTTCTCTGGAGCACGTAGCGTCTGCGGTTTCCCACGCCTGCCTTCTCTGTTGCCATGGAAACCCGGCTGGTTCCCATGGGAAGCAACCTTGGAAACATCCTGCCCTGGCTCCCTTGCTCTCTGTGGGCAGCTGCGACGCAGGTGTTCAGCCGAAGCACAAACAAAACATCGCCGAGTGGAAAACTTTGCAAACTTGTCTTTGGTCTTCTCTGCCCCCCCAACCTTTCCAGCAGCACTCCCTGAAGCTTTTCTGCTGTTGGGGAAATGGCCTTTGGCTTCTGCTGTGGTTTCTCTGCAAACCCCCTCCAGCTCCTGCCAAACAGCCTGGGCACTCTCAAGACCCTTGGAATGGCCTGCACTTCCACTCTTGGGTGCAACTCTCTTCTCTTCTCTCAGCTGCTTTCCAGCACGCAGCTCACGTAGTGGGGCATTCCGGCAGCCCTCCAACACAGTCCCAGCCCCCTCTGGGCTTCCTGGGCATCCCTCAGCCCCTCTTGGACTTCCAGCCCCCTCTGGGCTTCTTGGGCATCCCTCAGCCCCTCTTGGGCTTGGTGCTTCCTCAGAGCAATTCGCAGCCCCCTCTGGCCTGGCTCCCACTGCTTTCTTCAGTGCCTGCCAGTCCCCCCAGGGCTTGCTCCCGTCCACCTTATCAAAAGGGATTGACGACTTCTGGCTGTCTGCCATCTCTCCCCCGGGGCCCGGCCTACTTACAGGTAACGGTAGTGCCTCCCGGTCCGGCAGATCTCAGCTCCTCCCGGCTGGCTCCAGCTACTCCTTAGCTGGCCTTTGGCTGCTCCTCAGCCTCTCTGCCTGCAGTCACCCTTCCCAGCGTCTCATCGGCTGGCCTCTGGCTGCAGTCTCTCACACGCACGAACGTTGCTTATCTTAATTGCTGATGGTCCATAACCTATTGAGCCTAATGACGTCCGGGGGTCCGGCACACTTCTCTGCGCGTCTCTGACCTTCCCCAAAGACCTTTGACTCCAGCAGCAAGTAAACACAGCGGAAGCAGAAGCAGGAACGCTCTTCGTGTGAGGGCAATAATTCAGGCTGGATGCAGCAGTCTCCTTATCTTTAAAGTCTTTATTCCTTAGCAAAACACAACAGCTATAAATTTCCTGGCGACAGTTCACTCATCGCTGCTCTCTCCACGGAGCAAACACGCACACTGAGAGACGCAGTAAAACCCTCCCTTCAGTGTTCTAAACCCGCCTCAAAATGTGAGACGTCATCACTCAGAACTCTTAACCCTGTAAGTTCTGAGCCTCTCTCCATATTTTAGGCCTTGCAGGAAAGTTTGGTTTGCCCACTCGCAAAGTCCATTCTCCCATGGAGATCTGGGACTTGAGAGGTCGTGCTGGAGTCCCTTCTCAGTCAGGAAAGCTTCAAACTGCTGAGAAGTGAATTCACTGCCTCGATCAGTAAACAAACAGCCAATGCGTTTACTGTGAGCATTCTCCAACCAAGCACAGAATGCCTTGAACCTAGGAAACACTTCTGACTTCTGCTGGAGCATAAACACATGAATGTACCTAGAAAAAGAATCAATTAAAACCATGAAGTACCTTGCTCCACCCAAAGAGGGAGCAAGTGGACCAACCAGGTCTGTGTGGACTAGCTGGTAGGGTTTGGAAGCCTGTCTGCTAGACACCTTGCCTTTTGGAGCAACCTTCACCTTGTTCTCTGCACAAGATACACATTTCATGTGAAACTTACAGGGCTTGATGTTCACACCCTGAACCAACCCAGGCATTTTGGCCAGTGCCTGCCAAGACATTTGACCAAATCTTCGGTGCGCCTCGTCATCATAAGTTATCATCCTGCATGAAGAACTTTGTTAGTTTGTGCAACACAACAAGATTCAACATTAGACACACCAACAGCTTTGTCATCATAAGTTATCAAGAACAAGCCATCAACAAACTTTGCATGCAAAATGTCCTCTTTGCCCTTCCTGATGACACAGATGCCCTTCTTGAAAGAAATCTCAAAGTCTTGCTCAGTCAGCTGTGGGATGCTGATCAAATTGTCTGCAGAATCTGGAACAAAAAGTACTTTGCTGATGATTGTATGCAGACTTGCCAGTTTCACTCTCCCGACTCCTGCAACTCTCAGAGTCTTACCATCAGCCTGCTGAATTTCCCCATCCTGAGGTGTGAAGGAAATAAACAGATGCCGATCCTTTGCTACGTGCGTCAACGCTCCTGAATCCACAACCAATCTGCCTTTGGCCTTTGGAGAAGCAGTTCCACCAAACAAAGCCTTGTTTTTCACCAGCTTGGGTTTCTTGCCCCCCTGCTTCTGGCCATCTGCAGGCTTCTTCTTTTGTTTCCCTCCAGCCTTTGGGCAATGACACTGAATGTGACCTTGATTTCCACAGTTGCAGCACTTCACAGCTACCAACGCCTTGGCTCCCCCTGGAGGCTGGAATGCTGTGCCACACTGCTCCCCCTGAAGCACACAAGCTGGTTCAGCTGCATTCCTCCAATCATATTCGTTTTGCAAGGTCACCAAAACTTTTGAAGCAGTGAGCTCCTGCACAGGAAGAGTTGCCAGCTGGCTCGCCACAGCGCAGCAGCTCACATCTAAAGAATCCAGGGTAAGGATTGCAAACAGAGATTCTGGCATGTTGAAACCTCTTTGAGTCAATTCCTGTCTGAGTTTCTGTAACTCTAGGACATGACTTCTGAGGTCCCCCCCCCCGGCTCCAAGCACTTCTTGTGCAGCTTTTTGAAGTAAAGCAACACAGACCTAGCTTCTTGTTGGAGATGTGAGGCCTGAAGCCCCTCCCACATCTCACGCGAGCTGGTCTTGCCAGCCAGGGTAATTAACTCTTCTGGAGCTACTGAGAGCAAAATGATTCCCATGGCTCTTGAATCTTGTACAACCCATGCATCAATCAGAGGTGCTTGGGGGTCCTCAGAAACAGTGTGCCACACACCAAGCCTTCTCAACTGGCCCTTGCAGTACCTTGCCCAGGTCTGATAACTGTGGCCATTAAGCTTTGGGCATGGAACCCCATCTGAGGCTTGTAAAAGATCCATTCCTGCTCTTCATGCAAGCCTTGGAACTGGATACAATTTACAATCAGCCTTATCTTAAGCACGTCGTAAATCAGACATAGCGTGCTTCTCTCTCCGGCCTAATTGGTTCTTGGCACAGACTTCAAAAGCCTTCTAGCTGTGGCCGGGACAATCAGCTTCACATACCTCTGTCTCTGCTGGGAGCCATCAGCAGTCTTACTCTCCTGTAAGCACCATGGATCTAGGCCCGAAACCCTTTTGTTGGGATACCGCCAGGAGTCGGGGGGCATCAGGCAAGCATCAGACAGGCCCCCAGCTGACTCCAGCCACCAGTTGGCAGCCGGTCTCCCTTGGAACAGCATCAAACAGTGACACAAGCCTCAGATACGTTTAGAGACCCATGCACGCTCTGTCAGCAGAGTGTGTAAATCACCTCACAGCAGAAGAGGCAGACAGAGAGATTTGCAAGCATAATGTACAGCATTTATTCAGCATAGTTCAGGAACAAAGGAAAACATGTCTGCATCCCTTCGTGTCCAGCAAAACAGCAAAGCAAAAGCTATATGCAAATGGAAGTTCCCAGCGAGTGCTGAAAGTAAACAGGCATGTGACACACAACAGCCTGTTCCTGAATGGGGCAACTGTGCCCCTGAAGGACCAGGTGCGCAGCCTGGGAGTCATTTTGGACTCACAGCTGTCCATGGAGTCCCAGGTTAATTCTATGTCCAGGGCGGCTGTCTACCAGCTCCACCTGGTACGCAGGCTGCGACCCTACCTGCCTGCGCACTGTCCCACCAGAGTTATACATGGTCTGGTTATCTCCTGCTTGGACTACTGCAATGCGCTCTATGTAGGACTACCTTTGAAGGTGACTTGGAAACTACAACTAATCCAGAATGCAGCAGCTAGACTGGTGACTGGGAGTGGCTGCCGAGACCATATAACACTGGTCCTGAAAGATGTACCTTGGCTCTCAGTATGTTTCCCAATACAATTCAAAGTGTTGGTGCTGACCTTTAAATCCCTAAACACCCTTGGCCCAGTATACCTGAAGGAGCGTCTCCACCCCCATCATCCAGCATGAACACAGAGAAGCAGCACGGAGGGCCTTCTGGCGGTTCCCACTGCGAGAAGTGAAGTGACAGGGAACCAGACAGAGAGCCTTCTCAGTAGTGGCGCCCCGTGGAACGCCCTCCCATCAGATGTCAAGGAGATGAGTAACTATATTACCTTCAGTAGATATCTGAAGGCAGCCCTGTATAGGGAAGCTTTTTAAGGCTTAATGTTTTACTACGTCTTTATATACGCTGGAAGCTGCATATGGAAGGCAGGGTACAAATAAATTATATTATTATTATTTATTATTATTATTATTATTATTATTATTATTACTGGAATGCCATTTGTTGTCCAGCCTTCTCGATATTCTCACACATCTTACAAGGACCAGCACATGCAGGGTGTTACCAACCTGACCTACCTTGCTGAGGATTCGGTAAAGGAGCCCAAGGATAGTCTTAGATTTCCCAGTCCCAGGTGGCCCATGGATCAAGCAAACTTTGGGCAATGAAGGCAGCTTCATCACAAAGGTGTAAGCAGTTTCAATAGCTGTCCTTTGATCTTCATTAAGCTCCTTCATGTACGAAGACTGTGGGGCAAAGGAGAGGACAAAGGTGCATCTCTCACCAGAACGGACCGTTCCAAGATTTCTGTGACCTAGTTCACACTAATACAATGCCAAAACATGGCTTAGTGTGAGCATGTGGGTTCGCAGAACAGGAGACTGTGATGGCTTTGCTTACAGTATTCTACTGCTGTGAGCTAGGTCTTGGTTTGGGCTACAGCAAGTTTTCCAAACTTAAGCCTGTGGTTTGCCTCTCTTAAAGTTTGAACCACATGTCCAAGTCCAGAAGACACATGCAAGCCAAACCATGGTTTAGCTCACAGTAGCAGGACCTCAAGGCGAATCAAACTAGCCACCATCTCCTCTTTGAGCACCTGCAAGTTTGCACTAAGCCATGGTTTGGTTTAGCATTTTGTGCAAACTGACCCTGCGTTATCTGTCCTCACTTCAGAGGTACAAAAGCCCCAAGGATTTGGAAGTCTCTCTTCAATGGACCTCTCATTTTGCAGAAAATTGCCACAGGAATGTTATCACAATGTCATTCTCTCCTAAGGCCCAAGTTCAACTTTCAGGAGGAAGAGTGGGATATAAATTGAATAAATAAATGAAGACGAAGGAGGAGACTGTGGAAGACTGCTGCTGATGTTCATCAGCTTTGTGCCAACCAGATGTTTTGGACTACCAGTCCCATCAGCCCTGGCCAGCACGGCCAATGGTTGGAGGTGATGGGAGTTGTAGCCCCAAACACCTGGGGAGTGTCAGGCTGGGGGAAGGTTGGCTTAAGACAGGTAATGTGCGCTCAAGCTTAATTTTGGCTATGGAAAGACAGGTGGGACTCAGTGAATTTCCCAAGCAGCTAAATTTCACATCCATGTGAGATACAGCCAAACAGGAGACAAAAAAGGTGTAGATGGAATTATGCACTGGGTAGTGGCAGGGGGACCTTTTCAGTCCAAGGGCCACATTCCTTCCAGAACAACATTCTGAGGGCCACATGGCAGGGACAAAAGTGAGCAACGCAAACATGGTGGCTTTTACCTTTCCTCACATTCAAGACACCACTCTCCTCCCAAATTCAGGCAAGCAAGAGGCTTGATCAGAGCTCAAGGACACATCCCAACCAGGCAGATAACACCACCACCACTCAAGGAGGGTGCAAAGCAAGGCCAGTGAAGGGCAAGGCCTGGGTGTCTCTAATTCATTCTCGCATTGCTGGATCATGTGATCCTTATTTACATTCCACACTGCTGGAAGTGTGGGAACAGAAACTCAGACAAGAGAACTTCCGTTCTCTGTGTTTTTATTTTTCTGCTCTTTGTTCTCTGCTTTCGGACAGAGAAGACGTGTGTGAGAGACACTGCTCACACCAGTCATGTTTTGTTGTTTTGATTTGCTGTAAATTAATAAATTTCGTGATGCCACACGCCTGCACAGCCTCGCTTCTTGCAGAACTCTGCTAAGCATGCATACAGCTCCACTGGATGTATGTCGCAGTTCTCCTGCGTACAGAGGAATGTACGCACACTGGGGACAGTGTGTGTGGCCTAGGCAGACTTGCAAGTGCCAGTCAGAGAGGCCTGGAGGGACTTCCGGTGGAGCGCGATCCTGCCGCAAGCAAGGATTTTTCCGTGAGGAGAATCCTGTGCTATTTCGGGCGAAAAGGGGTGCTACAGGGCGCAGTAGCCCCCAAATTTAATCTCTGGGGGGTCACCCGGAGTGACAGGTTCCCAGCGAAGCCAGGAGCAGCCCGCCCGGCCGTCAGGTAACTCCAAAAGGAGTGAAGAGAACGGTGGAGCGGGGTTGCGGGCTACGGGAAGCCATTTTCTACACCCGCAAAGCGAAGCCCCGAGCTTGCAAGAGAAGCGCTCCATTCTCAAATAGAAGAAATTCGGACCTAATTGGATTATAATTTCATGGTAGCAAATCAAGGAAAGATTCGAAATATAAAGAGAAAAATTTGGAGTTCAGCTGTCATCTGGAATCAGGATAGACGTAATGCGGCGCACAGAGCTGGAAAGGGAAAGTGAGTTGCCACTGGCGGTTACTGATTTCTTTCTCTCCTAGAACTTTATTTAAAAGTAACTCTTTAAGAAGCTACAAAGTTTTAAGACTGCTAAAGTTAGAAAGGGAGAGCAGAAAGTTAAGATTGAAGAAGTTTGTGGTCTTTGATGCAACGGAGGGAAACATAGAAGTGCTTTGTTACTTTCACTTTTAAAAGAACAAAGAACATTGAAATGGAAAAGGAGCTTCCGACTCCATTATTAAAACTCTATTGGAACGACGGTTAGGTGGAAACAGCAGATAAAGGTCTTTTTAGACTTTATTATGGGAATCCTTAATGCTAAATAGGATTATAGCTGCCTCTGTCACTTAAGCATATTAATTACAATTGGGAAACCCCTTTTTTTCCTTTCCTTTTTTTATGTATTGGGAACTTTTAAGTCTAAAACTGCGTATATTAAAGGAACTGTCTGTTACCCTAGTGGAAGGAACGAGATACTACAATTTGTTTTTCTCTGATTTTTTTCTGGCGAAGGAATATAATACTGAGGGATATAATACTGAGAAATGACTTGTGCCTTTTTAGTACAGTGAAGGGTTCTGCGTTTGTTTTTATTGTTTTTTTCTTCATCTTTTTGGGAATTTTGCCTCTGAGATGTTGTCACTTGGATATAATTTTGGACCTTTGTCATTTGGATATAAATTTTTTGGAACGTGATTAATTGGATATACCGTATTTTTCGCCCCATAGGACGCACCGGCCCATAGGACGCATCAAGTTTTTTTGGGGGGAAATAAAGAAAAAAAATTATTTCCCCCCCAGGCGCTTGTGGGGCCGGCAGCGGGGAGAAGCGCTCTTCTCCCCGCAGTCCGCCTTCAGACCAGGTCCGGGGACAACGGGAAGACGCGCTGCGTCTCCCAGCTGTCCCCGGAGCTTGCGGGGCAGGCAGCGGGGAGAAGCGCTCTTCTCCCCGCCGCCCGCCTTCAGATCAGGTCCGGGGACAGCGGGAAGACGCGCTGCGCCTCCCAGCTGTCCCCGGAGCTTGCGGGGCAGGCAGCGGGGAGAAGTGCTCTTCTCCCCGCCACCCGCCTTCAGATCAGGTCCGGGGACAGCGGGAAGACGCGCTGCGTCTCCCAGCAGTCCCCAGAGCTTGCGGGGCAGGCAGCGGGGAGAAGCGCTCTTCTCCCCGCCACCCGCCTTCAGATCAGGTCCGGGGACAGCGGGAAGACGCGCTGCGTCTCCCTGCTGCCCCCGGAGCTTGCGGGGCCGGCAGTGGGGAGAAGCGCTCTTCTCCCCGCCGCCCGCCTTCAGATCAGGTCCGGGGACAGCGGGAAGACGCGCTGCGTCTCCCTGCTGTCCCCGGAGCTTGCGGGGCAGGCAGCGGGGAGAAGCGCTCTTCTCCCCGCCGCCTGCCTTCAGATCAGGTCCGGGGACAGCGGGAAGACGCGCTGCGTCTCCCAGCTGTCCTCGGAGCTTGCGGGGCAGGCAGCGGGGAGAAGCGCTCTTCTCCCCGCCGCCTGCCTTCAGATCAGGTCCGGGGACAGCGGGAAGACGCGCTGCGTCTCCCTGCTGTCCCCGGAGCTTGCGGGGCCGGCAGTGGGGAGAAGCGCTCTTCTCCCCGCCGCCCGCCTTCAGATCAGGTCCGGGGACAGCAGGAAGACGCGCTGCGTCTCCCAGCTGTCCCCGGAGCTTGCGGGGCTCGCGGCGGGGTCTCCCCGCCGTCAGCCTCCAAACCACTTCAGGAGACAGCGGGATGGCGGCGTTCCGCCTCCCTCTGTCCCCCGACCTTGTGGGGCTGGCGCTGGGGCTCTCGTGAAGCCTGGAGAGCGAGAGGGGTTGGTGCGCACCGACCCCTCTCACTCTCCTGACTTCAGTGAAAGCCTGCATTCGCCCCATAGGACGCACACACATTTCCCCTTCATTTTTGAAGGGGAAAAAGTGCGTCCTATAGGGCGAAAAATACAGTAATCTTGGAAAGGGTTTTTTATGGGAAGATTTCTGGGAAGCCTTGTGGGAAGATTTTTGGAAATTCCTTTTCCTTTGGGCGAGGTATTGGATTTATCTGGGAAGCAATTTTTTCTGAGGAATAGCCTAATTGGTGGCAAGAAGATTTAGTTTGTTTTGTTCCGGTTTCTACTCTGATCTTATACTCTTCATCATCCTCATCATCCCCAAACTACGGTTGAACTATATTATATAATTAGAAATTGGAAAATTGACAAAGTGTAAAAGTGTAAAAATTGGTTCAATCAATATTTGAAGATTGTTTGAATAATAAGGAATAATTAATAAAGATGTCACACCAGCAAAAGAAAGGGGCAGATGGGGGGACACCAGTAGAGAGGAAGGGGTCCAAACAAGAAACAGAGTTTAAAGCAGAAATTTTGAGAATGTTTGCCGAAATAAAACAAAGTGAAAAGAATTTAGAATCAAAACTAGAATCAGTAGATAATAAGATTGGGAAAATGGATAAAAAAATTGATGAGACAGTTAATGAACTTAAAGGACAATTAAAAGGTATCTAAGAGAACTCAATCGCTGGAGGAAGGATTTAAGAGGACGAAACAAGAAATGAAGGAAGTGAAGCGAGAGGAAGAGAGGATTAGAGTGGAGATGTTGGAATTAAATAAATCACAAGAAGAAATTAAAGATTTGATTGCTATGAATGAATTGCGACAGAGGGAAGTTAATCTGAGGTTGAGAGCTATTCCGGAAATACAGAAGAGAGACTGATATCGGAATTAGCCCAATGGATGGAATTACCAATAGAAGAGGTAGCTAAAACAGTACAAAATGCATTTAGAATGAGAGTAAGAACATCAAAAACAAGAAAATTCCCAGGAGACTGTCTAATCACCTTTAAGGACAGGGAAATGAGAAATTTGATATTACAGAAGAACAGAGAGAAAAGATTGTATATAGATGGAAGTTATATAATCATCTTTAAAGATATACCAATAAGATTATTGAAACGAAGAGACCCATATAAACCACTGGTGCAGGTCCTTAAGAAAAACAACATTGAATTCAGGTGGGAATTTCCGGAGGGAATTTCATTTTTCTACAAAACCAAAAAGCGCAGATTGACGAGTCCAGAAGAAACAGGGAAGTTTCTGAGAAGGTATAAGGAACTAAAAGTAGAAGATGGAGAAATTGGAGAAGTCAAAGGAGCAGAAAAAGGAGCAGGTGCCAAGGATGAATTAGAATTGGGGGAAGAAGAAGAAGAGAATGGGGAAAAGGTAGAAGAAGAAAAAGAAGAGGAAGAAGAAGAGTCAGATAAATTATAAAAGCGTAAAAAGCAAACTAAATTTATTTAATTGGAAATCACCATGGCACTAAAATTATGGAATTGGAATATTAATGGGATGAATGAGGGGGGAAAACGGGATAAAATTGAACAATTTTTAAAAAAGAAAAATCTGGACGTCGCAAGGAAACATAGGAAAATTTTGATTAACAAAAGATTAGGAAACGAATTTGCATCTTCAGATAAAGAGAAAAAAGAGGGGTAGTTCTATATATCAAAAGTAAAATTGAATCACAACAAATCTTCAAAGATGAAGAAGGAAGGATGATTGCAGTACGGATCAAATGGCAGGGCGAAAATTTGATAATTGTCGGGATCTATGCACCTAATGGAAACAAGACAGATTTTTATAAATCTTTAGAAGAAAAACTATTTGAATATATGGACCAGAAAATCATAGTAATGGGAGACATGAATGGA
The DNA here is from genome assembly GCF_027172205.1 of Podarcis raffonei. Taxonomy (NCBI): domain Eukaryota; kingdom Metazoa; phylum Chordata; class Lepidosauria; order Squamata; family Lacertidae; genus Podarcis; species Podarcis raffonei. The sequence continues at coordinate 30,445,586 of NC_070620.1, forward strand.
GTGGTCTCATTGGAAATGGACAGAATAAGAGATGGATCAAGCAAAGAAGGAAAATTGCCTAAGACTTTTTTTGCAATGGTAAAGAATTATAATTTGATCGATATTTGGAGACTCAGATATCCATTGGAAAAACAATTCACTTATTTCTCTGAACCGAATCAGTCAATGTCAAGAATAGATCAAATATGGGTGTCGAACGATTTAACTCCAAGAATTCTTCAAATTGAGATCCAACCAAGAATAATTTCAGACCATAATCCAATAAAAATGGAATTGAAATGATTCGAGGAAAGAACCTTTAGATGGAGAATCAATGATTACCTCTTCGACGATCAAAAAATCATTGAAAAAGCACAAAAGAAACTAACTGAGTATTTTGTGGACAACAGCAATAAAGGAAGTTAGATGAGTGTAGTATGGGATGCAAGCAAGGCAGTGATGAGAGGTTTCTTTATCCAACAGAATTCTTTGAAGAATAAGAATAGAGAAAAAGGGGAAAAAGAAATCCTAAAGCAGATTATGGACAATGAACAAAAATCACTGTATTTTTCGCCCTATAGGACACACTTTTTCCCCTCCAAAAATGAAGGGGAAATCTGGGTGCGTCCTATGGGGCGAATGCAGGCTTTCGCTGAAGCTTGGAGAGTGAGAGGGGTCGGTGCGCACCGATCCCTCTCGCTCTCCAGGCTTCAGGAAGACATCCGCAGCCTAGGCAGCCCTGCAGGAGGTCCCGCAGGGCTGTCTAGGCTGCGGATAGCAGCCTGCTTCCCGGAGCGTCGGGCGCCCTGAAAGCAGAGCGCCCGGCACTTCGGGGACACATCCGCAGCCTAGCAGAGCGCCCCTCACGCCGGGCAGACATCTGCAGCATGGGGAGCCCTGCAGTATTCCCCGCAGGGCTCCCCACGCTGCGGATAGCAGCCTGCCACCCGGCGGGCGGGGCACCCTGAAGCAGGGCGCCCCTCACACCGGGCAGACATCGGCCAGCCCCACAAGCTTGGGGGACAGCAGGGAGGTGCAGCGCCGCCATCCCGCTGTTCCTCGACCTGGTTCGGTTTCCCCGACCTGCTTTTGGGGGGGGGGGAATAAAGGGGAAATTTTTTCCCGTTATTTCCCCCCAAAAAAACTAGGTGCATCCTATGGGATGGAGCGTCCTATGGGACGAAAAATACGGTAATTAAAAAACCAAATAATTTAAAAATAAAACAAGAGATTAAGACTTTACAAACACAATTTGCAATGATCATAAATAAATAGAACTGAATATTAAAAGGTTAAGACAAAAAAACTTTGAATTTGCGAACAAATCTGGTAAATGGCTTGCGTGGCAAACCAAAAAGAGAAAAGAGCAAAATACAATTAATAAAATTATTGTAAACGGAGAAGAGGTTGACAATCCGAAAGGAATTAGAAAAGGATTTTTGGACTTTTATAGACAACTATATAAAAACAGAGAAAGAAATAATATGAGGAAAATAGAACAATTTTTGAAAGAAAAAAAGGTGCAGAAGATCCCGGCAGAAAAGAAAGACCAACTGAATGCCCCAATAGGAAACGAGGAGATAAAAGAGGCCATAAAGGAAAAGGGGGAAAGCCCCTGGACCAGATGGATTCACACCAGGCTACTATAAAGAACTGAGAGATGCTTTAATGACACCATTGAAAGAAGTCATGAACAATATTTTAAAAGAAAGAGACATCCCTGAAATGTGGAAAGAAGCATTTATTACACTTATCCCTAAACAGGACTCAGATTTAACACAAGTTTAAAATTACAGGCCTATTTCACTGCTTAATACAGACTATAAGATATTTGCATGGATTTTAGCGAACAGATTGAAAAAGATATTGCAAGAAATTATTCACAAAGATCAAGCGGGTTTCCTTCCAGGCAGGCAGATGAAAGATAATATAAGAAATGTAATTAATATTTTGGAGTATCTAACTGCCAGGAATGAGAAACAAGCTATATTAATGTTTGTAGATGCGGAAAAGGCCTTTGACAATATTGCTTGGGATTTTATGTTGAAGAACTTGGAATATATGGATGTGGGGATAGAGTTTTTTAATGGGATAAAGGCAATTTATACAGAGCAGAAAGCAAAATTAATTGTTAATAATGTGATTACAGAAGATATCAAAATAACAAAAGGAACTAGACAGGGATGTCCACTCTCACCACTGCTATTTATAATGGTCCTAGAGGTTTTTTTGAGGTCGATGAGACAAAATGAATTAATAAAAGGGGTAACAGTTGGTCAGAATGAATACAAAGTGAAAGCCTTTGCAGATGATCTAGTAATTACGATTGAAGAACCATTAGAAAGTGTAAAAGAAGTATTGGAAGAGATTGAGAAATTTGGAAATGTGGCAGGGTTCAGACTAAACAAGAACTAAAATAATTGCTAAAAATATGGATCAAAGTATGATAGAAATAATGCAACAAAGAATAGAGATAGAGGTGGTGAAAAAGGTAAAATATTTAGGAATTTGGTTAACTCCTAAAAATATTGATTTGTTTCAGAATAATTATACACCGGTCTGGAATTGAATAAGGAAAGATTTGGAGATGTGGGGAATATTGAAGTTATCTTTTTGGGGTAGAATCTCTATGGTTAAAATGAGTGTTCTTCCAAAGATTTTATTTTTGTTTCAGACTATCCCCATAATAAAGGGGGTAGTAATTTTTAAAGAGTGGCAAAGAGTGCTCTCGAGGTATATCTGGCAGGGTAAGAAGCCGAGAATTAAATTTAAGTTCTTAAGAGATGCAAAGGAAAGAGGAGGCTTCGCCCTGCCGGACTTGAAACTATACTACGAAGCAGCATGTCTTTGCTGGTTGAAAGAATGGATAAAATTAGAGAATAGGGAGTTATTAGATTTAGAAGGATTTGACAACAGATTTGGATGGCACGCGTATTTATGGTGTGAAAAGAATAAAATTCATAAAGGTTTCGGGAACCACATATTTCGGAGCTCACTAATAGAAATATGGGATAGGTACAAAAACATATTAGAACCCAGAGTTCCACACTGGTTGTCTCCATTAGAGGTTATGAGTGTAAAGAAAATAAATATGAGAGTTAACTGGATTACATATGGTCAATTGATAATCAAAGAAGGAGGAAAATGGAAACTAAAGCCATACGAACAAGTTAGAGAACATGTTTATGACTGGTTGCATTATTTTCAGGTTAATGAAATGTTTAAAAAAGATATCAAAGAAAAGGGTTATGTAGAAAAAGACTCAAAGTTCCAGACAGAAGTGATAAATAATGATTCTAAAATTCTGTCAAAAATGTACAAAATATTGTTGGAATGGAATATGAAAGATGAGGAAGTTAAATCGGTAATGGTACAATGGGCCAAAGATTTTGGTTACAATATACAGTTTGAGGATTGGGAAAAACTGTGGAAGGAGAACTTAAGATTCACTGCTTGTATGGCACTAAAAGAAAATGTTATGAAAATGTTTTACAGATGGTATATCACACCGGTAAAATTAGCAAAAATGTATAAGATGTGTAATAAGTGTTGGAAATGTAAGGAAACAGAAGGAACGTTTTATCACATGTGGTGGGAGTGTAAGAAAGTGAAGGGATTTTGGGAGATGATATACAATGAAATGAAAAAGATGTTAAAATGTACATTTGCAAAGAAACCAGAGATATTTCTTTTAGGGATTACAGGAAATGAAATAAGAAGAAAGGACTGTAAACTTTTCCAATATGCAGTTACAGCAGCAAGAATTCTACTGGCCCAGAAATGGAAACAAGAGGAAATACCGACGGTAGAAGAATGGAGACTGAAGCTGACAGACTATGCAGAACTGGACAGATTAACTGGGAAAATTAGATATCTTCGAGACCAAAAGTTCATCGAGGACTGGGGGAAATTTGTCGAATATCTGAAAAGTACGTGTGATGTGCAAACAATGCTAGTGGGGTTCCAAGAAGCACTGTGAAAGTTGAGATATATTGTTTGAAAGAAATAGAAGTGGGAGGGAAGGTTAATGGCAATATAAACAGAAGAAATGCGTAACTGGGAGGCAAATATGGATGATTGTCAGAGAAGCTGAAGGAAGTCCAAATAGAGTTAAATTTGTGGAAATTCTGATATGATTGTTTATTTGTGTTGGAAAATTAATAAAAATTATTAAAAAACAACAACAGAGAGGCCTGGAGGGTGGCAATTGGCCCCTGGGACTGAGGTCCCCACCCTTGTCTCACATCTAAAAGACCATGTTCCCAAGAGATGCAGATTTGTGGCCACATGTTACGGGCAACACTTGAAAAGCGGCAGTGTGTGAACCATAATTCCGAAGGCTTCCCTGGAGATGGCAGGAGAAAGCTTCCATCTGCTGCTAATCTTAACAGCTAACTGTCTCTCCTCCTATCCCCCGCCTCCACCTCCGGAAAGTTGGCTGCTGGAGTAGAAATATTCTCTTGCCTCTCTCTGGTCTTCTCTGCCCATCTCTGAGGGAGTTTCAGCTTAACACCTGGCTCATTGGCATACGATTTGTGTAATGGGTAGCAAAATATCTTATACCTCCCCAAGTCAGAACTGGGTTATATTGCCTTGTAAAACAAACACTTACAGAAGTCTCCAAGTCCACAGTTGAGCCTGTCAGACAGAAGTCAGAGTTTTGTGGGCTGATTATGGCTTTGGCTAGAGGGCTTCGGTTCAGAAGAAGGAGGGCCTTGAACATTTGCTCCGTTGTCACTAAAGAACTGACCACCACACACCTGACATTCTTATCAACACCGGACAAATTTCCTTGTGTCTTGACAGACAGGAGACAGGCATCCTGCTCTTTCATCTCAGAGAGAGAGAGAGAGAGAGAGAGAGAGAGAGAGAGAGAGAGAGAGAGAGAGAGAGAGACAGGGGTACAATTCAGAAACCACAGTGTATGCATTCATTATCATCTAGCATTCAAATCATGATTTGAGAGCTTTTCTAGCATACATATTAACAGACTGTACATTGTTTAGAGTTCTTTGCCTGCTTCCATTTCCCAAAACCGTGGCTTGTAACCCCACTTCAAACAATGGCTTCTGATCTCAATCCATGGCTTCTTGGCTTGCCAGTGGATGATAAACCATGGTTTGTCAACTCAAAACTTCATGCCAAACTATAGTTAAGCTTTCTTAACCACAAAGCTTGGTGCAATACCTGGACTGAGCCAGAATTTCATGCTGAAATAGCAGAAATGGGTCCCCCATCCCAAATCAAATAACTTACTGACACCAAGGGTTGGCTAACATAATTGTTTTGTACACTTACTTATTAGTTTTTTTTAAAAAAAAACACCTACCAGTATAAAACTGAGTCACATAGCCCACATGGCATAATGGACAGCTCTCTGCCTTGCCTTCTTTGCTATAGAAGCTTTGCTTTTCAGACAATATTAAGAACACCAAGTCACATTCCTTTGGGTGCAGCTGTTTCTCTAAATTGCTTCTTGTGATGTTAACTGGAGAAGTAATTTGAACGCAGAACAAAAATATGCAAGCATTTAGCCACATACAGATACAACTACGTTGTTACCAAAAGCTCTTAATTAAACAGTAGGCATGTCGAGCACAAGTTGCTACAGCTGAACTTTGAATTCCAGATGTTTTTGGTTACCCAGTCACACATTCTAATAAATAATTCACTCAATTTAGTTGTATGAGCTTTTTCATTGGTGAGACCTGCTGAGGTCCATTTTGGAGAGAGAAAGCATTCTGGGTACTGAGATAAAGCAGGCACACCTTGCCTCAATCCTCGTTTTTTTTCTTTTTAATCAAATAAAATTGATTTTTATTCATTATTCATTTAATTATTTGCAGCACCTGGATATCAGTTTGTTTGTCACAGATATTGGTTTATTTTATTTCATAAAATTTATACACCGCTTGTTTGGTTTTTCACAACTTCAAAGCAGTTTACCAAAAGATTAAAACATTTTTTAAAAATCAAATCAACGAGAAACTGAAAACAGGCTAAAATACACATCAACATTCTGTGTTGGGCAGAAAAGCAAAAAAGATACAGGCAGAATAAAGTATAATAGCCCTTGACTGCTCACCCCAACAGTCTAGTGTTAACACAAGCACTTCTGTTATCTACTACAACCACCATTAAAAACAGGAGTGCATTTCTACTTCCCATTTGTTTATATGCAGTGAAATTCTCACTCACTCACTCACTCACTCACTCACTTGTAAAATCTGCTTCATTTGTGTCTGCATTGAAGTTCAGCAAATTCAACTCAAAAGGCCTTTGCTCTTTTGATTTCTGGTTCTCTAGCCACTCCTGTGCCATCTGCAGGGAAATGGAAGCATAGGCTTAAGAGACTGCTCTTCCACCACATGTGGGCTGCTACAACCATTGGGCAGGATTCCCTGCTCATAAATGGGGCCCAGAGAGTCTGTGGCTCACCACAGTTAACTTTATTGACTGATTTTCACAGAGAGCAAAAGGAGTTACAGTCTAAGGAAATAATAAAATCCCTGCTTGCAGCAGCCCAACAACTGGTGGCACAAAACTTAGCAAACTTGCAACTTTTCTTATGAGGACAAAAGATATGGACAGTGATATTAATGAAGAAACTTACCAAATATATGAAAGCTCTATATTGAACATAAGACTCCAACCATTTTATGGACATATGATGTTCTGTTATTACTTTCCTGTTTGGGAATCCATCGAATTAGCAGCCTCCATCTACTCATGGACAATTGTGATGCAATGTATTTTGTTAAATACACATGCTCTTGCTCAGTGGGATTGGGAGGGAGGACTGTATTGCTTAAAAAAATGTCTATTGATGTATTAGCATAATTTTGACGCGTACATTTGTAAAACTAAATAAAAACATTCAACACCTGCCCCATCCAAAAAAAACCCAAATGGGACACTTTTAACCCCGCTCCCCCTTGCCAAAAAACCCTAGAGTCCACTACTACACTAGTGCAACAGTTAGGCTTACAAAAATCCCTTTTGCATGAACGAGACACGCCTTTCAAAGGCTGGTGTGGGGAATCTGTTTAGGGAAGTTTTTAATGTCTGATGTTGTATTGTATTTTTAATATTTTGTTGGAAGCCGCCCAGAGTGGTGGGGTGGTAATTATTTTTTTTATTTTTATTTTTATTATTATTATTATTATTATTATTATTATTATTATTATTAATTTAACTTTTGGCCTTCCAGATATTGCTGGACTACAATGCCCATCCATCCATCCCTGGTGCCACTGGCCATATACTAGGGCTGATGGGAGTTGTAGTTGAGTAACATCTGGAGGGTCACAGATGTTCCCCCACCTCCTGTCCTAAGACAACATCCACACCCTACATTTTAAAGCACTGTTATACCACTTTAAACAGCCATGGCTCCTTCCCGCATAGGCTGTAATGGTCTCAGACAGGCAAGCAAGCCTTGATAAGATTTAATGACTCCCTGTCAGTTTTATGGTACATTTATAATAAATTACATCCAGAGTGCAGCTCCCAGCCTGACACTCTTGAAACAAGTTAGTCACTCTAAGTCTCCGCCCTTGTCACACCAAGAAGGATGCCAAAGTCCAGCCTTTCCCCTTTTGCACTTCCGTTGCATTCTAACCTTTTCAGCTCTCAAAAGAAGAACTCCCTGTCCGCTGCCTTTCTGCTGGTTGCTTAGCAACCCTCCCACTGCCGTCTATCTCTCCCCCTCCCCTTTCTCTAGCTGAGTCAGGGAACTCTTGATGAAAGGGGGTCGAGCCCACCTCCTCCTGCTCTGTCTGCGATCTTTGGTCTCCAGAGTCGGACTCTTCCCCGGCATTCAATTCAGCCATGTCCCTGACATAGGCATCCTGGGAAATGGAGTTTGTCAAGGATGCTGAGAGTTGTTAGGAGAGCCCTTTTCCTCTCACACAGAGCTACAATTTCTAGAGTGGTTTAACAATCAAGCAATAGGAGCCTCTTCTTGACACCGTTAATGAACTACAGTTCCCAAGATGCTTTGGGGGAAGCCAAGACTGTTTAAAGTGGTACAATACTGATTTAAATGTATGTGCAGGTGTGGCTTAAGTTTAATTGGGGAGGACGAAACTTTCATTTTTAGGAAGGATTCAGCCATAAAGATGAATATTTTACCTAAGATGTTATTCTTATTCCAAACAATACCAATAATAAATAACACAAGCTGCTTTAAGGAATGGCAAAGAGATATTTCAATATTTGTCTGGCGGGGAGAAAGCCAAGAATAAAGCATAACATTTTGATGGATACTAAAGATAGAGGTGGCTTTGCAATGCCAGACTTTTGATTGTATTGATAATACACAATTGCTAGATCTAGAAGGATACGGTAATAAATTTAGCTGGGACGTATGTTTACAGTATGGTAAAGCGACGATATATAAAAAGTTCTCAAATCATGTACTCAGGAAGAACTTATATAGAGTCTGAGAGAAGTATAAAGACTTACTGGAAATGTTATTGTACACATGTAAGTTCATTAGCAGGATTAACTTAAACCAAACAGACTGGCGCGGCTCCTAGGCTTGCGGATAGCAGGCTGTTCTGGGGGCTGGGGTCGGGGGAAGCTCGGGTTTCCCCCGCGCCAGCCCTGTGCCTGGGGGGGAATTTCCCCCCCCCCTTTATTTCCCCCCCCAAAAAAAACCTAGGTGCGTCCTATAGGGCGGTGCGTCCTATGGGGCGAGAAATACGGTATTTGTTTGAAAATATTGGATCTGTATTTTTGTCAAAATATTTTTGAAAAATGTAATTAAAAAAGCAATTTCACAGAAAAAAACAAAACATGGAGAAGAAATGGGTGACCTATAGGGACCTACTGGCCCTCACAGAAGAGGGTGTGATGCTTAAGAACAGGCATAGGCAAACTCGGCCCTCCAGCTATTTTGGGACTACAACTCCCATCATCCCTGCCCACTGGTCCTGTTAGCTAGGGATGATGGGAATTGTAGTCCCAAAACATCTGGAGGGCCGAGTTTGCCTATGGCTGCTTCAGAAGTTAGAGGATAAAAAGGATTGGTTGATCAATTAGTTGCAATATTATCAACTGATTGAAGTATTTAAACAAGGTAAGAAGCATGGGTTTATTAATCAAAGCTCTCAGTTTGAAAAAGAGTTATTAGAGAACAGAGAAAAACTAATTTCAAAGATGTATAAGAGGCTTTTAGGATGAGAAACTAAAGATTGAAATAGATAAATCTTCCGGGTTAGCGCCAACGGCTAATGGCGGATTCCCTCCGAGCTCCGGAGGGAATCGGCTCCACAGGATCAGGGTTGTACCGCTGCGGCGACGCGGAGACCCTTAAAAATCACAGGCGGAGAAGCCTGTGAACTTGGTGACTCGGCGGGCACCATTTGCGCCCCCCCGACCCGCGAAGGAGCCTTTTTAAAGGCTCCGGAACGGGGGACGGGGTGAGCGGCGCGGTGCTGTGAGTCGTCTGCTTCTCCTGTGGAGTGAAGCCGCGTGCCATGGCCAGAGAGCGCTGACTTCTTCTTGTGATTTGGACTCCAAAATAACAACCCGTGAGTAGTACGGAAATTGGATTTTTTAAAGAAAATTTTCTGAAGAATTAGGCACGATCGGGGGAGGTGTAAACAGGAAGTCAGCCTCCTCCTCCTGTAAATAATCTAAAGCAAGGACCTGCTAACTAAGGTCGAGAGAATTTTTTCCTTGCATCATTTGGCAAAAGACATTAATTTCACGATTTGGCATTAGAAGAAATCTTACTGGAGGATAAGAGATAATTTTGGGAGCTGAAGTGCTACCCCCCCGGACCCGGGAGCGATCCGCGAGAGAGCCTGCTGAAGGTATTGTAAGAGTTTGACAGCTGTCAAATTAGCTGTCAGACGGAAAGAGAGAACTTTGTTTCTGTTGCTTCTGCTGGCTATATTTGCTACAATTTGACTATATTTTGTTGAAAACAAGGAAGAACTGATACAAACTAATTTGATTTTTGGATTTGAACTGGAAAGAATACTAAGTAACCAAAATCCCTCTAGAGGGGGTTTTGGGACATTACAAGAATGGCTGAAGGAGGGGAAATTCAAGCTGAACTGGACAGAGTCTTTGTTCTCTTGGGAAAGTTACAAGGCCAAATTGATGTTTTGGCTACAAATGTTACAACTCTGGACTTAACAGTAAACAAATTCATTGAATCGGACAAGGAACCGACTCAGGAAGTTCATGCAGCTGAACATGAAGAGAAACTGGAGAGCTTTGAGAGTGGGAAGAAAGAGATATATGGTGTCCGTGAGAAAAAGGAAGGAGGAGCTGTAATTTTACAGATGGTAAAGGAGAGCCAGAGGCCTGGCATGATGGCTGTAAAGGAAAATAAGAACTTGATGGTGAAAATTTGGTTTGAATTGGAGGCTGAAGAATGGAAAGATCTTCTTGTGTGGAGATCTGAAGACCTATGGATTACAAATCTGATTAAGAAGGAAGTTGGAGCTTTTGGGACATTTGGATAAAAAAAGAGTAAGAAACAAGACTTAGGCTCCACTTTTGAGTATGGAGGTCTGGTTGGAAGAAATATGGACTTTATTGGACTAGAGCTTCTCCGAGATTTGGTGTTTAATACTAAGGACTATCTAAAAAGCCGGCAGAGAGGAACTGAGAGAGAATTGAGAGCCTCGGACGTGAGATCCCCAGGCTGAGAGAGTAAATTGACTGATGGACGATTATTGGGATTGGAACCGGGAAAGGGGGGGTGGAGTTGGGGAATCCAAAGGGGGCATAATTATAATTTGTTTTGTTTTTATCTTGTTTTGTTATCTGTATGAGAATGGGGGAAATTGTGGAAGGGAACTTAGGTCGACTTTAGAAAAAAGGCTTTAAGTATGAGAACAGATGTGCAATTATTGATGTTTATGAGTTATAAGTTATAAATTTATAAGGTAAAAGTTTAAAAGTTAAAATTGATCCTTCTAAAATGACTGAAATGTAAAAAGGTCAGAAATTGGGGATAAGAACTTGTTGAGCCAACAATTTGAACTGGAATACAAGAGGGGGAAGTGAGGGGAAGTCAGGAAAATATGTTATTGAAAGTGAAGACTTTGAATTATATGTTTTTAATTTTTTTTCTTTTTTTTGTTTTGTTTTCTTTTTTGTATTTTTGTGTTTTCTTTGATTGTTGATAATGGAAAAATCTTAATAAATATCATTTAAAAAAAGAAATAGATAAATCTGCTATGATCCACTGAACTAGCGATGTGGGCACAATATAGAGATGAAGGCATAGGAAAAACTGTAGAAATTGAATATAAAATTCTCAATGTGTTATGTTTTGAAAGAAAACTTTATGAAAATGACTCACAGATGGTACTTGGCACCGAGTAAGCTAGCAAAAATGTACAAATCAGAGTCAGGCTTATGTTGGAAATGTAAAGAAGCAGAAGACACTTTTTACCATATGTGGTGGACATGTAAAGTGGCTAAGAGTTTTTGGGAGCTGGTTTATAATGAGGTTAAAAAATTACATAAGGTGATGCTCCCAAAAAACTCCAAGGCATTTCTCTTAGGGATAACTGGGTCAGATGTTTCAAGAAGACAGACGAACCAATTGTATGCTACAACAGCAGCAAGAGTACTCTATGCACAAAAATGGCAAAATCAGGAGACACCTACTAAAGAAGAGTGGCAGTTTAAACTGACAGAATATGCCGAATTGGCAAACTTAACTATGGAAATTAGAGATCAAGAAGAGGTAGGTTTTAAGGAGGAGTGGAAACCTTTTGTTGAATATTTAAAGAATTATTGTAAACATGTTAAAACGTAGGTAGGATTTGAATGAAGAACAGCAACTGAATACTTGTTGTTGAGTACAGTGTGGAAAAGACAAGGTATAGAATATTGATAATATGCAGCAAATTTAAAAATTACGGGGGAAACCATAGAGGGGGGCGGGGAAGTTGAACACAAAATGGATGTGTATTTGGAAACGTGTCAACTTTTGAAAGAGAGAGAGAGAGAGAGAGAGAGAGAGAGAGAGAGAGAGAGAGAGAGAGTGAGTTTAATTGCAGCTAGTGGGAGGATTTCCTTTGAGGAGGAAAGAGAAAAATGAGATGGTCTGTTGCCAGCTTACCGTTTCAAATGCATTTAGCATCATTAAGGGGAAGAAAGTATTGAAGTAGTCATTGTAATCCTCAAACTTGGCTGTGACAGGGGCAACAATAGACTGAAGGAGATGGCTTGGTGGCCCAAACAGTTTAAAGTTTGCAAACATGTCATAGTTCCACTTCAGCACCTCTCTGGTGAAAATCCCATGGTGTCTCTGCTGGGCATTCACAATGTTTGCTTGTGCAAAGGGTTGGTGCACTTTGTTCCAAGAACCAGCTCTGGGGGTGGGCAGCGCCATGACAATATGGTTATTTTGCACATTCAGCAACTGAGGGGTGTTGTTTGAAATCCGAGGCTGGAGAATGCTGCTCAGCATCGGGGTCTTGAACTGCAAGTCATCATTACTACCCTGCAGTGGGCTTGCAGATATATTGACTTCCATGTTTGAGAGGTAACTGCCATCTTCTATTTGTGAACACAGTTCCATGTCCACTGGATCCAACTGTGTAAGAAAGAAGCCGTCACCATCTTTGTTCTCATTCAATTGGGGCTCTCTCTTTTTCAAAGCCACATCCTCGTCACATGGGCTAGAGGAGGGATCTGGAAAGGTCAAATGACTGGTTTTACTAGCTCCAGCAGAACTTTCCTTCTGATTTTCCACCCCCACCATACTGGCAGACTGCACAGGTCTTAGCTCTGCCGCCTTGGGTTTTTTGGCTGGCTGAGCCTCCTGAGTTTCTCCGTGAGTACACTGACAATTCTCTCTCTCTTTGGGGTTTGTCTGCCTATAGAGCTGACGTTTTTGGCAGGCAAAATTGTTCTTATTTCTAGTAGTTAGTTGCTGAGCATTTACTAATTCTGATGTCCTTTCCTGGGGAACATCCACCTCGCCAACAATTTCCCTGTAACTGCGCGACTCAGCAAGACTGTCCTGTGTGCACTGAGCAAGTTCAGCTGCTCTTTGGACTTTCTCTGATAGGCCATGTTTCTCTGTCACTAAGGTTGGGGCTGGCATATGTTGGATTTCGTTGGGTGGGACCAGAGCAGGAGTAGATCTTGCCAGTTTTGCCAGCAGTGGTTTTTTACTGTGCATGCTTGGCTTGATGCTTCCCTTGGGACTTTCTCTAGCTGTTTTAACCTGCCCATATTCTGCAGAGCTCTTCCCTGGCTGAATAGTGGATTCTTTGACAGCAGGTGCTGACCCTGAAGGACTGGCAGATGCTGATGTACTGGGCAGAACTGGATCTGTGCACCTGGAACAGCTTCCATTGCCAGCACATATCCCTGTGAAATTTGAGCATACCACTGCATTTCCCTTGCCGATGTGGCCTTCACGAGCTGCTGTATGATGTATGAGGTCTGGAGTAGTCAATGGCTCTTGCTCTGGGGCACTGAATTTCTTCTCAAGGCACACGTCCACTTGCCCTTTCCTGCTCTCTCTACCAGCTTTCATTTTGTTTTCATCCTCATCTGAAGAAGCGTCAGAAATAATGACTTGGTTTGGGGAATCATCTGCACCAGCAGACAACTTGTTGCTCTCTCGGGCAGACAAAGTTTGAACAGCGCCTTTAGCTTTCCTCTTAATGCATTTTTGGTGACGGATGATGCTTTCCTGGCTAGAGTCAATGGGTAAACTGGTTCCTTTAGCACACACAACAGAGGCCTTGCCTGAGCTTGCCTCTGATTTGCAAGGCAATGTGTCTGATGTGCTGCCTCTGGCTACAATGATTTCACTCCTCTGCCCTTCCTGGCTCTTTGTTCTGTCTCTGACCAACTGCAGCTTTTCTGTTCCTGGCTCCAGATTGGTATTTCCTCTCCTACTGCTTTCAGGTAACAGTTTTAATTGCAGGGTGCTGTCTGGTTTCAGAGATCTGATTTTGCTTGTAAGGTCATTTAGACCAACCTTTCTCTCCAAAGCACTGCTGCTGTTACCATTCTTTTCTGTAAGAGATCTGGAAGAACTGGGCTTCTCCTTTGTGCTGAAGTCTTTGGTCTCCAGGTCTTGAAAACCGAGGCCAACGCTTTTGTAGAAGGGATCTTGCTTGTTTTGGACCCCTGGCCATTGATGAGACACCACATTTTTCTGGGCATCCATGTGTCTGTTTGCTAACACAGACAAGCAGGGTAGGTGCTCATTGTCCATATTCATTGGACACCTGTCTTCCTGCCTTTTGTGGTTCATCAGGAAAGTAGGTGAAGTTACACAAACAGGAGGGCTCTTCACAAGGGAGGAAGGATTTAACGATTTGCTCATGATGCTCCATATGATCTCCTTCAGAGTGTTCTGTAATTCTAGAGCCTGCGGGGAACTCAGCTCCCAGTGCTTGTGGCTACGGCGAAGCAAGTTGAGTTCATCAAGGAACTGCTTACAAGTGGGTGACTGCACAACCTGATACCCTTCCTTCAGGATGTTACGGATCAGTTTCATGCAGGCAAACTGTATGGGCTCAGGTTCCCAAGATGGTGATGTCACTGTGCTTCTTAAGCTATTCCTGACTACTCTTCTCTCAATGCCAGGCATGAACACCGTACTTGGAAGCATGACACATTTCACCACTATCCACACCCACATTTCTGAGCTGATCCACAGAAAATGAAGGCAATTTTTCTTAAGGCTGCACTCAACAACAGTCACCAAGATCCAGATGAAGAACTCAGACACTTTGTCACAAGTCTCAACAGTGCCACTGAGGACATTTTGGATTTCCAAACACAGGTGATGAATGACCACTATGCTGTAGGCAATCCCCAGGTCCTTCAGGTCCATAAGGGAGTGGATAAAAGGGATGAACCATAAAAAAGTGCTGTTGTGCAACTGCATGTCTTGGCCGATGTCAGAATGTAACAGGTCGGTCAGAGTCTGCATATCTTTGTACAAGTAGAGGCAGTAATCAGGACAAATGGTATCCTGAAACAGGAAACAGGAAGTCAATGTTTAGCAGCATGTTCTCAACTTTCCTGCTCTGCATATCCAACAACAACCCGCCTCACTTCAAGGATTTCACTAGGATGGGAAAGGGGGATTTGTCACCCTTCAAGTGTTGCTGGACTTCAAATTCCACCAGCCCCAGCTAGCATGGCCAACAATCAGAGATATGGGAGTTGTAGCCACAGGTCCCCTGTCCCTATACTAGTCACTATACAGTGATCTTTTGGGGGGGGGGGTATTGCCAGCCAACAAGCCTAGAAACATTTTTTTAAAAAATGAAAAAAAGACAAGGTTTTCAAGGGGGTGAATTCTGTCGCCAATAAAAAACCACCCTTCAAACAAACATGGAGGAGGAAAACTGCTTCTGTTCTAGAGGACAGATGTGATTTGATACTTCTCTATAACTATAATCCAGAACCGTCCACATAGCCATGTTTCAAGCATGGAAGAAGACAGTAAGATAGATCAACAAGCAAGTTACCTTGTGGGGCTTTTCAATGTGGTAGTCATACGCCAGTTGGCTGCAAGTGACAAATTCATCTCCATAGTCCGACATGGGCTCAGATTTAGTCCTTCAAAAATATTAAGAAAGCCAAGGGTTTTGTCAGGAGCCAGTCATGTGAAGGTCAGCAATAAAAAAACACTGGTGTCAGTGAAGTTAACTCTTTATTCAAAGAAACAAAAACAGTGCAGGCCTAGTGATCCCAGCAACTCTTCCCAGTAGGTCTTGGCCCAATGCAGAAGTTGCAAGGACTGAAGGTCCCTGCCCTCCCACAGCTGCCTATGGTCTCTCCTCTCCAGGGGTTTTTCCAAGCAGTCGGAGACTACGTCTGCACGCAACCAATCTCTCCTCTGCTCTTTTCATTTCTCTGCATGTTCTGGGAGGCCGGGGGGAGCGGAGCTGGTCATAGAAGGGAGACACTCCTTAGTCCTTCAGCAGCCTGCCTCTTCTTGGTCTACTGGCCCCCTTCCTCTCCAGCCTCTGAATTATGACTTTCTGCCCCAGCTTCTTCCTGTTCACTAAACCCTGTTACCTCTTCAGCTTCCAACACCACCTACTCCCAGTCCGCTCCCTCTTCTTCCTCTGACCACTCTTCAGCATCCCACCATCAGTCCCCTGGCTCTGAGCCTTCTTCCCCTGGAGGATCCCTTGGGGGTTCTCCAGCTGGCACCTCCCACCACTCCCCCGCATCCAGACAGTCCATGACAGGTTTAAACCATTAGCTACTTATTTAAATGTGTAGTACACACTATTCTGAAAGCTCAAGATGGGGGGGGCGGGGCGGGCAGAAAAGAACAGAATAAAATGTAATTAAGCTCAGTGTTATTTCCTCACTGACTTGGAGTCCCAAGGCTATGGGAATGATTATGGTCTTACAACGTAATTTGTCACAAAGAACACTTAAATTATTCTCAAACTTAAATTGAGACCCAGGTTCTGCTCAAATGCCTGCTTCAAATGTAACACTAAGATATAGTTTACATGAAGGAGAAATTTCCATTTTCCTTCATCTTGTCAGGATCCATTTTGAGCCTTTAGGACTCCATATGCTGTATTAGTTTTATCATCTGTGTATGAACTTTGACTAACCTATTCTAACAGAGAAAAAGCATTATTTTTAACCAAGAAGTTATGTGTGCCCAGTGTCCTGGTACACTGAGAGAACTAACTCTGACGGAATGTAATGTCACGGGACTGCCAAGGGACGCCTTGGAGTCAGGGGGAAGAAAAGAGTCAGAGGGGGAACAGTCAGAAGGAAACGGTGAAGGGGAAGAGGGGGAGAGCCAGGAGGAGGCAAGGCTCTCCGGTGCTGAAGCAGAGCCCCAGCACCGCACAGGGAGCTCAGGGATCAGAGACAGCCGCCTCTTCTGTTGGAGGAGAAGCAGGACAAGACCACTCCCCGAATCTGAACCAGACGATTCGGATGCATGATTGTACTGTGCTGCTTTTACATATGCAAAATAAAGAACTGTAAATACCTCTCTGAGTGAGCAGAGGGTGCTTATTGCGAATAGCATACACAAACCATCACATGTAAGCATATAATCACTGTGACAATGGATAAAAGAATGCTAGGCATAACAGAACTTGCATTTAACCTTAGGTCAATAGGACTGATGTATTAATCACAGATAATGGAAAGCAGATGTTGATAGACAAATGATAAACAGAGTGATTAACCAAAAGACATTGATAAATGATTAATGAAGACATTGTTAAAAGGAGGAGTTTGGGGTGGGCTCTCTCACTGGTCTAGAACAGGTTTTCAACCTTTTTGAGTCCATGGATCCCTTGACCAACTACATTCTTTCTGTGGCACCCCTGTGGGGCTCAGGAGCCCAGTTACATTTCCCCTTACCTGCAGAACTGGCAGCCTCTCACCCTTTTTCAAACACCCTCCCTCATGGAGTGTTCCCTCAGCCTCCTCTCCTCTTCCCTCTCATTGGGAGTCCTCCAGGTAGCTGCTGCAGTCCCTGGTCTGAGCTGTGCCCCCTGCCCCAAAGAGAAGTGTCTCCTCACACTGTCCATTCCCAACAGCAAGAGCTGGTGGACTGACTGGCTGGGCCCCTTGAGTCTGCTTGCTTACTCCGAGGCTGCCTCAGCTCCTGGCAACCAGCACCCCCTGACCAGCCCCAAAGGCACCACTCGCCTGGGGAGCTTGTAGCCAGGGCTGCTGCAACAAACAGCTGTGCAAGCCATTGGGAGGCAGAGATGCGAGGGAGTGAAGGAAAGAGGGACAGAGGCCCATGTTGCTCGCTGCACCCCTGACCATCATCCAAGGCACCCCAGGGTGTCACGACACACAGTTTTTGAAACCACTGGTCGAGATTGATGTCAGTGGGTTGCAATAGTTGTGGGAAAGTTTTCTATAATCCTGTGATTGGTGAAGTAGAAATCACATGTTAGTTTAGAAGTGTATAAGAGATTATGTTTGAGAGCACCAAAACACAGGAATTTTTTAGGAGACTGACCCTATGATGTTGTTGTTGGCATCAGTCTGTCTTGAACAGTGCTTTTTTTCTAGAAAAAGAGGTGCAGGAACTCCCACTTTTTTTGATGGACAATACTAAATTGTTGAGCTTATTTTAGGGGGGAGCCAAAGTTGCTAAGCCTTTTTTTAGGGAGAAAACACTTTTTGGGGGGCACACTTCTCTGCCCCACTGCCACATTACAAAGTCGCCTCTGACGTGCTGCCCCACAGCCTCCGACACAAAGCCACGAGTGGCAGGATGCAGCCCAAAGCCTCTGACACGCAGCTCTGGGTGCCGTGACGCTATACAGCTGCCAGTATGCTATGAAGAGGTGGTGGAACTCAGTTCTGGCTGAAAAAAAGCCCTGGTCTGGAGAGACAAGGGTGTGCGCCTCTGGGGATTAAGCCAAACCACTGTGTTAGCAGCACCAAAGTGACTTGGAGGAGTCTTTTTCCATTCTTGAACTAACCCCTTCAGATCTAAGGCTGGTGATCATGGATGAGTATGCTGATAACCCAGATTAGAGGCATTAAACTCCTACCCTGCTAGAAGTCTATTTTCTGATTCTGAGCCAGTGGATCAAGTACAGCAGTTGCAGAATTCAAAACGCACCAAGTTGGCTGTGGATGGTACAGTGTACAGAATGCTTCCTGCCACTGAGATGTGTGATGGTGGTACTGAGGGGGACAGAGTCAGCAGTGTGTGGAGGTATGTCCTGGGGGGGGGTGCTGTTTTCCAGGTGTAGTGATTCATGATGTGATAGAGAAGTTGCCAAGTCTTATACAGCCCACTGACCACTACCCCTTCCTTCTGGTTCATGTGGGTACAAATAAATAATGCCACACAAAGCCTTCAATGTATAGCATAGGACTATGAGACTCTGGGCAGGAAGCTGAAGAGCCTTGGGGCACAGGTGGTCTTTTCATCACTCCTTCCTGTTGAAGGTTGTGGCCCAGGAAGAGAGAGGGAAATACTGGAGGTAAACCACTGGCTGCACAGGTGGTGTCATCAGGAAGGGTTTGGCTTCTTGGATCATGGTCTCCACTTTCTTAAGCAAGGACTTCTGGCAAGAGATTGAGCTGCATCTCACAGTGGTTTGCAAAAATGTGTTTGCTAAGACTCTCACAAACCTGATCAGGAGAGTATATGGGTAAAACTTGTAGGAGAGAGAAACTACAGTGACCTTATTATTCACTATTGTTTCTTGTTTTGTTTTGTTTTGTTCTGTTTTGTTTTATTATTATTATTATTATTCTGTTAAATTATTATATAGTTTGTATTTTGCTTTTTAAGGGGAAGGGTCATGGCTGCCTGGGAGTGGGCCTCAGCCAATAGATTGGGTGGGGCAGGTTCCACAGGGGGGGATGTATTGGGACACCCGATCTCAGTGATCACGGGCAGGAGGAGGAGTTATGCTAAGACCAGACCATGTCATTACCGAGGAGGCTGGTTTAGTCGTTGTTTGAGGACTATCCCTGCCTCCAGGTCTGGTCCTGACCGGAAGGATACAGTAATCAGCAAGGGAAACCCACATGACCTGAAAGTGTTGCTGTGCAATGCCAGGTCAATGATGAATAAAACCACTGCCATCCACGACCTGATTGTGGATGGAGGATTTGACCTGGCATGTGTGACAGAGACCTGGTTGGATGAAGCAGATGGGCCTGTCCTTGCCGCTGCTTGCCCACCAGGTTTCTCTTACGCACAGCAACCCAGGTCATGTGGGCGGGGAGGGGGGGTTGCAGTGATTTTTAGGAAGTCATTAGTCTGCACCAGGCGTCCTATTGGGAAGACCCAGTTTTCTGAGTGCATGTTCTGGAAGTTGGGCAATAGGGGCAGTACAGGATTCCTACTGGTGTACCGACCTCCCCGCTGCACCAAGGATTCCCTGCCCGAGCTGCTTCAGGTCGTGGCGGATATGCTCCTGGAGACACCTAGCTTGGTTGTCCTGGGGGATTTTAACATCCATGCCGACACGACCTTACAAGGGGCCGCTCGGGACTTTGTGGAAAGCATGGCCTCCATGGGGCTGTCCCTGAATAAGTTTGGCCCAACTCATAGCCGTGGACATGCCTTAGACTTGGTGTTCACCTCTATGGATGTTGGTGATCTGACACTAACTAAAAGCGAAACGAAAGAAGTGCCATGGTCAGATCACTTCCTGGTGCAACTGGACTTCTCCGCAACCCTTCCCCTCTGCAGGGAGGTGGGACCGATTCGGATGGTCCGCCCCCGCCACTTAATGGATCCAATTGGCTTCCAGAGAGTGGTAGGGGATGCTTTATCCCAAGTTGATGGCCTTTCAGCTGATTCCCTGGTGGCACGCTGGAATGCGGAGTTAACCAGGGCTATTGACTGTCTGGCTCCGAAGCGCCCTCTCCGATTGCATGGAGCCCGGACAGCCCCGTGGTTTTCCCCAGAGCTGAGGGTGATGAAACAATCGTTGAGACGGCTAGAGCGCCGGTGGCGGAAAACTCATTCTGAATCAGACCGGACACGGGTTAGAGCTCAACGTCGAGCCTACCAAGTGGCAATGGCGACGGCGAAGAGGGCCTTCTTCGCCGCCTCCATTGCATCTGCAGAAAACAGCAGCAGGAGACTTTTTCAGGTGGTTCGCAATCTATCGGAACCACCTGTACCACCGGGGCCTGGTAGGGACCCCAAGATCTCCTGCAATGCTTTTGCCAAGTTTTTTGCAGATAAAATCGCTCAGATTCAGAAGGAGGTAGACTCCACCGTGGGAGCAGGGCCAGGGCGGGAGAGTGCTAGAGTTCTGTCTGGTCCTGTTACATGGGATCAATTCCAATCTGTTACCTCCGAGGATGTGGACAGGCTGCTTGGACAAGTGAAACCGACCACCTGTCTCCTTGATCCTTGCCCATCCTGGCTGATAAAAGCAAGCCGGGAAGGGCTGGGCGATGGGCTCTGCGGGGTGGTGAATGCTTCCCTCTGTGAGGGAGCCTTCCCAGACCCGCTGAAAGAGGCGGTCATTAAACCGCTTCTTAAAAAAACATCTTTAGACCCGGCCAATTTGGCCAACTATCGCCCAGTCTCAAATCTGCCATTCTTGGGCAAGGTGATTGAGCGGGTGGTTGCTGAACAACTCCAAGCACGCCTGGAGGAAACGGACCATTTGGATCCCTTCCAATCAGGATTCAGGCCTCACCATGGGACTGAAACTGCCTTGGTCGCGCTGGTTGATGATCTCCGGCGGGCTAGGGACAAAGGTGAGAGCTGTTTCCTAGTTCTGCTGGATCTCTCAGCGGCCTTTGACACCATCGACCATAACATCCTTCTGGACCGTCTAGAGGGGCTGGGAGCTGGGGGCACTGTCATACAGTGGTTCCGCTCCTTCCTCCTGGGCCGTGTCCAGAAAGTGGTGGTGGGGGATGAGTGTTCAGACCCCTGGGCTCTCACTTGTGGGGTGCCTCAGGGTTCTGTCCTCTCCCCCATGCTTTTTAATATCTATATGAAGCCGCTGGGAGAGATCATCAGGGGGTTTGGACTGGGTGTTCATCAGTATGCAGATGACACCCAGCTCTACCTCTCCTTTAAATCAGAACCAGTGAAGGCAGTGAAGGTCCTGTGTGAGTGCCTGGAGGCGGTTGGAGGATGGATGGCGGCTAACAGATTGAGGTTGAATCCTGACAAGACAGAAGTACTGTTTTTTGGGGACAGGGAGCGGGTTGGTGTGGGGGATTCCCTGGTCTTGAATGGGGTAACTGTGCCCCTGAAGGACCAGGTGCGCAGCCTGGGAGTCATTTTGGACTCACAGCTGTCCATGGAGGCGCAGGTTAACTCTGTGTCCAGGGCAGCTGTCTACCAGCTCCACCTGGTACGCAGGCTAAGACCCTACCTGCCCGCAAACTGTCTCGCCAGAGTGGTGCATGCTCTAGTTATCTCACGCTTGGACTACTGCAACGCGCTCTACGTGGGGCTA
This sequence comes from Podarcis raffonei, assembly GCF_027172205.1. NCBI lineage: Eukaryota > Metazoa > Chordata > Lepidosauria > Squamata > Lacertidae > Podarcis > Podarcis raffonei. The sequence goes on from NC_070620.1 coordinate 30,467,476, forward strand.
CCTTTGAAGGTGACCCGGAAACTGCAATTAATCCAGAATGCGGCAGCTAGACTGGTGACTGGGAGTGGCCGCCGGGACCACATAACACCGGTTCTGAGAGATCTGCATTGGCTCCCAGTACGTTTCCGAGCACGATTCAAAGTGTTGGTGTTGACCTTTAAAGCCCTAAACGGCCTCGGTCCTGTATACCTGAAGGAGCGTCTCCACCCCCATCGTTCAGCCCGGACACTGAGATCCAGCGCCAAGGGCCTTCTGCCGGTTCCCTCATTGCGAGAAGTGAGGTTACAGGGAACCAGACAGAGGGCCTTCTCGGTAGTGGCGCCCGCCCTGTGGAACGCCCTCCCATCAGATGTCAAAGAGATAAATAATTACCTGACATTCAGAAGACATCTTAAGGCAGCCCTGTTCAGGGAAGTTTTTAATATGTAACGCTGTACTGTTTTTAACACTGATTGGGAGCCGCCCAGAGTGGCTGGGGAAACACAGCCAGATGGGCGGGGTATAAATAATAAATTATTATTATTATTATTATTATTATTATTATTATTATTATTATGGGTGTCTGCTATAGACCACCATGCCAGACTGAAGACTTGGATGACTAGAGCAGATTACCAAACAAATAATAATAATAATAATAATAATAATAATAATAATAATAATAATAATTTTATTATTTATACCCTGCCCAGTCACTCTGGGTGGCTTACAGCATATATAAAAACATAATAAAACACTAAAAACTTCCTGATACAGGGCTGCCTTCAGATGTCTTCTAGAAGTTGTGTAGATCTTTATCTCCTTGACATCTGAAGGGAGGACATTCTACAGGAAGGCATCACCTACTGAGAAGGCCTTCTGACTGGTTCCCTTTAACTTCACCTCTCACAGTGAGGGAACCAGCAGAAGACCCTCGGAAGAGGACCTCAGTGTCCGGGCTGAATGATGGGGGTGGAGACGCTCCTTCAGGTATACTGGGATAAGGTCATTTAGGACTTTAAAGGTCAGCACCAAGACTTTGAATTGTGCTCAGAATCGTACTGGGAGCCAGTGAAGATCCTTTAGGACCGGTGTGATATGGTCCTGGCAGCCACTCCCAGTCACAAGACTAGCTGCCGCATTCTGGATTAGTTGTAGTTTCCAAAATAGAGAACTACCGGTACATCCTAGAATCTAATCCACCACACCTCTCCAATAGCAAATCAAAAATCTCAATGCACTGATAACCTTGCTGGAGGTCAATACGGCAATGAACCAAGCCAAATTAGGGAAATCGCCAGGACCTGATGGACTATCCTTGGTGTATTACAAAGTATTCCAAGGAACATTGGCATTGTCATTGATGGAGGTAATGAACCGAATTCTTCAAGGGGAAGAAATTCCATCTTCATGGGGAAAAGCACATATAACACTAATCCCCAAACAGGATCAAGGAACCCCATACCCAAAGAATTTCAGACCAGTATCTTTATTAAACAATGATTATTTTAGAAGTATTAGCATAAATAATAAGATGTAATCAAGAAATTAAAGGTTTAAGAGTGGGTCAGAGACTTAAGAGTGGATAATATTACAAGACGGGGACTTATTAGACCTAGAAGGGTTTAATAACTGCTGTGGGTGGCATGAGTATTTAGGATACAAAAAGGTGAAGGTCCACAGGGGATTTCTTAATACTATCATAAGAAAATTGATATATAGAGTATGGGTAAAATACAAAGCCTAAGACACCCTGGTGGATTTCACCCTTAAAAGCGATAACGGTAAAAAAGAAAAACATGGAATTAAATTGGGCTACATATAAGGATTTACTAAAAGAAAAAGATAGTAATTTGATATTAAAAGAGTACGAGGAAATAAGACATCACCTAAAGGGGTGGATTCAGTATCACCAACTTAATGAAGTGTTTAAGGCAGACAAGAAAAACGGTTTTAAAAATGAAATCTCATTAGTAGACAGAGTTATTACAAAATAAGAACAAGGTGATCTCAAGAATGTATGGAACATTATTGGCATGGGAGGTTAAGGATGAAAAAGTAAAAGACTCCCAGGCTGCGCACCTAGTCCTTCAGGGGCACGGTTACCCTGTTCAAGACCAGAAAGTCCCCCACACCCGCCTGCTCCTTGCCTCCCCCAAACAGTACTTCTGTCTTGTCAGGATTCAACCTTAATCTGTTAGCCGCCATCCATCCTCCAGCCGCCTCCAGACACTCACACAGGACATTCACTGCCTTCACTGGTTCCAATTTAAAAGAGAGGTAGAGAGGTATAGTAGTCATGGGAGACTTCAACTTCCCCAATATCTGTTGGAATTCAAATTGTGCCAAGAATGTAAAGTGCTGATGTGATCCAAAGTAAAGGAGAGCAATACGGAGCTGGCTTTCACTGGCCAGCTGAATGAGGTAAGGGTAGCTGATGGGTCTCAAACCCAGAGTGAGTAAGGGACTTCCCTTGCATGCAAAGACAGGCTGCAACAGATTGCGCGGACAAGACAAATAGTAGGTCCAATGGTCAAGAAGGCAATTTCTGCATGTGCTGTAGAGGGAAGTGAGGGTCAGATGGGGCTTGTCAACCTGGGAAGGTAGCCCATCTAGGAGAAGGAAAACTCTGATCCTAAACCTCTGCTGCCTTGCAGAACATCTTCAGGAGACGAAAAGGCCTACACAAGTCCAGAGTGGAGTTCTGTTTTAATTTTTTTTTTAAGCAACAACAATTTTTTATTAAAGGTAAAGGTAAAGGTACCCCTGCCCGTAGGGGCCAGTCTTGACAGACTCTAGGGTTGTGCGCCCATCTCACTTAAGAGGCCGGGGGCCAGCGCTGTCCAGAGACACTTCCGGGTCACGTGGCCAGCGTGACGAAGCTGCTCTGGCGAGCCAGAGCCGCACACGGAAACGCCATTTACCTTCCCGCCAGTAAGCGGTCCCTATTTATCTACTTGCACCCGGGGGTGCTTTCGAACTGCTAGGTTGGCAGGCGCTGGGACCGAGCAGCAGGAGCGCACCCCGCCGCGGGGATTCGAACCGCCGACCTTTCGATCGGCAAGCCCTAGGCGCTGAGGCTTTTACCCACACCGCCACCCGCGTCCCTAATTTTTTATTAGTTTCCCCCAATTATACAAATACCAATTAATATCAAATTAATTCCAATTATTTCCAGATTTAGAAATTTTAATTAGTGCTTTCCCGTGCTCTGTGATCAATGTGTTTATCCAGTTCTTATATTACTGTGATTCGTGTTCTTATAACTTATATTAAAGATTTAAATAACAGCTGTATTCTTCGTAATTTCTCTGCGTGTCATTATTTAACTTTTCATAGGCTTTCAAATGAGAAGCTCTAATTATTTTCTTTTTCACTACATGTGTCAGTCTAATTAGGTCCAGTTATGGATTCCTTGGCCTTTATCTGCTGTCCCATCCTTGAATTTCTTCCACGGTTGCTGTTGTCTCCCAGTGTAGCTGGGGTGGAGATGTATTCTCAGAGATTCTTGAAAGTTCTCATTAGCTCCTTCCCATGGTGCTCCCATCTTACTTGATGTTTCCAGACAACTGTTTCCAACAACCCACTTTTTCTCACTGCTCAGTCAACCCACTCTTTCTCACTGCTCGAAGTTTCCACAGCCTGAGAAAGGGGGTCATTTCCAGGGAGTCTTCTCTTCTCATGAGGTGGCCAAAGTATTGGAGTCTCAGCTTCAGAATCTGTCCTTCCAGTGAGCACTCAGGGCTGATTTCCTTCAGAATGGATAGGTTTGATCTTCTTGCAGTCCATGGGACTCTCAAGAGTCTCCTCCAGCACCATAATTCAAAAGCATCAATTCTTCGGCGATCAGCCTTCTTTATGGTCCAGCTCTCACTTCCATACATCACTACTGGGAAAACCATGGCTTTAACTATATGGACTGTAATGGTTCTAGGGGTTGCTCGTGCGTAAGCAGGTGCCTATCTCCCTGGCTGGGTGCAAACACCTGGCTGGGCTGCCAAAGTGAACCTCTTCTGTCCGGACAGCCACTCACCCGTGGCTGACTCAATCGCTGGCAGAATCCGTGAGTGGGCGTTTCTTAAACTTCTTCCAGCAAATAAGTTCTTTGACGCCTAGTCTCCGCCTACCCTCTCTGCGCGAAAGCCTTCTGCGCAGGGAGGGCGTGGGCAACGGAGGACCCCTACTCTCCCCGCTGGGCCCAGGCAAGGAGTCATGGGACCGCCTCGCCACTTCCCCCACCTGCCCCCCTTCTCCACTGGTGCTACGCTGATTCTCTTCCCCAGAAGATGGGCTCCTCCTCCCGATCCCTGGATGCCTCTGGCTTTTGCGCTCCCCCTCCAGTACTGATGGCAGTTCCCTGACACGGACCTTTGTCGGCAAGGTGATGTCTCTGCTTTTTAAGATCATAGAATCATAGAGTTGGAATAGACCACAAGGGCCATCAAGTCCAACCCCCTGCCAAGCAGGAAACACCATCAGAGCACTCCTGACATATGGTTGTCAAGCCTCTGCTTAAAGACCTCCAAAGAAGGAGACTCCACCACACTCCTTGGCAGCAAATTCCACTGCTGAACAGCTCTTACTGTCAGGAAGTTCTTCCTAATGTTTAGGTGGAATCTTCTTTCTTGTAGTTTGGATCCATTGCTCCGTGTCCCCTTCTCTGGAGCAGCAGAAAACAACCTTTCTCCCTCCTCTATATGACATCCTTTTATATATTTGAACATGGCTATCATATCACCCCTTAACCTCCTCTTCTCCAGGCTAAACATGCCCAGCTCCCTTAGCCGTTCCTCATAAGGCATCGTTTCCAGGCCTTTGACCATTTTGGTTGCCCTCCTCTGGACACGTTCCAGTTTGTCAGTGTCCTTCTTGAACTGTGGTGCCCAGAACTGGACACAGTACTCCAGGTGAGGTCTGACCAGAGCAGAATACAGTGGCACTATTACTTCCCTTGATCTAGATGCTATACTCCTATTGATGCAGCCCAGAATTGCATTGGCCTTTTTAGCTGCCGCGTCACACTGTTGGCTCATGTCAAGTTTGTGGTCAACCAAGACTCCTAGATCCTTTTCACATGTAGTGCTCTCAAGCCAGGTGTCACCCATCTTGTATTTGTGCCTCTCATTTTTTTTGCCCAAGTGCAATACTTTACATTTCTCCCTGTTAAAATTCATCTTGTTTGTTTTGGCCCAGTTCTCTAATCTGTCAAGGTCATTTTGAAGTGTGATCCTGTCCTCTGGGGTGTTAGCCACCCCTCCCAGTTTGGTGTCATCTGCAAATTTGATCAGAATGCTCTTGAGTCCATCATCCAAGTCGTTGATAAAGATGTTGAATAAGACCGGGCCCAAGACAGAACCCTGTGGCACCCCACTAGTCACTCTTCTCCAGGATGAAGAGGAACCATTGATGAGCACCCTTTGGGTTCGGTCAGCCAGCCAGTTACAAATCCACTGAGTGGTAGCATAGTCAAGTCCGCATTTTACCAGCTTCTTTACAAGAATATCATGGGGCACCTTGTCAAATGCCTTGCTGAAATCAAGGTAGGCTACATCCACTGCGTTCCCTTCATTTATCAGGCTTGTAATGCTGTCAAAAAACGAGATCAGGTTAGTCTGACATGACTTATTTTTCAGAAATCCATGCTGACTATTGGTGATCACAGCATTCCTTTCTAGGTGCTCACAGACTGTTTGCTTAATGATCTGCTCCAGAATCTTCCCTGGTATTGATGTCAGACTGACTGGGCGGTAATTATTTGGGTCCTCTCTTTTCCCCTTTTTGAAAATAGGGACAACATTTGCCCTCCTCCAGTCTACCGAGACTTCGCCTGTTCTCCAGGAATTCTCAAAGATGACTGCCAGTAGTTCTGAGATCACATCTGCCAGTTCTTTTAATACTCTTGGATGCAGTTCGTCTGGCCCTGGAGACTTGAATACATCTAAACTAGCCAAGTATTCTTGTACTATCTCCTTAGTTATTCTGGGCTGTGTTTCCTCTGCTGAATCATTTGCTCCAAATTCTTCAGGTCGGGCATTGTTTTCTTTATCGGAGAAGACTGAGGCAAAGAAGGCATTGAGGAGTTCAGCCCTTTCTGTGTCCCCTGTTTGCATTTCACCATCTTCTCCTCTGAGTGACCCCACTGTTTCTTTGTTCTTCCTTTTGCTACGAACATACCCATAAAAGCCTTTTTTGTTGCTTTTAACCTCTCTAGCAAGCCTGAGTTCATTCTGTGCTTTAGCTTTTCTGACTTTGTGTCTACACGTGCTGGCTATTTGTTTGAATTCCTCTTTGGTGGTTTCCCCCCTTTTCCATTTTTTGTACACATCCTTTTTTAATCTTAACTCAGTTAAAAGTTCTTTAGATAGCCACCCTGGCTTCTTTAGGCACCTTCCGTGTTTCCGTCTCATTGGTATTGCCTGAAGTTGTGCTTTTACTATCTCCCTCTTAAACTCCCAGCCATCATGAACTCCCTTTCCTTTTAGTTCTACTGTCCATGGGATCTCACCCAGCACTTCCCTAAGTTTTATGAAGTCGGCTTTCTTAAAGTCGAGAAATTGAGTCCTAGTATGCTTGGCTGCTCCTTTCCGCTGTATAGTAAACTTCAGAAGAGCATGATCACTCGCTCCTAATGATCCTTCCACTTCTACCCCACTAACCAGGTCATCAACATTGGTTAGGACCAGATCTAAAATGGCTGTTCCTCTTGTTGCTTCTCCCACTTTCTGGACAATGAAGTTGTCTGCAAGGCCAGTGAGGAATCTGTTTGACCTTATGCTCTTGGCTGAGTTTGTCATCCAACAAATATCCGGGTAATTGAAGTCCCCCATTACTACTATCTCCCTTCCTTTAGACAGATGCTGTCTAGGTTTGTCATTGCTTTTCTCCCAAGAAGCAGGCGTCTTTTAATTTTGTGGCTGCTGTCACCCTAGCTGCCTTTAAAAATGCTGTAATATTGTTCCTCCCATCTCAGCCTCTCTCTGAGGTCATGCCAAAGGTAATTCCATTGCCATCGGCACCTTCATTTGCCTGGGTAAATGCCATGTCACCTACTTATTTAGTGGGCAATGCTCCATAAAGGGCTCAGACTACAGTGCAAAAATTGACTATTCCAAATATGGCAGAAGGAAGCAGTGAAGAAGAAAAAATAGCTGTTACATTGCCACTATTAGCAGTCTGTCCTGTTGCTCAGAATGCACAGGGACAGAGAGCCCATGAATCATTGCCCTTTGCAGTTTTTAACAAATTGAAGCGAAGTGTGACAGAAAATGGCTTGCATGGCATTCTTGATGGGCTAAGAGCAGCCAGTACTTTAATTCCAAACCTTGAAGCCTCTGAAGTTTCAATGAAACAATTGTCTTATGAAAATGCTGATTGCAAGACTGCTCTTAAAGTGATGTACCAGAAGTCAGAAACAGAGATTGCTCAAATGAGTAAGCCTCATTGACACCGAGACTCACAAATCTGCCCTCCTAGCAGCAGCTTTGTCTCCTTCAGCTCATCCTGCTAAAGACAGGCAATGCCACGACCGACCGACCGACCGGTGGCCTTCCAGCCTGAGTCTAAATGGGAGAACAAAGACTGTTGTGCCAGCTGATTGTCAGTCTTTTACTGAAGCTAAATTAGAAGCAATAGCTGGCTCTTCTAACACACTTGCTTTTAACACACACGTCTCCTGTGACAAATCTGCGCCATGCCGCTAAGGGCAGTGCTGGTTTGAATCTACTGACAGCAGAACTTGCTACTTTTCAGTTCCAGTTCCCTATGGTGGTTTATAAAATTAAGACATAGCATACAGGTCTGATTTCCACCTCAGACAGTGAGACTCATTCTTCATCACTATTGCAGACTGTTTTTTCTCCTTTCCTCCCTGAACTTAAAATTCCTAATGAATTTACTTTACAGCAGTTGCAGAGTTTTGGGGTCACTTCATACGCGTGATTTTCCTTAAATACAATGTTTTCACCTACAGGACTCCTTTTCCCCCCAGACACTGCTGACAGAATAGTGATTTTAGAGTGGCTACACTCTAAATTGCCTAACACTGGATTTGATATTGCTGCTTGTTATTTGCTTTTTTCTAAACAGGAACACGAATCCTTAATGAGTTCTTCTCTTTCCTATCAGTTTGCATTTCCTGATTATATTTGGGATAGTTTATTTTAACCCTCCTAAAAGATTCATGCCTGGTTTTGATTCAAACAGGTTCCTATTCAACACCTTTAGAGCATTTTAACGTATAAGGACTCTGAAAATAACTGGCATTTTTTTTTGCAGCTAATCAGAAAACTGACAGAGACCAGCCTACACGTCCACTGCATTTTGTGATTTTGTGTGAAGTGGGATATCTTTTTATCACATTTGGCTAATTCCGATCTTTCTCCGATGCTAGATTTTAATTCTTGACACTGAAATATCTCTTGACAAATAGAACTATGCCTTTCTATGCTGCTCATGTTTACTCTCACGTTTGCTCCCATACAGGATGCAAAGATGCACTTTCAGAAGGTAATCAACATGCTGATTCTGCTCTGAAATCTCTCTGACCATTATTTTCTAATGCAATTGACAGCCATACATTTTTTCACCAGAGCTAAGCAGCTGCATAAAACATTTTTTCCATTCCTCTGACACGAGCTAAGGATATTGTTGGTGGATGTCCTTCATGCGCTTTAACTCCTGTTAACTTTACCTTAAATCAATTAACTGTTTCCTTTCTTAATAAATTTTCTCCTATGAAATGCCATTGTAGGAAAGAGGTACTGCTAGAACACCTTCTAGTGACGTACCAGCAGCTCCCCAACCCGTAGTGAAAGGGACCCATTCCTTTGATTACCTGGGGGCAGGGATACCCTACTGTTCTTACTTCCTCAGGTCCTGTGTGGATTCCAAGTCACTGTATCTATCCCTATCGGCCCAGACATGCGCTGGTACCAAGGCCTGCAGAACCCCATTCTGGACTTTGCAAGGATCATGACCCCGACTCCGCCTCTACAGGCTCAGCAACCCCATGCGAAAGTCCATCGCACCTGTCCTCATCCTTGAAAGGCTGAGGGTTGCCCGAAGGTGACATGGGGAATGCTGAAGACCTTGACCTCTGATGCCAGGACACAATTTCAGCATCATGATGTTTCAGCAGAATCGGAGACTTTTTTCATAGCCTTGATTACTCAGCTAAATATGAACTCTATGCTGATTTTATATTATTTGTTTTCTTGATACCTTAGTACTCAATGTATCTATCTTCCCCCTGAAACTTCTTCTAGTCATAGCTATAACTGGTGGATGCGTTTAGCTAAAGTGGCTAACGTCTCTCATTTTTGTCTGAGTGAAACATATGATATGCACACTACCTTAGGAAATTGTATACTCCCTGTTTGTACACCGCCTTTCCATATGGCACATGCCACAAACATGGTGTGATGGGATGATGAGCTGCTTGTGCGTGAAATTCCAAGTCCCTCAGAGTTTGGCTAAGTCCACAAACCTCTGTCTGTAACGGAGCTCCTTAAGCATGGCTCCGTCAGTCGCTGGTAGAATCCGACAGTGGGCGTTTACGGAATTTCTTCCAGCATAAAAGCTCCTTAACGGAAACGCGCCTTCTGGACTCTCGGCGCGACAGTTTCCGGCGAGGAGTGGGTGTCCCTATAGGAGGTCCTGAAACCTCCCCACTGTTTTCGCTGGAAGTGTCTCTGAGCCATCCCTCCGACTCACTTTCCCTTGGAGCTCCTTCTCTCCCCCTGCTGGTTCCCTCCTCAGCTGATAAGTCTCTCCCAACCTCTGTGAGCCCTTTCACCTCCTGTTCTTCCGATGGCAGTTCCCTGACATCCACCTCCCCTCCAGGGCCCCCTTCACCCTCTCCCCTCCCCTCCTCTGTGGGCGGCGAGGGAGCAAAACCCCTGAAAGAACCTCCCTCATCTTCCGAAGTCTCGAACATTTCCCTCCACCGGTTGCTGTTTCTGGTTTCTAAGTACTCCTCCTCATCGGAGTCTATTCCTTCTTCCAACTCCGATTCCGTGAATCCTTCCAGTTCCTCCTCCTCGTCGGTGGTGCCAAAGTACTCCCTCCGGAACCTCGCTACTGGCTGAGGTTTCCTGGGGAACCTTTGATGGAACGTTTCGATCAAGATCTCGTCATTGACCTCCTCTGCCGTCACCCAGGCGTTTTCTGACTCCAGTTCCCCTTCCCACGCTACCAAATACTCCACCTGATTACCCTTCCATCTGGAGTCGATGATTTCCGCCACATGGTTGCTGCTTTCCCTCTCTTCTAAGACTGGCCCCCGTGTGGAAACCCCTTCACCTTCCCCCCTATACGGTGACAGTAATGACCTGTGGAATACTGGGTGCAGTTTCATGTGGTTCGGTAACCGGAGTCTGAAAGCCACCGGGTTGACCTGTTGAATGACCTCAAATGGTCCCAATCTTTTGGGTCTCAATTTCTTGCAACCCCCCTTGAACGGCAACCCTTGGGTTGACAGCCACACCTGACTCCCCACCCTTATGGTTTCCCCTTCTCTTCTGCTCTTGTCTGCCTGTCTCTTATATTCTTCTTTGGCCCTTTCTAAGTTGAGTTGGAGTTGACGATGGATCGCTTCCATTTCTTCTACAAACTGTTCGGCGGCCGGGACGCTCCATCTCTCCCCTCCTCCCCCTGGAAATGCCCTGGGGTGGCACCCATAATTAGCCAAAAAGGGGCTCATCCCGGTGGACACATTCTCCGCATTATTGTAGGCAAATTCCGCCAGCGCCAACTTTTCGACCCAATCGTTCTCTCTGTCATTGACATAACACCTCAGGTATTGTTGGAGGATACCGTTTGCTCTCTCCGCCTGCCCGTTGGTTTCAGGGTGCCTGGCAGTCGAAAAATTGACCTCTACGTGCAGTAAGCTCATGAGCTTCCTCCAGAACCTGGACGTGAACTGTTTCCCTCTGTCGGAGACCACCCTCAAGGGGGCGCCATGCAGTCTAAAAATATGTTCTACAAACAATTTCGCTGTCTCTTCCGCCGTGACTGCATGTGAGCAAGCTACAAAGTGGCCCATCTTAGTTAACAGGTCTACTACGACCAGGATGGCGGTTTTCCCCTGGGATTTCGGCAGATCAGTCATAAAATCTATCGATACCGCCTCCCACGGTCGTTCTGGTGTGGGTAACGGTTCTAATAACCCCGCCGGCGCCCGCCTTTCTCCTTTGGCTCTCTGGCATTGGTCACACCCTCTTACATACTCCCGTACATCTTCCCTCACCTTGGGCCACCAAAATTCCCTGGTAACGAACCACATGGTCTTGTGTTGCCCAAAATGCCCCGCTGTGGGGCTGTCGTGCAGCTGTTTGAGTACTCTCCCTCTCAATTCCCCTTCGGGTATATATAGTGCCCCTTTGTAATACAATGCCCCGTTTCTTTCTTCAAAACCTCTGGGGTTTTCTCCCTCTCTCCTTAGACATCTAAGCTTATTCTGGGCGTATTCATCATTCTCCGTTCCCTCTACCAGTTCCCTTTGCCCCACCAATGCCGCCCCACACACCCAGCGGTCCTCTGGGATGATATGTCTCTCTTCGGGTGCTCCCTCCCCCTCCAAATATTCAGGTTTGCTTGCAGTTGGCTCAACACTTCCCTGACGTCCTTTACATGCTGCTCCTCATTCTCTGAATATACTAACACGTCATCTAGGAAGGCCACGCAATTCTTGTAGAGCAGAGGTCCCAGGACGTGGTTCATGAACGATTGAAAACATGCGGAGCCTCCTTGTAATCCGAAGGGCATAACGAGATATTCAAAAGCCCCCAAAGGGGTGAACATGGTGGTTTTCCATTCATCCCCCTTCCTTATCCGTATCAGGTTGTATGCCCCCCTCAGGTCCAGTTTAGTAAAAATCTTTCTCTTCCTCACCCTGGTCAAAATGTCATCAATTCTGGGCATGGGGAAAGCCACTGGTTCCGACACTGCATTTAGGGCCCGGTAGTCCACTACAAGTCTCGGTTTATCCGTGTTTTTTTTGTCCACAAAAAACACTGGGCTGCCCCCCACCGCTCTGGACTCTCTGATGAAACCTCGCTTCAGGTTTTTATCAATAAACTCACTTAACTCCTGCATTTCCCTGTCTGACATGGCGTACAGCTTGCCCACTGGGAGCTGGGCCCCAGGGACTAGATTGATTTGGCAGTCAAAGGCTCTATGCGGTGGTAGTTTGTCTGCTTCCCTTTCGCTGAAGACATTGCTCAGGTCAGCGTATTGTTTGGGCACCTTCCCTTTGTCCGTTACTTCCGTCCCTGCTAGAAAGGCTTTTGCCCCTTCCGGAGCCTTCCCCTCTTTGCAGTGTTCCAGGCAATGTGCTGACCCAAAGGAGACCACTCTCTGATGCCAGCCCACTAGCGGATCATGCAACGCTAGCCAGCTCATTCCCAAAATAATGGGAGCCCCTCCCAAGGTGGCCACATTGAACGCTATTCTTTTGGTGTGCCTGGCCACCCTCATTACCATTGGGACGGTCTGTAGGCTAACTTCTCCTCCCAACAGCTCCCTCCCATCGATCGTGGTCACCTGCAGGGGGTTACTTAAAGGGATTGTCTGTATCTGGTGTTCAGCTGCAAACTCCTTACTCATAAAATTACAGGAGCTGCCTGAGTCCAATAGCGCCTTTATCTTTAGTGGGTGTCCGTTTGGCAGCTCTAGCAACACCTCTATCACTAGGGCTGGTCTTGGAGGTTCCGGCGTGGGCACTTTTACTGCTCCTTGGCCTGGCTGCTGTGCCCTGACGGTGTCAGCCAGGCGTTGGCTTTTACTTGCTCCTGGACTTCCTCCTCCTTTCCCCCAACAGCTCCCGCCATCCCTTGCCATTCCTTTCTTTGCGGGCAGACTCTGGCAAAGTGACCTGGCTGCTGGCAGAGATAACATTTCTTGGCGCTCTTCCCCTCCTTCTTCCGCCCTTCACTGGGATTTGAAACTGCGCGCGCGCGCACTCTGTTCCAATTTCCATCGGCTCTCCTGGCGGGAAGGTTGGCTCCGGAATCTCTGGAATGCGGAAATCCCTCCAACGCTCCCCTTTCCCTTCCCGCTTCTCCAAGGCTCTCGCCTCCTGGCGCGCTCCAATGGTCAGCGCTGATTTGGTCAGCTGGTCCATAGACTCCGCCCTGGGCGCCCGGGAAAGTTCGTCTTTCACCGCCGAAGAAAGCCCCTCTTCGAATAGCATTTGAATGGGTTCCGCCGATAGATCCCACCCCAATTTATGTATCAACATGGTAAACTCAGTCCAGTACTCACGGACAGATCGGCTCCCCTGTTTACAAGCCATCAACTGTCTGCGCACCACTCCCTGCTCAATGTCGCTGGAAAACATCAGGTCCATGGCGCGAAAAAACTTCCTCGTGTCCTTCAGGACGTCATTATTCCCTGCCATCAGGGGTCTAACCCAGTCTCTCGCCCCCCCTTCGAGATGGCCAACCACAAACGCCACTCGCGATTCCTCGTCGGGAAAGTCGTCAAACTGCAGATTGAGAGCATACTGCATCTCTGTCCTAAAGGCTTGATAGTTCCTGGGATCCCCCCCAAACTTCTGCACCAATCCTGGCATCTTTCTTACCAGTGGGGCGCCTTTTGCCTTTTCTGCATCCTGCGCCCTCCTCTCCTCGAGCCTCGCTGTTTGCAGCGCTAGCTGGACCTCCAACACCCGGTACCTTTCTTCCAGGCTTGGACCCGCTCCAGCTCCTCCCGCTTCTCCGGTTCCGGCTGGGTTGCTCATGATGCCTCTCTGCACAAGCTGCTTTCAGGGACTGTCGGATTGCTGTGATGGGATGATGAGCTGCTTGTGCGTGAAATTCCAAGTCCCTCAGAGTTTGGCTAAGTCCACAAACCTCTGTCTGTAACGGAGCTCCTTAAGCATGGCTCCGTCAGTCGCTGGTAGAATCCGACAGTGGGCGTTTACGGAATTTCTTCCAGCATAAAAGCTCCTTAACGGAAACGCGCCTTCTGGACTCTCGGCGTGACAGTTTGCGGTGAGGAGTGGGTGTCCCTATAGGAGGTCCTGAAACCTCCCCACTGTTTTCGCTGGAAGTGTCTCTGAGCCATCCCTCCGACTCACTTTCCCTTGGAGCTCCTTCTCTCCCCCTGCTGGTTCCCTCCTCAGCTGATAAGTCTCTCCCAACCTCTGTGAGCCCTTCCACCTCCTGTTCTTCCGATGGCAGTTCCCTGACACATGGGAAAGTGGTTTTCCGGCTGGCTTTCTAAAGGTATCATTGGTTATACTAATCTCCATGATTGGGGAACAGTGACACAAAAGTTACCCCTCAATGCAATCTCATTATACACACCTAGAGTTGCAGCACCACCAGACACCTCTTGTGCTCAGATTGTGAATTGCAGTGAGAAAGCAACTCACTGTCTGGACACAGGAAGGCCAACTTGGACTTGCTCACGTGTTCAACAGATTACTTTTAATTATGCTCATGTGCGCTTACCAGATAGCTGGTTTTTCACGTGTAATCAAAGAAGTTATAATTACATTCCTGCAAATTTATCTGATACTCAGTGCTGCCTCAGCAGACTGACATGGGTCCTGCCTCGTTGCTCAATTTTAGAAAAGAATAGGCAGAGGATGTTACGCTCTCCTTTAGGAATATCTGCTAGACATCGTTATGTGATACAAGAACACATACATGAACATGAAGAGAACACAGTACCCCTGCTACCTTAACCTCTACTATCTTAAACTATTCTTACAAAAAAAAATTAAAATTAAAAAATAAATAAATTTTAAATACATAAAAAACGGTGAGATACACACTCCTCCCAGAGTCTTGCTGGTTCAAGCCTCTGTGTGTATTTTATTATCAGAGTCTAATCCTTCCTTTGCTTTGGGAACGCCTCATCCAATAGCATATTTAACCAATCTTGAAATACCAAAACAGCGAAGAGCTTTCACTCTGACACCTTATGAGGAGAGAAAATGCCCCTGCAGTTCTGGACACAGAGAAACAATTGACCATGTTTTCCTCCACTGCCAGTATTACACAAACATACGTGTTAGTTTTATTCTGCCGATCATACACAAATTCCCAGGACACACAAGGCAGTTCAATATCTCCTTACTGCTCCTTACATACGTCAGAGGATGGTATGTGCCCCACAGGTCTAAAACAAAGGGCTTGATTTACATGTTTTATGTGTTTTTATCTACTGTTATTATCTGCTTCTATGTTGGTCTGTGATCCATGAAGGGGTGTTAAGATGCTACACTCAATATGCCAGCAAGTTTGGAAAACTCAGCAGTGGCCAGAGGATTGGAGAAGATCAGTCTACATCCCAATCCCAAAGAAGGGCAGTGCCAAAGAATGCTCCAACTACCGCACAATTGCACTCATTTCACATGCTAGCAAGGTTATGCTTAAAATTCTACAAGGCAGGCTTAAGCAGTATGTGGACCGAGAACTCCCAGAAGTGCAAGCTGGATTTCGAAGGGGCAGAGGAACCAGAGACCAAATTGCAAACATGCGCTGGATTATGGAGAAAGCTAGAGAGTTCCAGAAAGGCATATACTTCTGCTTCATTGACTATGCAAAAGCCTTTGACTGTGTCGACCACAGCAAACTATGGCAAGTTCTTAAAGAAATGGGAGTGCCTGATCACCTCATCTGTCTCCTGAGAAATCTCTATGTGGGACAAGAAGCTACAGTTAGAACTGGATATGGAACAACTGATTGGTTCAAAATTGGGAAAGGAATACGACAAGGCTGTATATTGTCTCCCTGCTTATTTAACTTATATGCAGAATTCATCATGCGAAAGACTGGGCTGGATGAATCCCTAGCCGGAATTAAGATTGCCGGAAGAAATATCAACAACCTCAGATATGCAGATGACACAAGCTTGATGGCAGAAAGTGAGGAGGAATTAAAGAACCTTTTATTGAGGGTGAAAGAGGAGAGCGCAAAATATGGTCTGAAGCTCAACATCAAAAAAACGAAGATCATGGCCACTGGTCCCATCACCTCCTGGCAAATAGAAGGGGAAGAAATGGAGGCAGTGAGAGATTTTACTTTCTTGGGCTCCATGATCACTGTAGATGGTGACAGCAGCCACGAAATTAAAAGACGCCTGCTTCTTGGGAGAAAAGCAATGACAAACCTAGACAGCATCTTAAAAAGCAGAGACATCACCTTGCCAACAAAGGTCCGTATAGTTAAAGCCATGGTTTTCCCAGTTGTGATGTATGGAAGTGAGAGCTGGACCATAAAGAAGGCTGATCGCCAAAGAATTGATGCTTTTAAATTCTGGTGCTGGAGGAGACTCTTGAGAGTCCCGTGGACTGCAAGAAGATCAAACCTATCCATTCTTCAGGAAATCAGCCCTGAGTGCTCACTGGAAGGACAGATTCTGAAGCTGAGACTCCAATACTTTGGCCACCTCATGAGAAGAGAAGACTCCCTGGAAAAGACCCTGATGTTGGGAAAGATGGAGGGCACAAGGAGAAGGGGACGACAGAGGACGAGATTGTTGGACAGTGTTCTCGAAGCTACTAACATGAGTTTGACCAAACTGTGGGAGGCAGTGGAAGACAGGAGTGCCTGGCGTGCTCTGGTTCATGGGGTCACGAAGAGTCAGACACGACTAAACGACAAAACAACAACCACAATGTTGGTCTACTGCAGTGATTTCAAACAATGTGCTATGACACCCTGGGGTGCCTTGGATGATGGTCAGGGGTGCAGAGAGCAACATGGGCCTCTATCCCTCTTTCCTTCACTCCCTCGCATCTCTGCCTCCCATAGGCTTGCAGAGCTGTTTGTTGCAGCAGCCCTGGCTACAAGCTCCCCAGGCAAATGGTGCCTCCCGGAGTTAGTCGGGGGGGTACTTCCCAGGCCTCTGTGGGGCAGTGTGAGAAGGCATCTCTCTTTGGGGCAGGGGGGCAGCTAAAAGACCGGGGCGGCAGCAGCAGCTGCCTGGAGAACTCCCAAGGAGAGGGGAAAGGAGGCTGAGGGAACACTCCACAAGGGAGGGTGTTTGAAAAAGGGTGAGAGGCTGCCGGCTCTGCAGACAAGGGGTGACATAGCTGGGGTCCTGAGGACTTCTGGTCTTGGGAAGGAGGCGTGAGCAGGCACGCTGAGAAGCTCCGCAGCGTGAATGCAAGGAGAAGTATAAATTAAAGGTGATTAAAACCTACGTTTGATATTGCCCAGCTGCTAAAATGCTGATAAGCTCAGATATAATTGTTCTTAAGTTCCCTCCAAAACCTTCCTCCAGTCCTTAAAACCTATTTAAGGATTTATGGACTGGAGGAAGGTTTTGGAGGGAACTTAAGAACAATTATATCTGAGCTTATCAGCATTTTAGCAGCTGGGCAATATCAAACGTCAAAAAGACGCGGAGGGCTTGCTGAGGGCTAGAAGAGCATGTCAAAAAAAATAATACAGTCTCAAAACAAACGAAGTGAGGGACTTCTGGGTTAGCGCCATCAGTAATGGCGGATTCCCTCTGCCTCTGAGGGACCAGCTCTGCAGGATCGGGTCTAACCGCTGCGGCGAAGCAGGGACCCCTTTAGAAATCACAGGCGGGTGAAGCCTGTGAACGTGGGACTCAGCGGGCACCTTCAGCGCCCCCCCAAACTGCGAAGGAACCCTTTTTTTTGGGCTCTGGAGCGAAGCGGGGTGAGTGGCGCGGTGCTGTGAGTGGACTGCTTCTTCTGCGGAGCGAAGCCGCACAGCCGTTATCGGAGAGCGCTGACTTCTTCCTGGGACAATTTGGCTACAAAAAGCAACTACCCGTGAGTAGGATAAAATTGGATAATTGGATTTAAACGAAGGAAAAGAGCTAATTTGGTACTGAAACGGGTGTGATGGCCTGGGAATCCGATTCAGAGAGTGAATCGGAGGAATCCCAGCCTGCACAGGAGTCCCCGCCTCCAGGGCCAGCTGAACTGGGGCAGGGCCTTGATGCTCAGGAGCAGGCACCAGGTGAATCCATTCTGGTTCCAGAGGTGGTTGAGGACTCAGTGCCTACAGGTGAGTCTCCCCCTGGCCCCAGTAACGCTTCAGCCTCTCCTGAACTGCAGAGGCTTAGGGCAGAGAGGCGAAGGGAACTGGTTTCTCCCAGGAGGAGTGCTCGCCTTAAGGCCAGGAGAGGCAGGGCTCCTGGGGGCCGGGACCGCCCCTGGCCTCGGAGAAGATAAAGGCCAGTCAGCCCGGTCCCAGGTTGCGGGAGCAACGTCGTCATTGAAGAGCTGTTTCGGCCAGCATCCAGTCCTGTTCCTCCAGTGTTCCTGTTCCCTGCCCGGCTTCCTGCTTCTGACCTTCCAGCGTTCCTGTTCCCTGCCCGGCTTCCTGCTTCTGATCTTCGAGTGTTCCTGTCCCCGCCCGGCTCCCTGCTTCGGACCTCGCCTCGCACCATGTGAACTATTTCCAGGCTAGTGACTCAGGACTGAACTTTGACGACGGTAACAGTAACCTTCCCCCCGGGACCAGCACAGTGGGGAGGTATAAACAGGAAGTCCGCCTTCCGTTTCTTGTATATAGATCAAAGCAAAGAGACTGTAAGCTAAAACTTTGAAAGACGTCTTTAAAAGGACTCAAATCCTAACGTCAAACAAGAGATCTCCCCTCCGGACTGCAGGAGAGGAGGGGAAAAGATTTGAACTGTATTTTCCTGCAAAAAAGAGAGGAAAGGAAGCTAAAATTCACCGCTTAGACCCTGGGAACGGACTGCCTATAGACAACGGGAATGCCGTATTATGAAAGGCACTATTGGTAAATAGAGTGCTTTTGACAGCTAACTTTGCAAAAGAGATACAGTGTTTCTGGCTGACTTCTCCTGGTTTTAAAGTAACTTTAAAGTAACTGGAATTGAAACTGTCGTTCTTTGGTGAATTGGGGGATTTAAAAAGGTGTTTTTTTTTTAAGTTACAAAATTGACTGTTACAACTCCCTAGAGGGAGTTGGATATTGTTACAAAAACAACTGGGCCAGGGGAATTTTCCACTTCAAAACAAATCCTAGCTGTGGGACCGACCTTGGACTTAATCTAGAGTGTTATGGCAAATGGAAAAGAAAAGTCAGAGTTGCTTCAAGAAAAAAACAACGAGGTCTGGTAAATCTTTTCGTACAGATATTGGGCTACAGCATCTGGCTCCTCTGGAACACCTGGACTATCAGGGGCTGCACCGGTACAAGTGAAGTCAAAAGGAATGTCGTCTGAAGATGTTTTAGCTCTGGCATTAGGGATAATTAATGAATCTTTGGAAAATTTGAGCAAACAAGTAGCTGAAACAAACAAACAGGTGGCGGAAACAAACAAACAAGTAGCTGAAGCATCAGTTAAAATTGACCAAAACACCACAAGCATAAACAACTTGGGACAGAAGGTGAATACTAATACAGAGACTATTGAGAAATTGCTTCAGGAATCTACTCTGACTCGAAAGACAGCTGAAGAAGCAAAGGAAATAGCAACTGCCACTGAAGAGAAGATTCCACCGATACATAGGCAACTTGACGACTACAGGTTGATGTTTTCTATGATTGAATTGAAGGAGAAACAAACGAATTTGAGGATCAGGGCTGTACCTGAACTTGAGAAAGATAACTTGACTGACTTTCTTACGAAGGAATTTGCAGACTTCTGGCAATTAGACTTGGGGAAGGAAGAATTTAAGATAGTGAGTGCATTCAGGCTTGGAAGAGGAGGAAAGAAGAACAAGGTGAGAGACTGCCTGTCAGGGAACTGCCATCGGAAAAACAGGAGGTGAAAGGGCTCACAGAGGCTGAGAGAGAGTATTCAGCTGAGGAGGGAACCAGCAGGGGGAGAGGTGGAGTTCCAAGGGAAAGTGAGTCGGAGGGAGGGCTCAGAGACACTTCCAGCGAAAACAGTGGGGAGGTTTCAGGACCTCCTATAGGGACACCCACTCCTCGCCGGAAACTGTCGCGCCGAGAGTCCAGAAGACGCGTTTCCGTTAAGGAACTTTTATGCTGGAAGAAGTTCCGTAAACGCCCACTGTCGGATTCTACGAGCGACTGACGGAGCCATGCTTAAGGAGCTCCGTTACAGACAGAGGTTTGTGGACTTAGCCAAACTCTGAGGGACTTGGAATTTCACACACAAGCAGCTCATCATCCCATCACAGCAATTCGACAGTCCCTGAAAGCAGCTTGTGCAGAGAGGCATCATGAGCAACCCAGCTGGAACCGGAGAAGCGGGAGGAGCTGGAGCGGGTCCAAGCCTGGAAGAAAGGTACCGGGTGTTGGAGGTCCAGCTAGCGCTGCAAACGGCGAGGCTCGAGGAGAGGAGGGCGCAGGATGCAGAAAAGGCAAAAGGCGCCCCACTGGCAAGAAAGATGCCAGGATTGGTGCAGAAGTTTGGGGGGGACCCCAGGAACTATCAAGCCTTTAGGACAGAGATGCAGTATGCTCTCAATCTGCAGTTTGACGACTTTCCCGACGAGGAATCGCGAGTGGCGTTTGTGGTTGGCCATCTCGAAGGGGGGGCGAGAGACTGGGTTAGACCCCTGATGGCAGGGAATAATGAAATCCTGAAGGACACGAGGAAGACATATCATCCCAGAGGACCGCTGGGTGTGTGGGGCGGCCTTGGTGGGGCAAAGGGAACTGGTAGAGGGAACGGAGAATGATGAATACGCCCAGAATAAGCTCAGATGTTTAAGGAGAGAGGGAGAAAACCCAGGAGGTTTTGAAGAAAGAAACGGGGCATTGTATTACAAAGGGGCACTATATATACCCGAAGGGGAATTGAGAGGGAGAGTACTCAAACAGCTGCACGACAGCCCCACAGCGGGGCATTTTGGGCAACACAAGACCATGTGGTTGGTTACCAGGGAATTTTGGTGGCCCAAGGTGAGGGAAGATGTACGGGAGTATGTAAGAGGGTGTGACCAATGCCAGAGAGCCAAAGGAGAAAGGCGGGCGCCGGCGGGGTTATTAGAACCGTTACCCACACCAGAACGACCGTGGGAGGCGGTATCGATAGATTTTATGACTGATCTGCCGAAATCCAAGGGGAAAACCGCCATCCTGGTCGTAGTAGACCTGTTAACTAAGATGGGCCACTTTGTAGCTTGCTCACATGCAGTCACAGCGGAAGAGACAGCGAAATTGTTTGTAGAACATATTTTTGGCTGCATGGCGCCCCCTTGAGGGTGGTCTCAGACAGAGGCAAACAGTTCACGTCCAGGTTCTGGAGGAAGCTCATGAGCTTACTGCACGTAGAGGTCAATTTTTCGACTGCCAGGCACCCTGAAACCATTAGGGTGGGGAGTCAGGTGTGGCTGTCAACCCAAGGGTTGCCGTTCAAGGGGGGTTGCAAGAAATTGAGACCCAAAAGATTGGGACCATTTGAGGTCATTCAACAGGTCAACCCAGTGGCTTTCAGACTCCGGTTACCGAACCACATGAAACTGCACCCAGTATTCCACAGGTCATTACTGTCACCGTATAGGGGGGAAGGTGAAGGGG
The DNA here is from genome assembly GCF_027172205.1 of Podarcis raffonei. NCBI lineage: Eukaryota > Metazoa > Chordata > Lepidosauria > Squamata > Lacertidae > Podarcis > Podarcis raffonei. The sequence goes on from NC_070620.1 coordinate 30,488,907, forward strand.
TCTCCACACGGGGGCCAGTCTTAGAAGAGAGGGAAAGCAGCAACCATGTGGCGGAAATCATCGACTCCAGGTGGAAGGGTAATCAGGTGGAGTATTTGGTAGCGTGGGAAGGGGAACCGGAGTCAGAAAACGCCTGGGTGACGGCAGAGGAGGTCAATGACGAGATCTTGATCGAAACGTTCCACCAAAGGTTCCCCAGGAAACCTCAGTCAGTAGCGAGGTTCCGGAGGGAGTACTTTGGCACCACCGACGAGGAGGAGGAACTGGAAGGATTCACGGAATCGGAGTTGGAAGAAGGAATAGACTCCGATGAGGAGGAGTACTTAGAAACCAGAAACAGCAACCGGTGGAGGGAAGTGTTCGAGACTTCGGAAGATGAGGGAGGTTCTTTCAGGGGTTTTGCTCCCTCGCCGCCCGCAGAGGAGGGGAGGGGAGGTGGTGAAGGGGGCCCTGGAGGGGAGGTGGATGTCAGGGAACTGCCATCGGAAAAACAGGAGGTGAAAGGGCTCACAGAGGCTGAGAGAGACTTATCAGCTGGGGAGGGAACCAGCAGGGGGAGAGGAGGAGCTCCAAGGGAAAGTGAGTCGGAGGGAGGGCTCAGAGATACTTCCAGCGAAAACAGTGGGAAGGTTTCAGGACCTCCTATAGGGACACCCACTCCTCGCCGGAAACTGTCGCGCCGAGAGTCCAGAAGACGCGTTTCCGTTAAGGAACTTTTATGCTGGAAGAAGTTCCGTAAACGCCCACTGTCGGATTCTACGAGCGACTGACGGAGCCATGCTTAAGGAGCTCCGTTACAGACAGAGGTTTGTGGACTTAGCCAAACTCTGAGGGATTAGGAATTTCACGCACAAGCAGCTCATCATCCCATCACACTGCCTTATTACCCTTCGAACAAAAGAGGAGAGAGACAAAATCTTGAATCTGCATTTCCGAAAGACCTTGGAAATACATCAGTCAAGTGTGGAGATATTTAAGGACATTCCGAAACATCTTTCTGGATCTCAGGTTTAACTACGGAGACCTGGTCGCTTTGCTGAGAAGTAATAGAATCATTTTTAGGTGGGAATTCCCCCAAGGCCTGACTTTTAGATACAAAGGGAGAAAGATAAAAATAAGATCACCTGACGAAAAAGATAGATTTTTGAAAGACCACGGAGAAGATTTATAGAAAGAAGCGGAATCTGGAGAAGAGCCAAGAGCACTGGAAAGAGGAATGTTAGACATAGCAAACTTATCTTTCGGTTTGCATGGTTCAGAGAAAGTGACACCACCGACAGAACAAGAACAAGCACTTGGCGCAGTTGGAGGAAAAATAAAGTAACTACATCATGGCTCTGCAACTATTAAGTTGGAATTGTAACGGTCTCAACTCTCCCCGGAAAAGGAAAAATGTTTTTCACTTATTAAAAAAGGAACAATTGGACTTGATTTGCCTACAGGAAACACATGTGATAAGGCTACATAGAAAAGTATTGATCAACAAAAGATTGGGACAGGAGTTTATTTCATCTGACAAAGTTAAAAAAAAGAGGAGTAGTGATCTATGCAAAGGAGAGACTATCACCGAAATTTATTTTTAAAGATGACCAAGGAAGATTTGTGGCAATTGAAATTCAAATTCAAGGAGAGAAATTCTTGATAGTAGGAGTTTATGCACCGAATGAGGGGAAATCTGAATTCTTTAAAAAGTTGCATGAGACCTTAATGGACTACATGGATTACAATTTGATTTTGATGGGGGACATGAACGGAGTGGTATCTACAAACATGGATAAGGCACAAAGACAGGTAGTCACCAAGGATGGTAGACTACCGAAAACTTTTTTTGAGATGACAGACAACTTGGACTTAGTTGATATCTGGAGAACAAAGAATCCCTTGGGTAGAGAGGGAACTTTCTTTTCTGAAGCCAAAATGACATGGACCAGAATTGACCAAATATGGGTAACTAGAGGAATGGCACCAAAGATAAAGAAGGCGAAAATTTGTCCAAGAACCTGCTCTGACCATAATGCTGTGAAGATGGAGATGAAACTAATATCAACTGGCTCTTTTAGATGGAGGATGAATGACACCTTATTTAGAGATGAAAATGTGATTAAGAAGGCCCAAAAAACTATCAGAGACTATTTTGAGATAAACATGAACACTAATGTTGAAAAAAGAGTTATCTGGGACGCAAGTAAAGCCGTCATGAGAGGGTTCTTGAAACAACAGAATGCAATAAAGAAGAGAAGTCTAAATGAGAAGAAAGACAAAATTTTGGAGAAAATAAAAGAAAGCGAGAAGAAATTGAGAGCAAAACCAAAGTCGCAAGAGATCCTGAGAGAAATAAAGTTATATCAAGTACAATATATGAAAATGATGAATCAGGAAATAGAATGGAAAATTAAACAAATGAGACAAAAGACATTTGAATCAGCCAACAAATGTGGGAAATTGTTGGCCTGGCAAATGAAAAAAAAGACAAAAATTAAACACTATTACAAATTTAGAAGTGGAAGGAAAGAACATACAGAACCCAGCCGAGATTAAAAATTGTTTCCAGAGGTACTTTAAACAACTATACACACAAGGGCCACAGAAAGAAGCTGACATAGATAGATTTTTGAAGAAAAATGGATTACAAAAAATTTCTCAAGAAAAATAAATTAATGTTGAATTACAAAATATCTGAACAGGAAATAGAAGGTGCCATTCAGAACATGCAATTAGGTAAATTTCCAGGACCAGATGGACTGACTTCCAGATATTATAGAACTTTAAAAGAATGGTTAGTACAACCTTTAAAGGAAGTGTGTAATGAAATATTGGAAGGGAAAAAGGCACCAGAGTCGTGGAAAGAAGCATACATTACACTTATACCGAAAACAGAAACTGAAAAGACCCAGCTTAAGAACTACCGCCCCATATCTTTACTCAATGTGGATTACAAAATTTTTGCAGATATTTTGGCCAAGAGATTAAAAAAAGTGTTGATGGAAGAGATTCATAAAGACCAAGCAGGCTTTCTTCCGGGTAGACATTTGTCTGACAATTTGAGGAATATAATTAACATTTTGGAAAAGTTAGAAGGGAATATTAATACTAAGGCAGTTTTGATATTTGTGGACGCGGAGAAAGCTTTTGACAACATTTCTTGGAGTTTCATGAAGAAGAACCTACAGGGGATGGGGGTGGGAGAAGGATTTGGAAATGGTATAAGTGCAATTTACTCTGAACAAAAGGCCAAGTTAATTGTCAATAATGAGGTTACGGAGGAATTTAAGATAGAAAAGGGAACACGACAAGGTTGCCCAATTTCCCCATTGCTCTTTATATCAGTCCTGGAGGTCCTGTTAAATATGATTAGAAGGGACCAGTTGGTTAAAGGTGTACAGGTCGGAGCTAAACAGTATAAATTGAGAGCATTTGCAGACGATCTAGTACTGACATTACAGGAGCCAGAATCTAGTACAAAAAGAGTTTTGGAACTGATTCAAGATTTTGGCCAGGTTGCAGGATTTAAATTGAATAAACTAAAAACAAAGGTTTTAGAGAAAAACTTAACAGCGATTGAAAGAGAGAGGTTTCAGAATGTGACAGGTTTAATAGTGGTTAAGAAAGTGAAATACTTGGGGATTAATATGACAGCTAAAAATGGGAATTTATTTAAAGACAATTATGAAAAATGCTGGACGGAAGTGAAAAAAGATTTAGAAATTTGGTCAAATTTGAAGCTTTCATTGTTAGGTCGTATTGCTGCGATAAAGATGAATGTATTGCCAAGAATGTTATTTTTGTTTCAAACATTGCAAATTTTGGACAAAATGGATTGTTTCAAGAAGTGGCAGAGAGATATTTCTAGATTTGTCTGGCAGGGCAAGAAGCCCAGAATAAAATTTAAAATATTAACGGATGCAAAGGAAAGAGGTGGATTCGCCCTGTCAGACCTTAAACTTTATTATGAATCAGCAGCTTTCTGCTGGCTGAAAGAATGGCTACTCCTTGAAAACACAGACATTTTGGATTTGGAAGGTTTTAATAATGTATTTGGATGGCATGCATATCTGTGGTATGATAAAGTCAAAGCACATAAAGCATTTAAAAACCATATCGTTAGGAAAGCACTGTTTAATGTCTGGATAAGATACAAGGACTTGCTTGAAAATAAAACCCCAAGGTGGTTGTCACCGATGGAAGCGAAGGCTCAGAAAAAACTCAATATGGAGGCCAAATGGCCGAAATATTGGGAAATTTTGGAACAAGTAGGAGACAAACTGAAATTGCAGAGTTATGAAAAACTAAAAAACAAAGTGCGAGACTGGCTTCATTATTACCAAATAATGGAGGCATACAATTTGGACAAAAAAATTGGATTCCAGGTGGAAAAATCAAAATTGGAAACAGAACTGCTAGATCCCAAAACTAAGACTTTGTCAAGGATGTATAACTTGCTGTTGAAATGGAATACGCAGGATGAAACGGTGAAATCTGCTATGATTAAGTGGGCTCAAGATGTTGGACATAACATTATGATGGCTGACTGGGAACAGTTATGGACCACAGGTATGAAGTTTACGGCATGTAATGCCTTAAGAAAGAATATTATGAAAATGATATACAGGTGGTACATGACTCCAGTCAAGCTTGCAAAAATCTATCATCTGCCCGATAATAAGTGTTGGAAATGTAAAGAAACTGAAGGTACATTCTTTCACCTTTGGTGGACGTGCCCAAGGATTAAGGCTTTCTGGGAGATGATATATAACGAAATGAAAAAGGTATTTAAATATACCTTCTTGAAGAAACCAGAGGCCTTTCTCCTGGGCATCGTGGGCCAATTGGTGCCAAAGAAGGATAGAACTTTCTTTATGTATGCCACAACAGCAGCAAGAATACTTATTGCAAAGTATTGGAAGACACAAGATCTACCCACCCTGGAAGAATGGCAGATGAAGGTGATGGACTATATGGAACTGGCAGAAATGACCGGCAGAATCCAAGACAAGGGAGAAGAGTCGGTGGAAGAAGATTGGAAGAAATTTAAAGACTACCTACAGAAATATTGTAAAATTAATGAATGTTAAAATGATGTTGGATAAAAAGTTAAGTGGTTTTTAGCTATAACGCTATTAGGAATATGAAAAAATGGATTATTAACAGGTAAAAATTTAATGTTATAATATTTTAAGATTAAAGATTAGGATAAACAAAGAGGGAAAGGATTTGCTGAACTAATAAATTGAATTGGAATACAAAAAAGGGAGGTGTGAGGAGGTCCGGGAAACAAGCAAATGTAAAATAAGTGATGGAAAGATGGAATTGTTTTTTAATTATTTTTATTTTGTATTTTTCTTTTTTCTTTTTTCATTTTGTAAAATCTTAATAAATATCTTTTAAAAACAAAACAAAACAAACGAAGTGAGACGCTTCAGCTCTAACTTCCCCAAAAGCCACAGAAAGAAAGAAAAGCTTTGACAAAAGAGCAACGGAAATGCAGGAAGGCCAAATAATGTCAGAGTCACATGAGATGATTCACTTATTACGGTCTATTAAAGAAGACATTGGGGAGCTTAAGACAGAAATGTCAGCGATTAAACAGGATACATCACAAATGAGAATAGATCTAAAGTTTTAACATCTCATATGAACACACTTGAACAGCGTGTTAATGTCTTGGAGAAAATATCATTTGCAACACAAAGCCTGATGGACAAATGCTTACTCCAGTTGGAATCTGATATCGAAGGAAAAACCTTAAAATTTTAGGTCTTAAAAACCTTCCTCCTGAAGGAATTCAGGTAATTGAATATATAGAAAGCTGTTTAATGGAAATGCTGGAGCTACAGCTGGATTTAAAGGTGGAGAAAAATGGTGTTAAAAGTTTTCCACTGAAAACCAAGAAAGCAAGAGGGGAAACATATATAACAATAATTCAATTTGCGTGCACAAGGGTGCGAGATTATATCCTTAAAACTTTCCGGGAAAAGTCGAATGCTAAACCCCTTGAATGGAGGGGACATATCATTTCTATTTTCCCGGACTATGCTCCAATGGTGGCAGAAAAGAGACGATTATTTGCTCCTGCTCACAAGCTAGCAAGGGAATTAAAAATACAACACTTTACAATATACCCAGCTACTTTCTGCTTAAAGATAAATGATGAACTGTGCCGTTTTCAAAACCATGGTAACGCGATATCCTACCTCCAAGCAATAAATTGTGGATAAAGAGCCATGGTGAAGGGTAGGGGGGCTTTTCCTTTTTCTCCTACTCTAATTGAAAATGGTGTGGGGTAATGTCCTCCATTTTGAAGCTCTTCTTTGACCTTTCTGCTTGAAGAACCTCCAACTCATGTTGACTCACCATCTGAACAAAGTATCTTTGGCATAGAGCCATGAAACTCTAGATATATTAGTAATTTAATAATGGTGGAATTCTATATACCCTCGGGTTAATAGTCAACTGGTTTTATACCACTATTAAAGTCGAAATGCCGTGGAAATATTGATTTGTCATTCAATAAGTCTCAAACCGTGTAATTATATGTTGTTTACTTATGTATATACCGTATTTTTCGCTCCATAGGGTGCACCGGATCATAGGTCGCACCTAGTTTTGGGAGGAGGAAAACAAGAAAAAATTATTCTGAATCCCAGAAGCCAGAACAGCAAGAGGGATCCGGCTTCGGGGATACCGTGTGGCTGTTCTGGCTTCTGGGATAACCGCGCCAAGCCTCTTCAGGGCAGCGGGATGAAGGCTTCCCCTGCCTGAAGAGGCTGTGCAGGGCTAAGACAGAAGCCAGGACAGGCGTGTCGCTGAAGGGGCACTGCCCCTTCAGCGAAGCTGGAGAAGGAACAGAAGGAGTCCCTTCTCTTCCTCCTCCGGCTTCGCATGACAGGCGCGTCGCTCAAGGGGCGCTGCGCAGAGAGGGAGAAGGCGCAGCGCCCCTTCAGCGAAGCTGGAGAAGGAACAGAAGGAAACCCTTCTGTTCCTCCTCCGGCTTCCAGGTCAGGTGCGTCGGCCGCGAAGCCAAGGAGCCTGCATTCGCTCCATAGGACGCACACACATTTCCCCTTCATCTTTGGAGGGGAAAATGTGCGTCCTATAGAGCGAAAAATACGATAAGTTGATAATCAAAAGGGGGAAATGAAGCAAATCGACAATTCCTTTAAATCCTTATGTGCTAAGTCAAAAGCTCCCAACCATTATATTGGTGAAATTAGGAGCTCAAAGGGGTGAATGTTTGCATTTTTTCTTTTTTTCTTTTGTTATCTAGTTGTGTTTTATTGTTAAGTGTACTAAGTGTGAGGAGAACCTGAGCTTACAGGGTTAAACAGCTCAGTTCGTATGTCCTGCCTTCTGAGGGGGCGGAGAGATCCTACGTCACACATCCGGGATCTGTTTCTTTGTTCTGTTATTCTGGTTTCGTTTTTGTACGGAACAGAGATGTACTTTTTACCAGACACTGGATGATGATTTATACTGCTGTAAATAAACACTTCTAGATTAGAGAAGCTGACTGGACTTTTGATTTATGCACACTAAAGGCAAGCACAGAGGGCAGAAGGCTAAAAGGCTAAATATGCTGTGTTTACTCTGCTGTGCTCAGAGGTCCGGGGAAAGCAGATATGAACCACGGAAGCCTGCAGGACCTTTACCCTGAGCAATATTTCACACTAAGTAGTTTTCTTTGTCCTTTTTTATCGTTAGTACTGTTACTATTATTATAAATTGTTGGTCATTTGTGCCTACCTTTTCAGAACTCTTCCTATTTGTAGCTAGAGCTATTTCCTAGTTTCCTCTCTTTTCTCTCTCTATCCCTCTTTGAATATTTTTCAAATACTAATTATTTGATTGGAAATACTTAAAATTTAATTAGAGGGTGTATTAAATTGATTGGGTAGTATCTGCTCTATATATATTTAGATATGTAAGAAGGTGAATTAACTTTGTTTCACAATCCATATGTTAAATACAAGCACAGTTAATAGATGTCTCTAATTAGAGTGATAATAATTTGCAATATATTTGGTTCATACTAAGCCTTCCCAAGACTCTGCCAAAGATAAAAATAGAGGACAAGAGACCCTATAGATAAAAGCTGCAATTTATAATATGAGAATTATAGGTATGGATGCCAAGGGATTAAAGGAAAGGAAAAAACAGATCCTAACACTTAACCATTTTCAGTCATTAAAGGCTGATATAGGACTATTACAAGAAACACATTTGACAGAACAAGGGGCACAAACTTTGAAAAGTCAATGGGTAAAAGAAGTTTTTTCAACAAATCTAGATGAAAATGCAAAGGGAGTCACGATTCTATTTAGGAAAGGCTGGTCTTATGAAACGCAAGATATAATAAGAGAGGAAGATGGTCAGTGTTTAATAACTGCAATTAAAAGAGAAGGGACAGAAATAGCAATAGTCGATGTCTATGCCCCTAATACTGATGACCATTAAGTTTATTCACAACTGTTTTAAGAGATTAAGCTCTTTATTGTATCAGTATCTGATAATTGGTGGAGACTTTAATGAAATTTTAGACCCGCAGATGGACGCCACTTCTACAGCTAGGAAAAAAATGACGAAGGTTAGAGAGAGACAATTAATTATTATATGATATACTGGAATTTAGTGGATTCATGGAGACTACACCATCCTAAGGAAAAATCCTATACATATTTTGCAGGAATTCACAATACCCAGCACAGAATTGATTTTTTTTTAACATCAGCATCACTACACTTCTTTACTAGCCGATGTGACATTGATATTCCCATTATAGCTGATCACTCAGCAGTAATATTGGAATGTAATCTATCCAATACCCAGGAAGGTATGAGGAGATGGTATCTTAATATATCATTATTAAATGATAAAAACTTCATTCAATATATAACGCAAGATACGCAAATATATTTTAAAAATAACTCCAAATCATTAACGCCAAGACTGAAGGAATGGGAAGGCTACAAAGCTTATATCAGAGGGAAGAAAATATATTTCTCTGCCAACAAGGTCAAGATGCAAAAATTAAAAGAAAATAACCTAAAAAAAACTTTTAAAACATTATGGGGCAATATGGCAAATAACCCATCTAGGGTTACATATGAAAGAATACAACAACAAACACTAGAACTGGATAATATACTAGCTCAAAAAATTGAGTTCAGCTTATTATGTCTAAGACAAACGTATTGGGAACAAGGAGAAAGACCGACAGAAATTCTAGCTAATCATCTAAAGCAGAAGAAAATGAACCAAATAATACCTTTAATAAGAAAGGGGGGGAAATCACAGCGACCTCATCAACAGATATAAATAACGATTTTTTTAAATTCTACAAAAAGCTATATGAAGGGCCAGAAAATATACCAGAGGATGAGGTGGAAAACTTTTTTCAGGATATTAAACTACCAACCATTGAAGAATATCACAAAGATATGCTATCAGCCCCCCTGATATTGAGAATGAAATAGAAACAATGGGTAATGGAAAATCACCTGGACCAGATGGTTTTCCTATAGAATAGTATAAAATATTCAAAAAATTATTAGTCCCCAGACTTCTAGAGGTTTATGAGGAAACAATATGAGTTTATGAGGTATAAAGGTGTCTATGCTGCAACATTTAATGAAGCTTTAATAATAATTATACCAAAACCTAACAAAGACCCCACTGAATGTGCAAATTACAGACCAATTTCATTAATGAATGTCGATGCAAAGATTCTGAATGCAATACTGGCTGAAAAATTACAAAAAGTCATCCAAGACTTGGTACTTAATAATCAAACAGGTTTTATAAAAACAAGACAAGCCACAGATAATGTAAGATTAACAATAGATTTGATAAATTTAAAGAGCAAGAGGAGTTTATGATAATGTCACTAGATGCAGAAAAGGCTTTCGATAGAATCTATAAAGAATTCATAGGGATCGTGTTATGTAAATTTGGCTTCCCTACAGAATACTGTAACTGGATTAAAATGATTTACAAAAATCCAACATCTCGGACTGTTACAAATGGTAGAATATCTAATGTGATTAATCTAAAACGAGGAACAAGACAAGGATGCCCTCTGTCTCCGTTACTATTTAATCTATGCCTGGAACCACTAACAAGAGTAATAATTCAAGATGAGCATATCAAGGAGATAAAACACAACAAAGAAAATTACAAAATTGTATTATTTGCAGATGACATCCTTCTATTTATTACAAAACCAGAAGATACAATTCCAATAATTATGGAGAAAATAAAAACCTTTGGCTGAATATTGGGCTATTCCATAAATTGGACAAAATCAGAGATTTTGCCAATAGGGCATTGTATACAAATAGGCTACATTGTATAAAAACCATCAATTTTGGATGTGCAAAGACTTTATTAAATATTTGGGCATAATGATTTCATCAGATGTTAACCAAATCGTAAAATTACATTTGAATCAAATTATAAAAGAAATTTATTTTGATATTGAAAGGTGGGGACCTCCAAACCTTTCCCTTTGGGGAAAGGTTAATGTCCTTTAATTAATGTCCTTTAAGGACTATTGTTCCAAAGCTTTTATACATTCTTAGAGGATTACCAATATATATTCCCAACTTATATTTTCAAAAAATAAATCAAATATTTAGATTGTGCCTGTGGGGTACAAAGCCACCAAAAATATCATTACATAAAATGCAACTTCCAACTAAGGAAGGTGGTTTTGGACTCCCAAATCTGGAATTATATCACCAGGCCTACCTGCTGAGCAAGACAAATTGTTGGAGAGCAAGCAGGAATCCCAGTTGGGCTACTCTCAAATATAGTTTCATTGAATCTCTTGTGGGGTGGACCAATCTCAGCTACAACTATAAGAAATATCCCATTAATCTGGAGACTATTAAAGCACCCATAAAAATTTGGATGAACATATATAAAAATAATAAGGATGACCCTTACCAGCATGAGAAATTAACAATATGGGCCAACCCAAAACTAAAAATTGGAAATCAAGTACAGTGGTACCTCGGGTTACAGACGCTTCAGGTTACAGACTCCGCTAACCCAGAAATAGTACTTCAGGTTAAGAACTTTGCTTCAGGATGAGAACAGAAATCGTGTGGCGGCAGCGGGAGGCCCCATTAGCTAAAGTGGTACCACAGGTTAAGAACAGTTTCAGGTTAAGAACGGACCCCCAGAACAAATTAAGTTCCTAACCCAAGGTACCACTGTAATAATGTGGCAAAACTGGATGGAAAAGGTATTTTGACACTGAATCAATTAATTGATGAGAACTACAAATTTGTGGAATATAAGACTTTGCAGGTAAAGTATGGATTAACCTGTGAAATACACTGGCAATATATCCAATTGAAACATATGTTGGAAAAGCAGTTTGGCCCTGATGCTATAGCAGCATCGGAAACACCCACGCTGTTACAAGATTTAATCTCTGCAACAAAAACAAAAAATCCTACACTTGCCCTATATAAAACTTTACTTAACAGGAAGAAATACGATTTAGAATATGAAAGACAAAAATGGAGTAAAGAGCTAGGAGTACAGATAGCAAATGATATAATAATAGTAATAAATTTTATTTATACCCTGCCCTCCCCGGCCAGAGCCGGGCTCAGGGCAGCTAACATCAATAAAATTTCAGTAAATAATAGGGAAAAAAAGAAAGAAAAGGCTTCTGGTTGGCCGCTCGATTAATGGCGGACGGGAGCTCTTTCGGAAGAAAGAGCCCCAGCGTTTTGAAGATTGGGGCGACCGCGAGAGTGTCGCGGAGCCCCTAAAAAACCTCAGATCGGGCTTTCTGAGGACCTGGTGTTCTGGCAGGTACCCTTAGTGACTCCTCTGCTCCCCGGTAAGCTCTAATAAGAGCCCCGAGAGCGAGCGGGGTTGGAGACGCGGGTACTGTGGAATTTACTCACTTTCTTCATAGCGCAAAGCTCCAAGTCCGGCAATTGTGAGCGACCAATTTCTCCGACCAAATTATCAAGGATTGGACAATTGTGAGTAAAAAAGATTTTAGTTTGGACAGTTAATTGGAACGAAAGGGATTTAAATTACGGAGGTCGATTCCTTTCCACTGAAGTAAAAGTGAAAGCAGTTACCGCTGACCGAAGCCGTAACTTTAAAAGACCTGTCAAAACTTCCAAGGAAATATGTCAAACCCCTCTTTCTGCAGGGGGAAGGGGGGAGAATTTGATTGATTTGAGACCCTGCTTGAGATAGACTTGACAGTGGATTAGACTCTTTCTTTTTAGAAGCGGTTCTCCCGGCAGGGGAAGGCTAGACTCCATTATTATGTCACAAAGGGAGCAGTTACATTCAACTTTCGTTTTCCTCTTTGGGGATTACAAAGTAACTGCTGCTATCTGAGATTGTTAAAATAGCACACAGAGTTTCTTTTACCCTCCTTGAACTGGATATAAGTGTTTGAACTAATTTTGTGGTTCCAATAAAATAAAATAAAATAAAATAATAAAATAAGGAAAGAGAATAAGACTTTGAAAGAGGGAAGCTGTTGGGCTGCCTGCTGCTGCCTGCGCACTAAAAATCTGGTGGACTCTGACTGGGTGAGCTGACCTTGAAACTTTGGAATAGCTATGGCTAATGGGGTAGATAAGTCTGAGAAAAGTAAAAGTAAAGATAGAAGACCTTCTAAAGCACCAACTTTTGAAGAGTCGGTGATGCAAATGTTAACAGACATAAGAGCAGGTGTGAGAGGAACTCAGCAGACTGTACAGGAGTTGAAACAAGAATTTGTAGATGTGAAAAAAGGCATTCAAGAGGTCAGGGAGGAAGTTGCTGTCCACGAAACAAGATTGAGGGAATTGGAAACAGTGAGAGTGCCTGACGTGGAGAAGATTCAATAGGATGCGCTCAATGCAATTGCTTTTTTACAGATGAAGGAACGGGAGAATCAACTGAGAGTAAGAGGCGCACCCCAATTGGAACAAGATAATCTTAAGGATTGACATTGGGTCTACATTACAAAAAAAGCTTGAAGATTAAAGATAAGCCAATTGTTTTGTTTAAGGAGATTCCAAAGCATTTTTTGAACCTAAGGAATAACTACGCAGACTTGGCTGGAACTCTGAGAAGGAAGAACATCTTTTTTAGGTGGGAATTTCCAGAAGGCCTCTCCTTTAAATTTCAAGGAAGGAAACAAAGAATTAGGACCGTCGAAGAAAAAACAGGGTTCCTGGAAAAAAATGCCAAGGATCTGGGATTGGAAAGTGAGCAGACGCCAGGGGCAGGCGCAGGAGCTCCTGAATAGTTTAAGATGGTATTGAGAATATATTCATGGAATGTTAATGGTTTGAACTCACGACCAAAAAGGAACCAAGTATACCATGTGTTAGCAAAACAGAATTTGGACATAATTTGTTTGCAAGAAACTCATGTTACTAGATTACACAGAAAAGTCCTTCAGAATAAGAGACTTGGTCAAGAATTCATTTCATCTGACAAAGTGAAGAAAAGAGGAGTGGTCGTTTACGTGAAAGAAAAATGGAATCCCAAAATGATGTTCAAAGATGAGGGAACATATATTGCAGTAGAAATCAATGCACAAGGCAAAAAATATTTGCTGTTGGGAATTTATGCACCAAATGATGGCAAAGCAGATTTTTTTAAGAACTTGGAAACAAGACTTCTGGACTATTTGGATTATCAATTGATTTTGATGGGGGACCTGAATGGAGTTGCATCAACGCTTATGGATAAAACACAGACACAGAAAGTAATGAATGCTGGCAGATTACCAAAGGTTTTTGTTGAAATGGTGGACAAATTTGACCTGTCAGACATATGGAGAGTGAGAAATCCAACTGAAAAAGACTTCACATTCTATTCAGATACAAATCTGGGTGCTTCTTGCCCCCATCTTTGAACAGTGTCCTTCTGGCCCCATTAAGACTTCCTCTAAGTCATTTCTAAAAAGATTAAACAACGGGGGGGGGCAGAATACAATCCTATCTGACCCCTCTTAACATTGTGGTTTTGTTAGAGAGTTGCCCCAGCAACCTACATGTTCCTATCACTATATAAGGCTTTTATAAGGTATAGGAGTCTCTTGTCCTCCATCACTGAATACAACTTTGACCATAATTTGGATCTAGGGATGGAGTCAAAGGCAGATTTTAGGTCCATAAAGGCCATATATAAATGGCCTTGGAGTGGTCCTAGTATATTTCTCTGCTAGGTGTGACAGCACAAGACAGTGGTCAGATGTTGAGTACTTCGTACGGAAAGCAGCCTTGGCTTCAGAGGTTATGTTATTATCCTCAAGAAATGTTGCCAATTTAAAGCAAAGGAAATGGGCATATAATTTCCCCATTATGGAAAGCAAACTAATTGGCCTATAGTTGCCAAGATCTATAGGTTGTCCTTTCTTGTAAACTGGGACCACAATTGTATACTTCCAGCTAACTGGGATTTTACCTGAGTTATTAACCTCTGTGAAAAGAGAATGTGCAAACTGCTGTATTTTAAAAATAATAATAAAAGGATAAAGGACCAACCTGATGCAACTTTGGCGAACAGTTTCTCTTGCTTTCTGATAGCTCGCATTGTTGACAATAGTTTGAAATGCCTGGATTGGATCAATGACCTGTCCCCATACTTTAGACCCAAGCTTATCCAGGATCACCATGAAACAGTGGAGCGCAGGCCAGAAAGGATTGATGCTTTCATCTAAAAAAACAGCAACAAACAAATCAAAACATGCTTAGATGGGAAATAGCACTTTGAAGACAATAAAAACATGTAAATTTAAAAACAGTAAAGAAAAACTTGTTGGGGACAAGAGAAAAAATGTAAAAATCCAGTATCAGGCAACACCTTTTATCCAGACCAACCAAAACTTCCAAAAAATAAGTGAACAAGTTCTTTGGAAGGCTCCATCAGGTTGAATTTCAAGCGAGGATCATTCCACGCCAAATCACAAATCACCTGATTTTAATATTTGACCGTGCTCTCACGACTCAAAACTTCAGTTTTCTTCAGTTTTTTTAATGTGTCATGGTACTGCCGGAGAATGCCAGGGAGGAGCAGGAACAGGCAGAGGGAGGTGGGCAGGAAGTGGCGATTGAGTGATCAGAGTGATCTGATCTCTGAGTGATCAGAGGTATTTATTGTGAAGAGCATTCACAAGCCATCACCACTATGAGATAACCTCAAAAAAAAATTTAAAGATTTTTTGGTCCAAAATTGGGCACAGGAGAATTTTTTGAAAATTTCAATTTTTGTGCAATTTAGGCTAATGCAATTTCTGTGTCAGTTTAGAAAAAACCTGCTGTTTCGCTTATTTTTCAACCGATTGGGCTTATTTTGGTATCAAAATAAAGCTAATTGTGGTCTCTTTCAAAATAAGGTATAAAAATGGTATTAGGTGCCACAGAAAAAGGTCACCAACCATTCAAAGTGAATTTTTGTCATTTTATTCCCGGTATGTTCAATAAGCCATAGCGTACAAACCACAACTAACACGTGTATCATACTTTTGTTGTAGAATGGGCTAACCATGTACTTATTATGCTGTAAAAATAAGGAGGGTGTTTTTTGTGGTTATAAAATAAATTGATTTTGAAGGGGTTTTTTTACAAAAAAATATATTACTTTTTTGGACAGGTTTAAGGTCTCTTTGAGCCTGAAATAACTCACACATTCGTGAGAATAGTTAAAATTGTACCCTCTGATGTTACAATGTCATCTGATGTATTAAAAAAAATAAGTTTTATTGATTATTTAATAAAAACAAAATATGTCTCAGAGCCCTTGTTCATTTTATTGTGTAAAACACTTTTGCAATGTTATGGTCAAAGCTGTTTTGTTTCCCATACATGTAATATGGTCAATGATGCTGTTTTTTTAAAATAAATTTTATTGGATTTTACAATTTTATATTCAACCAAATAACACAATAACTCAGAGAAGCTATGAACTATGCCGAGCAGGGCACCCAAGATGAACAGGTCATAGTGGACAGGTTTGACCAAACGTGATCCACCTGGAGCAGGAACCGGCAAGCCACTCCAGTATCCCTGCCAAGAAAACTCCATGGACAAAGACAACAGGCATATAAAAGTTATGACGCTGGAAGATGAGCCCCTCAGGTCGGAAGGTGTCCAACATGCTACTGGGGAAGAGTGGAGGGCAAGTACAAGTAGATTCAGAGCTGATGAAGCGGCTGGGCCAAAGCCGAAAGGACGCTCAGTTGCGGATATGCCTGGAAGCGAAAGGAAAGTCCAATGCTGTAAAGAAAAATATTGCATAGAAACCTGGAAGGTAAGAACCATGAACCTGGGTAAGTTGGATGTGGTCAAAAATGAGATGGCAAGAATAAATATTGACATCCTGGGCATCAGTGAACTAAAATGGACGGGAATGGGCGAATTCAGTTCGGATGACCATCATATCTACTACTGTGGGCAAGAAACCCGTAAAAGAAATGGAGTGGCCCTCATAGTCAACAAAAGAGTGGCGATAGCTGTACTGGGATGCAATCTCAAAAATGATAGAATGATCTCGATACGAATCCAAGGCAGACCTTTTAACATCACAGTAATCCAAGTTTATGCACCAACTACTGGTGCTGAAGAAACTGAAATTGAGCAATTCTATGAAGACTTACAACACCTTATAGAAGTGACACCAAAGAAGGATGTTCTTCTCATTATAGGGGATTGGAATGCTAAAGTAGGGAATCAAGAGATAAAAGGAACAACTGGCAAGTTTGGCCTTGGAGATCAAAACGAAGCAGGGCAAAGGCTAATAGAGTTCTGTCAAGAGAACAAGCTGGTCATCACAAACACGCTTTTCCAACAACACAAGAGACGACTCTACACATGGACATCACCAGATGGGCAGCATCGAAATCAGATTGATTATATTCTCTGCAGCCAAAGATGGAGAAGCTCTATACAGTCAGCAAAAACAACAACAAAAAGACTCACTCATTCCTGTGATTCAATGCAAGACTGTTAAGTAAGTAAACACTATATTTTAAGTTTACTTTATAAGATTATAAGTTGTTCCCCTATTCTTTTTTTAAGAGGGAAACCAAAGGGAAGACAGTTTATAAGCTGGAATTGCTCAGAAGAGATAAGGTTTTGCAGCCTAGTTCCAAAGCTTCTACATTTTGCTGCCAAATACGGGGTTTTAATACTCTGCTTAACCCCCACACAGGAGATTGGATGGATAAATTGTAATAAATATAATACATATAATGGGGTGGAGAACTGACTTGATGCTGAATTCATGGGCAACTTGTAACCCCTGCAAGTCTTCCATGCTGCCTACTGCAGGTGATCAAGCTGTTGCCTGACTGCAAAAATTTGCTGCCTGTGGAGGAGAAGTGTCCGGGTGTGTAGAGCAGGAGTATTAACCATGTATTACCGGATGATGTTTTACAGCGCCAACTTTCTGCTTTTTTCCCATTTGTCTTATGCTTTTACAGTGATTGTTTTGCCGCAATGCCACTCTTAAGTGGTTTTCAACTTTACTTTTCATGTTAGCCGTTTTCATTCCAGAACAATGCCCGTCTTGTTTTGGAAATTGGGGAGAACTGAACTTTGGTTTAATTAATTTTGAAAAGGTGAAGGCTGCCAAAACACATCCAACTTTTGACTTGATAGGATTTCTAATCACCAGCAAATTTCTGCCAAACAGTATCCATATTTATTTCACACAGCGGTTTAGCAAACTGCTCTGTGAGGGGGATAAGGGAGGGAGGGGTGAAGGGAGGTGTGGTGGTCAGGTGTATGGGAAAGGCAAAGGGGTGGTAGCCATGTGTGTGTGTGTGTGTGTGTGTGTGTGTGTGTGTGTGTGTACACATACACACATGGATTCTAGAAGATGCCACAGAATTTTCCATAATGGACCATACACTATTTAACAGGACATGAAGGGTGAATCTGGCGCCAGGTCAATGGGGAAAGTTGAAGGTAGAAAGCTTGAAAAGAACTCACTTGAGATTCAGAGCTGTACCGTATTGGCCCGAATATAAGCCGCACCCGCAAATAAGCTGCACCTTTAAAATTGAAGGGTGGGGGGAGAGAAAAAAAGACAATACCCGGGCTGCTTCCTGGGGGGGGGGGGGGAGCCACGCTGCTTTGTTGACGATGTAAAGTCGTGAATATAAGCCACACTTTAACTTTTCACTGTCAGAATTTGGGTGGAGGGTGGTGCAAGGCACTTGTATTTTAGTGAGCTGCATCGAGTCATGATTATGAGTCATGGAGGTGGGGAGAGTGTTTGTATGAATTTAACAGTGCTTAGTTTATCTTTTGATTGCGATATTTTTATTGTTAATAGTGTTTTTTATTATAAATGCTGCATTGATTTGTTAAGCATATAATATGACTTTTGCTTTAATTGTGATGTTTCACTGACAATTTGTTAATTATTCTGTATGATTTATCCTGTTCTTTTATGTTCTATCATGTTGTTATTATTTATTGTTTGTAAGCCGCTTTGGGATTCATTTGAGTGAAAAGCAGGATAGAAATATAATCAATCAATCAATTTTAACACTCTCCTTAACCGGATGTTGCTATATGTCTTGCCTTTGCTTGGCTGGCTTCCTTATCTCTGTGTTTTAATATGTAACGGCCTCCTCCCACAGAGCTGGCAAACTGACAAAGTAAACAGATAATAGGAAATTTTTCACTGTTATGACTGCATTTGAATGGTTATGGTGCTCCCAAGTGGTGAATGCAATACAACAGCACTGCTTAACAAACAGTAAGAAATGAAGAAAGTCTGAAAACCTAATGATTTTAAGAATTAACTGTGCTGACAGAAGATTTTAAGCAGAAGTAAATATATATGAGGCAATGTTATAATGGGGGGGGGTTAATGTTGCTGAACTGGATGCTTTTCTCATGGAG
Organism: Podarcis raffonei; assembly: GCF_027172205.1. NCBI lineage: Eukaryota > Metazoa > Chordata > Lepidosauria > Squamata > Lacertidae > Podarcis > Podarcis raffonei. Next base: position 30,507,791 of record NC_070620.1, read on the forward strand.
CAGCTACAACAAATGTACTATGGATAAATGAATGTGAGTTGCAGAAATTAATTCATAGAATAGCAATCTGAAGAAGGTGCAACCAAATTGATTTCTGCTCCTTGGGGCTTATCCACACTTACCTTGACAACCAAGAAGGAATAACCAATTCTTTTTTAGGATACTTTTGAAATTTATATAAGGCAGGGATAGCGGAAGAACAGGACATAATAAAGTATTTCCAAGGGAAAGAAATTCCCAAAATACCAGAAGAGAAGATTGACCAACTAAATTCGCCAATTACCATGATGGAGATACACCAGATTATTTCGCTTTCAAAGTTGGGCAAATCACCTGATCGAGAGGGGCTACCAGCAATCCATTATAAGAAATCGGAAGAGACATCAGCCATACCAATGAAATCACTTATGAACAAAATAATCTAAGATGGTAAAATCCCAGATTCATGGCAAGAAGCGAACATAATTCTAATCCATAAACAAGGATCGCCTTGTGAATCTGTTACCAATTATCGGCCTATCTCACTTTTAAATGACAATTACAAACTGGAAGCAGGAATTCTGGCCAACAGACTGAAATCGGTACTAAAGGATGTAATTAATCAAGATCAGGCCGGATTCCTCCCAGACCATCACATGAAAACTAACGTGAGAGTAGTGATAGATTTAATTGAGTATTTAGACCTAAAGCCGAATAAGAAAGCTGCTTTCATGTTAGTGGATGCCAAGAAGGCTTTCGATAATTTATCATGGAAATTTTTAAAGAAAGCTATTGACCTAGCTATAATGGGAGAACAATTTACCAAAGGCATAAAAGCTATTTATGAAAAACAAAAAGCCAACCTAATAATCAATAATGCAGAAACAGAATATATATCAATAGAAAAAGGCACAAGACCGGGCTGCCCACTCTCCATAGCTGTCAACATTTCCCTTTTTTTAAGGGAAATTCCCTTATTCCGAATAGGATTCCTTGCAAGAAAAGGGAAAAGTTGACAGCTATGCCACTCTCTCCTTTATTATTCATATTGACTTTGGAAATACTAAACTCGGTATTGAGGAATGAAGAAGAAATTAAAGGAATTACCCTGGGCCAAAAGGCTTTCAAAGTGAAAGCCTTTGCAGATGATTTAATCATTACAGTAGAAGACCCAGAATCGAGTATACCTAAAGCGTTGGAAAAAATATCAGCATTTGGTGAGGTTTCTGGATTGTACTGGATTTAAACTCAACAGATCAAAAACAAAACTAATGATTAAAAATTTAAGGGGTTAGGAGAAAAAGGAGCTACAGGATAAAACGGGTTTGATGATAGTGAAAGAAGCAAAATATCTCAGAATTGAAATAACAATGTAAAATATTAACCTTTTTTGATGATAATTATAATAAATTTGGGAAAGAATTTTTTAAAAAATTGGAAATTTGGACCAGACTAAAACTTTCATTTTGGGGGAAAATCTTGGTAATAAAAATGAATGTGCTCCCCAAAATGATCTTCCTTTTTCAAATGATCCCGATTATAAGAAGAAGAAGAAGAAGAGTTTGGATTTGATATCCCGCCTTTCACTCCCTTTAAGGAGTCTCAAAGCGGCTAACATTCTCCTTTCCCTTCCTCCCCCACAACAAACACTCTGTGAGGTGAGTGGGGCTGAGAGACTTCAAAGAAGTGTGACTGGCCCAAGGTCACCCAGCAGCTGCATATGGAGGAGCGGAGACGCGAACCTGGTTCCCCAGATTACGAGACTACCGCTCTTAACCACTACACCACATTGGCTCTCAATATAGGGAAAATTGAATGTTTAGATAGGTGGAGAAAAGATTTGACAATGTTTATCTGGCTGAGTAAGAAATCCCGTATAAATAACAAATTACTGATGGGTAAGAAAGAGAGAGGGGGCTTTGCACTTCTAAATTTAAGAAAGTATTACGAGGCAGCGTTCCTGACGTGGATTAAGGATTGGATCTTGTTAGAGAAGACAGATTTACTGGACTTGGAGAGTTACAACAACAGATATGGGTGGCTTCTTCTTTTGCCATCACTCGTAGCAGAGTAAGATTGTCTTCCATAGACACGGTTTTAACAATGAGTCTGTAAGTGACTGTGGAGGCCAATTCTGGACCCACACGTCCTTCCACAGTGGGGACATTGATTTCCGGGCAGGAGTTGATCACGGTGTGGATTTGCCAAGCGTGCCTTCCTCTTAGCACGTTTCTCCCTTGCATCCTGAGTTCGAGTGTCTTCAAAGCCCAGGACACCTTTGGTAAAGGCTGTTCTCCAACTGGAGCGCTCACAGGCCAGTATTTCCCAGTTGACAGTGTGCATGCCTACCTTGGCTACAATAAAGTCAAAGTCCACAGTGGGTTTACTAATCATATAGTTAGGAATGCCCTCTATAAGGTGTGGACTGATACCAACCATTACTTGAACCTCAAACGCCATGGCGGCTGTCCCCATTAGAGGCCTTCGCAGTTAAAAATATAAATATGAATAGCAATTGGGGAACTTACAGCCAACTACTAAAAGAAGATCAAGGGCAAATGAAATTGAAATCATTTGAAGAGATAAGGCATTATCTCACCGATTGGCTACAATACCACCAGTTAAATAATGTATTTAATTCAGATAAAAAAAAAGGTTTCGGAAAAGAAGAATCCAAATTACAAATTATATTATTAAAGAACAATAAGAAATTATTATCTAAAATTTAAGATCTATTACTTGAATGGGACCTGAAAGATGAGCAAGTAAAAGATGTTATGGTAAAATGGGCTCAGGACATCAGCCACACAATGCAGATGGAGCAGTGGGAAAAACTTTGGAGACCAGACATCAGATTTACCGCCTGTTACACCATTATGGAAAATCTGGTAAAAATGTTGTATAGGTGGTATATGACACCCTCTAAATTAGTCAAGGTATATAAACTAAAATCCAACCTGTGTTGGAAATGTAATAAAATTGAGGGGACAATGTTCCATGTATGGTGGGGATATGAGAAAGTTAAGAACTTCTGGGGATGTATCCATGAAGAATTAAAGAAAAAAAAGTTTGAAATTTCTAGAGAGAAGAAACTGGAGGCGTTCCTATTGGGTATTTTAGGAAATGACATCCCACAGGATAAGAAAAGGATGTTTTTATATGCCACAGTCACAGCCAGATTGCTACCTGCTAGAAATTGGAAAGGAGACATCATTCCCACTAAAGAAGATTGGATAATTAAATTATGTGAATTTATAAGATTGGCCAAATTAACGGCAGCCATAAGAAATCAGTCCAACCAAATTCTAAGGAAGGAATGGCAATGTTTTGAGGACTATATGAAAAAACACTGCTCTAAGAATAATATATTGCTATGCGTAGAATAAGTATGTAAAGATGAATCAAACTAAGGTAAAATTAATAATGGATATATATTGGACAATACAAGACACAATGTTAAACTATTTATAGTATAAAGGATGTCAAGTTGTGGTGGAGGGAAGCTACACAGGTGAAAGTTTTAGTATTTCTTTATTTTTGTGTATATGGGTTTTGTTTTATTTTTTTCCAAAATATGATATGCAAAATGGAATAATGATTTTTCTTTTACTTTTTCATTTTGAATAAATAAAAAAGTTTTTTTAAAAAAGAAACTAGCTGTCAGCCATCATATACTATACCATAACATTTCCACATTAAGTAAGTTACTTGGCGTACAAGTTCTGTGAAAGGAATGATTTTACCTTAAGAGAGTGGACACTCAGACTATTTTTAATTTGCTTGTATCACTGCCCCCAATGATTATTAGTTATTTACCCTCCGTTGGTTTCTTCATGGCCTTCATTATGCACGGCATGAAGTCAATCTGCTTGTCTGGGCCAAACAACAACAAATCCATGGCTTGTTCTTCCAGCACCATCAACAACATACAGATACCTACAACAATGAAAATGAGAAAGTTCAGAAGCTATCACTGGGTGTTGGCTTAACTCCCGATCTTAATCCACAACCAAAACAAAACCTACATTTGTAATTGCACCTGCTAGCATGCCACTCAAACTTTTAATCTCTGGAGCCCTCTAGAGCTTGGGAATACAACTCCCATCATCCCTGGCAGCAGACCATATTGACTGATGGGAGTTGGGAGTCCAACAACATCTGGAGGGCATCATGTTAGCTTCCCCTGTTTTTCATTACACATTTCTTTGAACAGGTTGCAGAAACATAGTTGAGATGGTGTGATTTTTAAAAATGATATATGCAACAGTTAAATGCCACACAAAAAATGTGTGATACAGGTAAAGGAAGGAAAGTTTTCATTCTACAAGGAACAGGAGAAAAGGAGCCTCAGGGCGCAAGCCTGCAGCCCTCTAAATTCTATTAGACTACAATTCCCATCAGCCCCAACTGGCAAGCTAATAGTCCAAGATTATGAGAAACATATTCCAGCAACATCTAAGACCACAGGTTAGTAAGCTTTTAGCTATATGGACCAATGGTCAAATTCAGTGTAAGGTAGCTTTCCGTGTGTGTGTGTGTGTGCGTGCGTGCACGCACTGGAGGGGAAGACACACAGACTGAGTGTGGGGTGGTTGTACCCATGCTCACCCCATGCCCATTTGGGGGGCACACACAGTGCTGGCATGAAGCCCTCAGAGGTTTTGTTATGAGCCAACGTTGCCCATGCGCCAAAAGACAAAAAGGTTTAGCCATCTCTGCTGTACTACAATGCTACCGCTCTCTATAGAATGGTTCATGCCTAACATCTCAGCTTGCTTCTACTCACCTAGCCAGTAGTTTTTGTAACTGGTGGTATCATACAGATGGCGAGGCAACAAGATAAGATTCCCCTTCTCGACTATTGCAAGGTTATAAGTATCAGAGTTTTCAAAGTGGTCCAGCTCTATGACTCTGAACAAGCACGTCAACACTTCCTGGATGTTGTAATAGTCGTCCCTGTCCACCTTCCCCAGGCTCCTGGCTTTCAGGATGGCCCACTGGCGAATCTGTGGGTTTGGAGGGACACTAGGAATTACTACAGTAAGGAATCACAACAGTAATTGTTAAGACAAATTGGGGCAGGAAGCAAGTTGGCATGAAAAGCAACTATTATAAAGCATAAGATAAAGGTTCAAATTCCAAACCAGACAGCCTAGATATCTATTTCTAGAAATGCTTATTTGAAGGTTGTGAACTTCCTAGCCTCCTCACTTCCCAACCACCCTAGACACTGAGGGACAAGAGACCACCTTTTAACAACAACCTTTTAAAAAAAAGATTCTGGGCAGAATTACTAAAAATAGAACTGTGTTAATAACAATGTAGAACAGTTTGGATGTTACTTTGGGTTGTATCCTGTGTCAGTCCTATGCAGAGCAGGCCCACTGAAATTGATGGGCGCTGTCAAGGATGCGTATGGTTGCTCACGAGTAAACAGCCAGGACTCCGACCTGCCTTTTTATAGGTTTTATTTGGTGCAAACTATGTACAGTGGAGAAGTCCAAAGTTCATGTCTGCCTCAGTCAGTAGCAGATTCCAAGAGTGGGTTCTCCCCCCCCCATAAGAACCTGGACACCCCCAATCTCCTCCTCTTGTCCTTATGTTTGATTCCCTTGCGAAAACTAGGCGACGGAAGCTGCATGTCTGTTTCCCTATCGTTCCTGCCTCCCTCCCCCCTTTTGATGGCAGTCCCCTGACAGGCACGATCAACTTAGGTTTGTTAACTTCAATGGGTGTACTCTTAAGTATAAGTTAGTTCTCAATCAATCTCCTTTATTGGCATAGTAAGAGTTGTTGGGATACTGCCAGGGAGATAAAGTCCATCTGAGCCCCCAAGCTTGGTGCCGGACGATACATCGACCTCCCGTAGTCACGCAGTACCAGCAATTTAGCGACACGAAGCCTCAAGAAAAGATAGCCACATTCTTGGACTTGTGCACACTCTTTCAGCAGAATTCACACAGCAAAAGTTGCACAGCATGAGAGCATATTTACAGTTTATTTGGCGTTGGTCAGAACAAAGAAGACATGACCGTCTGCTCCGACTGCTCAGGCAAAACAACAGAAAACGAAAGGAACAGACAACATAAACATCCTGTGAGACAGGAAACGCGCAGGCTGTTATACAAACATCCTGCTCCCTTTTAAGGTGGAACGGAAATATCCTAACATCCTCCCCCTTTCCGTGTAACCTGTAGTACCTGTGGTTCAACCCAATTGCAACCTTTGCGCGTAAACCTTCAGTTGTTCTCTGTTAACAACCTTAGACAACAGATCAGCAGGAATTTCATTTCCTGGCATGTAGGACACCTGAATGAGTCCTTTCTGAACACACTCTCTTGCACGATGTAGCTTAATCTGCAAGTACTTGGTCCTTTGCTTGCAACTCTCCGAGTTCAGCAAAGCCAAACAAGATCTATTGTCTTGATACACTTGTATAGGACATTTCACAGAAACCCCAATGTCCTTAAATAGTTGCATCAACCATTCACAATCCATGAGTGAAAATGACAGAGCATTGAGTTCTGCTTCACAGGAACTTAGGCTAACTGTCGTCTGCTTTTTGCACAGCCAGTCAAACAGACAGTGGTTGTACATGTAGCATACTCCAGAAGTGCTTGTACCATCCGTGGTGTCACTTCCAAAACTCGCATCTGCAAAGATTTCAAGACCTCCAGTCTTCTGACTGGTGAACCTCAGCCTGTAGTGCAAAGTCCCTTTCAAATACCGGGCTATGCGCTTCAGAGCTTTCCAATCCTGAACAGTAGGATTGTTAGCATGTCTGCTAAGCAGGTTAGTGCTTACAGCAATGTCAGGTCTTGAACATCTAGCAATGAAATTCAACTTGCCTAGAATGCATCTGTATAGCGTTGTGTCAGAAAACGCTTCAGCAGTACTGTCTACCTGGTAACCTGTCACCATCGGTGTGTCTGCTGGGTTTGCATCAACCAAATTCAACCTGGTTAATACATCAGCAATTTTCTGTGTTTGGTGTACCAGAAAATTACCTGCTTGGTCCCTCTCCACCTGCAGAGAAAGATAGTTGGATACCTCACCAAGATCCTTCATGTCAAAGTGCTCCTTCAGTTGAGCTAGGGTGCTTTGGTAAAAAGCCTGATTCTTCCAAAACATCAGAAGATCATCAACAAAACATAAACAATACAGTTTGTTTTGCCCCTCCTCCTTGACAAACACACACGGATCAGCTTTGCCCTGGTGAAAACCTAGAGAAAGCAACGTTTCAGTGAGTTTTGTGTTCCAACACCTGGCACTCTGCTTGAGACCATACAAGGATTTCCGCAGTTTACAGACCATTCCCTTCTGTATCTGCATCCCGTCAGGTGGAAGCATGTACAGCTGCTCGTTCAAAATCCCGTACAAAAAAGCTGTATTTATGTCATGATGGGAAACATGCAGTTTCTCCTCCGCAGCGATCTTGAGCATCAGCCGAATGCTCTCATATTTGACCGTGGGTGAGTAGGTCTCGTGGTAATCCTGCCCTGGTACCTGTGAAAAACCTCTGGCAACCAATCTGGCTTTGTGTCTGACAACCTTGCCATTCTGGTCTGTCTTGGCCTTGAAGACCCATTTGCTGCCAACCAGTCTCATCCCTGGGACTACCGGTACCAGCTCCCAAGTTTGGTTCCTGTTCAAGGAATCAACTTCAGCCTTCATGGCATTAAGCCAAGGCTCAGCATCTTTAGAGGTTAACTCCTGAACCTCTTTGAAGCTTGAAGGTTCCCACACCTTCTCTGAGCTACTAAGAACAGCAGTTGCCGTCTTAGCAAACTCATCAGCAAATCTCTTCGGAGGTTTGCCTTTGGTCGCCCTTTCAGACCTGCGAACCAGACGCAAGTCTTCTGGACTCATCTCCTCCTTCTTAGGAGAAGAGTGACCAATGGTGAACAGTGGTTCTTCCAGTTCATTGTCAGACTCATCAGACGGTCTGACTGAGGCCTTTGCGCTATTGTAGTCTGCTGTGTCATCACTGTCACTGACAGCAGCAGCAGCGCCACCCACTGAACTGGAATCCGAACTCTGATCATCATCATCATCATCATCATCATCATCATCCTCAGTTTCCTCAGCTGCCTCAGCATGATCTGCTTTCTTCACATCACCTACATCTTCCTCTGGGTAACACTGGAAAATTCCCACATTTTCCCCCCACTTAGGATTGTACTCAACACTCCTTGTGAACTTTATGGATTTAGAGTTAGTCATCCATACCCTGTATGCACCTTTTTCGTACCCCATGAACAAACCATGTGCCCCACGCTTCCCAAGCTTGTTGCTTTGTGGGGTGTGTACCCACATGTCAGAACCAAAGATTCTCATGTGCTTGACATTAGGTTTGTTACCAAACATCTTCTCGTAGGGAGTGCAACCAATAGGTGATGACAGTCTCCTGTTAAAAGAATAAACAAAATTCGCCAAAGCCTCCCCCCAGAACTTCTCAGGGAGGTTGGCATCATGCAACAAGGTTTTTATCCCTTGCAGCAACGTTTGATTTGCTCTCTCCGCAAGCCCATTCATCCATGGCGATCTAGGCGTTGACAAGTCATGCTGGATTCCCTTCTCAGTCAGGAAAGCTTCAAACTGCTGAGAAGTGAACTCCCCGCCTCGATCAGTAAACAGACAGCCGATACGTTTACCGTGAGCATTCTCCAACCAAGCACAGAATGCCTTGAACTTAGGAAATGCTTGCGATTTCTGCTCGAGCATAAACACATGAATGTACCTGGAAAAAGAATCAATTAGAACCATGAAGTACCTTGCTCCTCCCAAAGAGGGCGCTAGAGGACCTACCAGGTCTGCGTGAACTAGCTGGTAGGGTTTGGAAGCCTGCCTGCTAGACTCCTTGCCTTTTGGAGCAACCTTCACCTTGTTCTCTGCACAAGAGACACATTTCATGTGAAATTTACAGGGTTTGATGTCCAAACCTTCAACCAACCCAGGCATCTTGGCTAGCGCTTGCCAAGAGAGGTGACAAAATCTTCTATGTGCATCGTGAATGCATCCTGCATGAAGAGCCTTGTTAGTTTGTGCAACACAACAAGAATCAGCATTAGATATAACAGCATTGTCATCATAAGTTAGACAGAACAAACCATCCATCAACTTTGCATGCCACATGTCCTCTTTGCCTTTTCTGATGACACAGACAGTCCTCTTGAAGGAAACCTCAAAACCACGCCCAGTCAGCTGTGGGACACTAATCAAATTGTCCGCAGCTCCTGGAACAAAAAGTACATTTCTGATGGTAGTGTGCAGACTTGCAAGTTTCACAGTCCCAACTCCTGCAATTTGCAAAGTCCTTCCATCAGCCAGGTGGATCTCTCCATCTTGAGGTGTGAAGGAGATAAACAGATGGCGGTCCTTCGATAGATGGCGACTCGCCCCAGAGTCAATAACAAACCTGGCCTTCGCTTTTAGAGCAGGTGTGCTGGCAAACATAACCTTGTTTTCCACCAGCATGGGCTTTTGCAGCTTGCCCCCCTGCTCCTGGCCATCAGACGTGCCTTTAGCCTTTGGTGGAGCTGTGCCAGCAAACATAGCCTTGTTTTCCACTGGCGTGGGCTTTTGCAACTTGCCCCCCCGCTCCTGGCCATCTGCAGGCCTAATCCTTTGTTTACATCTGGCCTTCCGGCCTCTGCAAAAGCTCTGACCTTGGTTCTCACGAGAAACAGAGCTCTCAGCTGCCGACTCCTTGGCTCCCCCTGGAGGCTGGAATGCTGCCTGGGATGACGTGGCAGTCTGCTCCCCCTGCAGCTTGCAATCGGTGCCCTCAGCATCCCTGCATTCACTCGCATTTTGGGAAACAGCCAGGACCTCCGATGCATTCAAACCCTGGGCTGGGGTGATTGGCAGGTGGGCCTTTTTCAAAGCATCCCACATGTCACGTGCCGTGAGATTTCCAGCAAGCGTCTTTATTTCCTCCAGAGAGACGGATAAGACTATTATATCAACGGCCCTCGAATGCTGGGCCTCTCATTTCTCTGTCCGAGGAACTGGAGTGGCTTCAAACACAGTATGCCAGACTCCAAACTGATGCAGCAAACTCTCACACCATTCTGCCCAGGTCTGATAATTGTGCCGATTTAACTTTGGGCACTCAGTGGCCTCCGAAGCTTGGAAAACATCCATTCCAGCTTTTAGCATGAGCCGTGCGTCTTTATGCCTTCAAAGACGTCTTATCTCGGCGGCCCATAAATCACGATGCCTCTGGCTCGGCTCCCAGGCCAATTAGGCTTTGCCGGACATCAAAGGCCTTTTCCGCGACATCCAGAAAAGCCTCTGCTTTCACTTTTCCAGCACATACCTTTCAGCAGTCTGTCGCTGTCTTACTCTCCTGCAAGTGCCGTGAATCTGGGCCCGAAACCTGTTGTTGGGATACTGCCAGGGAGATAAAGTCCATCTGAGCCCCCAAGCTCGGTGCCGGACGATCCATCGACCTCCTGTAGTCACGCAGTACCAGCAATTTAGCGACACAAAGCCTCAAGAAAAGATAGCCACATTCTTGGACTTGTGCACACTCTTTCAGCAGAATTCACACAGCAAAAGTTGCACAGCATGAGAGCATATTTACAGTTTATTTGGCGTTGGTCAGAACAAAGAAGACATGACCGTCTGCTCCGACTGCTCAGGCAAAACAACAGAAAACGAAAGGAACAGACAACATAAACATCCTGTGAGACAGGAAACGCGCAGGCTGTTATACAAACATCCTGCTCCCTTTTAAGGTGGAACGGAAATATCCTAACAAGAGTATGTCGTATACATGGATTGGAAAACAACACAGGTAACAAAACATAGTAGGAGGCACTTTAGGATAAAACTGTCCAGACGTTGTGAGATACAAAGGTGGCTCTTAGGACCTATGGTGACGTAATTTCATGGCGTCACTCCAAAATCTTGCCGCATTCTCCAAGTCATTCCTACAGTTATTCAACAGATAGGTCACCCTGGAAGATCCCCTCCTTCAATAAGGGGGCCAAATACTAATCATTTATTTTTGCATAAACTGGGCAATGAAATAAAACGTGTGTGATAGATACAGCCTGTTTTGTGCCACAAGGGCAGTACCTTTCAGAATAAGGGATTTTCAAGAATCTAACATCTTACTAGATGGCAAGATGTGAAATCTTGAGAGGGAAATAGCTCTGCTTAGGTGGGGAGCATAAAGGTAATGTAAATATGGAGGGCCCTGGCCAAATGAGGGTAGAATTCCCAACCCCAATGGGGAACAGGTTTTATTGGCTGTACTGCTAAGGGCTTGGAATTCAATCTCTAGGATTCTGCACTTGATTGTCTGGAATGCTTCCAATTATGGGAGCATAAGCAGCGACTCGAGTGATAGGCCACAGGTTCTGATTCTGCTTTCAATGCGAGCCAACCATTTGGAGTGGTGGGATTCCACCAGCATATGGAAAGTTAAAGAAGATGGGTCAGACTTCTTTATATGCAAACTCGGCCAAGAGGAGCAAGGCCACCCAGTCATCCTGCTGGTAACTGCCGTAACAACACAGGTACTGCTGCAGTGTGTTGTTGGTTCTCTCTGCCTCTCTGTTGGTCTCCGGATGATGAGCTGAAGAGAGGCACAGTTCCATGTCCAGAAGTTGCATGACCTTCTTACAGAACTGGGAGGTGAACTGGGTTCCTCTTTCAGACACAATTCGCTGTGGCAGACTGTGCAGCTTGAAGACATGATCTACGAAGAACTGGGCTGTCTCTTAGGCTGTTGGAAGCCCCTTGCAAGATACAAAATGTGCCATCTTGGTAAACAGGTCCACCACCACCCAGATCACAGTCTGCTGTCACGAGGACAGCAGTTCAGTAATGAAGTCCATGGCTATGGTCTCCCAGGGCCCCTGCGATGTAGGCAGGGGTTGCAGTAGCCCCATCAGGGCTTCTTGTGGCCACTTGGCACGCTGACAGGTTTTGCAGGCGTGAACCTACTCCTTGACGTCCTCAGGCACCCACGGCCACCAAAACTGCCGCATCTGAGATTGTCAGCTTGCATCAAGGTGCAAGCGGCAGGACACTGGGTCCCAGAGCACGACACGGCTGGCACTCTCCGATGTCATTCTCATAGCCGGAAATATCTGTTCGATAAAATGATTGGAATTGGACAATAAACAGACATAGCCTGCACTGAAGAAGACTAAAGAAAAATCTGCAGAACTGTACAGTTCCTGGTGTTTAAGAGATTCTTCAAAGAGATTCTCATCATGGCGTGTGGATTACGGAGGTGTTTGGTGTGTCTTTTTTCTCTTCTTAACATCTACAGTTGGTTTTCAATGCCAAGCCTCATTAAGAAACTTTAAAAAAAAAAGTACAGATGGACTTCTATTTATAATTAAGTATTCAATTGCACAGCTTTACTTAGACTTGAAAGACTTGATAAAGATGAAAGAAGAAACAAGACAGCGCTTGCTAATATGACGCAGAACGGAAAAATGAGAATTCCCCCCTTTTTGAGAGAAGCGGGAGATATTTGCTGGCTGGCTTTGTAATGACTGGAGATAACAATTTGGGACTACATATAGTGCAGCTGTTTGCAGAGGTTTTTCATTATGAGCGAGAGAGAAGGCTGATGGATGTCTAGCAGCCCCCCTTCTAGGGCCCGGAGGGGGGGATTGTGTGGTCTCTGAGAGGCTGATCAATCGCCAAATGACTCATATCTGTGGAATACAGCTCACTTACATTGCATTGTTGCAAACAGTATGCTTAACAATTTACAGTATTAACATAACAATGTGGAAACTGTTAGGATATTTCCGTTCCACCTTAAAAGGGAGCAGGATGTTTGTGTCACAGCCTGCGTATTTCCTGTCTCACAGGATGCTTCTGTTGTGTCGTTGCTTTCGTTTCCTTCTTCTTGCCTGATCAGGCCGGAGCAGGCGGTCATGTCTTCCTTTGTTCTGACCAACGCTGAATAAACTGTAAATATGCTCTCCTGCTGTGCATCTTTTGCTGTGTGAATTCTGCTGATAGAGTGTGCACCAGCCTAAGAATGTGGCAATGTATTCTTGAGGCTTCGTGTCGCTATTGCTGATATTGCCTGTCTACGGGAGGTCGATGGATCGTCCGGCAGCCAGCTTGGGGGCTAAGATGGACTTTGCCTCCCTGGCAGTATCCCAACAACAGGTTTCGGGCCCAGATTCACGGCACTTACAGGAGAGTAAGACTGCGACAGACTGCTGAGGTATGTGTTGGAAAAGCGAAAGCAGAGGCTTTTCTGAATGCCGCGGCAAAAGTCTTTGATGTCCGGCTGGTCTAATTGGCCTGGGAGCCGAGCCAGAGGCATCGTGATTAATGGGCTGCCGAGATAAGACGTCTTTGAAGGCATAAAGACTCACGGCTCAAGTAAAAAGCTGGAATGGAGTTTTTCCAAGCTTCTGAGGCCACTGAGTGCCCAAAGTTAAATCGGCACAATTATCAGACCTGGGCAAAATGGTGTGAGAGTTTGCTGCGTCAGTTTGGAGTGTGGCACACTGTGTCTCAAGCCTCTCCAGATCCTCTGACAGAGAAATGGGAGGCCCAGAATCGAGGGCCATAGACGTAATAGTCTTATCCGTCTCTCTGGAGGACATAAAGACGCTAGCTGGAAACGTGACGGCACGTGACATGTGGAATGCTTTGAAAGCTGCCCATCTGCCAATCATCCCAGCCCAGAGTTTGAATGCATCGGAGGTCCTGGCTGTTTCCCAGAATGCGAATGAATGCAGGGATGCTGAGGGCACCGGTTGCAAGCTGCAGGGGGAGCAGACTGTAACGTCATCCCAGGCAGCATTCCAGCCTCCAGGGGGAGCCAAGGAGTTGGCAGCTGTGAAGTGCTGGAACTGTGGGAACCAAGGTCATACTCAGAAGTTTTGTCCAAAGACTGGAAATAAACAAAGGAAAAAGCCTGCAGATGGCCCGAAGCAGAAGGGGGGTGGAAAGCCCAAGCCAGGGAAAAACAAGGCTTTGTTTGCTGGCACAGCTTCACCAAAGGCTAAAGGCACGTCTGATGGCCAGGAGCAGGGGGGCAAGTTGCAAAAGCCCACGCCAGTGGAAAACAAGGTTTTGTTTGCTGGCACAGCTTCACCAAAGGCTAAAGGCACGTCTGATGGCCAGGAGCAGGGGGGCATGCTGCAAAAGCCCACGCCGGTGGAAAACAAGGTTTTGCTTGCTGCAAAATCTGCTCCAAAGGCCAAATTTATTGTGGATTCAGGGTGCACCCGCCATCTTGCGAAGGACCGCCATCTGTTTATCTCCTTCAAGCCTCAAGATGGTGAGATCCACCTGGCTGATGGAAGGACTTTGCAAATTGCAGGAGTTGGGACTGTGAAACTTGCAAGTCTGCAAACTACCATCAGAGATGTACTTTTTGTTCCAGGAGCTGCGGGCAAGTTGCTTAGTGTCCCACAGCTGATTGGGCGTGGTTTTGAGGTATCCTTCAAGAGGACCGTCTGTGTCATCAGAAAAGGCAAAGAGGACATGTGGCATGCAAAGTTTATGGATGGTTTATTCTGTATAACTTATGATGACAATGCTGTTATATCTGATGTTGATTCTTGTTGTGTTGCACAAACTAACAAGGTTCTTCATGCAGGATGTATTCACGATGCACATCGAAGATTTTGTCACATGTCTTGGCAAGCGCTGGCCAAGATGCCTGGGCTGGTTGAAGGTTTGAACATCAAACCCTGTAAATTTCACATGAAATGTGTATCTTGTGCAGAGAACAAGGTGAAGGTTGCTCCAAAAGGCAAGGAGTCTAGCAGGCAGGCTTCCAAACCCTACCAGCTAGTGTACGCAGACCTGGTTGGTCCTCTTGCGCCCTCTTTGGGAGAAGCAAGGTACTTCATGGTTCTAATTGATTCTTTTTCCAGGTACATTCATGTGTTTATGCTCGAGCAGAAATCGCAAGCGTTTCCTAGGTTCAAGGCATTCTGTGCTTGGTTGGAGAATGCTCACGGTAAACGTATTGGCTGTCTGTTTACTGATCGAGGCGGGGAATTCACTTCTCAGCAGTTTGAAGCTTTCCTGACTGAGAAGGGAATCCAGCATGACTTGTCAACGCCTAGATTGCCATGGATGAATGGGCTTGCGGAGCGAGCAAATCAAACGATGCTGCAAGGACTAAAAACCTTGTTGCATGATGCCAACCTCCCTGAGAAGTTCTGGGGGGAGGCTTTGGCGAATTTTGTTTATTCTTTTAACAGGAGACTGTCATCATCTATTGGTTGTACTCCCTATGAGAAGCTGTTTGGTAAGAAACCTAACGTCAAGCACATGAGAATCTTTGGTTCTGACATGTGGGTACACACCCCACAAAGCAACAAGCTTGGGAAGCGTGGGGCACATGGTTTGTTCATGGGGTACGAAAAAGGTGCATACAGGGTATGGATGACTAACTCTAAATCCATAAAGTTCACAAGGAGTGTTGAGTACAATCCTAAGTGGGGGGGAAATGTGGGAATTTTCCAGAGTTACCCAGAGGAAGATGTAGGTGATGTGAAAAAAGCAGATCATGCTGAGAAAGCTGAGGAAACTGAGGATGATGATGATGATGATCAGAGTTTGGATTCCAGTTCAGTGGGCGGCGTTGCTGCTGGTGTCAGTGACGACACAGCAGACTACAAGAGCGCAAAGGCCTCAGTCAGACCATCTGATGCGTCTGACAATGAACTGGAAGAACCACTGTTCACCATTGGTCATTTTTCTCCTAAGAAAGAGGAGATGAGTCCAGAAGACTTGCGTCTGGTTCGCAGGTCTGAAAGGGAGACCTCCGAAGAGATTTGCTGATGAGTTTGCTAAGACGGCAACTGCTGTTCTTAGTAGCTCAGAGAAGGTGTGGGAACCTTCAAGCTTCAAAGAGGTTCAGGAATTAACCTCTAAAGATGCTGAGCCTTGGCTTAATGCCATGAAGGCTGAAGTTGATTCCTTGAACAGGAACCAAACTTGGGAGCTGGTAGCGGAAGTCCCAGGGATGAGACTGGTTGGCAGCAAATGGGTCTTCAAGGCCAAGAATGGCAAGGTTGTCAGACACAAAGCCAGATTGGTTGCCAGAGGTTTTTCACAGGTACCAGGGCAGGATTACCACGAGACCTACTCGCCCACCGTCAAATATGAGAGCATTTGGCTGATGCTCAAGATCGCTTCGGAGGAGAAACTGCATGTTTCTGACTTCCGGGTTGGCGCCATCATCTAATGGCGGATTCCCTCCGAGCTCCGGAGGGAATCGGCTCAACAGGGGTCGGGTTCTGCCGCGGCGGCGACGCGGGGACCCTTAGAAACCACAGGCGCTGAAGCCTGTGGACCTGGTGACTCGGCGGGCACCATTTGCGCCCCCCGACCCGTAAAGGAGCCTTTTTAAAGGCTCTGGAACGGGGGACGGAGAGCGGCGTGGTGCTGAGAGTTTGACTGCTTCCCCTGCTGAGTGAAGCCGCATGCCATGGACGGAGAGTGCTAACTTCTTCCTTTGAACATTTGGATCAAAAGTAACGACCCGTGAGTAACACGGTAATTGGACTTAAAAGGGAAATTTTATCTTTGGGAATTCGGCACGATCGGGTAAGGTGTCAAAAGGAAGTCTGCCTGCCCGCCTTGTAAACATCATAAAGCAAGGATTTTATTACTAAGGTTGTGAGAATACCTTTCTTTTTTGTGGAGAAAAGCAATTAATTTTACGTTGGGGCAATTTAAGTGACTGTGCTGGAGGATAAGAGCTAACATTGAGAACGGAATTTACCCCTCCCCCAAGACCCGGGAGCGATCGGTAAGAGAGCCTGCGGAAGAGGTATAAAGATTTTGACAGCTGTCAAATTAGCTGTCAAAGTTGAAGAAAAGGGAAACTCTGTTTTTGCTGACTTTGCTGGTTATATTTGCTACAATTTGGCAACAAATTGTTAAAATAAAGAAGAAAAGGTTAACTTGGCTTTTGGGTGGGAATTGGAAGACATTAAGTAACTAGAATCGCTCTAGAGGGGGTTCAGGACATTACAAAAATGACTGTAAGTGGAAAAATACTGGCTGAACTGGAAAAGACCTTCTCTCTCCTGGGAAAACTGCAGGAGCAGACAAATGTTTTGACTGTGAATGTCACAATAATGAAGGGAACAGTAAATAAAGTTGCTGAGCCTGGAAGGGATACGATTCAAGTTCCTGCAGATGAACAGGGAAGTGTTGTTGTTGATCCAAAAATCCTTACAGCCAAACAAGAGAAGGAATTTGAGTCATTTGAGGAGGTGTTTAAAGAGGAACATGAGGATCTGAAGGAAAAAGAAGGAGGTGCTGTGATGCTGCAGACGATTAAGGAGAGCCAGAGGCCTGTTAAGTTGGACACAAAGGAAAATAAGAACAGGATGATGAAAATTTGGTTGGAAGTGAAGAATGGAAATTGGAGAGATCTCCTCATATGGGGATCTGAAGACATATGGAATACAAATTTGGCTAATGTGGAATTTGGAGCCTTTGGGGCATTTGAACTTATGAGAAGTAAGAAACAAGATATTGGCTCCATTGTTAAATATGGAGGTCTGGCTGGAAGAAATATGGACCTTATTGGAACAGAGCTTCTTCGAGATCTGCAATTTAAAATAAAGGACTATCAAAAAAACCGGCAGAGAGAAATTGAGAGAGAGTTAAGTGCCTCGGATGTGAGGTCGCCAGGCTGATTGCAGATGGACTGATGGACTTTGGTTGGGGTTCAAAACCGGGAAAGGGGGTGGTAGGACTTCGGGAATCCAAAGGGTGTACAAATATATTTTGTTTTAATTAAGTTGGTTTTGCCACTAACATAAAAATGGGGATTTTGGGGAAGGGATTTGGGGCCGACCTTAGAAAAAAATTGTTAAGAATAAGTATTGATGTATAAAGATTGAGGTTTTTAAGTTAAAATGGGTTAATTAAATTGATGGGGTGAATTTAGGAAAAGTATTTTAAGAATAAGTTTTGAAATATAAAGATTGAGGTTTATAAGTTAAAATTGGTTAAGTAAAATGAATCAGAGGAAACAAGGTAAAGTGTGGGGACAAAAATTTGCTGAGCTAAAAATTGGAATTGGAATACAAGAAGGGCAGGTGTGGGGAAGTCAAGGAAATTGGGTATGGAAAACAAGTAATGTAAACTTTTTCAACTGTTGCTTTTTCTTTTTCTTTCTTCTCTCTTTTTTCCCTGTTTTTCTTTTATATTTTTTTGAAAATTTCAATAAATATATTTTTTAAAAAAAGAAACTGCATGTTTCCCATCATGACATTAATACAGCTTTTTTGTACGGGATTTTGGGGGAGGAGCTGTACATGCTTCCACCTGACGGGATGCAGATACAGAAGGGAATGGTCTGTAAACTGCGAAAATCCTTATATGGTCTCAAGCAGAGTGCCAGGTGTTGGAACACAAAACTCACTGAGACATTGCTTTCTCTAGGTTTTCACCAGGGCAAAGCTGATCCATGTGTGTTTGTCAAGGAGGAGGGGCAAAACAAACTGTATTGTTTATGTTTTGTTGATGATCTTCTGATGTTTTGGAAGAATCAGGCTTTTTACCAAAGCACCCTAGCTCAACTGAAGGAGCACTTTGACATGAAGGATCTTGGTGAGGTATCCAACTATCTTTCTCTGCAGGTGGAGAGGGACCAAGCAGGTAATTTTCTGGTACACCAAACACAGAAAATTGCTGATGTATTAACTCATGGATTGTGAATGGTTGATGCAACTGTTTAAGGACATCGGGGTTTCTGTGAAATGTCCTATACAAGTGTATCAAGACAATAGATCTTGTTTGGCTTTGCTGAACTCGGAGAGTTGCAATCAAAGAACCAAGTACTTGCAGATTAAGCTACATTGTGCAAGAGAGTGTATTCAGAAAGGACTCATTCAGGTGTCCTACATGCCAGGAAATGAAATTCCTGCTGATCTGTTGTCTAAGGTTGTTAACAGAGAACAACTTAAGGTTTATTTTTTTTAAAGAATATTTATTAAATTTTCCAATTTTTTTTAAACAAACAAACAAAAACAGAACAAACAAAAACATTAAAAAAGACATGTAGTTCATAAATCATACTTTTCAATAACAAATTTCTCAGACCTCCTCATACTTCTCCTCCTCGTATCCCAATTAAAGTTATTTGTTCAGCAAATCCTTCACTTAAAGCATTACAGCTTATAATATTACCTTATTTTTCAAACCCTTTTTTCCCATCTATATTCCTTTATGTTATTACAGCAAGAAACCACTCAATTTTAATCCAACACCATTTAACTTTCCTTAATTTTGCAATATTTCTGTAAGTAGTCCTTAAATTTTTTCCAATCTTCTTCAGCCGACTCTTCTCCCTGGTCACGGATTCTGCTCGTCATTTCTGCCAATCCCATACAGTCAATCAGTTTCATCTGCCATTCTTCCAGAGTGGGTAGATCTTGCATCTTCCAATACTTTGCGATGAGTATTCTTGCTGCTGTTGTAGCATACATAAAAAAAGTTCTGTCCTTCTTTGGCACCACTTGGCCAGCCATGCCCAAGAGAAAGGCCTCTGGTTTCTTCAAGAAGGTATATTTAAATACCTTTTTCAATTCATTATATATCATTTCCCAGAAAGCCTTAATCCTGGGACATGTCCACCAAAGGTGAAAGAATGTACCTTCATTTTCCTTACATTTCCAACATTTATTGTCGGGCAAATGATAGATTTTTGCAAGCTTGACTGGGGTCATGTACCACCTGTATATCATTTTCATAATATTCTCTCTTAAGGCATTACATGCCGTAAATTTAATCCCGGTGGTCCACAACTGTTCCCAGTCAGCAAACATAATATTATGTCCAACGTCTTGTGCCCATTTAATCATTACAGATTTAACCGTCTCGTCCTGAGTATTCCATTTCAGCAGCAAGTTATACATTTTTGACAAAGTCTTAGTTTTGGATTCTAACAATTCTGTTTCCAATTTAGATTTTTCCACCTGGAAACCAACTTTCTTGTCTAAATTATAAACCTCCATTATCTGATAGTAATGAAGCCAATCTCGCACTTTATCTTTCAGTTTCTCAAAACTCTGCAATTTCAGTCTGTCCCCTTCTTGTTCCAAAATTTCCCAGTATTTTGGCCATTTGGCCTCCATGTTAAGTTTTCTCTGAGCCTTAGCCTCCATTGGTGACAACCACCTTGGAGTTTTATTTTCCATAAGATCCTTATATCTAATCCATACATTAAACAATGCTCTCCTGACAATGTGGTTTTTGAAAGCTTTGTGTGCTTTAACCTTGTCGTACCACAAATATGCATGCCACCCAAATACATTGTTAAACCCTTCAAGATCCAAAATGTCTGTGTTCTCAAGAAGCAGCCAGTCTTTCAACCAGCAGAATGCTGCTGATTCATAATAAAGTTTAAAGTCTGGCAGGGCAAATCCACCTCTTTCCTTTACATCAGTTAATATCTGAAATTTTATTCTAGGCTTCTTGCCCTGCCAGACAAATTTAGAAATGTCCTTTTGCCACTTCTTGAAACAGTCCATTTTGTCCAGAATTTGCAAAGTTTGGAACAAAAACAACATTCTAGGCAATACATTCATCTTTATAGCTGCAATTCGACCCAACAAGGAAAGCTTCAAATTCGACCAAATTTCTAAATCTCTTTTCACTTCAGCCCAACATTTTTCATAATTGTCTTTAAACAAATTCCCATTTTTAGCTGTCATATTAATCCCCAAATATTTCACTTTCTTAACCACAGTCAGACCTGTTTCATTCTGGAACTTTTCTCTCTCAATCGGTGTTAAGTTTTTCTCGAGAACTTTGGTTTTTAACTTATTCAATTTAAATCCTGCAACCTGACCAAATTCTTGAATTAATTCTAAAACTCTTTTAGTACTAGATTCTGGCTCCTGTAGTGTCAAAACTAGATCATCTGCAAATGCTCTTAATTTAAACTGTTTGGCTCCGACCTGTATACCTTTAACCATCCGGTCCTTTCTAGGACTTCCGGGTTGGCGCCATCGTCTAATAGCGGACTCCCTCCGAGCTCCGGAGGGAATCGGCTCAACAGGGGTCGGGTTCTGCGGCGGCGGCGACGCGGGGACCCTCAGAAACCACAGGCGCTGAAGCCTGTGGACCTGGTGACTCGGCGGGCACCATTTGCGCCCCCCGACCCGCAAAGGAGCCTTCTTAAAGGCTCTGGAACGGGGGACGGAGAGCGGCGTGGTGCTGAGAGTTCGACTGCTTCCCCTGCTGAGTGAAGCCGCATGCCATGGACGGAGAGCGCTAACTTCTTCCTCTGAACATTTGGATTAAAAGTAACAACCCGTGAATAATACGGTAATTGGACTTAAAAGGGAAATTTTCTTGGGGAATTAGGCACGATCAGGTAAGGTGCTAAGAGGAAGTCCGCCTACCCGCCTTGTAAACATTGTAAAGCAAGGATTTTATTACTAAGGTTGTGAGAATACCTTTCTTCTTTGTGGAGAAAAGCAATTAACTTTACGTTGGGGCAATTTAAGTGATTGTGCTGGAGGATAAGAGCTAACATTGAGAACGGAATTCACCCCTCCCCCAAGACCCGGGAGCGATCGGTGAGAGAGCCTGCGGAAGAGGCATAAAGACTTTGACAGCTGTCAAACTAGCTGTCAAAGTTGGAAAAAAGGGAAACTTTGTTTTTGCTGACTTTGCTGGTTATATTCGTTACAATTTGGTAACAAATTGTTAAAATAAAGAAGAAAAGGCTAAGTCGGCTTTTGGGTGGGAATTGGAAGACATTTAGAAACTAGAATCCCTCTAGAGGGGGTTCAGGACATTACAAAAATGGCTGTAAGTGGAAAAATACTGGCTGAACTGGAGAAGACCTTCTCTCTCCTGGGAAAACTGCAGGAACAGACGGATGTTTTGACTATAAATGTCACAATACTGAAGGGAACAGTAAATAAAGTTGCTGAGCCTGGAAGGGACATGATTCAAGTTCTTGCAGATGAACAGGGAAGCGCTGTTGTTGATCTAAAAATCCTTACAGCCAAACAAGAAAAGAAATTTGAGAAATCTGAGAATGTGATTAAAGAGGAACATGATGATCTGAAGGAAAAAGAAGGAGGAGCTATGATGTCACAGATGATTAAGGAGAGCCAGAGGCCTGTTAAGATGGATACAAAGGAAAATAAGAACAGGATGATGAAAATTTGGTTTGAATTGAAGAATGGAAAATGGAGAGACCTCCTTATATGGAGATCTGAAGACATATGGACAAACTTGGCTAATGTGGAAATTGGAGCCTTTGGGACATCTGGACCTATGAGAAGTAAGAAACAAGATCTTGGCTCCATTGTTAAATATGGAGGTCTGGCTGGAAGAAATATGGACCTTATTGGAACAGAGCTTCTTCGAGATTCGGAATTTAAAATAAAGGACTATCAAAAAAACCGGCAGAGAGGAACTGAGAGAAAGTTGAGAGCCTCAGACGTGAGGTCGCCAGGCTGATTGCAGATGGACTGATGGACTTTGGTTGGGGTTCGAATCTGGGAAAGGGGGTGGTGGGGCTTTGGGAATCCAAAGGGTGTATAAATATATTTTGTTTTAATTAAGTTGGTTTTGCCACTAACATAAAAATGGGGATTTCGGGGAAGGGAATTGGGGCCGACCTTAGAAAAAGATTGTTAAGAATAAGTGTTGACGTATAAAGATTGAGGTTTTAAAGTTAAAATGGGTTAATTAAATTGATGGGGGGAATTTAGGAAAAGTTTTTTAAGAATAAGTTTTGATATATAAAGATTGAGGTTTATAAGTTAAAATTGGTTAATTAAAATGAATTAGAGAAATTAAGGTAAAGTGTGGGGACAAGAATTTGCTGAGCTAAAAATTGGAATTGGAATACAAGAAGGGGAGGTGTGGGGAAGTCAAGGAAATTGGTTATGGAAAGTAAGCAATGTAAACTTTTTTAATTGTTCCTTTTCCTTTTTCTTTTTTCTTTTTTCTCTCTTTTCTCTTTTTTGTCTTTCTTTTTTATTTTTTGAAAATTTCAATAAATATTTTTTTTTAAAAAAAAACAACCATCCGGTCCTTTCTAATCATGTTCAGCAAAACCTCCAGGACTGAGATAAAAAGCAGAGGGGAAATTGGGCATCCCTGTCGTGTCCCTTTTTCTATCTTGAACTGTTCTGTAACCACATTATTTACAATTAGTTTAGCCATTTGTTCTGAATATATTGCACCAATACCATTCTCAAAACCATGGCCTACCCCCATACCCTGTAGGTTCTTTTTCATAAAGCTCCAAGAAATGTTGTCAAAGGCTTTCTCCGCGTCCACAAATATCAAAACTGCCTTAGTATTTATGTTCACTTCTAGCTTTTCCAAAATGTCAATTATGTTCCTTAGGTTATCAGAGAGATGTCTACCCGGAAGAAAGCCCGCTTGGTCCTTATGAATCTCCTCAATCAGTACTTTTTTCAGTCTCTTAGCTAAAATCTCAGCAAAGATTTTGTAATCCACATTTAATAGGGATATGGGACGGTAGTTCCTAAGTTGGGTCTTTTCAGTCTCTGTTTTTGGTATTAGTGTAATGTAGGCCTCTTTCCACGATTCTGGTGCCCTTTTCCCCTCCAGAATTTCATTACAAACTTCCTTCAATGGTTGCAATAGCCACTCTTTCAAAAGTCTGTAGTAGCAGGAAGACAACCCATCCGGTCCTGGAGACTTGCCTACTTGCATATTCTGAATGGCACCTTCTATCTCCTGGTCAGATATTTTACAGTTCAACATAAGTTTATTTTCTTGTGAGATTTTTTGTAATCCATTTGTCTTCAAGAATCGATCTATGTCCATTTCGTTCTGTGGCCCTTGTGCACATAGTTGTTTAAAATACTTCTGGAAGCAGTTTCTAATCTCAATTGGGTTATGTATATCTTTTCCTTCCACTTCCAGATTTGTAATTGTATTTAATTTTTGTCTTTTTTTCAGTTGCCATGCTAGTAGTTTCCCACATTTGTTTGCTGATTCAAATGTCTTCTGTCTCATTTGTTTAATTTTCCATTCTATTTCCTGGTTCATCAAATCCATATATTGTACCTGAAGTAGCTTTATTTCCTTCAGAATCTCCTGTGACTTTGGTTTTGCTCTCAATTTTTTCTCTCCTTCTTTTATTTTCTCCAAAATTTTATCCTTCTTCTCATTTCGGCTTCTCTTCTTTATTGCATTCTGTTGAATCAGAAACCCTCTCATCACGGCCTTACTGGCATCCCAAATTACTCTTTTTTCAACATTAGTAGTCAAATTTATTTCAAAATAGTCTCTCAAAGTTTTTTGGGCCTTTTTGTATACTTCTTCATCTCTAAATAGGGTGTCATTCATCCTCCATCTAAAGGAGCCGGGTGTTATTTGCTTCATCTCCATCTTTACAGCGTTATGGTCGGAGCAAGTTTTAGGGCAGATTTCTACCTTCTTTATCTTTGGTGCCATTCCTCTAGTAATCCAAATTTGGTCGATTCTAGTCCAGGTCATTTTAGCTTCAAAGAAAAAAGTTCCCTCTCTCCCTAGGGGGTTCTTAGTTCTCCAAATGTCAATCAGGTCCATGTTGTCAGTCAGTTCAAAAAAGGTCTTTGGTAATCTCCCATCTTTGGTGATTACCTGTCTTTGTGCCTTGTCCATATTTGTAGAAACAACTCCATTCATGTCTCCCATTAAGATTATATTATAATCCATATAGTCCAAGAGAACCTCATGCAACTTCTTAAAGAATTCAGATTTCCCCTCATTCGGTGCGTACACCCCTACAATCAAAAATTTTTCTCCTTGAAGTTGGATTTCAATAGCCAAATATCTTCCTTGTTCGTCCTTAAAGATTTGTTTCGGTGTAAGTTTCTCCTTTGCATATATCACAACTCCTCTTTTTTTAACCTTGTCAGATGAAATCAATTCTTGTCCCAATCTCTTATTAATAAGCAACTTCCTGTGTGACCTCATTACATGTGTTTCCTGTAAACAAATCAAATCCAATTGTTCTTTTCTTAATATATGAAAAACACTTTTCCTCTTTCGAGGGGAATTGAGTCCATTACAATTCCAACTTAGAAGTTGCAAAGCCATGGTAAATTACTTACTCTTCCCACCGACTGCACCCAGTTGTTGTTCTTCCTCTGTCGGTATTATATCTTTCCCCGGTTCAGGAAGTCCAAATGATAAGTTTGCTATGTCTCGAATTCCTTCTGAAACGATTGGCTCCTCTCCAATCACTCCCTTCTGTAGATTCTCCTCTTGTTCGTTCAAAAATTTGTCTTTATCCTCCACAGTCCTTATTCTTATTTTCCTTCCTTTGTATTTAAACGATAGACCTTGGGGGAATTCCCATCTGAACGGAATTCTATTTCTTTTCAATAGGTCCACCAGATCTCTGTAGTGGGCCCTGACATCCAAAATAAGTTTAGGGATATCCCTGAAAATTTCCACGAAAGAGTCTCCAATTTCCAAAGTTCTTTGGTACTGTAGATTCAGAATTTTATCTCTTTCTTCTTTTGTTCTTAAAGTAATCAGGCAGTCCCTTGCTTTGTTCTTTCTTTGTTTCCTGCCAATCCTAAAAGCACTCACTATCTTAATTTCTTCCTTCCCCAAGTCCTTTTGCCAAAATTCTGTAAATTCCTTTGTAAGGTAGTCCACCAAGTTGTCCTGTTCTTTTTCTGGTACTGCCCGAAGTCTTAAGTTCCTCTCTTTCCCTTGGAGTTCCAGCATAGACAAGGTCAGGTCGTGGTCCTCAAGTTTCTTATATACCGGTGGTATCCTCTCCTGAGCAGCAGTTGCAATTTCCTTTGCTTCCTCAGCTAATTTCCTGGTAGAAGCCGATTCCTCTAATAACTTCTCAATAGATTGTGTGTTGGAATTCACCTTCTTCCCCAATTCATTTATACTTGTAGTGTTCAAATTTATGCTTGTAGTGTTCAAATCAATTTTTGCTGAGGCCTCCGCTACTTGCTTATTTGTCTCTGCAACCTGTTTAGCTAAATTTTCCAATGATGCATTGATTTTACTAAGTGCCTGAGCAAGTGGATCTTGAGATGACATAGCTTTTAATCTTTGTTTTTTTTAAAATTATGTTTATTAAATTTTCCAAAAAAAGTATAAAAGAAAAACAGAAAAGAAAAAAAAGAAAGAAAAAAAGAAAAGAAGAAGAAAAAACAACAGTTGAAAACATTTACCTTAATTACATTCCATACCCGATTTCCTTGACTTCCCCACACCTGCCCTTCTTGTATTCCAATTCCAATTTTTAGCTCAGCAATTTTTATCCCCCCCACTTTACCTTATTTCCTCTAATTCAATTTACTTAATCAATTTTAACTTCTAAACCTCAATCTTTATATTTCAAAACTTATTCTTAAAATACTTTTCCTAAATTCCCCCATCAATTTAATTAACCTATTTTAACTTAAAAATCTCAGTCTTTATACACCAACACTTATTCTTAACAATCTTTTACTAAGGTCGGCCCCAAATCTCTCCCCAAAATCCCCATTTTTATGTTAGTGGCAAAAACCAACTTAATTAAAACAGAATTATATTTTTACACCCTTTGGATTCCCGAAGCCCTACCACCCCCTTTCCCGGTTTCGATCCCCAACCAAAGTCCATCAGTCCATCCGAACTCAGCCTGGCGATCTTACATCCGAGGCACTTAACCCTCTCTCAATTTCTCTCTGCCGGTTTTCTTGATAGTCCTTTATTTTAAATTCCGAATCTCGAAGAGGCTCTGTTCCAATAAGGTCCATATTTCTTCCAGCCAGACCTCCATATTTAACAGTGGAGCCAAAATCTTGTTTCTTACTTCTCATCAGTCCAAATGTCCCAAAGGCTCCAAATTCTACATTGGCCATATTTATATTCCATATGTCTTCAGATCCCCATAAGAGGAGATCTCTCCAATTTCCATTCTTCACTTCCAACCAAACTTTCATCATCATGTTCTTATTTTCCATTATTTCCAACTTAACAGGCCTCTGGCTCTCTTTAGTCTGCAGCATCACAGCGCCTCCTTCTTTCTCATGTTCCTCTTTAAACAGCACCTCAAATGACTCAGATTCTTTCTCCTGTTTGGCTGTAAGGACTTTTGGATCAGCAACAACACTTCCCTGTTCATCTGCAGGAGCTTGAATCATATCCTTTCCAGGTTCAGCAATTTTATTTACTGTTCCCTTCATTGTTATTACATTCATAGTCAAAACATTTGTCTGCTCCTGTAGTTTTCCCAAGAGACGGAAGGTCTTTTCCAGTTCAGCCAGTATTTTTCCACTTACAGCCATTTTTGTAATGTCCTGAACCCCCTCTAGAGGGATTCTAGTTACTTAATGACAAATTAACTTTTTCTTCTTTATTTTTAACAATTTGTTACCAAATCGTATCAAATGTAACCAGCAAAGACAGCAGAGACACAGTTCTCCTTTTTCCCCCCAACTTTGACAGCTAGTTTGACAGCTGTCAAAATCTATAAACCTCTTCCGCAGGCTCTCTCCCCGATCGCTCCCGGGTTTGGGGGAGGGGTGAATTCCGTTCTCAATGTTAGCTCTTATCCTCCAGCACAGTCACTTAAATTGGCCCAATATAAAGTTAATTGCTCTTTTCCACAAAAAGAAAGGCATTCTCACAACCTTAGTAATAAAATCCTTGCTTTATGATGTTTACAAGGCGGGTAGGCTGACTTCCTTTTAAACACCTTGCCCGATCGTGCCGAATTCCCAGAAATAAATTTCCCTTTTAAGTCCAATTACTGTGTTACTCACGGGTCGTTACTTTTGATCCAAATGTTCAAAGGAAGAAGTTAGCGCTCTCCATCCATGGCATGCGGCTTCACTCAGCAGGGGAAGCAGTCGAACTCTCAGCACCACGCCACTCCCGTCCCCCGTTCCGAAGCCTTTAAAAAGGCTTCTTTGCGCGTCGGGGGGGCGCAAATGGTGCCCACCGAGTCACCAGGTCCACAGGCTTCAGCGCCTGTGGTTTCTAAGGGTCCCTGCGTCGCCGCCGCAGCAGGACCCGACCCCTGTTGAGCAGATTCCCTCCGGAGCTCGGAGGGAATCCGCCATTAGACGATGGCGCCAACCCGGAAGTCCTCGCTTTTAATCTTTGTTGTGAAACCGTAACTCCTGACGAGCCAACTGCTCCAGATGTTGAAGCCCTTCTCTGCTGAGCAATGTCAATTTTATATTGTTTCCCAGACCTGAGCGTCTTTTCTTCCGTCTGTTCTATCTTGCCCTTCTCATCTGCCATAGCACTCCCATACACAGTCCAAGGTCAGTCTCACGCTTAGTCACTTTGTTTTGAAAGGGAATTTTCCAGGCTCAGTTGTTTTGTAACTTAAAACTTGCTACAACAAATCTCCTCTAGGGGGACACAGTTCCAATTTCAGTAACAACAAAGTATAGTCCTAATAGCTCCCCTTTGTTCTTTAGCTGTATACACTTTCAATCAAAAGTTACTTTTCTATCCAAATCCGTCTATAAGCAGTTATTTCTTTTCACAGAGTATCAATATTCTTTACACTTAGCACTTTGACAGCTGTCAAAAGCAGTCCGTTCCAGGTTTTAGAGGCAGCCGGTAAAAAAGCCTCTCGCTGTCTTTGCAGGAAAATAACGCTCTAATTTCACCCCTCCATCCCTGCTAAGAGGAGGGGGATCCTTCTTTTTCGGTGGTGGATTCAGAGTTTTTAAATAACGTCTTCCAAAGTTTCTGCTTTATATTCTCTTTGCTTTGTTCTGTCTACAAGTCGGGAGAAGCAGACTTCCTGTTTATACTTCTCCCGTTTCGGTGCCAAATTTGCTTTAATTTTTTAATAAAAAGTTTTTGCTTCTTACCCCTACTCACGGGTAGTTGCTTTCAATCCAAATTTCCAAGAAGGAATTGACACAATGGCTTGCGGCTTCGCCCCGCGAAGATGGTATAAGATGGTAGACGACTCTCAGCTCCGCGCCGCTCACCCCCGCTCCGTTCAGAAGCCTTTAAAAAGGCTCCCTTGCAGTCGGGGGGGCACAAATGGAGCCCGCCGAGTCTCCGCGTTCGCAGGCTTCACCACCTGCGATTTCTTCGGGTCTCCGCTTCGCCGCAGCGGCCAGACCCACACTTCACGGGGCCGGTTCCCTCCGGAGCTCAGAGGGAACCCGCCATTGATCGCTGGCGCCGACCGGAAGAGAACAACTTAAGGTTTACGTACAAAGGTTGCAATTGGGTTGAACCACAGGTACTACAGGTTACACGGAAAGGGGGAGGATGTTAGGATATTTCCGTTCCACCTTAAAAGGGAGCAGGATGTTTGTGTCACAGCCTGCGTATTTCCTGTCTCACAGGATGCTTCTGTTGTGTCGTTGCTTTCGTTTCCTTCTTCTTGCCTGATCAGGCCGGAGCAGGCGGTCATGTCTTCCTTTGTTCTGACCAACGCTGAATAAACTGTAAATATGCTCTCCTGCTGTGCATCTTTTGCTGTGTGAATTCTGCTGATACAGTGTGCACCAGCCTAAGAATGTGGCAATGTATTCTTCAGGCTTCGTGTCGCTATTGCTGATATTGCCTGTCTACGGGAGGTCGATGGATCGTCCGGCAGCCAGCTTGAGGGCTAAGATGGACTTTGCCTCCCTGGCAGTATCCCAACAGAAACTACTATGTTATTAAATCTCAAACGAAAAGCTTGGACAACAGCCCGGATTGGAAGATTGGAACGGAGTCAGGGAAAGCTGTGCTAGCAAATAGACAGTTGAAAAAATATATGTTGTTGTTGTTTAGTCGTTTAGTCGTGTCCGACTCTTCGTGACCCCATGGACCAGAGCACGCCAGGCACTCCTGTCTTCCACTGCCTCCCACAGTTTGGTCAGACTCATGCTGGTAGCTTCGAGAACACTACAGTGGTGCCCCGCAAGACGAACGCCTCGCAAGACGAAAAACCCGCAAGACGAAAGGGTTTTCCGTTTGCGAGTTGCTTCGCAAGACGAATTTCCCTATGGGCTTGCTTCGCAAGACGAAAACGTCTTGCAAGTTTGTTTCCTTTGTCTTAAAACCGTTAAAACCCAGGGTGCATTGCTTGAAGAGGTGCAGTTGCGACTTGACTTCGAGGAGCAACACATAGCACACGGTGTGGTAGCCTTTCTGAGCTTTTTAAAGACTTTGCTGAATTTTTGAAGCTTTTCCAAAACTTCTTCTGCAGCCATTTGGTAAGTTAAACTTTTGAAACTTTTTGGGGGGGTTTTGGATTTTGGGTTGGGGTGTTTAGAATTCAAGGACTTGGTGTTGGGGAGAGGTTTGCAAGAATCTGGGAGCTTGTGTGGGTTTTTTCTGCATTTTTCTGATTTTCTGTGACCATTGGGCCATGTTGTTTTTTTTTAAAAAAAAAATTGTGGGTTTTAAATTTCTGTGTGCTGGCTGGCTGGGGGAACAGTTGAGGAGGGGTTTGCAAGGATCTGGGAGCTTGTGTAGGTTTTTTCTGCATTTTTATGGTTTTCTGTGACCATTGGGCCATGTTGTTGTTTTTTTTTAAAAAATGTGGGTTTTAAATTTCTGTGTGCTGGCTGGCTGGGGGAACAGTTGGGGAGGGGTTTGCAAGGATCTGGGAGCTTGTGTGGGTTTTTTCTGCATTTTTATGGTTTTCTGTGACCATTGGGCAATGTTGTTTTTTTTTAAAAAAAATTGTGGGTTTTGAATTTCTGTGTGCTGGCTGGCTGGGGGAACAGTTGAGGAGGGGTTTGCAAGGATCTGGGAGCTTGTGTGGGGTTTTTTTTTTTGAATTTTTATGGTTTTCTGTGACCATTGGGCCACTCTGCTGTTTTTTTTTAAAAAAATTCTGGATTTGAATTTCTGTGTGCTGTGCTGGCTGGCTGGGGGAACAGTTGGGGAGGGGTTTGCAACAGTTGGGGAGGGGCTGGGGGAACAGTTGGGGGAGGGATTTGCAATTTCTGTATGGTGGGTGTGTGGCTGGGGGAACAGTTGAGGTTTTTGAAGACTTTGGTGATTTTTAAAGCTTTTCCAAAACTTCTTTTGCAGCCATTTGAGGATTTTGAAGACTTTGGTGATTTGCAGCCATTTGGTAAGTTAAACTTTTAAAACTTTTTTGGGGGGTTTTGGATTTTGGGTTGGGTGTTTGGAATCCAAGGACTTGGTTCTGGGTTTGAATTGCTGATTTTTTTTTTCTTTTTCTGAGTTTACGAAGGTAGGAGCTGTGCTGCCATGGGGCCCAAGAAGACTGCTGCTGCGGAGGCCGGCGAGAGGAAGAAGGAGAAGGTGACGCTGGAAATGAAGAAGGAGATCATCTGGAAGCACGATGGTGGAATGCGTGTGACAGACCTCGCCAGGGAGTACGGCAGGAACCCATCGACCATCGGCACCATCCTGAAGATGAGGGAGAAGATCCTTGTGACGGATGCAGCCAAGGGAGTCACCAGGATCGTGAAGAACCGCCCAGCTGTTCTGGAGGAGGTCGAGAAGTTGCTGCTCATCTGGTTGGAAGAGAAGCAGCGTGCAGGGGACACAGTGACTGAGGCCGTCATTTGTGAGAAGGCCAAGGCCTTGCACGCAGACCTCGTCCAGCAACATCCAGGAACCTCAGGCGAGCCAGAAGTCTTCAAGGCAAGCAGAGGCTGGTTTGACCGGTTCAAGGCAAGATCTGGAATCCACAGCGTGGTCAGGCATGGAGAGGCTGCCAGTTCTGATGTTCCTGCGGCTGAAGACTTTGCAGCGGAGTTCCTGGAGGCTGTGAAGGCGGAGGGCTACGTTCCACAGCAGGTCTTCAACTGCGACGAGACCGGGCTGTTTTGGAAGAGGATGCCCAAAAGGACTTTCATCACACAGGAGGAGTCCAAGTTGCCTGGCCACAAGCCCATGAGTCTGACCCTGCTCTTCTGTGCCAACGCAAGCGGCGACCTGAAGATCAAGCCGCTGCTGGTGTACCACTCGGAGAACCCACAGGCCTTCAAGAAACACAAGGTCGACAAGGAGCAGCTGAGTGTCATGTGGCGATCCAACAGTAAGGCTTGGGTCACACGTGTGCTGTTTGTGGACTGGGTCAATCTTGCTTTTGGCCCTGCTGTCAAGCAGTACCTGCTGGACAACGACCTGCCGCTGAAGGCTTTGCTTCTGATGGACAATGCTCCTGCTCATCCTAACGGCCTTGAGGTGGACTTGCTGGAGGAGTTCAGCTTCATCAGCTTCCTGCCGCCTAACACCACGCCACTGCTCCAGCCGATGGATCAGCAGGTCATCGCCAATTTCAAAAAACTCTACACCAAGGAGCTTTTCAGGCGATGCTTCGAGGTGACTGATTGCACCACCATCACCCTGCGGGAATTCTGGAAGAACCACTTCGACATCGTCACCTGCTTGAAGATAATCACCACGGCCTGGAACGGGATCAGCCAGAGAAATTTGAATTGCGCTTGGCGCAGCCTGTGGCCGGACTGTGTGGCACCAAGTGACTCTGATGCACCAGAGTCAACAGTGGTGCAGGACATTGTTGCCTTGCGGAGGACCATGGGCCTGGAGGTCACAGAGGAGGACGTCAGCGAGCTGGTGGAGGAGCACGACCACGAGCTGACCACCCAGGAGCTGGTCGAACTGCAGGCAGAGGTTGCGCAGGAGCAGGCCTCGCTGGAAGAGGAGGAAGCAACTGAGGAATGGCTGTCCTCCAAAGAACTGAGGGACATTTGCAAGTGGAAGGAGGTGCAGGCTTTTGCACAGCGGCACCACCCTAACAAGCACATGGCACATGACCAGGCGAACACTTTTGATGCGACGGTCATGTCGACTTTCAGGGAGCTGCTAAAAAGGCGGATGAAGCAGCAGACCACGGACAGTTTCCTCAGCAAGAAGCAAAGAGTGGAAGAGGAGCCTTCTTTGAGTGGTCCCCCAGAGTCTTAGAAAATGTATGTACTGTGCACTTTGTTGATTTTTAAATGTTTTTCTGTCATGTTTAGAAACTTAATTTATTGTTCCTTAAATTTTTGAAATGCTCTTTACAGTATGTGTGACTTTAAAGAGCACTTAATAAACTGTTGTTGTACCAAATTTGGCTTTGTTTCGACTTTTTTTGACCATAGGAACGCATTAATTGATTTTCAATGCATTCCTATGGGATTTCGTGCTTCGCAAGACGAAAAATTCGCTAGACGAAAAAACTCGCGGAACGAAATAATTTCGTCTTGCGAGGCACCACTGTATTCAACCATCTCGTCTTCTGTCGCCCCCTTCTCCTTGTGCCCTCCATCTTTCCCAACATCAGGGTCTTTTCCAG
Source organism: Podarcis raffonei (assembly GCF_027172205.1). Taxonomy (NCBI): domain Eukaryota; kingdom Metazoa; phylum Chordata; class Lepidosauria; order Squamata; family Lacertidae; genus Podarcis; species Podarcis raffonei. Next base: position 30,540,990 of record NC_070620.1, read on the forward strand.
GGAGTCTTCTCTTCTCATGAGGTGGCCAAAGTATTGGAGCCTCAGCTTCACGATCTGTCCTTCCAGTGAGCACTCAGAGCTAATTTCCTTAAGAATGGATGCGTTTGATCTTCTTGCAGTCCATGGGACTCTCAAGAGTCTCCTCCAGCACCATAATTCAAAAGCATCAATTCTTCGGCGATCAGCCTTCTTTGTGGTCCAGCTCTCACTTCCATACATCACTACTGGGAAAACCATGGCTTTAACTATACGGACCTTTATTGGCAAGGTGATGTCTCTGCTTTTTAAGATGCTGTCTAGGTTTGCCATCGCCTTTCTCCCAAGGAGCAGGCGTCTTTTAATTTCGTGACTGCTGTCACCATCTGCAGTGATCATGGAGCCCAAGAAAGTAAAATCTCTCACTGCCTCCATTACTTCCCCTTCTATTTGCCAGGAGGTGATGGGCCCAGTGGCCCAGGGAGACAATATACAGCCTTGTCGTACTCCTTTCCCAATTTTGAACCAATCAGTTGTTCCATATCCAGTTCTAACTGTAGCTTCTTGTCCCACATAGAGATTTCTCAGGAGACAGATGAGGTGATCAGGCACTCCCATTTCTTTAAGAACTTGCCATAGTTTGCTGTGGTCGACACAGTCAAAGGCTTTTGCATAGTCAATGAAGCAGGAGTAGATGTCTTTCTGGGAGGAGAGAAAATGTCCCAAGATGGCGGCTGTAACAACTTCTCCTTTGTGAACCCTCCGGTTTACAAACCTTTATAGCCTTTTATAGCTTTTTACAGCCATCTTTATAGCTGTTTTTATTAGACTTTTATTAGACTTTTAAATTATTTTACCTCTGTTAGAAGTTTTAATCGTTTTACTTCTATGGTTGGCCAATATACGTATCAACAAGGATATTCAAATCTTCTGCTGAGAAAGCCTACTGCTGATTAGTAACGCCGCCTTGAAGACTGGGTTATGTTGAGCAGTGGAGGAGGAGTAGCAGAGGAGTTACGTCCATAAAAGATAAGTTCTCTTTTATCTCCGTTTACCTCTACTTTGAACCTCCGTAGTCAGTGTGACAGCGACAAATGGGTCATGGCAAGCGACCAAGATCTGCTGAGAAAGATTGTTCACCTCCAGGAGTAAAGCAGTCAAGGCTTGAATCTCCCCCACCACCTACTAACAATAACAGCAAAACGGAGCAAGTAAGTGTTTCTGCGGTCGAAACATACAACCGCTTCTGGCCTCTGTATGATCAAGGAGAGTTGGAAAAGCTAGCTGATCCAGCGGGGGATGGAAGCCATAGGGAAGCCCTCCTCCCTGACACCTTAATTACACCTCCGTCACTGAAACGGGAAGCATTAGGGCAAACTGCCCATGAACTAGTACCTGATCAAATACAACTGGTAATCAGGACTTTAAGCTTCATTTTCAAGGAATTGGAGGGGATTTCTTTGTCATTGAATAAACTTTCACGGGCCCTTCTGGCTCATCTACCTTCCTCAACTGAGCTATCTAATTTGCATCAATCTCCTGTGCAGCTTGTAAGTGCCTTAAAGAGACAACTTGACCAGAAATCTCTCCTTAAGGGCCCAAGATGCAGGCTGCCACTGCTCCAAAGGAATAAGCAATCCTTGATTTTTCAACCTAATAAAATATGTTTATCCATTTTTTCCCGTGACGCCCCCAGTCTTAGGTGGAATAACCTGAGGATGGCTAAAGGGTACTGTCAGCGCTGCCCAAGGTCCCAGCTCACACAAGACCAACGCTGCCTCTTGCTCAAGTTAAAAAGTCTTTATTGAAGTTCAGTCTCATTTCCAGACGCGCAGCGCGCAACGCTACATCTATCCATCAGACCGTAGAAGTCCCATCTGAATCTCCTCCCCCCTGACACCAGCTTAAGATTCTAGCCTTACTCCACCTCTTCCTCTGTTCCTTCTTTCTCTGGGTCCTTCTGCTAGTCGGAGTCTCAGCCCTCCTAGATTCTTCTGACGCTGATTCTGCCGACTCTTCCCCCCCCCCTCTTTCGGGCTTTAGGACCTGGCTCCCAATCCGGGTTTTCTGCTGTCCCGCGCTCCTCCACATTTGAACTTGGCGCGCGCGCGCAGCCTCCCACTTTCCTTCTGACCGTTACACTTGTGTCACTGCTCCCCCTTTCGGGGAGGCTAGCTGGACCTGGCCTTCCCTCCGTCTCCCCACTCCCCGATGGAGGAGAAGCTGGTCCTGACTCACGTGACTCTTCCCCCCCACTGTGCTCTGGTGGGGGAACTGGCCCTACTCCTCCGCTACTCCTTTGGGACTCCCCTCTGGTTCCTTGTTTATGGATCGTCCCCCCTGGGACTCGCCTCGCCCTTACCATAGGCGCCCCCTCCTGGGAATCTTCTGATTCGCTGGAGAAGCTCATGGAATCTCTCGGTCCACTGTCATATTCCCCTACGCTCCCCTCTGATTCCTCTCCTCCGCTCTCTATTTGCTCTCTCCCCTGCTCTTCTGCTCCTGAGCCTCTGACATCCATCCCCCCCTCGAAGCCCCCCCTTCCCCCCTCCCCCTCTTCGGGTGTGGGTTCCAGGTGCTCCAGCGCTGGGGGTGTGAGTGCTGGCTTCCTTTCTCTCCCCCTGGTGTGCAACCGGCCAGCGGGATCAGGCCCCCCCACGATGGGTTCGTCGACGTCGACTTCCTCTGCTTCCATTTCTCTGCTGTCGTGCTCAAAACCAAGATCCTCCCCCCACACGTCCATGTCCACTTCTCCACCCGGTCCCTCGGGTGAGGCTGTGTGCAAGGGCCCCCTCAGCAGTTCCCTGCTCCACCCCACTTCTGGTTGAGTGTCCCACCAATAGGAGCGGTCCGTGGCAAACCCCGAGAGCGACCCCTCCGGGGAGCTCATCCCCGGCGTCGGCTCCTCATCTGAGGAGAAACCTTGGAACGTGCTGGCTGACAGTGTGGGTGTGAAAAGCCAGTCGTCGAAATACTCCGCCGGCATGGGTCTGTGTGGGAAGATCGAATGGAACTCGTCTTTGAGATAGTGCTCCTCCACGGCGTAGCACGGCACCCACTCGTTGGCGCTGGCCGGAGTACCCTCCCTGGCGAGGAGATATTCAACTCCCTCTTCCCCCCATCTGGAGTCCAAAATCTGCGTGACCTCGTTGAGTGGCGTCGCCCTCTGTGGTCCCTCCCCTGTTGGCGATGGGCTACGTGGGGCTGGTGCGGTCCCTGGCGCCTGAAACCTGTGGGGTGCCTTGTAAGGCGTGAGCACTGACCTGTGAAAGACTGGGTGCATTCTGGAGCCCTCCGGGAGTGTCAACCGGTAGGCCACTGGATTGATTTGTGCCGCGACCTGGTAAGGTCCCAGCTGCTTGTGTCCTAGCTTCCTCTTAGCTAGCGTTCTGGCCGGCACTGCCTGAGCTGCTAACCAGACCCAGTCCCCTACCTGTATGTCTTCCCCAACCCTCCTGTGCCTGTCTGCCTGCATCTTGTAGGCGTGTTTCGCGAGTTCCAAGTGCCTTCGGAGTTGCTCATGGACCTCCTGTAACTCTGCGGCTAAGTGCTCTGCCCCCCGTGGCTCCCCCTCTGCCTCGGTCTCCAACCCCGGGAAGGTTCTGGGGTGGCGCCCATTGTTGGCGAAGAACGGTGTCACCCCTGTAGACCCGTGCTTCGTGTTGTTGTAGGCAAACTCGGCTAGCGGTAGGTAGTCCACCCAGGTCGAGGGCTTTTGATTGGCGTAGCATCGCAGGTACTGCTGCATGATGGCGTTGACCCTCTCCGCTTGTCCGTTGGTCTGCGGGTGTCGTGCCGACGCTAAGTTGATCTTGACGTTCAGGATGCCCAGCAGCTTCTGCCAGAAGTTCGAGATGAATTGGCGGCCCCGGTCGGACAGGATGGACCGTGAGCTTTGAACACGTGGTCTATGAACAGCTTGGCGGTCTGTTCCGCTGTGGCCACCTTCGCGCACGGAATAAAGTGCGCCATCTTGGTGAACATGTCTACGACCACGAGTACCGCTGTTTTGCCGCGCGAACTGGGCAGATCTGTAACAAAGTCCAGGGCCACTTTCTCCCATGGTTCGAGCGGCGTCTGCAGCGGTTCCAGCAGACCCGCCGGCTTCCTGTGTACTGGCTTGGCCCTTTGGCAGGTGTCACACCTGGAAACGTAATCCGCAACTTCTCCCCTCACCTTGGGCCACCAAAAGTCCCTGGTGACTAATTCCGCCGTCTTGTCCTTGCCGAAGTGCCCAGTGCTGGGCGCGTCGTGCAGCTGCTGCAAGACTCTCGCGCGAAGGTCGTCTCCCGGTACGTAGAGAGCCCCTTTGCGGAGGAGTAGTCCGTCGCGTATCTGGAACTCGTCGTCCCTCGCTGTGCCGTTTCGCACCTCCTCCATCTTGGATTGCGCAAACGAATCCGCCTGTAGCGCGCGACGGACTGCGTCCAGGTCCACTGCGGCTGAAGCACACGCCCACACCTCTGGTGCGAAAATGTGTTTGGCCGCTGCCGGTGCCGCTTCCTCGAGATACTGCGGCTTCCTGGATAGCGCATCCGCCATGACGTTGTTGTCTCCCGGGATGTATTCTATCCGGAAATCGAAATCTGCAAAGAACTCCACCCAGCGGATGTGTCTCTGGTTCAGGAACTTCGCTGTGCGCCAGTACTCCAGGTTCTTGTGGTCCGTGCGAACCTGCACTGTGTGTCTGGCTCCGACGAGGAAGTGCCGCCACGCCTTGAAGGCTGCATGAATGGCCAGCAACTCCCTGTCCCAGATGGTGTAGTTCTGCTCCGACGTGCTGAGCTTCCTGGAGTAGAATGTGCACGGTCTCCAGTCCCCTTGCGGATCTTGCTGCAACAGGACCGCCCCCACCGCTCTGTCCGAGGCGTCCGTTTCAACCCTCATCGGTTTGCTGGGGTTTACGTGTAGCAGCTGTTCTTCGGACGCGAAGAGACGCTTGAGCCTCCGAAAGGACTGCTCCGCCTGGTCCGTCCAGGTGAACTTCTTCTTCTTGGAGCTGAGGGTGTCCGTGATGGCCGCCGTCTCCTTCGCGAACCCCTTGATGAACTTGCGATAAAAGTTGGCGAAACCGACGAACTTCTGGACCTCCTTCCGGTTGCGCGGGCTCTTCCAGTCCAACACTGAGCGGACCTTGGCGCTGTCCATGGCAAGTCCCTTGTCGGACAGCTTGTAGCCCAGGAAATCCACCTCTGTCGTGTCGAACTGGCACTTCTCCAGTTTGGCGTAAAGTCTGTGCTCCCGTAGTCTCTGCAGGACCTCCTTGACGTCCTCCTCGTGCGCCTCCTGCGAGTCCGAAAAGATCAGGATATCATCTAAGAAACAGACGCACTTCTTGTAGAGGAGTCCCGCTAGCACGTGGTGCATGAAAGCTTGGAAACAATGGGAGCCATTTTGGAGACCAAACGGCATGACTCTGTATTCATAGGTTCCTAAAGGCGTAAACATGGCTGTCTTCCACTCGTCGCCCTCCCGCATGCGTATAAGGTTGTAGGCCCCTCGTAGATCCAACTTGGTGAAGATCCGTCCCTTCCTCACCGTCGCGAGCAGGTCGTCAATTTTGGGCATGGGGAATGCTGTGGGCTTTGTCCTGGAATTGATGATTCTATAATCCACTATGAGCCTCCGTTCGGGCGTGTCTCTCTTCTTCACGAAAAACACGGGACTGCCCCCCACTGCTTTGGATTCCCGGATGAATCCCCGCTTCAAATTGCGATCTATGAACTCCCTGAGTTCTTGCATTTCGTCTTCAGACATGGAGTACAGTTTCCCAGTCGGCAGCGTCGCCCCTGGCAGGAGGTCAATCTTGCAGTCGTAGGGTCTGTGGGGAGGCAGCTTGTCTGCTTCCTTCTCGCAGAAGACTTCCAAAAAGGCCTTGTACTTGTTGGGCACCGCTTGCACCATGCCTAGGTGTAGCTGCGGTGCATCCTCTTGCCCCTCCTCTTCCTGGCAGGTCTGGATGCAGTGCGCTGCGCAGTAGGAACAGCAGAAGGTCAATTGCCGCTGGTACCACGCTAATGCCGGGCTGTGCCTATCCAGCCAACTCATGCCCAACACTATGGGCGTGTCCGACAGGTGGGTGACGTTGAAACTGATGACTTCACGGTGGTTTCCAATTTGCATCACCAGAGGCGGTGTCTGCTGTACCACCTCTCCTCCCAGTATCTTCCTGCCATCTACCGTGACAACATTTAGGGGCGTCTTGGCTGGCAGGAGTGCTATGCGATGCTGCTTGACGAAGTCTAACCCTACAAAGTCTGCGTTGCTACCAGAGTCAATGGTAATAGGGACCTCCAGGGTGAGCCCATCGGGCAGCTGGAGCGATGCAGTGAGTTGCACCACTGGTTTGGGTGGGAGGGGGTCTGTGGGCTGCAAAATCTCTGGGGACTGCTTCACTGACTCGCCTGGTTGAGCCCCAGTGCCTCCGTCTCCAACCAGGCTTCGCCGTTTCCCTGCTGCTCTACTCCCTGCTGAATTGCTCCTTTTACAGTTGCTGAGGCTGCAGTGTGCTTCTGGAGCCTCTGGGGACACTCTTTGGCCATGTGCAGTGCACTGTCGCAGATGTAACACTTCCTGCTCCCTCTAGGAGCCTTCGCCTTGACTGCTCCTGGTGTTTGGGCTCTGCTTGCTGTCTGAGCCCTTGCACCTCCGATTTCCATTGGCTCCTCTCCCCTCATCAGCGGAGGCGTGGACTGAGCGCGCTCTGTCTCTCTGGGTAGGAAGGGAGTCGTTCTAACTGACGTGTTTGCTCTTCGCCCCTCCTCCCTGCTCCACGGGCGTTCTTCCAGGCGCACCCCAATTGCGAGCGCCCTTTGGACTACTTCTGTTGTATTTTGGGGTCTCTCCCCCCTGGCCAGCTCATCTTTCACGGCTCCATTCAGCCCCTCCCAGAACAGATCCCTGACGGCAGCTGAGTCCTTCTGCCAGCCCAGCACATTTACTAACCCAAAAAAGCGGGAATGATACTGGCGCACCGTCGCTTTTCCTTGCCGCAATCCATGCATTTCCCTTCTAGCGACATCCACATCCACCGTTGATTTAAAGCAAGCGTCCATGGCTTCAATAAAAGCGCTTGAATCTTTGAGGGCGGGGTCATTTTCGCGTAACAAGGTTCGCAGCCACGACTTAGCTTCCCCATGCAGATGAGTGATTATGAAACCCACTTTCTCCTCCTCATCTCTAAAATCTTTCCGAAGCAATTTGAGCGCGAAAACTACTTCTGCTCTGAAGTTAGGGTACTGCTGCAGGTTCCCGTCAAAATGGGTCACAATACTCGCCCCCCTTTTCCCGAGGCCAACTCCCTCCGGCTTGGCTCCCAGCTGCCCCTCCTTTCCCCATCTGTCCCACCTGGCTTGCAGATCCTGGCAGAGCGCAGCTGTTTCTCCTTCTTTTTTCTTAGACGCAGCCAATTCTGCGTAGAGCGTTGAGACCACTTCCTGCAATTGCTTGACTTTCTCCTCTGTAGTCATCTTTGCCTATCTTCGTGAGCTTGCAGAGTTTTTTTTTGAGATGGGACTTACTGTCAGCGCTGCCCAAGGTCCCAGCTCACACAAGACCAACGCTGCCTCTTGCTCAAGTTAAAAAGTCTTTATTGAAGTTCAGTCTCATTTCCAGACGCGCAGCGCGCAACGCTACATCTATCCATCAGACCGTAGAAGTCCCATCTGAATCTCCTCCCCCCTGACACCAGCTTAAGATTCTAGCCTTACTCCACCTCTTCCTCTGTTCCTTCTTTCTCTGGGTCCTTCTGCTAGTCGGAGTCTCAGCCCTCCTAGATTCTTCTGACGCTGATTCTCCCGACTCTTCCCCCCCCCTCTTTCGGGCTTTAGGACCTGGCTCCCAATCCGGGTTTTCTGCTGTCCCGCGCTCCTCCACATTTGAACTTGGCACGCGCGCGCAGCCTCCCACTTTCCTTCTGACCGTTACACTTGTGTCACTGCTCCCCCTTTCGGGGAGGCTAGCTGGACCTGGCCTTCCCTCCGTCTCCCCACTCCCCGATGGAGGAGAAGCTGGTCCTGACTCACGTGACTCTTCCCCCCCACTGTGCTCTGGTGGGGGAACTGGCCCTACTCCTCCGCTACTCCTTTGGGACTCCCCTCTGGTTCCTTGTTTATGGATCGTCCCCCCTGGGACTCGCCTCGCCCTTACCATAGGCGCCCCCTCCTGGGAATCTTCTGATTCGCTGGAGAAGCTCATGGAATCTCTCGGTCCACTGTCATATTCCCCTACGCTCCCCTCTGATTCCTCTCCTCCGCTCTCTATTTGCTCTCTCCCCTGCTCTTCTGCGCCTGAGCCTCTGACAGGTACCTACGTGATTTGTTAAATATTCCATTTTTCCAGATAGATCTTATATCTGTAGCACCCCTAAATGCCACGCCCTGGCCAAGGAAATTTATGCTCTCCTTCCAGTCTGCAAGGATCCCACATCTTCTTGCAAGACAAAAAGATCGGCTGGCACCCTGGGAGATTGTAACAACAAGAGTCTTTAAGGACACGAGTGTTAAACCTCTTTTTGCCAACATCTTAACCGGCAATGAACGCTTGTTTCCTTCTTCTGTTCCTATAATAACGGGGAAAATACCTAGCCGGGTACCCCCTGTTCCACCTGCGACCCCAAATGTCCATCTAGTTATGTTGAGGAATGATCCAATTGCAAGCGGAGATTGGAATATCCCTGAAGAGAGAAATCTTATCTCCTCCTATGGAAAACTCCCTTCAGAAGAACAGCAGGCTATTCTCGATAGATTGGATCTACTCAAACAAAGACTCCTATCGCAAGGGGACCCCTCTATACCGATGAGAGAGGAGAGCAGGCGCTCCATGTCCCACATGGCGTCTCCATCAAATGCCTTGATAATTTCTCAACCTGCTACCTTGTTACCCCCTACTGATCTGAATCAGCAGTCATCTGTTGACCAACAGCACCATTCTACCGTGGAGGAAGTCGATAAACTCAATACTCCCGTCTCAGACCTTATGCCCAATCAAAATATGGAAGTTGATGACTCCTTTGCCTCAATGCCTGAGCTAGAATCTACCCTGCCTGAAGATCACCAGGAAATGACTATGCATGCACCATCCCCAAGTTCACGTCCTTCTATACATCTGCGTGACAATTTTTCTCCATCTGCGCAGCAACTACAAGTGATGGCCGGATCACCTCTTAGCGCTACCCTGGTTAAGACTGACAACTCTGACGGATCTACCAGTATAGCCCATCAAAGACTTGTTACTACTCACCTCAATGAACAGCATCCGACCTTACCAACTTTGCCTAATTCTTCCTCCCCGGCAAAGCCCTTCCTGCCTGTTAATGTTACCAAATCATCGATTCAATTAACACAGAAGAAGACCTTATCCACACAAACTAAAATTACCGATTTCCTTATGGGCCCTCGTTCTACCTCCAAGAACCCATTAAACAACTCAAAGTGACAATTACCGGGACAGCATAAGGACCCGACATTATCAATACTTAGCTGGAACATTGCTGGTTGGAGAACCAAAAAATTAGACCCCGAATTCAGGAAGTACATAAATTCATTTAATATCATTCTATTCCAAGAAACATGGGATGAGGAAGAGATTACCATAGACGGCTTTGATCTTCTAACACTTCCAGCCTCCCCTTCTTTGAAAGGTGGACGCCCCAAAGGGGGTCTTTTGATTGGGATCTCACTCCAACTTCGCGCCAAATTCACTCTGGTACGGGCTTCCCCGCCTTTTGCTTTATCTGGACTGATCGCAGAAGGGAAGTCCTCATTACTAATTACTAATGTTTATCTCCCCCCCCCCCCCGAAGGCTCAGCGCCTGATCTTGATTGGAGATGGGAATCATTTGAAAATCACCTACTGTCATGTCATACCAAATGCCCTAACTCGTACTCCTTAATTGGGGGAGACTTTAATGCTCGTATTGCCACAAATTGGGACCTACTAACCAAGTCCAGATGGTGGACTCCCCCATGTTTGGACAACTTTGACTTGGAACATGCCAGAATTAGAACTTCAAAGGACAACAGAGTAAACAAAGCAGGAGTGACCCTTTACCAAATGGCCATTCGCCTGAATCTAGTATTTTTGAATGGCACCTTCCCCCCCGATATACCGGGGGAGTTCACTCACCTGGGACTAGCATCTAACAGTGTTATCGATTACTTCTTGATCTCCGCAAACTTGGCCGTTAATGTACTTTCCTTCCAAGTTGAAAACCAACATTTCAGTGATCACCTCCCAATAGTGACCACTTTGTCATTGTTCCGGTGCCAGAACGACTATAAACACTCAGTCCTTCTGGAAACCTCATCATCGATCAAAATAAGAGGGATCAAATGGTCGGAGGCTGTGGCCCAAAAATACCAGGTTTTTTTCCATAGGGAAATTACTGCCTATTTACCTCAAATAACTACTGATTTACAAGATTCCAATTCGGTTTTGAAACTTTTTAACCTTCTTATAACAAACCTTACCACTTTTTTTACATCACCTCCTCAAAAGGCGAAAGTAGCGCATTGCAGTGCTGGGGCCCCTTGGTTTAACACCTCTTGCAAACAAGCAAGATCCCTTCTTCGTTCCATCTATAATGAATACAAAAACTCTAATGCCCAGGCTCTACCATCCTCCTATTTACAAGCTAAAAGAGCATACAAACGGACTTTAAAGCTGGCCAAACGCGAGTGGTATCAAAAGCGTTGGCGAGCCTTGATTGCGGCCTTGAGATCCCGCAGACCACAGGAATTTTGGGCTCTGATAAACAAAAGAGAAAGGAAGTACCCACTGACGATTATCCCTGCGCCCACATGGGAACAATTCTTGAGTAAATATTTCTCCTTGGCAGAGGAATCCAACTCATCCACGGAATTCCGAGCCGACCATTTACCTTTGTGGCCCTCCACCGACCCAGACCTGATAATGGACTTGATATTTGATCTGAAAACGGGCAAAGCCCCCGGGCCGGATCTAGTCCCTGCTGAGGCTATTGTTGCGCAACCGAGGTGGTGGGCTGAAATTCTGGTCAAAGTCTTTGATGCAATTAATTCTACGGGGCGTATCCCCAGGTCATGGAAGGAGGCCGTGATCGTGCCAGTCCATAAAAAAGGTCCTCCTGCTGACCCGGAGAACTATCGGAACATCAGCCTTTTGTCTATCATCGGGAAAATCTATGCAAAATTTTTGCTGTCTAAGCTATCCCATTGGGCAAACGACTCAAATTTGATTGGCCATGAGCAAGCGGGCTTTAGGAACAATTATTTGACCTCGGACCATATGGTAATCATGTATCATCTTGCCAGAAAATATTCTGCCCCGAGTCGGGGGTGCCTATGTGTCGCTTTCATAGACCTAAAGGCTGCCTTCGACAGTATCCCAAGAAACTGCCTATGGAAGAAATTAGAGAGATGGGGCATAGATAGAAGGCTGTTATGGCTTATAACCCAATTACACCATGGGTCGTCGGCTAGAGTGAGACTCACACCAGCGGGAAACCTATCCAACGAGGTCCCAATAAATAGAGGTGTGCGCCAAGGCTGCATTTTGGCCCCACTCCTCTTCAACTTGTTTATTAGCGATATGAAGCTCTTTCTGAATGAGTCTCAAGCCAACACTCATGCCCCCCGCCTAGCTGATTTTCGCTGCCCTTTGCTCCTATATGCCGACGATGCAGCGTTCCTTTCCTACTCTAGAGTCGGTTTATGCAGAGCTCTAAAGATTTTTGCGGCTTATTGCAAACTCAACCATTTGACAATTAATTATGGGAAATCTAAAGTCCTGGTCTTCACCAGGTCTCGGAAAACTTACAGCTGGAAGTTAGATGGAGTCCAATTAGAACAGGTTTTCAAATTTAAATACCTGGGAGTCTTTTTTCACTACAACTTAAGCTGGAAGCCACAGATACAGTATTTACTAAACAAAGGGAAAACAATACTTTATACTCTACTCCAATTTTTTGCGGCTGACGGAGCCTCTCACATCCCTTCTGCATTGAAGGTATACCACGCAAAAGTGGTCTCCACCCTCTGTTATGCTGCCCCGCTTTGGGCCCCAGGGTCCAATTTAACATTACTGGGGACATTGCAGAATCAGTTTCTCCATCGCCTTCTGAAACTCCCCATGTGTGTGAGCAACGCAGCCATACGTCTGGAGTTAAGGATTGCATCATTGGAGACTGTCATCTGGAAGCGGGTCTTTGGCTATTGGCTGTCCAGCTGGCATAGGCTTCCCGACCATTATCTTTTTCAGTGCCTCTGGCGGGACGTCTTTGTCAATCCGTGGGTAGGAAAAATCCAAGCCAAACTTCTGAGCATTGGAATTTCCCCAGCGGACTCCTTAAAGATGAACTTACGCTCAGCCAAAAGCCTTATTGAGCAAAGATTAGCAGACATTGAAAATCAACACAACCTCGCCAGTGGTGGGGGTGTCTGCTCCCCCAGGTATCACGGAATAACCCCACCACTTGGCCTTCCATCATACATGTCATCTCTTTCATCAGTACCACACCGACTCGCATTTATTCGTGCAAGGTTCAATGTCTTTCCATCGAACCTGCTGAGCCACAGATTTTCCAAGGGTTTGGTGTCTCCGCTATGCGTGTGTGACGGGAAAACTGTTGAATCTCTTCCAGATATAATGTTCAACTGTCCCCTACATAGCATAGCCAGGACTAAATTCCTGGGTCCTGCTTTACTGCGCTTGGTTGGCAGGCCTGTTGAGTTACACGCCGCACTGCTTTTGCAGGATACAGATCCTTCTGTAACTCTGCAGGTGGCGAGATTCCTGAATGCGGTTATCTCACACAGAAAAACCACCAAAAAACAACAAAAACACCAAAACTAATCGGACTGTTATGATGAGAGTGCATGTCAGATCTCGTCTTCAGTTTTTCTTTTTCTGTGAACCGTCCCTTGGAGCTCTCCTGGCCCCAAGCTGTCATTTGGCTCTGCTCAAGGACCCACCCTTGCATCGTGGTGTTCACCTTCTGTTGTCGGATATATCGGTTTTTTATGTCTCTGTGTTTTTATGTTTGTACATACTTTATGGGCTAATAGCCGTAAAATAAATAAATAAATAAAATAAAGATGTCTTTCTGGAACTCTCTAGCTTTCACCATAATCCAGTGCATGTTTGCAATTTGGTCTCTGGTTCCTCTGCCCATTCGAAATCCAGCTTGCACTTCTGGGAGTTCTCGGTCCACATACTGCTTAAGCCTGCCTTGTAGAATTTTAAGCATAACCTTGCTAGCGTGTGAAATGAGTGCAATTGTGCGGTAGTTAGAGCATTCTTTGACACTGCCCTTCTTTGGGATTGGGACGTAGACTGATCTTCTCCAATCCTCTGGCCACTGCTGAGTTTTCCAAACTTGCTGGCATATTGAGTGTAGCACCTTAACAGCATCATCTTTTAAAATTTTAAACAGTTCAGCTGGAATACCATCACTTCCACTGGCAGTGCTTTCTAAGGCCAGTGGAAAGCAGTGCTTTCTAAGGCCCATTTGACTTCACTCTCCAGGATGTCTGGCTCAAGGTCAGCAACCACACTACCTGGGGTGCACGATACATCCATAACTTTCTGGTATAATTCCTCTGTGTATTCTTGCCACCTCTTCTTGATGTCTTCTGCTTCTGTTAGGTCCTTTCCATTTTTGTCTTTTATTATGGTAATCTTTGTACGAAATGTTCCTTTCATATCTCCAATTTTCTTGAACAGATCTCTGGTTTTTCCCATTCTATTGCTTTCCTCTATTTCTTTGCATTGCTCGTTTAAGAAGGCGTTATTGTCTCTCCTTGCTATTTTTTGGAAATCTGCATTCAATTTCCTGTATCTTTCACTATCTCCCTCGCATTTTGCTTGCCTTCTCTCCTCCGCTATTTGTAAGGCCTCGTTGGACAGCCACTTTGCTTTCTTGCATTTCCTTTTCATTGGGATGGTTTTCGTTGCTGCCTCCTGTATAATGTTACGAACCTCCATCCATAGTTCTTCAGGCACTCTGTCCACCAAATCTAAATCCTTAAACCTGTTCCTCACTTCCACTGTGTATTCATAAGGGATTTGACTTAGATTGTATCTTACCGGCCCAGTGGTTTTTCCTACTTTCTTCAGTTTAAGCTTGAATTTTGCTATAAGAAGCTGATGATCTGAGCCACAGTCAGCTCCAGGTCTTGTTTTTGCTGACTGTATAGAGCTTCTCCATCTTTGGCTGCAGAGAATATAATCAATCTGATTTCGATACTGCCCATCTGGTGATGTCCATGTGTAGAGTCGTCTCTTGTGTTGTTGGAAAAGCGTGTTTGTGATGACCAGCTTGTTCTCTTGACAGAACTCTATTAGCCTTTGCCCTGCTTCGTTTTGATCTCCAAGGCCAAACTTGCCAGTTGTTCCTTTTATCTCTTGATTCCCTACTTTAGCATTCCAATCCCCTATAATGAGAAGAACATCCTTCTTTGGTGTCACTTCTATAAGGTGTTGTAAGTCTTCATAGAATTGGTCAATTTCAGTTTCTTCAGCACCAGTAGTTGGTGCATAAACTTGGATTACTGTGATGTTAAAAGGACAGAGAACTTTAAAGCGTTAAGATCAGAAGGCAGAAAATATGAAAACAACGAGAAGAGGCAGGAACAAAGATTTGGAGATATGCTTCAAAGGTCCAGACTATGGAGAGCCCGGGAAAATTAATAATTACAATTTGGACTATAATCGGTCATTTTTTAAAATTTTAGTTTATTATTTTTAATTGGATTATGATCCGGATATGTTGATTGGCTGTTTTTATTGGAAAACCAATAAAAATGATTTTTAAAAAAACAAAGCCTGCCGCATCAAGTGATACAAGGTTTTATGCTGTCCGAAGCGAGCTGTCGTGGCACTGACGTAGAACTTGGCCATCTTTCTCTGAAAAAAGCTCCATCCTGGTGCTTCACTCCCTCGGCGCAGCCAAATTGTCTTTGGCGAAGGCGTTGGCCACCGTCTGTTCCCAGAAATCAGAGGACCCCCCCTCCCCAAAACTCTCCAGCTCTGTTGCTTCCTTGCTAGTTCCCTCCATGGATTGCTCTTCCATGTCCCACCAGTCTGAACCAGGCTCAAAATCCTCTTCTTCCCCAGTGTCACTCCCTGGTCCCTCCTGGTTAACTGGCTGCCACCACTACTTATCTAGCCAGTTCCTGACATTGGCTCAGTGTGGGCACAGACTCTGACAGGGCTACGTCTCCTGCTCTGCAAGACAGTTCTGTTCCAGCCCCTTTCCCTCTCCCCTTCAGAGCTTGAGAGGGTAGAGCAGAGAAAAGGGCAAAGCAATTTAGAGCTGAGTCACAGAAGGCTGCTGGGAGGGAGGCTTAAATGAGGGAAGGAGAAGTCGGAAACTCAATCCTGCAACTTACTAATGTGGAGTGTGTCTGGCTATCTCTGTGTGTGAAGCAATAAAAAGTTCATTGCTGGTCAAGTCTTTGTCAGCTTCTGAATTCCAGCAACAGATAATGTTCTGAAGAAGTGTGCATGCACACGAAAGCTCATACCGATAACTAACTTAGTTGGTCTCTAAGGTGCTACTGGAAGGAATGTTTTTATTAAGTTTCTTGTAGGCAGAGAATATCAAAATTTATGCAGAATTCTTTAAAATTCATATCTTCCAACTTGGGGGACCATCCTGCCACATTCCATGATAAGACCTTGCATGTATTGTTGAGGACAGGTTGATTGTGCAGCTGGCCTGCTGAATTCCTTATTGGAGTTATAACTTCATAGTCAGACAAGGCTTGAACTTCATGTGTCCCCCCCCCAGGTTTGTGTGGCACTGGGTGCTGAAAACTCTATTGAACTGTTCATTACAAGAATCATTATATCAATCCAGTTCTACAATTTGATTTGATTCCCCAACTTTGTCCACAAACACAGACCCGCCTCCTATCAAAGGGTTAGAGAACTCCTTTTTAGTAGTTAGAATTTGGGTTGTTGATTTCAGGTCAGGGAGAGCTAATTCTTCCAGATTAAGAAATCTTCTTTGGAGCCATTCAACAGAGGTTATAGAATAACTTGAAGGGACAGCATAGTTATACTCTCTGATAGGAGGGTGTTCCTTATCAATTTGATTATCTTTGTTTATGGGGGGGGGGGTTCTCCACCTCTTCCCTTTGTTTACCTCTGTGTTGGTTAGACATTATTTCCATAATTTGATCCGTGATTGTATTAGCTTTCTCTGGAGGCCGAAAGTGAACAAGGGTGTATTGTAAGGAAGTCATTCTGCTAATGATTTCTTCCTGTGACTGGTAAGGGAGGGCTAAAAAAGAGTTTAAGTGTCTCTTTTCATCAAAGGCAAGGGAATCGTCAAACTCATATTTGGAATGGTGTTCTTCTTGGCTTTTAGCAGGTGCTGAAAAGAGTACAGTAATGTTAGTAGGCAGGGAGCCCCAAAGTGTAGGTGCTGCCATGCTAAAAGATTGATTTCCTTCAACGGCAGAACGAGTATTATGTGACACCTGTATCGGTGTCAGTTCTGCAGACTGAAGCAGTCAAATGGGCATATATGGGGTAAGGCCATCTCTCAAGTAAACTGGTTGCAAGCTGTTCAGTGTTTTATATACCAAATGGGCAACCAGTGCAGGTATGTGAGCATAGGTGTTATATGCTGACACGGTCTCATTCCTGTCAGCAACCATGATGCACCATTCTGCACTAACTGCAGCTTCTGTCTTTTTTTTTAATATATAGATATTTATTGAAATTTTCAAAAAATAGAGAAAGAAAAAAAACAATTAAAAACACATAAAATTTACATTCCTTACTATCAATAACAAATTTCCTTGACTTCCCCACACCTCCCCTTCTTGTATTCCAGTTCCAATTTTTAGCTCAGCAAGTTCTTGTCCCCAAATTTTACCTTATTATATTTAATTCATTTTAGTTAACCAATTTTAACTTATAAACCTCAGTCTTTATACATCAGTACTTATTCTTAAAAATCTTTTTCTAAGGTCGACCCCAATTCCCTTCCACGAATTCCCCATTTTTATATTAGTAGCAAAACAAAATAAAAGGAAACAGAGTATAATTGTACACCCTTTGGATTCCCAAAACCCCACCCCCCCTTTCCCAGTTTCAAACCCCAACAAATGTCCATCAGTCTATCTGCTGTCAGCCTGACGACCTCACGTCCGAGGCTCTTAATTCTCTCTCAATTCCTCTCTGCCGGTTTTTTTGATAGTCCTTTGTATTGGACACCAAATCTCGAAGAAGCTCTGTCCCAATAAGGTCCATGTTTCTTCCAGCCAGACCTCCATATTTAAAAGTGGAGCCAAAATCTTGTTTCTTGCTTCTCTTAAGTCCAAATGTCCCAAAAGCTCCAGTTTCCACTTTAGCCAGGTTTGTATTCCATAGGTCTTCAGATCTCCACATAAGGAGATCTCTCCATTCTCCATTCTTCAATTCAAACCAGATTTTCATCATCCTGATCTTATTTTCCTTTATATCCATCTTAACCGGCCTCTGGCTCTCCTTAATCATCTGTGGCATTATAGCTCCTCCTTCCTTTTCCTTCAAATCATCATCTCTTTCCTCAGATTCTCAAATTTCTCAGATTTCTTTTCTTGTTCAGCTGCAGAGATTTTTAGTTCAGCTGCAAAAACTTTTTGTTCAGCTGCAAAGACTTGAGTCAAGTCCCTTCCAGGCTCAGTAGTTTTATTTACTGTTTCATTCAATATTGTAACATTTGTAGCCAAAACATCACTTTGTTCTTGTAACTTTCCCAAGAGAAAAAAAGTCCTCTCCAGTTCAGCCAGTGTTTTTCCACTTACAGCCATTCTTGTAATGTCCTGAACCCCCTCTAGAGGGGTTCTGGTTTCTTAGTATCTTCCAGTTCCAACCCAAAAGTCAAATTAGCCTTTTCTTCTTTATTGTTAACAATTTATTACCAAATTGTAACAAATATAACCAGCAAAGACAACAGAAACAAAGTTCTCCTTTTTTCCCAACTTTGACAGCTAGTTTGACAGCTGTCAAAGTCTTCTATATCTCTTCAGCAGGCTCTCTCACCGATCGCTCCCGGGTCCTCGGGGAGGGGTGACAATTCCGCTCTCAATATTAGCTCTTATCCTCCAGCACAATCACTTATATTGCCAAAACGTGGAGTTAATTGCTTTTATCCACAAAAGAGAAAGGTGTTCTCTCAACCTTAGTTATAAAATCCTTGCTTTAAGATGTTTACAAGGCAGGTAGGCGGACTTCCTCTTTGCGCCTTACCCGGTCGTGCCTAATTCCCAAGAAAAATTTTCCCTTTTTAAGTCCAATTTCCGTATTACTCACGGGTTGTTACTTTTAGTCCAAATGTTCAGAGAAAGAAGTCAGCGCTCTCCGTCCATGGCATGCGGCTTCACTCAGTAGGGGAAGCAGTCGACTCTCAGCACCGCACCGCTCTCCGTCCCCCGTTCTGGAGCCTTTAAAAAGGCTCCTTTGCGGGTCGGGGGGGCGCAAATGGTGCCCGCCGAGTCACCAGGTCCACAGGCTTCAGCGCCTGTGGTTTCTGAGGGTCCCCGCGTCACCGCCGCGGCAGGACCCGACCCCCTACTAAGCAGATTCCCTCCAGAGCTCGGAGGGAATCCGCCATTAGGCGATGGCGCTAACCCAGAAGTCTCCTTAACTGCAGCTTCTGGATCAAGCGCAAGGAATGTCACACATAGAGTGCATTGTAGTAATGCAATCTTGAAGCAACCATCCTTTTGCAGGAAGCGTGTTCTAACAGGCCCATCTATCTACTCCAGTATGGAGGACTTGACCTGGCATGTGTAACCAGCAGATGGGCCTGTCCTTGCCGCTGCTTGTCCACCAGGTTTCTCTTACCCACAGCAACCCAGGTCATATGGGTGGGGAGGGGGGGTTGCAGTGATTTTTAGGAAGTCATTAGCGTACACCGGGCGTCCTATTGGGAAGACCCAGTTTACTGAGTGCATGTTCTGGAAGTTGGGCAATAGGGGCAGTACAGGATTTCTTTTGGTGTACCAACTTCCCCGCTGCACCAAGGATTCCCTGCCCAAGCTGCTTCAAGTCGTAGCAGATGTTCTCCTGGAGACACCTAGTTTGGTTATCCTAGGGCAGGCATGTCTATCTTCAAGTAGGCTGTGATCTACGATCCAATATAAAAAACTGGCAGTAATCTACCACCCTGGGATGGGTTCAGGGTGGGCGGGCAGGCGCTGGCTGCTTCCCCCAAAGGCGCAGGGCAAACTTTGATACCATCAACCAAGACATTCTTCTGGGCCGTCTAGAGGGGCTGGGAGCACTGTTATACAGTGGTTCTGCTCCTTCCTCCTGGCCCGTGTCCAGAAAGTGGTGTTGGGGGATGAGTGTTCAGAAACCTGGGCTCTCACTTGTGGGGTGCCTCAGGGCTCTGTCCTCTCCCCCATGTTTTTTAACATCTATATGACGCCTCCGGGAGAGATCATCAGGGGGTTTGGGCTATGTGTTCATCAGTATGCAAATGTTACCTAGCTCTACCTCTCTCAAATCAGAACCAGGGAAGGCAGTGAAGGTCCTGTGTGAGTGTCTGGAGGCAGTTGCAGGATGGGTGGCGGCTAACAGATTGAGGTTGAATCCTGACAAGACAGAAGTACGGTTTTGTGGGGACAGGGGGTGGGTGGGTGTGGAGGACTCCCTGGTCCTGAATGGGGCAACAGCCAGGGGCACTGTTCGGTGATTTATTAGTGGCTTTGCTGGCCCCGGGGGGTCCACATGCTTCCTCTGCGCCGACTCTGCTCTCCCGGGGCTCCTCCGATTTCAGCAGAGTGTAAACACAGCGTGGAAACAGGAACAGAAGCACAGTTGCCGTGTGTGCGTAATAAATCAGGCTTAACGCACGGTGTCTCCTTTATCTTACTTTAAGTCTTTATTCCCGTAGCAAAACAAACAGCTCATAACTTTCCTGGTGACAGAGCACACATCCTTGCTCCTCTCTTGCACCAGAGCAAAACACACACTGAGAGAGACACAGTAAAACACTCCCCTCAGTATTCTAAACCACGCCTCAGAATGTGAGACGTCACTCAGAACTTCTTAACCCTGTGAGTTCTGATTCTCTCCACAGGCACAGCCTGGGAGTCATTTTGGACTCACAGCTGTCCATGGAGGCGCAGGTCATTTCTGTGTCCAGGGCAGCTGCCTACCAGCTCCATCTGGTACGCAGGCTGAGACCCTACCTGCCCATGGACTGTCTTGCAAGAGTGATGCATGCTCTAGTTATCTCCTGCTTGGACTACTGCAATATGCTCTATGTGGGGCTACCTTTGATGGTGACCCGGAAACTACAACAAATCCAGAATGCAGCAGCTAGACTGGTGACTGGGAGTGGCCGCCGAGACCAAATAACACTGGTCCTGAAAGACCTACATTGGCTCCCAGAATGTTCCGGAGCACAATTCGAAGAGTTGTTGCTGACCTTTAAAGCCCTAAACGGCCTTGGTCCAGTATACCTGAAGGAGTGTCTCCACCCCCATCTTTCAGCTCCAAGGGCCTTCTGGCGGTTCCCTCCTTGCGAGAAGTGAGGTTACAGGGAACCAGGCAGAGGGCCTTCTCAGTGGTGGTGCCCACCCTGTGGAATGCCCTCCCATCAAATGTCAAGGAAATAAACAACTATCTGACTTTTAGAAGACATCTGAAGGCACCCCTGTTTAGGGAAGTTTTTAATGTTTGATGTTTTATCGTGTTTTCAATATTCTGTTGGGACCCGTCCCGAGTGGCTGGGGAAACCCAGCCAGATGGGCGGGGTATTAATAATAATAATAATAATAATAATAATAATAATAATAATAAATTGTTGTTGTTATAACCTCTTCTCAGAGTGTCCAGCCAGATGCCCCAGTGGGAAACCCACAAGCAGGACCCAAGCACAAGACCATCCATGTTCCTGTGGTTTCCAGCAACTGGCAATCAGAAGCATTATTGCTTCAGACTATGAAGGCACACATGTTGAAAACCTCTGATTTAGGGGACTAGCCTAGTCCCCCATGTCCACTGACCACATGCCACTGTGTGGGAGCAAGTTCCATAGTTTAACTGTGCACTGTGTCAAGGAGGATCTATTTCATCTGTCATCTGTTTAGGACAGCTTAATCCTACGTAGCAAAACTGAAAAGGAAGAAAAGAATAACCGGAAAAAGGAAATTAAAGCAGCTCACCACTTCATTAGGATGTACCATGAGCAGATAGATCCCAGGGTGTTTCCCAGCCACCTGGTAGGAGCAGTTGATTTCCTCCATTTTACAAAGAGCCTCCACACACAGCTCACCTAACAATTTAAAAAAGAGAACGCCAAATGTTAGGGCTGTTGGAACCACCATAATATGAAGGCAAATGATCCCTGCATAACATGAAAGTCATCCTCAAAGAATCATAGAACAGGAACAGTCACTATGCAGATGGTTTTATCCTATAAAGCGTCTTAAGGGAGATACCTGACTCGCCTTTTCATGAAGTTCAGAAAGGAGTGTGTTTAGCTTAGCTTTGTTTTGTTTGCAAAATGAATCACATGGTCAGGCATTTGGGGAAGGGGGCTTTCTTTGTTTTGATCCACTACCTTTTTATTATTAGTGTTTTGTCCCAAAAGCAGCAGCTCTGGTCTGTGTGAATACAAGTGATCACTGATGTCTTCTGTTAATCCTGGTGTCCTCTATTAATCCTGCCAATTAATTGTTTTTGAAAGATGCTTCCCCCCCGCCCTTCTCACACACAGAACTAAATGCATATTTTATGATGGCACATGTCGCCTACAATTGTTAGAACTGGTTGTGGGGTTTTTAAAAAGTCATCATTTTTTTCAACACTTCTTATACCCCTGTATTGCAGACCAACCTTGCTACCCCTTAGATTACAAATGGAGGAAGAGGAAGCAGAGACTGGCAGAATCGCTAGAACTGAGTTACTTTCCTCTAGACAAATGGTGAAACTCCAAATGGTGACCTGCTTAGGGAAGCTATTCCTGTCTGTTTAAATAGGCAGGACTTGGTTTGCCCAATACAGTGGTACCTCGGGTTACAGACGCTTCAGGTTACAGACGCTTCAGGTTACAGACTCCGCTAACCCAGAAATAGTACCCAGCTCTACTGATACCGAGCTCTACCTCTCTTTTAAATCAGAACCAGTGAAGGCGGTGAAGGTCCTGTGTGAGTGCCTGGAGGCGGTTGGAGGATGGATGGCGGCTAACAGATTGAGGTTGAATCCTGACAAGACAGAAGTACTGTTTGGAGGGGGCGGGCGGGTGTGGGGGACTCCCTGGTCCTGAATGGGGTAACTGTGCCCCTGAAGGACCAGGGGCGCAGCCTGGGAGTCATTTTGGACTCACAGCTGTCCATGAGGGCGCAGGTTAACTCTGTGTCCAGGGCGGCTGTCTACCAGCTCCACCTGGTACGCAGGCTGAGACCCTCCCTGCCCGCAGACTGTCTCGCGAGAGTGGTGCATACTCTAGTTATCTCCCGCTTGGACTACTGCAATGCGCTCTACGTGGGGCTACCTTTGAAGGTGATCCAGAAACTGCAATTAATCCAGAATGCAGCAGCTAGACTGGTGACTGGGAGTGGCCGCCGGGACCACATAACACCGGTCCTGAGAGATCTGCATTGGCTCCCAGTACGTTTCCGAGCACAATTCAAAGAGTTGTTGCTGACCTTTAAAGCCCTAAACGGCCTTGGTCCAGTATACCTGAAGGAGTGTCTCCACCCCCATCGTTCAGCCCGGACACTGAGGTCCAGCGCCGAGGGCTTTTTAACAAATATGTGACAAGAAAAGATGTAAGCCTAGTGGTTGGATGAACTTGTCTGACTATGAGGCATGTGTGTGTGTGTGTGTGTGTGTGTGTGAATGAATTGACATTAGCAGCTATATAGAAAGGGACATTGGAGGCAAAGCTCTGTTAGGAAGAGAAACAGAATTTGTTGCTCTCTTTCTTTCTTTGGCTGGGGTTCTACATTTACCATTCATCTGACAGGCAGAAATTCAGCATGTGTGGAGTCATTGAAATTAATGTGCGTTGCTAACTTAGATCTATAAATTTCATTGGGTCTTCCCTATGAGTATGACCAGCATTGGAAATGTAGCTAGATTTTATGCAATAGCCATAAGTCAAAGAAAGCAAAAGATTACACAGCTGCATAAAATGTTATAAACTGCTACAGTTCTTAGTTAAAACTCCTATTCTTTTAAACTTTTATGGTATTTTATTCCTCTAAACACACATTTTAAGTACATTCAATTAGTATATTGATTGTTAAACCCCATATTTATCATTTTTATTGCTTATGTAGAGAATTATGCAGACATTCTGGTTTAGTATGCTGGCTGTTTGCCGTAATAACATTGATTGATTGCTTTGAAGTCATTTCATTCTGCATCAGGTAAAGTAATTTTAGCCCCCCCCCCCAGTCCCATATTTTGCCCAACCAAAGGTGACAACCCTAGATGAGCAGCAGAATATATATTCTATAAATAAAAATAATACTCCTTTTGTAATAGGTTTTTTTTGGGGGGGATAGTAAAACAAAAAAAAAAATCCCAGTCAACATATCACCTCCAGCTGTATTCTGAGAAGACTTTCCATAGCTGCTGTGATGGGATGGTGAGCTGCTTGTGCGTAAAAACCTAGTCCCTCAGAGTTTGGCTAAGTCCACAAACCTCTGTCTGTGACGGAGCTCCTTAAGCATGGCTCCATCAGTCGCTCGTAGAATCGGACAGTGGGCGTTTACGGAACTTCTTCCAGCATAAAAGCTCCTTAACGGAAACGCGTCTTCTGGACTCTCGGCGTGACAGTTTCCGGCGAGGAGTAGGTGTCCCTATGGGAGGTCCTGAAACCTCCCCACTATTTTCGCTGGAAGTGTCTCTGAGCCCTCCCTCCGACTCACTTTCCCTTGGAACTCCACCTCTCCCCCTGCTGGTTCCCTCCTCAGCTGAATATTCTCTCTCAGCCTCTGTGAGCCCTTTCACCTCCTGCTCCTCCGATGGCAGTTCCCTGACATCCACCTCCCCTCCAGGGCCCCCTTCACCCCCTTCACCCCCTCCTCTGCGGGAGGCGAGGGAGCAAAACCCCTGAAAGAACCTCCCTCATCTTCCGAAGTTTCGAACACTTCCCTCCACCGGTTGCTGTTTCCGGTTTCCAAGTACTCCTCCTCATCGGAGTCTGTTCCTTCTTCCAACTCCGATTCCCTGAATCCTTCCAGTTCCTCCTCATCGTCGGTGGTGCCAAAGTACTCCCTCTGGAACCTCGCTACTGGCTGAGGTTTCCTGGGGAACCTTTGGTGGAACGTTTCGATCAAGATCTCGTCACTGACCTCCTCTGCCGTCACCCAGGTGTTTTCCGACTCCGGTTCCCCTTCCCACGCGACCAAATACTCCACCTGATTACCCTTCCACCTGGAGTCGATGATCTCCGCCACATGGTTGCTGCTTTCCCTTTCTTCTAAGACTGGCCCCCATGTGGATACCCCTTCACCTTCCCCCCTATATGGTGACAGTAATGACCTGTGGAATACTGGGTGCAGTTTCATGTGGTTCGGTAACCGGAGTCTGAAAACCACTGGGTTGACCTGTTGGATGACCTCAAATGGTCCCAATCTTTTGGGTCTCAATTTCTTGCAACCCCCCTTGAACGGCAACCCTTGGGTTGACAGCCAGACCTGACTCCCCACCCTAATGGTTTCACCTTCCCTTCTGCTCTTGTCTGCCTGCCTCTTATATTCTTCTTTGGCCCTTTCTAAGTTGAGTTGGAGTTGACGATGGATCGCTTCCATTTCTTCTACAAAATGTTCGGCGGCCGGGACACTCCATCTCTCCCCTCCTCCCCCTGGAAACGCCCTGGGGTGGCACCCATAATTAGCCAAAAAGGGGCTCATCCCGGTGGACACATTCTCCGCATTATTGTAGGCAAATTCTGCTGGCGCCAACTTTTCGACCCAATCGTTCTCTCTGTCATTAACATAACACCTCAGGTATTGTTGGAGGATACCGTTTGCTCTCTCCGCCTGCCCATTGGTCTCAGGGTGCCTGGCAGTCGAAAAGTTGACCTCTACGTGCAACAAGCTCATAAGTTTCCTCCAGAACCTGGACGTGAACTGTTTCCCTCTGTCGGAGACCACCCTCAAGGGGGCGCCATGCAGCCTAAAAATATGTTCTACAAACAATTTCGCTGTCTCTTCCGCCGTGACTGCATGTGAGCAAGCTACAAAGTGACCCATCTTAGTTAACAGGTCTACTACGACTAGTATGGCGGTTTTCCCCTGGGATTTGGGCAGATCAGTCATAAAATCTATCGATACCGCCTCCCACGGTCGTTCTGGTGTGGGTAACGGTTCTAATAACCCCGCTGGCGCCCGCCTTTCTCCTTTGGCTCTCTGGCATTGCTCACACCCTCTTACATACTCCCGTACATCCTCCCTCACCTTGGGCCACCAAAACTCCCTGGTCACCAACCACATGGTCTTGTGTTGCCCAAAATGCCCCGCTGTGGGGTTGTCGTGCAGCTGTTTGAGTACTCTCCCCCTCAATTCCCCTTCGGGTATATATAGTGCCCCTTTGTAATACAATGCCCCGTTTCTTTCTTCAAAACCTCCGGGGTCTTCTCCCTCTCTCCTTAAACCTCTGAGCTTATTCTGGGCGTATTCATCATTTACCGTTCCCTCTACCAGTTCCCTTTGCCCCACCCAGGCCGCCCCACACACCCAGCGGTCCTCTGGGATGATATGTCTCTCTTCAGGCGCTCCCTCCCCCTCCAAATATTCAGGTTTGCGTGAGAGAGCGTCCGCTCTGATGTTTTCTGGACCTGGCACATAGCAAATTTCAAAATGGAATTTGGAGAACTCCTGGGCCCACCTCACTTGTCGTTGGTTGAGCACTCGTGCCGTTCTCCAATACTCCAAATTCTTGTGGTCCGTACACACTTGCACCTTATGCTGTGCGCCAATTAGTAAATGTCTCCATCTCCGGAACGCTTCGTGAATGGCGAGTAGTTCTCGGTCATATACGGTGTAGTTCCTCTCGGATTTGTTCAGCTTACGCGAAAAGAAGGCACACGGTCTCCACTCCGACTTATTCTTCCCCGGCTGAAGCAGCACCGCCCCCACCGCCCGGTCTGAGGCATCAGTTTCCACTCTCATTGGTTTTTGTAAATCCACATGCAGGAGCTGTTCTTCTGAAGCGAATGCCCTTTTCAATTCCTCAAATGCTTGCTCCGCCTCCGCCGTCCAAACGAATTTCTTCTTGCTGCTGAGACAGTCCGTGATGGGAGCCGTTAAGTGGGCAAAGTTCTTGATGAACTTACGGTAAAAGTTCCCAAACCCTAAGAACCTTTGCACATCCTTTTTCGTTTTCGGTGTCTTCCATTCCAGCACCGCCTGGACCTTGCCTGGATCCATGGCTAATCCCTTGTCTGATAAGCGGTACCCCAGGAATTCCACCTCCTTGGTGTGAAACTGACACTTCTCCAATTTCACCCACAGCTGGTTTGCTTGCAGTTGGCTCAGCACTTCCCTGACATCCTTTACATGCTGCTCCTCATTCTCTGAATATATCAACACGTCATCGAGGAAGGCCACGCAATTCTTGTAGAGCAGAGGTCCCAGGACGTGGTTCATGAACGATTGAAAACATGCTGAGCCTCCTTGTAATCCGAATGGCATAACGAGATATTCAAAAGCCCCCAAAGGGGTGAACATGGTGGTTTTCCATTCATCCCCCTTCCTTATCCGTATCAGGTTGTATGCCCCCCTCAGGTCCAGTTTAGTGAATATCTTTCCCTTCCTCACCCTGGTCAAAATGTCATCAATTCTGGGCATGGGGAAAGCCACTGGTTCTGACACTGCATTTAGGGCTCTAAAGTCCACTACAAGTCTCGGTTTATCCGTGTTTTTCTTGTCCACAAAAAACACTGGGCTGCCCCCCACCGCTCTGGACTCTCTGATGAAACCTCTCTTCAGGTTTTTATCAATAAACTCCCTTAACTCCTGCATTTCCCTGTCTGACATGGCGTACAGCTTGCCC
This sequence comes from Podarcis raffonei, assembly GCF_027172205.1. Lineage (NCBI taxonomy): Eukaryota > Metazoa > Chordata > Lepidosauria > Squamata > Lacertidae > Podarcis > Podarcis raffonei. Next base: position 30,567,960 of record NC_070620.1, read on the forward strand.
ACTGGGAGCTGGGCTCCAGGGACCAGGTTAATTTGGCAGTCAAAGGCTCTATGCGGTGGTAGTTTATCTGCTTCCCTTTCGCTGAAGACCTTGCTCAGGTCAGCGTATTGTTTGGGCACCTTCCCTTTGTCCGCCACTTCCGTCCCTGCTAGAAAGGCTTTTGCCCCTTCCGGCACCTTTCCCTCTCTGCAGTGTTCCAGGCAATGTGCTGACCCAAAGGAGACCACTCTCTGATGCCAGCCCACTAGCGGATCATGCAACGCTAGCCAGCTCATTCCCAAAATAACGGGAGCCCCTCCCAGGGTGGCCACATTGAACGCTATCCTTTCGGTGTGCCTGGCCACCCTCATAACCATTGGGACGGTCTGTAGGCTAACTTCTCCTCCCAACAGCTCCCTCCCATCGATCGTGGTCACCTGCAGGGGGTTGCTTAAAGGGAGTATCTGTATCTGGTGTTCAGCTGCAAACTCCTTACTCATAAAATTACAGGAGCTGCCTGAGTCCAACAGCGCCTTTGTCTTTAGTGGGTATCCGTTTGCCAGCTCTAGCAACACCTCTATTACTAGGGCTGGTCTTGGAGGCTCCGGAGTGGGCACTTTTACTGCTCCTTGGCCTGGCTGCTGTGCCCTGACGGTGGCAGCCAGGCGTTGGCTTTTACTGGCTCCTGGACTCCCTCCTCCTTCCCCCCAACAGCTCCCGCCATCCCTTGCCATTCCTTTCTTTGCGGGCAGACTCTGGCAAAGTGACCTGGCTGCTGGCAGAGATAACATTTCTTGGTGCTCTTCCCCTCCTTCTTCCTCCCTTCACTGGGATTTGAAACTGCGCGCGCGCGCGCTGTTCCAATTTCCATCGGCTCTCCTGGCGGGAAATTTGGCTCCGGAATCTCTGGAATGCGGAAATCCCTCCAACGCTCTCCTTTCCCTTCCCGCTTCTCCAAGGCTCTTGCCTCCTGGCGCGCTCCAATGGTCAGCGCTGATTTGGTCAGCTGGTCCATAGACTCCGCCCTGGGCGCCCGGGAAAGTTCGTCTTTCACCGCCGAAGAAAGCCCCTCTTCAAAAAGCATTTGAATGGGTTCCGCCGATAGATCCCACCCCAATTTATGTATCAGCATTGTAAACTCAGTCCAGTACTCCCGAACCGATCGGCTCCCCTGTTTACAAGCCATCAATTGTCTGCGCACCAGTCCCTGTTCAATCTCGCTGGAAAACATCAAATCCATGGCGCGGAAAAACTTCCTCGTGTCCTTCAGCATTTCACTATTCCCTGCCATCAGGGGTCTAGCCCAGTCTCTCGCCCCCCCTTCGAGATGGCCCACCACAAACGCCACTCGCGATGCCTCGTCGGGAAAGTCGTCAAACTGCAGCTCGAGAGCATACTGCATCTCTGTCCTAAAGGCTTGATAGTTCCTGGGGTCCCCCCCAAACTTCTGCACCAATCCTGGCATCTTTCTTGCTAGTGTAGCGCCTTTTGCCTTTTCTGCATCCTGCGCCCTCCTTTCCTCTAGCCTCGCCGTTTGCAGCGCTAGCTGGACTTCAAACACCCTGTACCTTTCTTCCAGGCTTGGACCCTCTCCAGCTCCTCCTGCTCCCCCGGCTCCGGCTGGGTTGCTCATGATGCCTCTCTGCACAAGCTGCTTTCAGGGACTGTCCGATTGCTGTGATGGGATGGTGAGCTGCTTGTGCGTAAAAACCTAGTCCCTCAGAGTTTGGCTAAGTCCACAAACCTCTGTCTGTGACGGAGCTCCTTAAGCATGGCTCCATCAGTCGCTCGTAGAATCGGACAGTGGGCGTTTACGGAACTTCTTCCAGCATAAAAGCTCCTTAACGGAAACGCGTCTTCTGGACTCTCGGCGTGACAGTTTCCGGCGAGGAGTAGGTGTCCCTATGGGAGGTCCTGAAACCTCCCCACTATTTTCGCTGGAAGTGTCTCTGAGCCCTCCCTCCGACTCACTTTCCCTTGGAACTCCACCTCTCCCCCTGCTGGTTCCCTCCTCAGCTGAATACTCTCTCTCAGCCTCTGTGAGCCGTTTCACCTCCTGCTCCTCCGATGGCAGTTCCCTGACAGCTGCTTTTATTGAACTACTAATGCAGGGGGAGAACTGGATCATGTTCAGGTGCCACCAGATACTCACTGAGACGTTCATGAAGTAACAGGTAGGGGTACTTCAGCATTTCCAACAATGGCACTCTGAGGTTCTCCTCAAAGTTGGAATCCGTATAATGGCACAGTTGCGTTTCCCCATCTTTGTCTACAATGAAGAGGTCACTGTCATCTTCCTCCTGCATTGATTTCTCAAAGTGGGTAATAAGGCGAGTGATTTCAAGCTTGCACAGGATCTGCAATTGGGGGGGGGGACTGTATAAAATTCTAGAACAGAGAGAGCAACTGACTCTGCTGTCCTAAGAAGACACCAGCTGAAAACAACAGAATCTGTAGATTATTATTTGTTAAATTTATATCCCCCTCTTCCTCCCAAAAGGAACGCAGGGCACCAAACACACAAGTGATAAAATAATTAAAAGATCTAAAAGCTATTCCAATAGAGATGCAGACTGAGGAAGATCTCTGTTTAAAAGCCTTAAATGGTCAAGTGGCAACAACCAGAGAGAACACGTCAGTTTTAAGAAGGAATAAATCAGAATAATTTATTATATATATATATATAAAGACACCACAACAGATAAAAAATGACTGCATTCAACCTTCTTGGCTATAGAAGTATAACTCACAAGGAATTATATAGGATAAAAGAAAGCAAAAGTACATTATGCATAATTAGGTTGTATCCAGGCGTCTTTTAATTTTGTGGCTGCTGTCACCATCTGCAGTGATGGAGCCCAAGAAAGTAAAATCTCTCACTGCCTCCATTTCTTCCCCTTCTATTTGCCAGGAGGTGATGGGACCAGTGGCCATGATCTTCGTTTTTTGATGTTCAGTTTCAGACCATATTTTGCGCTCTCCTCTTTTACCCTCAATAAAAGGTTCTTTAATTCCTCCTCACTTTCTGCCATCAAGGTTGTGTCATCTGCATATCTGAGGTTGTTGATATTTCTTCCGGCAATCTCATCCAGCCCAGCCTTTGGCATTATGAATTCTGCATATAAGTTAAATAAGCAGGGAGACAATATACAGCCTTGTCGTACTCCTTTCCCAATTTTGAACCAATCAGTTGTTCCATATCCAGTTCTAACTGTAGCTTCTTGTCCCACATAGAGATTTCTCAGGAGACAGATGAGGCACTCCCAGTTCTTTAAGAACTTGCCATAGGCTGTCTGGCTCAAGGTCAGCAACCACACTACCTGGGGTGTACGATACATCCATATCTTTCTGGTATAATTCCTCTGTGTATTCTTGCCACCTCTTCTTGATGTCTTCTGCTTCTGTTAGGTCCTTTCCATTTTTGTCTTTTATTATGGTAATCTTTGTACGAAATGTTCCTTTCATATCTCCAATTTTCTTGAACAGATCTCTGGTTTTTCCCATTCTATTGCTTTCCTCTATTTCTTTGCATTGCTCGTTTAAGAAGGCGTTATTGTCTCTCCTTGCTATTTTTTGGAAATCTGCATTCAATTTCCTGTATCTTTCACTATCTCCCTCGCATTTTGCTTGCCTTCTCTCCCCCGCTATTTGTAAGGCCTTGTTGGACAGCCACTTTGCTTTCTTGCATTTCCTTTTCATTGGGATGGTTTTCGTTGCTGCCTCCTGTATAATGTTACGAGCCTCCATCCATAGTTCTTCAGGCACTCTGTCCACCAAATCTAAATCCTTAAACCTGTTCCTCACTTCCACTGTGTATTCATAAGGGATTTGATTTAGATTGCATCTTACCGGCCCAGTGGTTTTTCCTACTTTCTTCAGTTTAAGCTTGAATTTTGCTATAAGAAGCTGATGATCTGAGCCACAGTCAGCTCCAGGTCTTGTTTTTGCTGACTGTATAGAGCTTCTCCATCTTTGGCTGCAGAGAATATAATCAATCTGATTTCGATGCTGCCCATCTGGTGATGTCCATGTGTAGAGTCATCTCTTGTGTTGTTGGAAAAGCGTGTTTGTGATGACCAGCTTGTTCTCTTGACAGAACTCTATTAGCCTTTGCCCTGCTTCGTTTTGATCTCCAAGGCCAAACTTGCCAGTTGTTCCTTTTATCTCTTGCCACCCTACTTTAGCATTCCAATCCCCTATAATGAGAAGAACATCCTTCTTTGGTGTCACTTCTATAGGGTGTTGTAAGTCTTCATAGAATTGGTCAATTTCAGTTTCTTCAGCACCAGTAGTTGGTGCATAAACTTGGATTACTGTGATGTTAAAAGGTCTGCCTTGGATTCGTATCAAGATCATTCTATCATTTTTGAGATTGCATCCCAGTACAGCTTTCGCCACTCTTTTGTTGACTATGGCCCAGGAAGACTCCCCTGTGGTGAGTGCCTGAGGGCCCTGCTCTTGCCACTTACCATCTGGCCTGGGGCGGGGCCTGAAGCCTCACAAGGACTGCTTGCTGCTTGCTGCCTGCTGCCCAGGAAGACTCCCCTGAGTGAGTGCTGCTTGAGGGCCCTGCTCTTGCCACTACCATCTGGCCTGGAGCAGGGCCTGAAGCCTCACAAGGACTGCTTGCTGCTTGCTGCCTGCTGCCCAGGAAGACGCCCCTGTGTGAGTGCCTGAGGACCCTGCTCCTTCTTGCCACTTACCACCTGGCCCAGGGAGGGCCTGACAGGCCTCGCAAGGACTGCTCCTGCCACTTACTATCTGGCCCAGGGTGGGGCCTCACAAGGATGGTTGTTGCCACTGATGCTGCTACTCCCCAGGAGGACCCGGAGGGCTGCAGAGTTCTTTTTAACATGGTTTTTTTTTTGTTTAAATATTTTCCTTTCCCTTTCGATTTTTTATATATGGGGGTGGGATGGATGTGTGGGTGGGCTTGGGAATTTGTTAGATTTTGATGAATTTGTAATTTTTGCAGTTTTTATTTGTATTGTTTTATTGTTTTCTGGGTTGTTTTTGTTTTTTGTTTTTATTGTTTTAAGGTTTTATTGTTTTAGGCTGCGAAAGAATAACATTAATTGCTATCAATGGAGGCTACTATGAGGCCTGGGATTGCTACCGTCGAGGGGCGAGGGAGGTATGGCGGTGGGGGCAGATGTTATAGGCGAAGGGGATCGAGATATGGATACACTCGTACCCCTTCCAATCTGCGCCCCATCCCGAGGGACGAGGGTAGGGTGAGCAAGGATTACTCACCTCCGTCACTGGTGGTGTGCAATGCCAGGTCTATAGGCAATAAAACCGCCACCCTGCGAGATTTCTTTATCTCGCAGGGGGTCGACCTGGCTTGTGTGACGGAGACATGGGTGCGCGAAGGGGCAACAGTTACCTTACGAGAGATGGCACCCCCGGGTTTCTCCGTCTTCCACCAGTCGCGGACTGCGGGCCGGGGGGGGAGGGGTGGCATTATTAATCCTGGGAAATTGTCCTTTCAGGGCTCTACCATCGCCATCGATCCCCAGCATTGAATGTGTTGGCCTAGTGTGGGGCTCCGAGGAGAGCTTGGCTGTCTGGCTGGTGTACCGGCCACCTAGCGCACCAGCAGCCACCCTGTCAGGCCTATTGGAGGCGGTGGCCGGCTGGGCCTTGGAGTTCCCTAACCTATTGGTATTGGTGGACTTTAACATCCATGCTGATGCCACTCCCTCCTCACAGGCTCTGGACCTGGTGTCTTCCATGGCGACACTAGGGCTCTCCCATTTTGTTTCGGGCCCCACACATCAAGCAGGCCACACGCTGGATTTGATCTTAGGGAACTTAGGGAAGTGCTGGGTGAGATCCCATGGAGAGTAATACTAAAAGGAAAGGGAGTTCATGATGGCTGGGAGTTTGTTAAGAGGGAGATAGTAAAAGCACAACTTCAGGCAATACCAATGAGACGGAAACATGGAAGGTGCCTAAAGAAGCCAGGGTGGCTATCTAAAGAACTTTTAACTGAGTTAAGATTAAAAAAGGATGTGTACAAAAAATGGAAAAGGGGGGAAACCACCAAAGAGGAATTCAAACAAATAGCCAGCACGTGTAGACACAAAGTCAGAAAAGCTAAAGCACAGAATGAACTCAGGCTTGCTAGAGAGGTTAAAAGCAACAAAAAAGGCTTTTATGGGTATGTTCGTAGCAAAAGGAAGAACAAAGAAACAGTGGGGTCACTCAGAGGAGAAGATGGTGAAATGCAAACAGGGGACACAGAAAGGGCTGAACTCCTCAATGCCTTCTTTGCCTCAGTCTTCTCCGATAAGGAAAACAATGCCCGACCTGAAGAATTTGGAGCAAATGATTCAGCAGAGGAAACACAGCCCAGAATAACTAAGGAGATAGTACAAGAATACTTGGCTAGTTTAGATGTATTCAAGTCTCCAGGGCCAGATGAACTGCATCCAAGAGTATTAAAAGAACTGGCAGATGTGATCTCAGAACCACTGGCAGTCATCTTTGAGAATTCCTGGAGAACAGGCGAAGTCCCGGCAGACTGGAGGAGGGCAAATGTGTTAGGATATTTCCGTTCCACCTTAAAAGGGAGCAGGCTTTGTGAGTCACAGAGTCTGCGTATTTCCTGTTCACAGGATGTTTATGTTTTTCATTTGCTTTCGTTTCCTTCTTCGGTGCCTGAACATACCGATGCAGGCGGTCATGGTTTCTTTGTTCTGACCAACGCTGAATAAACTGTAAATATGCTCTCCTGCTGTGCATCTTTTGCTGTGTGAATTCTGCTGATAGAGTGTGCACCAGCCTAAGAATGTGGCAATCTATTCTTGAGGCTTCGTGTCGCTGATTGCTGATACTGTGTGTCTACGGGAGATCGATGGATCGTCCGGCAGCCGGCTTGAGGGCTATGATGGATTTTGTCTCCCTGGCAGTATCCCAACAACAGGTTTCGGGCCCAGATTCACGGCACTTACAGGAGAGTAAGACTGCGACAGACTGCTGAAAGGTATGTGTTGGAAAAGCGAAAGCAGAGGCTTTTCTGGATGCCGTGGAAGGGCTTTTGATGTCCGGCAAGACTAATAGATCTGGGAGCGGCGCCAGTGCATTCGTGATTAATGGGCTGCCGAGATAAGACGTCTTTGAAGGCATAAAGGCTCACGGCTAAAGCAAGAAGCTGGAATGGAGTTTTCCCAAGCTTCTGAGGCCACTGAGTGCCCAAAGATGAATCGGCACAATTATCAGACCTGGGCAAAATGGTGTGAGAGTTTGCTGCATCAGTTTGGAGTGTGGCATACTGTGTCTGAAGCCCCTCCAGTTCCTCTGACAGAGAAATGGGAGGCCCAGAATTCGAGGGCCATAGACGTAATAGTCTTGTCCGTCTTTCTGGAGGAGATAAAGACGCTAGCTGGAAACACGACGGCACGTGACATGTGGAATGCTTTGAAAGCTGCCCATCTGCCAATCATCCCAGCCCAGAGTTTGACTGCATCGGAGGTCCTGGCTGTTTCCCAGAATGCGAGTGAATGCAGGGTTGCTGAGGGCACCGGTTGCAAGCTGCAGGGGGAGCAGACTGTCACGTCATCCCAGGCAGCATTCCAGCCTCCAGGGGGAGCCAAGGAGTCGGCAGCTGTTAGCTCTGTTTCTCGTGAGAACCAAGGTCATCGCCTTAGCAGAGGCCGGAAGGCCAGAGGTAAACAGAGCAAGATGCCTGCAGATGGCCAGAAGCAGAGGGAGGGTGAAGAGCCCACGCCAGTGGAAAACAAGGCTTTGTTTGCTGGCACAGCTTCACCAAAGGCTAAAGGCAAGCTGCAAAAGCCCACGCCGGTGGGAAACAAGGTTTTGCTTGCTGGAAAACCTGCTCCAAAGGCCAAGGCCAGGTCTGTTGTTGACTCTGGTGCCAGTCGCCATCTTTCAAAAGACCGCCACCTGTTTATCTCCTTCACACCTCAAGATGGTGAGATCCACCTGGCTGATGGAAGGACTTTGCAAGTTGCAGGAGTTGGGACTGTGAAACTTGCAAGTCTGCAAACTACCATCAGAGATGTACTTTTTGTTCCAGGAGCTGCGGGCAATTTGCTTAGTGTCCCACAGCTTACTGGGCGTGGTTTTGAGATTTCCTTCAAGAGGACCGTCTGTGTCATGAGGAAAGGCAAAGAGGACATTTTGCATGCAAAGTTTATGGATGGCTTATTCTGTATAACTTATGATGACAATGCTGTTGCTGTGTCTAATGCTGATTCTTGTTGTGTTGCACAAACTAACAAGGTTCTTCATGCAGGATGTATTCACGATGCACATCGAAGATTTTGTCACGTCTTGGCAAGCGCTGGCCAAGATGCCTGGGTTGGTTGAAGGTTTGAACATCAAACCCCGTAAATTTCACATGAAATGTGTATCTTGTGCAGAGAACAAGGTGAAGGTTGCTCCAAAAGGCAAGGAGTCTAGCAGGCAGGCTTCCAAACCCTACCAGCTAGTGCACGCAGACCTGGTTGGTCCTCTTGCGCCCTCTTTGGGAGGAGCAAGGTACTTCATGGTTCTAATTGATTCTTTTTCCAGGTACATTCATGTGTTTATGCTCGAGCAGAAATCGCAAGCGTTTCCTAGGTTCAAGGCATTCTGTGCTTGGTTGGAGAATGTTCACGGTAAACGTATCGGCTGTCTGTTTACTGATCGGGGCGGGGAGTTCACTTCTCAGCAGTTTGAAGCTTTCCTGACTGAGAAGGGAATCCAGCATGACTTGTCAACGCCTAGATCGCCATGGATGAATGGGCTTGCGGAGAGAGCAAATCAAACGTTGCTGCAAGGAATGAAAACCTTGTTGCATGATGCCAACCTCCCTGAGAAGTTCTGGGGGGAGGCTCTCTCGAATTTTGTTTATTCTTTTAACAGGAGACTGTCATCACCTATTGGTTGCACTCCCTACGAGAAGATGTTTGGTAAGAAACCTAATGTCAAGCACATGAGAATCTTTGGTTCTGACATGTGGGTACACACCCCACAGAGCAACAAGCTTGGGAAGCGTGGGGCACATGGTTTGTTCATGGGGTACGAAAAAGGTGCATACAGGGTGTGGATGACTAACTCTAAATCCATAAAGTTCACAAGGAGTGTTGAGTACAATCCTAAGTGGGGGGGAAATGTGGGAATTTTCCAGAGTTACCCAGAGGAGGATGAAGGTGATGTGAAGAAAGCAGATCATGCTGAGAAAGCTGAGGAAACTGAGGAGGATGATGATGATGATGATGATCAGAGTTCGGATTCCAGTTCAGTGGGTGGCGCTGCTGCTGGTGTCAGTGACAGTGATGACACAGCAGACTACAAGAGCGCAAAGGCCTCAGTCAGACCATCTGATGCGTCTGACAATGAACTGGAAGAACCACTGTTCACCATTGGTCACTTTTCTCCTAAGAAGGAGGAGATGAGTCCAGAAGACTTGCATCTGGTTCGCAGGTCTGAAAGGGCGACCAAAGGCAGACCTCCAAAGAGATTTGCTGATGAGTTTGCTAAGACGGCAACTGCTGTTCTTAGTAGCTCAGAGAAGGTGTGGGAACCTTCAAACTTCAAAGAGGTTCAGGAGTTAACCTCTAAAGATGCTGAGCCTTGGCTTAATGCCATGAAGGCTGAAGTTGATTCCTTGAACAGGAACCAAACTTGGGAGCTGGTACCGGTAGTCCCAGGAATGAGACTGGTTGGCAGCAAATGGGTCTTCAAGGCCAAGACAGACCAGAATGGCAAGGTTGTCAGACACAAAGCCAGATTGGTTGCCAGAGGTTTTTCACAGGTACCAGGACAGGATTACCACGAGACCTTCTCGCCCACCATCAAATATGAGAGCATTCAGCTGATGCTCAAGATCGCTGCGGAGGAGAAACTGCATGTTTCCCATCATGACATTAATACAGCTTTTTTGTACGGGATTTTGGGGGAGGAGCTGTACATGCTTCCACCTGATGGGATGCAGATACAGAAGGGAATGGTCTGTAAACTGCGGAAATCCTTATATGGTCTCAAGCAGTGCCAGGTGTTGGAACACAAAACTCACTGAGACGTTGCTTTCTCTAGGTTTTCACCAGGGCAAAGCTGATCCGTGTGTGTTTGTCAAGGAGGAGGGGCAAAACAAACTGTATTGTTTATGTTTTGTTGATGATCTTCTGATGTTTTGGAAGAATCAGGCTTTTTACCAAATCACCCTAGCTCAACTGAAGGAGCACTTTGACATGAAGGATCTTGGTGAGGTATCCAACTATCTTTCTCTGCAGGTGGAGAGGGACCAAGCAGGTAATTTTCTGGTACACCAAACACAGAAAATTGCTGATGTATTAACCAGGTTAAATTTGGTTGATGCAAACCCAGCAGACACACCGATGGTGACAGGTTACCAGGTAGATAGTACTGCTGAAGCGTTTTCTGACACTACGCTGTACAGATGCATTCTAGGCAAGTTGAATTTCATTGCTAGATGCTCAAGACCTGATATAGCTGTAAGCACTAACCTGCTTAGCAGACATGCTAACAATCCTACTGTTCAGGATTGGAAAGCTCTGAAGCGCATAGCCCGGTATTTGAAAGGGACTTTGCACTACAGGCTGAGGTTCCCCAGTCAGAAGACTGGAGGTCTTGAAATCTTTGCAGATGCGAGTTTTGGAAGTGACACCACGGATGGTACAAGCACTTCTGGAGTATGCTACATGTACAACCACTGCCTGTTTGACTGGTTGTGCAGGAAGCAGACGACAGTTAGCCTAAGTTCCTGTGAAGCAGAACTCAATGCTCTGTCATTTTCACTCATGGATTGTGAATGGTTGATGCAACTGTTTAAGGACATTGGGGTTTCTGTGAAATGTCCTATACAAGTGTATCAAGACAATAGATCTTGTTTGGCTTTGCTGAACTTGGAGAGTTGCAAGCAAAGAACCAAGTACTTGCAGATTAAGCTACATCGTGCAAGAGAGTGTATTCAGAAAGGACTCATTCAGGTGTCCTACATGCCAGGAAATGAAATTCCTGCTGATCTGTTGTCTAAGGTTGTTAACAGAGAACAACTTAAGGTTTACGTACAAAGGTTGCAATTGGGTTGAACCACAGGTACTACAGGTTACACGGAAAGGGGGAGGATGTTAGGATATTTCCGTTCCACCTTAAAAGGGAGCAGGCTTTGTGAGTCACAGAGTCTGCGTATTTCCTGTTCACAGGATGTTTATGTTTTTCGTTTGCTTTCGTTTCCTTCTTCAGTGCCTGAACATACCGATGCAGGCGGTCATGGTTTCTTTGTTCTGACCAACACTGAATAAACTGTAAATATGCTCTCCTGCTGTGCATCTTTTGCTGTGTGAATTCTGCTGATAGAGTGTGCACCAGCCTAAGAATGTGGGAATCTATTCTTGAGGCTTCGTGTCGCTGATTGCTGTTACTGCGTGTCTACGGGAGATTGATGGATCGTCCGGCAGCCGGCTTGAGGGCTATGATGGATTTTGTCTCCCTGGCAGTAGCCCAACAAAATGTTGTCCCTATTTTCAAAAAGGGGAAAAGAGAGGACCCAAATAATTACCGCCCAGTCAGTTTGACATCAATACCAGGGAAGATTCTGGAGCAGATCATTAAGCAAACAGTCTGTGAGCACCTAGAAAGGAATGCTGTGATCACCAATAGTCAGCATGGATTTCTGAAAAATAAGTCATGTCAGACTAATCTGATCTCGTTTTTTGACAGAATTACAAGCCTGGTAGATGAAGGGAACACAGTGGATGTAGCCTACCTTGATTTCAGCAAGGCATTTGACAAGGTGCCCCATGATATTCTTGTAAAGAAGCTGGTAAAATGCGGTCTTGACTATGCTACCACTCAGTGGATTTGTAACTGGCTGACTGACCGAACCCAAAGGGTGCTCATCAATGGTTCCTCTTCATCCTGGAGAAGAGTGACTAGTGGGGTGCCACAGGGTTCTGTCTTGGGCCCGGTCTTATTCAACATCTTTATCAACAACTTGGATGATGGACTCAAGGGCATCCTGATCAAATTTGCAGATGACACCAAACTGGGAGGGGTGGCTAACACCCCAAAGGACAGGATCACACTTCAAAACGACCTTGACAGATTAGAGAACTGGGCCAAAACAAACAAGATGAATTTTAACAGGGAGAAATGTAAAGTATTGCACTTGGGCAAAAAAAATGAGAGGCACAAATACAAGATGGGTGACACCTGGCTTGAGAGCACTACATGTGAAAAGGATCTAGGAGTCTTGGTCGACCACAAACTTGACATGAGCCAACAGTGTGACGCGGCAGCTAAAAAAGCCAATGCAATTCTGGGCTGCATCAATAGGAGTATAGCATCTAGATCAAGGGAAGTAATAGTGCCACTGTATTCTGCTCTGGTCAGACCTCACCTGGAGTACTGTGTCCAGTTCTGGGCACCACAGTTCAAGAAGGACACTGACAAACTGGAACGTGTCCAGAGGAGGGCAACCAAAATGGTCAAAGGCCTGGAAACGATGCCTTATGAGGAACGGCTAAGGGAGCTGGGCATGTTTAGCCTGGAGAAGAGGAGGTTCTCCATGATAGCCATGTTCAAATATATAAAAGGATGTCACATAGAGGAGGGAGAAAGGTTGTTTTCTGCTGCTCCAGAGAAGCGGACACGGAGCAATGGATCCAAACTGCAGGAAAGAAGATTCCACCTAAACATTAGGAAGAACTTCCTGACAGTAAGAGCTGTTCAACAGTGGAATTTGCTGCCAAGGAGTGTGGTGGAGTCTCCTTCTTTGGAGGTCTTTAAGCAGAGGCTTGACAACCATATGTCAGGAGTGCTCTGATGGTGTTTCCTGCTTGGCAGGGGGTTGGACTCGATGGCCCTTGTGGTCTCTTCCAACTCTATGATTCTATGATTCTATGATTCTATTCTATGATCTTTGGCGTAGGTATAGATGTGATCATGTCTCCTTCGATGAAGGTGCCATGGTCTGATCACTACGCTCTGAAAGCCAGGATTGACTTTCCACCCCCACCCTGCTTAGGTGGCGAGCCGATTTGGGCTCGCCCGCAGAGGCTGATGGACCCTGATAGATTCCGCCAAGCTTTGCGGGACCTTGCTCCCCCTGGCGACTCATTGACTGAGCTTGTTGAGGGCTGGAATACCCAGCTCCTGGCAGCCATCGATGAGATCGCACCGAGGCGCCCTCTGCGACCCCGCAGAAACCGGGCTCCCTGGTTTACCGAGGAGCTCCGGAAAATGAAGCGGGACCTCAGACGGCTAGAGCGAGTATGGCGGGGTGCCCGCGACGGAGCCTCAAGAACATCTTATAGGGCTTTTATGAAAACCTATGAGATGGCGGTGAAGGCTGCTAAGAAGTCATACTTCTCGGCCTCCATTGCATCCGCTAGCTCTCGCCCAGCGCAATTATTTAGTATAATCAGGTCTTTAACGTCCCTTGAGGGACAGCCAAATTTAAATAACAATTTGACACACAGCTGTGAGGCATTTGCGAGCTTTTTTGCGGAGAAGGTCTTGTTGCTCCGCCATGACCTCCCTGCCAATTTGGATACAATAAAGGAACTGGAGGCCCTTCGACTGTCCTCGGGTCCAGTATTGGACCACTTTGACCGGATATCCCCAGCCGATGTGGACAGACTCCTCCGAGCTGGAAAGCCCACAACCTGTCCTCTCAACCCGTGCCCGTCTTGGCTGATTAGAGCGTGTCCAGACGAGGTGCGGGCCCTCCTGGGGGATATCATCAATTTGTCCCTGGCACGGGGACATTCCCAGGGGAACTGAAGGAGGCAGTGGTGCACCCGCTCTTAAAGAAAACATCACTAGATCCTTTAGATCTATCCAATTACCGCCCGGTTTCGAATCTTCCGTTCCTGGGTAAGGTGATTGAGAGAACGGTTGCTGAACAGCTTGGTGGGTTTCTGGATGAAACATCAGCTCTGGATCCATTCCAGTCCGGCTTCCGCGCTGGTCATGGGACCGAGACGGCTCTGGTTGCCCTAACAGATGATCTTCGTAGACAGCTGGATCGAGGCAGGTCGGGGCTGCTGATTCTTCTAGATCTGTCAGCAGATTTCGACATGGTCGATCATGAACTTCTGGACCACTGCCTTGCCGACGTGGGGATGCAGGGCACAGTCCTTCAATGGCTGCGCTCGTTTCTCTCTGGTCGGGGACAGAGGGTAGCGCTTGGGGGGGAATTGTCATCGCGCCACTCCTTGGTGTGTGGAGTGCCCCAGGGTGCAATACTCTCCCCGATGCTTTTCAACATCTTTATGCGCCCCCTCGCCCAGCTTGTCTGGAGTTTTGGGCTGGGCTGCCATCAGTATGCCGATGACACCCAACTCTATCTGTTGATGGATGGCCATCCTGACTCGGCCCCAGACACACTGACCAGATGTTTGGAAGCTGTGGCTGGATGGTTACGTGGGAGCCGGTTGAAGCTAAATCCTTTGAAGACAGAGGTCCTGTGGCTGGGACGGGGCGATATGGGATTGGGGGGGTATAATGGGAAATGGTGTTGCTCATGCGTAAAACTCCAAACTGCCCCCAAGCAGGTTATATAGCTCAAACTTTCCCTGGTTTGACAGCGCCCTGCAAACGCGACTGTCTTAATCACTGCTAGAATCCGTCAGTGGGCGTTTCCTGAACTTCTTCCAACATAAGAATTCCTTGACAGACAGTCTCCGCCTAGCTTCTCTGCGCGGAAGCCTTCTGCGCAGAGTAGGCGTGCCAAGCGGAGGTCCTGCGCTCTCCCCACTGGTCTCACTGGCAGAGTCTCGGAGCCTTCCCTCCGAAGTACTCTCAGCCTCCCCTTTCTTCCTGGTGTCACCTTGGTTTCCTTCCCCAGCGGAAGCTCTCCCTCTCTCCTTGCTGGTTCCCTCCCCTGCATCCTCGGAGCGTCTTCCCTCTCCGTTGATCTCTGATGTCAGTTCCCTGACATCCACCTCCCTCCCAGGCCCCTCCCCCTCCCCCTCCCGTCCCGGGGACGGTGAAGCGGGAAAGCCCCGGAAAGAGCTATCCTCCTCCTCAGATGATTCCAACACCGCTCTCCACCTGCTGTTCTCTCTTTCCTCAGCCCAGTCTCCCCAGTCTGATTCCTCTTCCTCGGATCTCTCCCCTCCCTCCTCTTCTGAGGCGGGAAATCCCACAAACTCTTCTTCATCCTCCGTGTCCCCAAATTGCTCCTCCCAGAACCTCCCTAAGGGCTTGGGCTTCCTTGGAAACCTGCGGTGAAATTCCTCCTGCAGATACTCATCCCTGATCTCTTCTGCCGGAACCCATGTGTTCTCTGATTCGGGTTCCCCCTCCCAAGCCACCAAATATTCCACCCTCCTCCCTCTCCACCTGGAATCGAGAATTTCAGCTGCATGACCACTGAGTTCCCTTTCCTCTACCCGGGGATGCCTGGGAGCTTCTCTTTCTTGTCCCAGAGATCCTTCCCTGTACGGTGAGAGTAAGGACCGGTGGAACACCGGGTGCAGTTTCATATTGGTGGGCAATCTGAGTCTAAAGGTCACAGGATTAACCTGTTGTGTTACCTCGAAAGGTCCCAATCACCTTGGCCATAGTTTCTTACACCCCCCTTTGAACGGTAACCCTTGGGTAGACAACCACACCTGGTCCCCCACTCTTATAGTTTCCCCTTCTCTGCGGTGCTTGTCTGCCTGCCTCTTGTACGCTTCCTTCGCCCTCTCCAGGTTAACCTTAAGTTGTTGGTGTAAAGCCTCCATTTCTTCCACAAATTGTTCGGCTGCCGGTACACTCCACCTTCCCCCCTCCTCCCCTGGGAAGGCCCTGGGATGATACCCGTAATTGGCCATGAATGGACTCATCCCCGTGGACACATGTTCCGCGTTATTGTATGCAAATTCGGCCAGCGCTAGTTTGTCCACCCAATCGTTCTCCCTTTCGTTGACGTAGCAGCGTAGATACTGTTGAAGTATGCTATTAGCTCTTTCTGCTTGTCCGTTGGTCTCTGGGTGCCTGGCCGTCGAGAAACTAACTTCAACTTCCAGCAGACTCATAAGCTTCCTACAGAATCTGGAAGTAAATTGGCGGCCTCTGTCGGATAAAATCCTCAAGGGGGCGCCATGCAACCTGAAGACGTGATCCACGAACAGCCTAGCTGTTTCCTCTGCAGTCAATGCATGCGAGCAAGCAATAAAATGGCACATTTTGGTCATCAAACCCCGCGCACGCGCGCTCCTCCAATCTCCATTGGTTCCGCGGGCGGCGCTGGTTGCTCAGGCACGTCCGGAATGCGGTTGTCATACCAACGCTCTGCTCTCCCTTCCCGCCTTTCTAGAGCGCGCACCTCTTGGCATACTCCCACCGCCAACGCCATCTTGGTCAGCTGGTCCATCGATTCGGGAGAGTTCATCTTTAACCCAAGGGGATAATCCTTCCTCAAATAACATTTGCACTGGCGCAGAACTAAGTTCCCACCCAAGTCTATGAATCAGCATCGCAAATCGTGACCAGTACTCTCTCACTTATTGGTTCCCTTGTTTGCACCCCATCAGTTCTTTGCGCGCCACGCTCTGCTCCACATCACTCGAGAACATATGGTCCATGGCGCTAAAAAACCTTCTCAAATCCTTCAAGGCAGCATTCTCCGACGCCATCAAGGGTCTGACCCAATCTCTGGCGCGCCCTTCCAGATGCCCCACTACGAAGGCTACCCTCTTTGCATCGTCTACAAAGTCCCCGTATTGCAGGTCCAGCGCATACTGCACATCTGTCTTAAATGCATTATAGTCTCTGGGATTGCCCCCAAACTTCTGCACTAGTCCCGGTACCTTCCTTGCGATGGGTGTGGGCTTCCCCTGGGCATCCTGAGTGCGCCTTTCATCCAGCCGCGCCGCTAGTAGGGCGAGTTGCTGCTCCAACTCTCTGTTTCTCTCCTCGAGAGTAGGTCCTCCTCTGCCCCCCTGTTCTCCGGCCCCGGCTCCTCCAGTTTGACTCATGATGCTGCCCCTGTTTCTCTGTGCACGAGCAACTCAGAGGACTGACGGATTGCTATAATGGGAAATGGTGTTGCTCATGCGTAAAACTCCAAACTGCCCCCAAGCAGGTTATATAGCTCAAACTTTCCCTGGTTTGACAGCGCCCTGCAAACGCGACTGTCTTAATCACTGCTAGAATCCGTCAGTGGGCGTTTCCTGAACTTCTTCCAACATAAGAATTCCTTGACAGACAGTCTCCACCTAGCTTCTCTGCGCGGAAGCCTTCTGCGCAGAGTAGGCGTGCCAAGCGGAGGTCCTGCGCTCTCCCCACTGGTCTCACTGGCAGAGTCTCGGAGCCTTCCCTCCGAAGTACTCTCAGCCTCCCCTTTCTTCCTGGTGTCACCTTGGTTTCCTTCCCCAGCGGAAGCTCTCCCTCTCTCCTTGCTGGTTCCCTCCCCTGCATCCTCGGAGCGTCTTCCCTCTCCGTTGATCTCTGATGTCAGTTCCCTGACAGGGGGCAACTCCCATCTCTTGCGGGGGCGCAATTAGTGCCAGCACCATCCGTTAAGAGTTTGGGTGTAATCTTCGACACCTCCCTTTCCATGGAGGTGCAGATTGCAGCTATAACAAAGGCGGCATTTTTCCATCTCCGCCAAGCTAAGCAGTTGGCTCCTTACCTCTCTCGCCCTGACCTAGCCACTGTGATCCACGCGACGGTCACCTCCAGACTGGATTATTGTAACTCGCTCTACGTGGGGCTGCCCTTGAGACTGACCCAGAAACTCCAGCGGATGCAGAATGCTGCAGCGAGACTCCTTACGAGGTCTTCGCTGCGAGATCACATTCACCCGGTGCTATACCAGCTGCACTGGCTCCCGGTGGAGTACAGGATCAGGTTTAAGGTGCTGGTTTTAACCTTTAAAGCCCTATACAGACTAGGACCCTCGTACCTACGGGACTGCCTCTCCTGGTATGCCCCACAGAGAAACTTACGGTCTTCAAATAAAAACATCTTGAAGGTCCCAGGCCACAGAGAAGTTAGGCTGGCCTCAACTAGAGCCAGGGCTTTTTCGGCTGTGGCTCCGATCTGGTGGAACACTCTGTCACAAGAGACCAGGGCCCTGCGGGACTTGACATCTTTCCGCAGGGCCTGCAAGACAGAGCTGTTCCACCAGGCCTTTGGCCAGGGCACAGCCTGACTCCCTCCCTCGGCAATCTTCACAGAGCTCTGGCCCAATGGTTGCCAGTGGCTTGAATTAATTAATTATATAATGAATGATTTTAGAGTGTTATTTATGCTGTACTTTTGTACTGTTTTATTGTTGTTAGCCGCCCTGAGCCCGGCTTCGGCTGGGGAGGGCGGGATATAAATAAAATTTATTATTATTATTATTATGAGGGCCACTCCATTTCTTTTATGGGATTCTTGCCCACAGTAGTAGATATGATGGTCATCCGAACTGAATTCGCCCATTCCCATCCATTTTAGTTCACTGATGCCCAGGATGTCAATATTTATTCTTGCCATCTCATTTTTGACCACATCCAACTTACCCAGGTTCATGGTTCTTACCTTCCAGGTTCCTATGCAATATTTTTCTTTACAGCATTGGACTTTCCTTTCGCTTCCAGGCATATCCGCAACTGAGCGTCCTTTCGGCTTTAGCCCAGCCGCTTCATCAGCTCTGGATCTACTTGTACTTGCCCTCCGCTCTTCCTCAGTAGCATGTTGGACGCCTTCCGACCTGAGGGGCTCATCTTCCAGCATCATAACTTTTATGTGCCTGTTGTCTTTGTCCATGAAGTTTTCTTGGCAGGGATACTGGAGTGGCTTGCCGCTTCCTGCTCCAGGTGGATCACGTTTGGTCAAACCTCTCCACTATGACCTGTCCATCTTGGGTGGCCTTACACGGCATAGCTCATAGCTTCTCTGAGTTATTCAAGCCCCTTCGCCACGGCAAGGCAGTGATCCATGAAGAGGATCCTACCTGCCTGCAACTGATTGCTTCTGGAAGTCTGCATATGCTCTGCTATATTCAACTGGGTCTGGCTAAGATCCTGCAACAGGTTAAAGTTGCCAGACATCAATAGTATCTGGAAAGCCTACAAGCTGTATGTATATAGCACTGTCCAGAACTGTAATATCGTCTGCATCAGTAAACTTTTTGGACCTTCAGCTGCCTCTGTGTGGTGGTGACTGGAACTGGGGGCAACTATGGGCTATGTGGGTCTCTCACCTCAGATTCCCAGCAGGGGCTGTAAGGGGAAGGGCTGCAGCTCAGAGCACCTGATTTGCATGCACAAGGTCCCAGGTTCAATCCCAGGCATCTCCAGGCAGGGCTGGGAGAGACTCTCAATACTGAGCTATATTGACCAGTGGTCTAATTATCTACAAGACAGCTTCCTTTGTAACAATTTCAAAGGCAGAGAAGACATTTTTAAATAAGAAATGAAATTTAAAAGCTGTGCCAACACAAAAATGCTGCAAATGGAAGGGTCAAGACAGAATGGAGCTCAGCACTGGCAAATGGTGCTGTGTACTTTACTTACATGGAGTCTATTCAGCAGCCACACAAAC